>NC_056685.1:61766295-62966295 GCF_018350215.1 Panthera leo | reverse complement strand
ATACAATACAGTACTGTAAATGCATTTCCTCCTATGATTTTCTTAATAACATTTTCTTTTCTCTAGCATACTTTATTGTAAGAATATAGTATATAATACATATAAAATACAAAATATGTGTTAATTGACTGTTTAGGTTATCAGTAAGACTTCTGGCCAACAGTAGTCTGTTACTGGTTAAATTCTGAGGGAAAGCTGTACGTAGATTTTTGAGTGTGTGTGGGGGCAGGCACCCCTAACCCTTGCATTGTTCAAAGGTTAACTGTATCTTCTTTTAATCTTCCTGGAAGAGTCTCCAAGGTGACCGAGTAGAAACCCAGATTGTCTCTCAGCTGGCATTGGCACAGCCATGCATCTGCCCAAGCAGCTAATGGAAGAGCAGCAGTTTTTTTTCAATGCTATAAATTACTGCAGATGAATTCCAGCTCCAGGGTTGAGTGTAACCTGGGAGTTCCTGGCTGTCCCTTCCTCTCTTTACTCTGGGCTCGGCTTTCCAAGCATGGGTCACAGCTGAAGAAACAAAGATACATGCAGATACAGCCAGGCATGGGCACATACACAGACAGACCCAGATGGCAATGTGGGGCAAGAGAATATTAGGACAGTCTTAAGGTAAAAAAAAAAAAAAAGTTAAAAGCTGATTCTGAGAAGCTGAATCACTTCTGCCATATCTCATTAATGATTCTGTATTTGGTGTGTTCCTGATTCAGGATTCAACTGCCACAACACCACGCTGCAGAGAGGTTCAGGCTAGATGTCCCCTGATGTGAGCACAGGCTGTATATGTATGTTAAAGGCAGACTTGAACTGAGAGCAACAGGACAACGCTGAACTGGGACAGAAAATGGTTGTTTCTGGAAAATCCAGCAACATGACTGCCAGCCTACACTCTACACGGCTCAAGCTGGTGACTCACTTCATGACTTTCATAAGCTCTAAAATTCACTGATACAATTTAAATGAAGAAACTGAATAGCTGGGAGACAAAAGTAGACCTATACACTCTGTTCTCCCAGCTGTTCAAAACTTGCTTTTCTGAGGCCAAACTTTTTTCCCCAAGAGGCACCAATGATAGACAGGTGACGGTAGATTAAAATCAGTGCATTTATAAAATTATAAGATGTAGTATCTCATTCTTCTGTTGCTTCTTATTGATTGCCACCTAGAAGATGGTGGCATTGCTCTGTAATCTGAAATCAATAAAGAGAAGAAACCAGATATAACCTACAAAGTTTCCCTCCCTGGGCAAAGAGCCAAATATTTTAGAGCTGCATTTCCTGAAGGTAGTCAAATGTTCATCATAGTTTATCAAACAATATGGCAAGAAATTTCTGGCTTATTTCATGACATATGAAAGTAACAATAAATCCAGTAAGCTTCTATTTTAGCAGCTAAAAGGAAGAGAAAGTTTTACTTGCATAACAGCTTCTGGAGGAACTCCTATTAATAGTAGATTTGATTCCTGCTATCCATCCTGTATTCATGCAAAGCAAAATATCTTCTATAATCAAAATATGTTGCATCTATTTGGACAGGACCCAATTTGCTACTCATGAGACATATGGTGATAAAAGTGTGATAGATTATTTTGCTTCTTCATGGGTGTTTAAAAAGCTACTTTCACAGATAACTCACTTTAAAGAATAGTTCACTTCCCCCATAATTAAATATACATTTAAATGGCCTACTTTCATTATTTAAAAGGGCAACTGTAATTGACTAATAAAATGTAGCAATGGAGAGAAAAAGAAGCACTGTGTTTGAAAATGGCATCAAATACTTATATTTCTCTGAGCTCAGCAGACATTCACTTACACATGCATCAAGACATGGAAGGTGCATTCATAAAGAGACTCCTTTCCCTCAAATGGTATCAGCCTAAATCTTTAAAACATTTTTTTAAATGTTTTTATTCATTTTTGAGAGACAGAGAGAGACAGAGCATGAGCAGGGGAGGGGCAGAAAGAGAAGGAGACACAGAATCTGAAGCAGGCTCCAGGTTCTGAGCTGTTAGCACACAGCCCAACGCGGGGCTTGAGCCCATGAACTATAAGATCATGACCTGAGCCAAAGTTGGATGCTTAACTGACTGAGCCACCTAGGCATCCTGGTATCAGCCTGTCTTTAAAGTATATCCAGGAAAGAGGAAACTTTATATGATCCACACAAGGCTTGAAGATGTGGGAAAGACAACCCAATGATCACTAATTGGGAGTTATATTTTCTTAGAAAATTCCTTCAAGATGGTAGAAACAAATGTCTTTGGCTTAAAACAAAGAGTAAAACTTGTTTTGCAGCAACATTTGGCATCATATTATTACCAAAAAAAGACCTTGTAAAATGAGGGTCTATGTCTGTCTATATATAGTATCTATATAGAGATGATTAGAGTCCACTGGCCAAAGTTACTAATGTCAAAGGGACTGAGATCACTTTAAGTGATTAGATTTTTCTAGCGATTCCAGGAAGGCTTACATAAAAAATATTCCTCTCATTGGGTCACTTTTTAATACCAAATACCAGAGCCCTGGTGTTGAAAATTAACCTAAGCCAGTTTGGCTTCTTAAAGGTTACTTGGTCTTTTGTAAACACTGGTGGTCCCTGGTGTTTAGAGCCAGATGGGATGTAACACTGACAGCAAGTCTTGGATAAAATGCAGCCGAGGTACAAACATTCATTAGCAAGCAAGTAGAAAAACAGTTTTCTACCATCTGCTCTTGTAAGCTCAGAGGAGTCCCCACTCAGTCTTGCGGTTCTCCTAAACAACCTTGCGTGGAAAGCTCTAAGGACAATGTACGAACACTCCAAGGTAAAGCAGCCTACCTCCTAGTCAGGTTGGTCTCAGAGCCTTTGTGAAGTGTGGAGACGTGGAGCCAGACAGAGTCTGGTTCTGACTCTGTAAGGCTGCTGGGCTTGCAAGTCTTTTTTATTCAAGGGTGATGGTTCCTATCCAATCTTCCCAGCCAACCACCTGTCTTGGCAGCCACTTATGTCACCATTATAAAATTGTTTTCTAATTACCTTCACACGGAAGAGCACACCTTTGGTATGAATTTTGACAACAATATTGGAAGAGAATGGAGAGGCCCCCCCAAGAGAACAGACTCCTGAGTCGAGTGTTTTAAATGTCAACTAACTACCCTAGAATGTACAGTAAAGTTAACCTCACCCACGGGCAACACAATGTTGGCACTGATGCTAAAGTAAATTGCCACACAGACAGCATAATGCTTCATTTCTATGCTTTCCTGTTTACTTTTGTGCCTTTTTAAAAAAGACTTACCTGGAAGACTTGTTAAAACTTTTGTGCTTCTTTTAATCCATCAATGAGGTGAACAGACGACTCTCCTTAGAAGACCTCTTGCTCTTACTGTTGAATAGTTAGAAACTCTCTATAAAATAAGACATTCAAAAAGAATCCTAATGTGGGTGGTGGTGTTAAAGGATAACTGTGAAGATTTGTTATTCTTGAAGGGAGGGATAAGGTGAGCTAGAAAAATTTTAGTGCTCTGAAGGGGTCATTACGAGTCTATACAATTTATCTACGCACTCTCATATGTCTAAGTCATCACCTCTCAAATGACCTGGAATGTGTTTGATGACAGAATCCTTATTTTGAGGAAACCCTGTGCAGCGCTAAAACACACGTTGAGAAATGCTTGTAATAAACCACCCCAGACAGAATGAAGCTAAAAAGAACAGTTTCCACAGAAGAAGAGGTTTCCACATAAAACCTCTCTCAAGAATCCAACTTAGGATCTGGAAAACCTTTCTGTATCTGAAATATATCCTTTTTGCAATATTGTAAACCCATTTCTTGCTCTTCTGTTCTCAGTGGAGATGACAGCCATTTTCATCGTAAGGAATCATTATTCCCCTAGAGAACTTATTACAGTGTCCATCTACTTCTCCAACAGCAGTGGGTCCATTCATTAAATATATCTCAAGTTTTAGTCTCCAACAAAGAAGAATCATCTTTGTGGCTCTATGGGGAATGCCATGGTGCTTAGAGACTACTGTAGAATCCCATGGGGGTTACGGTCTAAAATCAATGTATGAAGCAACTCTCATGCACCATCAAGATTACCCCTGAAAATCCTTTAGAAAGGCTCCCTTTTGGAGAATGACATACCGTATTTCAGGAAGCCAAACCCTCTTTTTCAAAACTGGATCAAATGGCTATTTCTTTGATTGAGTACTAAATGAAGTAAGATTCCTATAAGGAGGTCATGTTGTATGAAAAACACAAATCTTTAAACACTGGACTGCCATTCAGCACTGTAAGATGCTCAGACCATGAGGGCCCACAGGAACTGAGGTTGTCTGGGATAAGGACAAGTTCACTCCTTTTACCTTCTACTCTCTCCTGCGACTACACTTATTGAAGGCAAAAGCCAGATATTTATCTATACTGCTTAAGTGTGTATTCTCTCTTTTCTGGTTTTTGTTTCTTTTAATTTTTATTTTTTAGAGAGAGAGAGCATGTGCAAAAGTGCAAGTGTGGGAGAGAGACAGAGGGAGACAGAGAGAGAATCTCAAGCAGGCTCCATGCTCAGCATGGGGCTCCAACCCACGACTCTGGGATCCTGACCTGAGCCGAAATCAAGAGTCAGTGGCTCAATCAACTGAGCCACCCAGGCACCGTGGGTTTTGCTCCTTTTAAAAATTTTAACTGATCCAGTTTAATTGATTTGTGTAAACACACCTAAGCAATATCATTTTTAGTCAAATTTAAAAGACAGCTACGTATGTACACATATACATATTTCTATATAAAACCATATAAATAAATATATTTTAATATAAATGTGCAGAAATATACACATAAATTTATACACATTTATATATTTAGTTTTTACATTTGACTAAACACAGGGCAGCATTTTTTCCCCTTAGGAGGTCACATCCATCACTTTTACCTCACTTTTGTAGGCACTTTAGGCAGCATATTTAGGGCTTAATAGGAACACTCTAAAGATCTGAGGAAAAACTGTTCGACAGCCTCCAAGTCCAGGACAGCAGTAGAGACACTGGGATAACGTATGTAGTGTCAGACAAACCACTTCTAACAAAATGACTAAGAATAGGAGGGAAAATATGTGTCTCCTGGGGCTGTGGAGTTACTGGCTGGAGCCAGAGAGCATTTTTGGGTGTGAATGCAGTTACTTAACTGACAATGAATCACTCCGCAGAGAACTTTAATAGGTCATTGGTGGAAGGGAAGAAGGTGATGCCTGTGTCTCCAAGCCTTCAGATCACCAGGGAGCACCTGCAGGAAAGTTAGGTGACGATTCCCCAAACACTGCATCTGAGCTCCACTTAGCACAGCATAAGGGATGGTCTGGCTCCCGGCTTGCAAGCACACAAGGTGGGTTTCTGTCCTACTCACCTTTGTACCTCACTCCTCACATCCACCTGGAAAGTGTCCTTTTGTGGTCCTGGGGAAATTCCCCTTCCCGGTTTCTCTTCTGCTTACATCCCATCTGTTCCACTTCTAGAGGAGCTGAAGCAGAAGTCACAGTCACCTCCCTCCCCCCAGGTGGGTAATTAGTGCTAACTGGACTCTGAGAGTCCCTCCTTAGAGATATCACAGTGAAAACTTCAAGGAGGCCTGGAGACAATTGGGTTGTTTCAATCATCACGGCCTCCCCTGCCTAAGGGGCCCCGTTCAAATGTCAGGAAGGTTGAACCACAGGCAGGCAAACTCATGGGCTCACTTCTCTCTCCTGCCATTTCATTCAACTGACTCTTACTGAGCACCTATTGTGGACAAGGCTCTGCGCCAGGCAGTGGAACAGCTGGGCCATTACCAGCACAGCCATTGTTTCCAGTTAGAAACTTCCAATGACTTTGGGGCAAATTTCATTGTGGTGCGTGCAAATGTAAGGGGAATGAGTACTGCAAATACTCATCTTGGACTAAGCTGAAAATGAATTCTCACACTTATCTGGTAAGATAGCCTGCCAGTCTTATTGTTGCTGAATTGAAAAGTACCTCAATATTAGTTTTGTTTTGTTTAGCTGTGTGGGTGTTACCATATTTTAAATCAAAAAAGTATTCTGCAGGGAAGCCTGGGGAGCTCAGTGGGTTAAGTGTCTGGCTCTTGATTTCGGCTCAGGTCATGATCTCACAGTTCGTGAGTTTGAGCCCCACTTCAGGCTCTGTGCTGACAGCGTGGGGCCTGCTTGGGATTCTCTCCCCCCCCCCCCCCCCGCCCTTCCCCTGCTCATGTGTGCTTTCTCTCACTCTCTCAAAATAAATAAATAAACATTAAAAAAAATTCTGCTGACAAAGGATTTTCAGCTGACAATGTCTTTCTTTCTTTCTTTCTTTCTTTCTTTCTTTCTTTCTTTCTTTCTTTCTTCTAACATATAGTGAGCATCTACTAAAATGTTGTCACCATGCCAGGCAGAGATGCAAAAGAAGCAAAGAAACAAACAAGGCAACCAAAGCACAGACATGGTTCCCACCCTAGGGAAGGTTATTTTCTGGCGGAGGAGTCAGACCCTGTTTAGGTTTACATGTGTATGTGACCCTCGATTCTACTTACTTCTAATGTGATACGTGGGGTGTGCAGAGCTTAAGGTAAGGGCAGGATGCATGGGAGCATGAAGGAGGAATCTCTTTTCCTCTCAAATAGTAACTTACCAGATGAGAAGTGAAGCCTCAGCTTTAGCCTTGTCTTCATGATCCCCATCTTTCTGACTGCATAATCCCTTACTTCCATATATAAAACCCCTGACTAAAATGGCCTCATAATTTTTATCCAAACATCTCATATACATTTCTAATATCATGCCTTTACTCACTTCCTTTCCCTGACTGGAATGCTATTTCTCTCATCCCGATTCATTTAAATTCTACTTTTCTTTTAGGAGCAAGCTCATATGGCCCCTGAATCAAGAAAACCTTGCATATCAAGCCAGCTCCCAGCTCCGTGCCTGTTACTGGAAACAGTCTAATTTCACTAAATGAGAAAATTAATTTCCAGCCTGAACCAAAGCACATTCTGCCTATGTCACTCATTTGGCATTTTCCTTCACATCCTTCCATTGTGAATTATGACTTTATTTCTACTTCCTGTCTTTCCAACCAGACCCGGGGCAACTTCACATCAGAGACCGCATCATTTACAACTATGTTTCCTCTTGCCAACAAAGGGCCTGGAACGATTGATATTTATTTTTTTGCCATTGTTCATGAAAAGAATAGTCTCTGAAATGTAACGTGTTGCTAAATTACTTTATTCCTCAAATATCCATGGAGTGTCTGCTATGGTCTTGGTAGTGTTTGTTCTAGGCACTGAAGTTACACTGCTGAACATAACAAATTTCTTCTCTCATGGAGCTTATGTTCTAATGGAAGGAGACAAAAATAAGCACATAAATATATATTGTGTCAGGTGGAATTGATGCTGTGAAGAAAAATAGAAGAGGCTAAGAAAGATGGTGGGGGTGCTGAGAAGTGCTGTGTTATAGAGGTTGGTCTGGAAAGGTGTCAATGATAAGGTGACATTTGAGATCTGTTGAGAGTGAGGAAGTCATGTGGGTACTGGGGGAAGAGTGTTTCAGAAGAGTTTGGAACATAATGAGAAAGGGGAAGAATGTGAGGAATGAGGGGCTTAAGCCTCTGGAAGGATGTGGTTTTTGTTCCGAATGAAGTGAAGCCTTTGGAGGGTCTTAGGCAGAAGACTGGCATCATCCAACTTACACTGTAAAAGGATAGTCCTGACTCTATGTGGCATAGGAAGGCAAGGGAGGAAGAAGAAAGAGCAGCTAGGGGGCTTTTGAATGACCTGGACCTGGGCAGTAATGTGGGAAGTGGAGCAAAGTAGTCAGGTCTGGATATATTCTGGACATGTTTTAAAGGTAGATTCAATAGAATTTGCTATTGGACAGGATGTGAGATGTAAGAGAAACAGGAGTTAAGGTGATGGCAAGATTTGGGGTCTAAGGAAATCAAATAATGGGCTTGGTACTTATTGAGTTTTCCAAAGCACGTTAGGTCATGGTGAGAATCAGAATGTTTGTCCTGGGCATGCTGAGTTTGAGATGCCCTTTAGACATCCATTTCAAGAAGCCAGGAAGTCATCTGGACATATGAATGTGTAGTTCAAGGAGGAAAGTCAAGCCAGAGGTGTATATAGGTAGTATTTAGAGCCAGGAAACTGGATGGAATCTCAGGAGAGTGAATGCAGATAGAGAAGGAAGAATTCTCAGATCAGATTTAGCTACTCCAACATTTAGAGGAAAGGAAAATGAGGAGGAAACACAAAGGAAGTTGGAGGGGCAGTGGTGTGAGATGGAACTAAGATAGAATACAGCCGACCAAAGAGGGAAGCTGGGGCAAACAGCTCTGCCCAATGCTGCTTTGGTGTAATTAGTTGAGGACTTAAAATTGGCCATTGGTCAGAAAATGAGGAGGTCACAGAGAGTTTGGCAAGGGCTGTCAGCGATTGGAGTGATGCAGTTGAAAGCCTAACCAGAGAGGGGTCAACAGAAAACAGAAGTGTGCAGGCAGAGAGTAGAGATATGTATTTGGAAGACTTTTGCCACAGAGTAGGGCATAGATAGGAGGTAGTGGCTGTGGGAAGATGTGAGAGCAAGGGAGGATTTTAAAGATGGGAGATACTACAGCTTAGCTGCATAATGACCATGAGTGGGAGTAATTAAGTATAGAGTGAGAATCATTCAGTAGGGTGAGAAAAATGGGGGATGCAAGAGAGAATGGTAATTGCTGGAGTAATATTTAAAAAAATTTTTTTTTACATTTATTCATTTTTGAGAGACAGAGAGAGAGACAGAGCACAAGCTGGGGAGGGCCAGAGAGAGAGGGAGACACAGAATCCAAAGGAGGCTCCAGTCTCCGAGCTGTCAACACAAAGCCCGACACGGGGCTCGAACTCACAAACTGCCAGATCATGACCTGAGTGAGCCGAAGTCAGACGCCTAACCGACTGAGCCACCCAGGCGTCCCATGGAGTAATATTTTTGAGTAGCCGAGAGGGGTGGGGGACTAGTGGACAAGTGGAAGAGCACAGACGGTTTATCCACAAGTGGAAGAAAGGCAGAGCACTTGGGTGCAGTCAAAAGGTAAGTTGGGAGACATGGTAGGGTGTGTGTGTGACCCAAATGGATCCCGTGGGTGGGATGATCTGTTTTAGTGTTTTCTTATTCTCGGTGAAGTAGAAAACAAAATCAGCAGAGAGTAATGTGGAATGGGATGTTGGAGATTTGAGAAAAGAGAAGAATGTGCAAAAGAGTTGTCTATAAAATGAGACGGTGAACTGATAAGGAAATGAGAAGGATAACATGGAAGCACCAACAGTCCACTTGAGGTAGGTAGGTGGTCATGACCTTAAAGTCAGACTACCAAGTAGCATCAGAGTGACAGAACACGAGTCGCATCTCATACAGCATAGCAATGACATAAATGTATCTGGGCTATAAAAATACCTTGGATAAGGCATTAGCAATAGCGGTGGATCTTTAACCATGTTCCATTTTAAGGTAAGGTACAAATCTTAATTCTATATTTTCTAATGCTATGTCAGATGAATCAGTAAGTTCATTTTCAAACACTATTAAAATAATGCAAACAAAAATTTCAGCTTTGAGCATGGCCAAAGTACTAAGGTTGGTCATAGACACTGAGCTAGAAAACTGACCCAAGTAAGTAGTAGAAAGTGACCACTCTAGACAAATAGGTGGTAAATGGAGGAGCCAGCTAAGAGTAGTGAGAAAAGGCTGGATCACTTGGGCTGACCAAGCCTAAAAGAGTGGTCTCACTGAGGCGTGGGCTGCACACAGAGCGAAAATGGCCATGCCCAGGGCAATGGTGGTTGTGGATGGAGAGACCCTGGTGATATATGGTGTTTTATTGGTGATTGCAGTTGTCCCAATACAGAACAGGCTGGCACAGGCGGTAAATGGCCAGCATGAGGAAACTTTCATGTAATGAGGTCAGGAAGGGGATGGAGAGCATGGTGGTTGGGAAGAGTAGGAAATGAAAAGTGAACTGTGGTCTGGAAGAAAAAAAAATCATTGTCATTGGCACAGAGCCACTCACTATTCAATGCAATATTCATTCTCAGAGTTCAACTTTATATTCCATTTGGTATATTAAAACAGGATGCATATTACCCCAAATTTCATGATTGCTTTTTCTGGAATGGCAAAAGTATTCCGAAGTGATCTATATGCCACAATATCACTTGATCTTAAATATGGCTCAGCTGGATGCAAAAGACTTTCCAGTTGTACTGTTCAATGTACTGTATGTATCTATGTCAGTGAGTGGTTTGCTGTATTATACTGTATAACCATAATCTTCTCCCCATCTTTTTGAAATTAGATGAGATATAATGAGCAAATAATCATTTCAAGGTAGTGTGGTAAGAGGCTGTAAGGGGGCTCCATGATTCCTGCTTCCTATTGTTCACATCTTTGTGCAATCCTCTCCCCCGCAGCCTCCCCCCCACCAATGCCCCAGTGGGTGGGAGCTGAACTTGCTTCCAGACAATTGGCTACTGCAGAGGTGATATAAGTCTTGCTAGTGGACCGATGCTAGAGATGTTCTCCCTTGCAGGTTTTGATGAAGTAAACTGCATGCTGTGTGAGAGAGGTTTGTTTGGCAATCTCTGTTTTTCTTCCAGATATCTGTGTGCTCTTTTCGTGAGTAGGTTGGTGAGGTGGGGTGGCTGGGATATGAATGAGCAGAGGCTAATAAAGAGCAAGACTGAGAACTGCACCTCATCCCTCAGATGAATGCAGCCACCTCCCATAGCATTAACCCCATCCCAGCCCTCCCCACCACTTTCACCAAGTTGTCACTGATGATCACCTCCATTGGTCAAGCTGCAGATATGTCCCCATGTGGGTCTGAATTTTTGACTTTCCAGATCCTAGAGCCCTAGCCTGTGATTTGTGGTAGTTGCGGAGGAGGGGGGGGGGCGTTGATGTAGGAAATGATTGATGGATACACAGATATCCATGTAGATGGATAGAGATGATCCAATAAGAAAGAGATGATCACCTCTACTAGGGAAAGAAAAGGCCTTCCAATGACCCTGCTGAAGATGACTTCACTTCCTCACATCCATGCACAAAGGACATCTTGTGGTCATTATTAGGCAAGTCAGGCCTCTCCCACACTCAACTTCACCCAAGGTTCTCCATTTGTAAGTATGCAACATGATTATAAAATAATGATAAAAATAACCCCAAACCTCAAGACACCCTGTAGAATGTAATGAAAAACCAGTACCAAAAAAATT
This sequence comes from Panthera leo, assembly GCF_018350215.1. NCBI lineage: Eukaryota > Metazoa > Chordata > Mammalia > Carnivora > Felidae > Panthera > Panthera leo. The sequence goes on along the minus strand of NC_056685.1, from coordinate 62,955,020 downwards.
ACCCACAAATAAAATTCAGTGATATTTCTTCTTGTTATGCAGGAAAACCACATCAGAAGACACTGGAAATAGAGAACTATAAAAAATAGATCCAATGGCATTCATTTTCTTAAACAATCAAAATTAGACTGGCTGTTTTCCTGATTTATGTCTCTATTTATTGCAAACCAACATGCCTAGTTCAGCCTGAATCTGCAAGAGTCATAAAGGAAAACTTCAAGTGCATTTGTAGCATATGGTCCTCTTGGGGTATAAACATTATTCATAGAAGAAAATAGAATAATCAGCCTTCACTGCTTAAATACCCTTTATCTCTACTGTACATACATTCCAATGCAGTGATTATCCTAATCACAATGTTTAGAGCAAATTAGTCCATTTAAAAATCATTATTGACAAAGGATTTAGTTCAATACCAAATTTCCAAATTAATCTCTACATCATGTAAGATTAACCCAGCCCTAGTGCATGAAAGGTATGAGTAGGAAGAGATGATGGAGAGGCCTAGATCGACCATATTCTTTAATATTCATATTCTTACAAGTAATAAGGACTGCAATCCTTTGAGGGTCAAACTGAGATTTTTTTTTCCTGACAAATAATAAACTACCACTCAAGCCCAAATTTCTTAGGCTATAAAAAAAAATAGAAAACTGGAACCAATCTCTAATATTTATCTTGTAATTATTTCCACAGAATAACAAAAACTTGAATTCTGAATCTTGATTTTTTTTTTCTTCAACTTTGGGCAGAACTTTAGCAAATTCAAAATATGCTCTATATCATTCACCTGGGTTAATCCTCCAACCTGATGTTGAAGTGGCCTGAAATATTTTTCATCTTGGAACAGTGTCTAATTCAATATACATCTCAAACATACAGAGTTTGTGTTTGTTTTCAGTAAGTGTAAAAATGTACAAAAGCAAATGTTCTATACAGGCCCCTGGAGGGTGGGGTTTAGAGAAGGGGAAGATAATGCACCTGTTATTTATTTTAATTGCTGTTTTATTTCTTTCATATCTTACTCTGTAGCTTTATAATATGTAGTTTAAATACAAGTGAAGAAGTGAAATGTTAATGATAATTGTAGCAGGATAGAGTATTCTACTACCCTCCTCACCCCCCTGACTGATACCAGAAAGGATGCAGAAGGTGTTTGCTAAGTTGGAGAAGAGATAGATTGTAAGATTAAAAAAGCACCAAAACTAGGCATTAAGAGGAGCTTGATTGTTAGTATGAAAGAATTGCATGTCTTAAAAGTTCTTTATTGACTCAAAGTCTTTCTATTTTCCCATCAATCACCACCCCAGTCCCTGTAAACACACATAGAAACATCTGAAGAAGTTTTCTCCCTACTGTTGGCCCTCACCTTCTATGGTCTGGCTCCATCAAGAAGAAAACCAGACAAAACCACTTGACTGTCAACAGTGTCAGAGGCCAAGTGGAAGAAGCATGGTAGGCAGGAGAGAGGTGAATAAGTGAAGCTTAAAAAGATGGAGGCTTGGGAATGTAGAAGATGGCAGAACAGCATGGAAGTTTTTTGTGTGTCTCGCGTCCATGAAATACAGCCAGACCAACATTAAAGCATCCTACACACCTAGAAAACTGATTGGAGGATTAACACAACAATCTGCACAACCTGAACCACAGAATTCAGCAGGTTTGCGGCCCAGAGAGGTGAATTTGGGAGCGAGAAGCCACGGAAGGGAACTACTTTTGCTGGCGGAGAGAGGATGGAGACTGGGGATGGGGGGAGAATACGGGAAAAGCACCCCTCCCCAAAAGCAGCTGGAGAGAAAGTGGAAAATTGGAAACAGCTGCAGGGACTAAACTAAAAAGGGAGAAAGGAGAAAGGTGAAAGGAGAGGGTTTAAATTCCATTAAGACTGTAAACAAAGGGAGCGCAGTCTGCAACTGTGCAGCTGGATACCTGGCAGTGCTCTGGTGGGAAGGGCGAATCCCCAGGAGCAGAGTGGGGTCCGGGAGGTTCTCGGGCCACATGGGGAAAAGCGGTTCCACTGCTGGAAGGACATTTGGTGGAGACTGTTGAAGACACCTGGTCCCAGCAGAACCCAGAAGGTGGCCACATTCACTGGTGCTGGGGCAAGGTCATTAAGGGTGAAGACTGGTGCCAGATGTGCATTGTGACTTTCCATAATCCCTGAAATGCTGCTGCTACACTGTCTCGTGAACTTTTTCTGGGGCGGGCTGGCACCTGGCCGCAGTCATGGGGCACCGGCAGCAGCAGGGTCCAGCAAGCGTTCCTGGGTGCAGCCGACATTCGGCCATTGTCCATTGCTCGGTGAGACCCTCCCGCAGAGGGGCGGAACGGGTGAAAGCCGCAGTCCTTCGGAAGTAAGGGGTCGGGGAAAACAGCCACATCTGAGACAAAACTCGGGAAAGAGGTACTGCCTGGGGCCTGGTCATGGAGAGTGGAAAAGCGGGGAGTGGACGAGAGCTGAAGACAGAGGACGGGTGCTCGATTGCTAATCCGGGAGAACAGACTGCGTAGGTGGGTGGTGCCATGGTCACCACTCCCGCGCGTGCGCATACGCACCTACTAGCACTGCAGCAATCCACCCCAGTAGGCTAGCAGCGCCATCTAGTGGAGAGTGGAGCTGTTACACTGAGCCCCGCCCAACTGGGTCAACTTCCCTCAAGAACACAAGTCTCACCGCCGGCTTAGTTTATAGACTATAAAGAGCTACATAGACTGACTTCTAGGGGAAAATGAAGCAATATCAGTCCTACTTCAATCTGTTAGCAGGTTCGTCTATTCAATTTTCTTTTTTTTTTCTTTTCTTTTTCTCTTTCGCACTTCTTTTTCTTGAATACTGAAAGAGAAAAAAATTCATTTTATTTTCAATTTTTATTAAAAATATTCTTCTTTAATTTTATTACTATATTTTTTGATTTTGTCTAATTTTTTTCAAATTCTATTTTACTTCCATCATTTTATTTTAGTCTACTTCAGTGTATTCACCTTCCCAAATTTTCAAACAATTTCCTTTTTTTCTTTCATTTTATTTTTTTTCTTTTTCATTTATTTTCTTTTTCTTGAATGCAGAAAGAGAAAAACTTCATTTTTACTTTCAATTTCTATTAAAATATTTTTATTTAATTTTTTTACTATATTTTTTGCTTTTATGTAAATTTTTTCAAATTCTATCTTACTTCCATCATTTTATTTTAGTCAACTACAGTGTATTCACTTTTTCAAATTTTCAAACGATTTCTTTTTTTTCTTTTTTTATCTTTTTTCTCTTTTTTGTTTCTTTTCTTTTTTCTTAAATACACAAGAAAAAATTCATATTTTAATTTTTATTAAAAATATTTTTCTTTAATTTTTTTCTACTATATTCTTTACTTTTGTGTGTATTTTTTCAAATTCTATTTTACCCCCATAATCTCATTTTAGTCTACTTCAGTGTATTCATTTTTTCAAATTCTCAAACGATTTACTTTTTTTCTTTTTTTCTCCCCCCTCCTTTTTTTCCTATAATCTGTCAAACCACTTTCAACACCCAGACAAAAACACACCTAGGATCTAGCATCATCATTCGATTTGTGTGTGTGTGTGTGTTTAATTTTTAATTTTAATATTTTTTTATTTCAATTTTTCTACCTCATTAATTCCTTTTCTCCCTTCAAAATGACAAATGAAGGAATTCACACCAAAAGAAAGAGCACAAAGAAACGACACCCAGGGATTTAACCAACACATATACAAGCAAGATGTCCTAACCAGAATTTAGAATCACGATAATAAGAATACTAGCTGGAGTTGAAAATAGATTAGAATCCACTTCTGCGAGATAAAAGAAGTAAAAAATAGCCAGATGAAATTAAAAATGCTATAACTGAGCTGCAATCATGGATGGATGCAGTGGCGGCAAGGATGGATGAAGCAGAACAGAGAATCAATGATAGAGAGGACAAACTTATGGAGAATAATGAAGCAGAAAAAAAGAGGGAGATTAAGGCAAAAAGTCCCTAACCTATAAGAGAAAACAGATTGGGTTTGCAGCAGACCTATCCACAGAAACTTGGCAGGCCAGAAAGGAGTGGCAGGATATATTCAATGTGCTGAATCAGAAGAATATGCAGCCAAGAATTCTTTATCCAGCAAGGCTGTCATTCAAAATAGAAGGAGAGACAAAAAGTTTCCCAAACAAAAATTAAAAGAGTTTGTGACCACTAAACCAGCCCTACAAGAAAATTTAAGGGGGACTCTCTGAGGGGAGAGTCCATAAGCAACATATATTCCAAAAGCAACACAGATTAGAAAGAACCAGAGAACACCACCAGAAACTCCAACTCTACCAGCATCATAATGGCAATAAATTCATATCTTTCAGTACTCACTCTAAAAGTCAATGGACTCAATGCTCCAATCAAAAGACATAGGGTAACAGAATGGATAAGAAAACAAGATCCATCTATATGCTGTTTACAAGAGACCCACTTTAGACCTAAAGACACCTTCAGATTGAAAATAAGGGGATGAAGAACCATCTATCATGCTAATGGTCAACAAAAGAAAGCCAGAGTAACCATACTTATATCAGACAAACTAGACTTTAAAATAAAGACTGTATCAAGAGATGCAGAAGGGCATTATATCATAATCAAGGGGTCTATCCACCAAGAAGACCTAACAATTGTAAACATTTATGCACCAAATATGGAACACCCAAATATATAAATCAATTAATCACAAACATAAAGAAAATCATCAATAGTATGCCATAATAGGAGACTTCAACACCCTACTCACAGCAATGGACAGATCATCTAGTCAAAAAATCAACAAGGAAGCAATGGCTTTGAATGACACACTGGACCAGATGGACTTAACAGATATATTCAGAACATTTCATCCTAAAGCAGCAGAATACACATTCTTCTCCAGTGCACATGGAATGTTCTCCAGAATAGACCATATACTGGGACACAAATCAGCCCTCAACAAGTAGAAAATGATCGCGATCATACCGTGCATATTTTCAGACCACAATGCTATGAAACTCGAAATCAACCATAAGAAAAAATTTGGAAGGGTAACAAATACGTGGAGACTGAAGAACATCCTACTAAAGAATGAGTGGGCTAACCAAGAAGTTAAAGAGGAAATTAAAAAGTATATGGAAGTCAATGAAAATGATAACACCACAACCCCAAACCTCTGGGATGTAGCAAAGGTGGTCATAACAGGAAAGTATATAGCAATCCAGGCCTTCCTAAAGAAGGAAGAAAGATCTCAGATATACAACCTAACCTTACTCCTTAAGGAGCTGGAAAAAGAACAGCAAATAAAACCCCAAATCAGCATAAGACAGGAGATAACAAAGATTAGAGCAGAAATTAATCCTATCGAAACCAAAAAAAAAAAAAAAAAACCAGTAAAACAGATCAATGAAACCAGAAGCTGGTTCTTTGAAAGAATTAACAAAATTGATAAACCACTAGCCAGTTTGATCAAAAAGAAAAAGAAAAGGACCCAAATAAATAAAATCAAGAATGAAAGAGGAGAGATCACAACCAACACAACAGAAATAAAAACAATAATAAGAGAATATTATGAACAATTATATACCAATAAAATGGGTTATCTAGAAGAAATGGACAAATTCCTAGAAACATATACACTACCAAAACTGAAACAGAAAGAAATAGAAAATTTGAACAGACCCATATCCAGCAAGGAAATTGAATTAGTAATCAAAAACCTGCCAAAAATCAATATCCAGGGCCAGATGGCTTTCCAGGGGAATTCTACCAAACATATAAGGAAGAGTTAACACCTATTCTCTTGAAACCGTTCCAAAGAATAGAAATGGAAGGAAAACTTCCAAACTCTTTCTATGAAGCCAGCATTACCTTGATTCTAAAACCAGACAGAGACCCCACTAAAAAGCAGAACTATAAACCAATTTCCCTGATGAACATGGATGCAAAAATCCTCAACAAGATATTAGCTAACTGGATCCAACAATACATTAAAAAAATTATTCACCACGACCAAGTGGGATTTATACCTGGGAGGCAGGGCTGGTTCAATATCCACCAAACAATTAATGTGATTCATCACATCAATAAAAGAAAGGACAGGAACCATATGGTCCTGTCAATAGATGCAGAGAAAGCATTTGACAAAATACAGCATCCTTTCTTGATAAAAACCCTCAAGAAAGTAGGGATAGAAGGAGCATACCTTGAGATCATAAAAGCCATATATGATCAACCCAACGCTAATATCATCCTCAATGGGGAAAAACTGAGAGCTTTCCCCCTAAGGTCAGGAACAATACAGGGATGTCCACTCTCGCCACTGTTATTCAACATAGTATTGGAAGTCTTAGCCTCTGCAATCAGACAACACAAAGAAAACGCATCCAATTCAGCCAGTAGGAGGTCAGACTTTCACCCTTCACAGATGACATGATACTCTATATGAAAAACCCAAAAGATTTCACCAAAAAAACTGCTAGAATTGATTCATGAATTCAGCAAGGTTGCAGCATATAAAATCCATGCACAGAAATCGGTTGCATTCCTATACACCAACAATGAAGCGACAGAAAAAGAAACCAAGGAATTGATCCCACTTACAGTTGCACAAAAAAACGTAAAATACCTAGGAATAAATCTAACCAAAGAGGTGAAAAATCTATATGCTGAAAACTATAGAAAGCTTATGAGAGAAATTGAATAAGACACACACACACACACACACACACACACACACACAAAACAACGGAAAAATATTCCATGCTCCTGGATAGGAAGAACAAATATTGTTAAAATGTCAATACTACTCAAAGCAATCTACATATTCAATGCCATCTTCATCATAGTAACACCAGCATTCTTCACAGAGCTAGAACAAACAATCCTAAAATTTGTATGGAACCAGAAAAGACCCTGAATAGCCAAAACGATCTTGAAAAAGAAAACCAAAGCAGGAGGCATCACAATCCCAGACTTCAAGCTATACTACAAAGCTATAATCATCAAGACAGTATGGTACTGGCACAAGAACAGACACTCAGATCAATGGAACAGAATAAAGAACCCAGAAATGGAACCACAAACATATGACCAACTAATCTTTGACAAAGCAGGAAAGAATATCCAATGGAATAAAGACAGTCTCTTGAGCAAGTGGTGCTGGGAAAACTGGACAGCAACATGCAGAAAAATGAACCTGGACCACTTTCTTACACCATACACAAAAATAAACTCAAAATGGATGAAAGACCAAAATGTAAGACAGGAAGTCATCAAAATCCTCTAGGAGAAAGCAGGTAAAAACCTCTTTGATCTTGGCCGCAGCAACTTCTTACTCAACACGTCTCCGGAGGCAAGGGAAACAAAAGCAAAAATGAACTACTGGGTCCTCATCAAAATAAAAATCTTCTGCACAGCAAAGGAAACAATCAGCAAAACTAAAAGACAACCGACAGAATGGGAGAAGGTATTTGTAACTGACATATCAGATAAAGGGTTAGTATCCAAAATCTATACTGAACTTCTCAAACTCAAAACCCAAAAAACAAATAATCCAGTAAAGAAATGGGCAAAAGACATGAATAGACGCTTCTCCAAAGAAGACACCCAGATGGCCAAATAACACACCACTCATCATCAGGGAAATACAAGTCAAAACCACAATGAGATATCACCTCACCCCTGTCAGAATGGCTAACATTAACAACTCAGGCAACAACAGATGTTGGAAAGGATGTGGAGAAAGAGGATCTCTTTTGCGTTGTTGGTGGGAATGCAAGCTGGTGCAGCCACTCTGGAATACAGTATGGAGGTTCCTCAAAAAATTGAAAATAGAACTACCCTATGACCCAGCAACTGCACTACCAGGCATTTATCCATGGGATACAGGTGTGTTGTTTCAAAGGGACACATGCACCCCCATGTTTATAGCAGCACTATCAACAATAGCCAAAGTATGGAAAGAGCCCAAATGCAATGGATGAAGGGATAAAGAAGAAGTGGTATATATATACAATGGAGTATTACTTGGCAATCAAAAAGAATGAAATCTTGCCATTTGCAACCATGTGGATGGAACTGGAGGGTGAAATGAGTCAGTCAGAGGAAGACAAAAATCATGTGACTTCACTCATATGAGGACTTTAAGAGACAAAACAATGAACATAAGTGAAGGGAAGCAAAAATAATATAACGCAGGAAGGGAATAAAACAGAAGAGACTCATAGAGAACAAACTTAGGGTTACTGGAAGGGTTGTGGGAGGTGGGATGGGCTAAGTGGGTAAGGAGCACTAAGGAATCTACTCCTGAAATCATTGTTGCACTATATACTAACTAATTTGGATGTAAATTTAAAAAAGTAAAAAATAAAAATTAAAAAAATTGCCCATAAAGCAGGGCTTCTATTTTTTAAACATTTACTTTCACTGTGTATTGTCCCAGAGTCAGAGCTTTTAAGATCATGTCCTTAGTAAGTCATCATCACATAAACAAAAATAGTTGTCTTTCCCTTGAGAGGTAACTAATTAGTAGGAGAATCTGACTTCTAAAGCCTTCCTGTACATAAATAGACCAGGAAAAGAGAGCGCGCAAAAAACATGAGAGAGAAGCCAAATCTCTTTTTTCAAACTCTGAAAAAACAAAATGTAGACTGTAACTAGCCTCCGTGCATTGCTAGATGGATTAGTTAATGCTTGCAAATAATTTTTTAAATTCTTTGCAAATGAAATGAAAGCCACCACAGAAAGGCTAAATCTTTCTATTAACTCAGCTGGAACACTTTCTTGATTTTTCCCTGCTGTGTTAAAGAGTCTCTGAAATGAATTCTACACACACACACCACAAACAGCTAATGACCTTCCAAGGAGGAAGTTTTCATTCATTCATCACATTATCAAAATGCTCTGGGGAAGGACAAGGCTTGCCTGTGTGTGGGGTCTATTGCCATGATGAAAGTTCATATTTAACACACTTGACTGAGATGACAACCTGTAGAGATTCAACACTCTCCTTAATCAGTTGGGAGGGAGTCAAGGAAAACCCTACTGACATACCAGTCCAGTACTCCATTATATTTACTCCTGCAGATCAATTACAATATAGCAGCTATGCCAAACCATGGGCAGCTAAGATCAAATTCTAATAATTGACATCATCCCCAACATTTCAAGTTGCTATTGAGTTTGGTTCTTTTACAGATCTTATATTGTTCGGTTTAAAATAAGGATTTTGACAACTGAAATCCAATTGGACAGAATGTACCTGTAGCTAGATTCCAGTACTAGATGCCAGTACCAGATCTCATCTGATCTCCATGCTTTCCTTCTTTTCCCTCCAAGATTGGCAATGGAAAATTATCAACAATGATCAGGTTGAGGTTCAAAGACAAGAAGCGTTCATACCCCTACTCTCAAGACCCAATGGGACGAAAGAACTAAAAGTGAGGATGGGCATATTTCAGTGGTGTTTCTCCATTCTTTCCTCTATGATGTTATTTGTAAGATGTGAAAGTACACATAGTGCAGCATGTGCTGAAGGCTTGACCGATGCTTTTTGTCATTTGACCTTGGATCTGGGTTATACTTGCTTCCTCTGATAGTGAGGCTTGCTTTTGTACAGTGTCCAGGCCAATTTAGTGAAGACTCTTGTGATGATCAAACTTGGCAGGAAGGTGGCACAACTTTGTCATCCATTGCACCCTCACTCTGGCTCTTAAAAATGGATTTTAAAAAGTGACAATCTCCTCTTCTTGATGTAATGGATCTAGAGCAATGATTAGTAGTGGCTGCTAAAATAGTAGGTCTAAAGCTGATGGGAATGGATCAGGCTGACAACACCAGAACCCTTTTTAGGGCCACACAGCAGAAAACCAGACATTTTCCTGATGGAAGTACAAAAACCATCTATGAAGTATTCATGCCAAAAAAGCAATTGGAGGCTGATCTGATCAAGCCTCTGGGTCTAGCTATCATATCTAGCTATTAGTTTACAACAAATACAAGAAACACAGGTACAAGTCAACCGATAACCTGGAGCTACAATCAACAAAAGCCAGAATGTGGGAAAATATAGAGCAAGTGACCCACTTACATACATGGACACATTTCAAGGAAAAAAATGAAAGGATGTAAGAGAAATGGATTTTAAATGCCTTAAAATGACTTCTCAAGCAAATTAAAGATGTTGATATTGTTTAGATCCTAATTTGAACAGAACAGCTATTAAAAAACTTTTACAAGATAATTATCAAAGCAAATTACACATTGATTGAATATATGATATTAATTTTTAAAGTAATAATTGTATTGAGGTTATGCTTTTTAAAAAGACTTCTTGTCTTTTAGAAATTCATACTAACATGTATACTTATAAAATAATATGATGAGAACACGCTGGTGGTTACCAGATGGGGGAGGCGGTGGGGGGATAGTCAAGATGGGTGAAGGAGAGTGGGAGGTATGGGCTTCCAGTTAGGGAAAGACTGCGTCGCAGGAATGGAGTATACAGCACAGGGAATGTAGTCAATGGTGTTGTAATGGCCTTGTACGGTGACAGATGGTAGCCACAGCTGTGGCGAGCACAGCATCATGTATGCACTTGTCAAATCACTATGCTGTATACCTGAGGCTACTGTAACGTTGTATGTCAACTATACTCCAATAAAAAAGAATGGTATGATGTCTGCGACTTGTTTAAAAATAGTCCTGAGGGAATAGATGGGATGGTGGGGTACAGATGAAACAAAGTGGGACATGGACTGATGATGGTTGAGGCTGGGTGTGGGTTAGATGGGGTTCATCGGGCTGTTCTCTCTACTTCTCTACAGACTGGACATTTCCATAATAAATAGTTTTTTTTTTTTTTAATTAGGGGAAACAGAAAACAGAATTATCTTACTTGATACCTAACTACAGCTTGAAACATGGAGTACTTGCAGCCGTGTACAATATGTTACTCATGTTGATTTTAAAGTCTCTTTTTGGGTTTGCCACGTGTTGTCCTCCATCTCCTTTTGCATTGTACATTTATGTTGTCTTTTTGAAAAAAGTAAGTATAAACAATAATGTTTTCTAAAAGGTTACAATCTCAGTGTAATTATTTGGATAGATAATTTAAACAAAATATATGCAGTGTGAGTTTTTAAACAGCTGCTTCTGCAATCCAACCCAGTCTACAAACAGAAAGAAAGAAAATAAAAATAAAAATAACAGGGACTTTCTTAATTCTATATAGTCATGATTATTTACCCAAAATAGTGCACTACTAAAATATATTCATCCTTAATGGAAACTGATAGACATCCCTTACCTTCTTGTTCATTTGAACTCAAATCAATATTGCTAATAAACTGTTGATAAGTTACTTGAAAAGGTGGCATAGCACTGCATTTAAAAAAATTTTTAGTGTTTATTTATTTTTTGAGAGACAGAGTACGAGTGGGGAGGGGCAGAGAGAGAGGGAGACACAGAATGCGAAGCAGGCTCCAGGCTCTGAGCTGTCAGCACAGAGCTTGACGCAGGGCTCGAACTCACCAACTGTGAGATTATGACCCGAGCCAAAGTTGGACGCTTAACTGAGCCACCCAGGCACCCTGAGCACTGCATTTTTTTTAATCAGAAAGAAAGCCATTTGGAATGACTCCAAAAGTAATTACATTTGGTAGAGAGTGTTAGCAGAGCCAACTGAAATCATTAACTAAAATATTTATTTTTAATTCATGGACTCATGTATTATTTTTAAAATAACCATCATGTTTAATTCTGCTTAAATTTCAGCAGTTCAGTAATCTTTGGAAAATCTGTACCTGCCAGGTTTCTCTCTCTTCTTCTTCTTCCTTTTTTTTTTTTTTTTTTTTTAAAGCAACAGCAAAGGCATCTGGCCCTGGACTTTTGTTTGTTTGGAGATTTTTGATTACTGATTTAATTTAGTTTCTGGTTATTGGTCTGTCCAAGTTTTCTATTTCTTCTTGTTTTGGTTTTGGTAGTTTATGTGTTTGCAGGAATTATTCCATTTCTTCCAGATTGCCCAATTTAATGGCATTGAATCATATTAAAAAATCCCCCAACAAACAAAAATCTAGGGCCAGATGGCTTCCCAGAAATTCTACCAGACATTTAAATAAGAGTTAGTACCTAGGCTTCTCAAACTGTTCCAAAAAATAAACATGGAAAAGAAACTTGCAAACTTATTCCATGAAGTCAGAATTGCCTTAATTATAAAACCAGACAAAGACCCCACTAAAAAAGAGAACTATAGGCCAATATCCCTGATGAACATGGATGTAAAAATTCTCAACAAAACATTAGCAAATCAAATCCAACAGTACATTAAAAGAATTATTCACCACAATCAAATGGGATTTATTCCTAGGTGGCAAGAGTGGTTCAATATTCACAAATCAATCAACATGATATACCACATTAATAAAAGAAAAGATAAGAACCATATGATCCTCTCAATAGATGCAGAAAAAGCATTTGACAAAGTATAGAACCCATTCTTGATAAAAACCTTCAACAAAGTAGGGATAGAGGGAGCATACGTCTATATCGTAAAGACTATAACAGAAAGAACCACAGTTAGTATCATACTCGATGGGGAAAAACTGAGAGCTTTTCCTCTACAGCCAGGAACAAGACAGAGATGCCTACTCTCACCATTGTTGTTTTTTTTTTTTTTAAGTTTACTTATTTATTTTTGAGAGACAGGGGAGGGGCAGAGAGAGTTGAAGAGAGAGAATCCCAAGCAAGTTCCATGCTGTCAGCACAAAGCTTGAAGCAGGGCTTGAACCCACGAACTGTAAGATCACGACCTGAACAGAAATCAAGAGTTGGATGCTTAACTGACAGAGTCACCCAGGAGCCCCTCACTGTTGTTATTTAATATAGTACTACAAGTCCTAAGCTCAGCAATCAGAAAACAGTAAGAAATAAAAGGCATCCAAACAGTCAAGAAAGAAATCAAACTTTCACTATTCACAGATGGCATGATAGGTTATGTGGAAAACCTGAAAGAATCCACCAAAAAATTGCTAGAACTGATACATGATTCAGTAAAAATCACAGGATACAAAATCAATGTACAGAAATCTGTTGCATTTCTATACACCAATAATGAAGCAGCAGAAAGAGAAATCAAGGAGTTGAACCCATTTACAATTGCACCAAAAACTATAAGATACCTAGTAATAAACCTAACCAAAGAGGTAAAATATCCGAAAACTATGGAACACTTATGAAAGAAACTGAAGAGTTCACAAAGAAATGAGAAAACATTCCATGCTCATGAATTGGAAGAAAGAATATTGCTAAAATGTCTATACTACCCAAAGAAATCTACACTTTTAATACAATCTCTATCAAAATACCACCAGCATACTTCACAGAGCTAGAACAAACAATCCTAAACAAAAGTCCCCAAACAGCCAAAGCAATCTTGAAAAAGAAAAGCAAAACTGGAGACATCACAATTCCACACTTCAAGTTATCAAACATGTAGTGATCAGAACAGAATGGCACTGGTACAAAAACAGACACACAGATCAATGGAATAGAACAGAAAACCCAGAAATAAACCCACAATTCTATGGTCAAGTAATCTTTGACAAAGCAGGAAAAAATATCTAATGGAGAAAAGATAATGTCTTTGACAAATGACATTTGGAAAACATGTAAAAGAATGAAACTGGACCACTTTCTTACATCATATACAAAAATGAATTCAAAGTGGATAAAAGACCTTTATGAGACAGGAAACCATCAAAATCCTAGAGGGGAACACAGGCAGTAATCTCTTTGACATCAGCCATAGCAACTCCTTACTAGACATGTCTCAGGAGGCAAAACAAACAAAAGCAAAAATGAACTTCATCAAGATAAAAAGCTGCATAGCAAAGGAAATAACAAAACTAAAAGGCAAACTTTGGAATGGAGAAGATATTTGCAAATGAAATATCTGATAAAAGGTTAATGTTAAAAATCTATGAACAATTTATAAAACTCAACACTAAAAAAACAAATGATCCAGTTAAGAAATGGGCAGAAGACAAGAACAGACATTTTTCCAAAGAATTCATCCAGATGGCCAACAGACACATGAAAAGAGCCTTGACATCACTCATCATCAGGGAAATGCAAATCAAAACCATAATGAGATATCACTTCACACCTCTCAGAATGGCTAAAATTGACAACACAGGAAACAACAGATGTTGGCGAGGATGTGGATAAAGGAGAACACTCTTGCACTACTGGTGGGAATGCAAACTGGTGTGACCACTTTTGAAAAGAGTATGGAGGTTCCTCAAAAAGTTAAAAATAGAACTACCTTATGATCCAGCAAATTGCACTACTAGGTATTTACCCAAAGGATACAAAAATACTGATTTGAAGGGACACATGCATCCAGATGTTTATAGTAGCATTATCAACAACAGTCGAATTATGGAAAGAGCCCAAATGTCCATCAGCTGATAAATGGATAAAGATGTGGTATATATATACATACACGCACACACACACACACACACACACAAACTCACTCACACACACACAATGGAATATTACTGAGACATCAAAAAAGAATGAAATCTTGCTATTTGCAACAACATGGATGGAGCTAGAGTGTATTATGCTAAGTGAAATAAGTCAGTCAGAGAAAGACAAATACCATATGATTTCATTCATAGGTGGAATGTGAGAAACAAAATTGATGATGAACATAGGAGGAAAAAAGAGAGGCAAACCATAAAACAGACTCCTGACTATAGAGAACAGATGGAAGGTTGCTGGAGGGAAGATGGGCTGGTGATGGGCTAAATGGGTGATGGGTATTAGGGGGGGCACATGATACGATGAGCACTGGATGTTGTATGTAAGTCATGAATCACTAAATTCTACTTCTGACACTAATATTATGATAGATGTTAACTAACTGGGATTTAAATAAAACCTTAAAACACAACAACAACAACAAAAGCAACAGCAAAAAGAAAGTGAAATACTCACCAGTTTCCTACTATGAATTCTACTAATGGAAAGAAATGTCTTGCTAACAAAACAATATATAGCACTGAAATTTGAAAATTCCGCTTAAACAGTTTAGTCATATATTTTCATTGTCTAGCCTCACAGGAGTCAAGAGGCTTCCAAACAGAAAAAGAAGGGGAATAAGACCGTGGGGGAATTGGCATCCATCAGCTGGCACTTAATGAAACTGTGGAGCTCTGTAAATTCTAATCCTCATTTTTATCAAGAGAATTAAAAATAATTCAGAATTCCTTATGTGCAAAAAATCTCCTCATAACTCTGTTTTTCACCTGGAAATAATAGAAAACTAAACTACTTCCTTGTCCTAGAAATATGACTGTGATAATATATATGACAGTGAATATTCTGCAGACAGAAACATTAGTAGCACTTGCTTGTTTTACATGAGAAGGCTACCGCTCAGAGCCAAAGGATCTGTGTGCTTCTTCACATACAAAACTCTTTCCTTCTATATAGACGGGCGAGGTTGGCTCTGCTCCATAACCTGCACTCTCGTTGGGGAAGAGCATGTTAATTGAATAGAAGTTTGTACCTCCTCTGCCTCTTTCTACTGTCTTCCCCCTCACCAGCATGTCATAAATTATGCCATATCAACTATCACTTTCTTCTTCAATCTTGCTTTTGGAAGAAAGGTCAGATGTTCTGAGACTACACTGTGGATAAAGAACTTTGCCTTTTGACCATCTCAACAACCATTCTATAATTAAAATGGGAAAATTAACATTTTGGAGATGCTGTAAAGATCATCTGGCCTCCTTCCTCAGAGAGCAGAAATGCTAACTGAAATGCTGAGTGACATTATGAGAGCCTGTGCTTATGGAGAGGAACCTTACACCCAGTGCAGCTACATGATATGCAGTACAAATTAAGACGTGGGTACTGGTGTTCAAAGTGCAGGGGAAAAAATGCAGTTAAAGATACCAAAATGTAAGGTTATTTTCTTTAAAAATATTTTATTACTTACAAAATGTAATATGGGTAATTATGATACATAAGTAACACAATAAACTAAAAAATTATGATTTTTGGTGTTAGAATTCCATACAGTACAAAAAGTAATGCTCTATTAATATGATGTCTTGATTGATCATGAGTTTTTTATGGTTTGATTTTCTGCAAATTCAGTTAGTAGGTCATTCTTCCTGTAACAATTTCCTTTTGAATTGATATAATTTAAAGTGATGTCAGTCACTCTTGGAAAATTCATGATTGTAACTAAAATTTGATAATTTTTAATTTTGAAACATGATTTTCCTGATGTAATTATTAAGGGCATATTTTTGGCTGTGACAACATTGGGGTAATTTTCTAATAAATTGTTCCAAAATATAAATTTTAGTACACCTTTACAGCTGATGAGTCTGGCAGAATAATTTTTTTAAAAAGATTTGACTCTTCATGGAAATCAGTTTTGTTTAAGTGTGAGTTTAATTTTTAATGTACATTTATATAATGGCATTTTAATGCTTGTGACATTTTCAGTAACCTGTTCAAGAAACAGAAAATGGCCTCATTATTTGTGTATAATTTAAAACATCTGTTTATGCATTGTATTCTTGTATCGTCAATTATAAAAAAAAATTAATGGGAGGTAGAGAATTAAAATTAAGGAAGGGAGAGAATCCTAAGCAGGCTCTACGCTCAGCACAGAGCCCTGGGGCTCGGTCTCACAACTGTGAGATCATGACCTCAGCGGAAATCAAGAGTCAGACGCTTAACCAACTGAGCCACCCAGGTGTCCGAAAATGTGATGATTTTTAAAATTTAATGTCTTTTTCAGAGTCTATGAATATTTACTCTTCAGTGTTATAGCAGTTTTTAAAACCAGAAATTCTAAACTCTGAAAAATTCTAATAACTATCTGATATGCTTCATTGAAAATTCATGTGTAAACTTTTACTTTGTCATAATGTCCCGAAAAAATTCACTACCTTAGCTCTGGTAGTTCCTGACTTGGCACTGGGTCCAAGGATTAATACCTGTGCAGATGCTACAGGGACAGATTCTGGGGCCAGATGGATAGGTGAGCTGGTCTCCCACCTCTGACATCGGCTCCACCCCCAACGTGGAGTGCCCCTTCTCTTTACTGCTGCAGCTGCTGCTACTTCTATGTTGCTTCCTTTGCCAAACTGGGCCCACAGCCCACTCAGGCTGCTCCCTTGGGGACCTGGGGCACCTGGGATTGTCCTGAGGCACACCCTTGCACACCAAGTGCTCCTCTTATGTAGATGTTAGGTGGCCATTGAGGAATATGCTGGGCCCCATCTTGGTTTTGGAACCGTTCTGTACTCTTCACCTGGCACTTCTTGGTTGGCCTTGCTTTTGCCCTGGACAACCCTCATTTGGGCTCCCATAAGTCCCCTGAGGGATGGATACAGCTTGGCTGAGAGATATTTCCTCTCTTTATAGTAGGGTGTTTGCTTAGCTACTATTGTGCAATTTCTTTTAGCATCTTGTCCTGTGCAGCACACAGGTCTGGCCCTCCTGTGCCCTTTGGCCACTGGGCATCTTATGCTAGAAGGACATGGTTCAGAGGGCTGCTATTGATCTCAGCGCTGCTCTTTTTTCTTTTCATAAATCCCTCCTCCATCATAAATCCTGGCTTTGCAGCCCTTTCTTGTTCTAGACTTTCCCACATCACTCTAGTACTGGTCCTAACTCCAGCCTTTCTTCCACTCAATCCTGCCATTGGGCAAAGCACTTGTTTGTATTCTGTAGGAGAGAGTAGGAGGCGTCACCGCAACTGGGAAAATTCCGTAGACTCTTCTGCTATCCTTGTAGCGGTCTCTGCATCACGGGGTCTTCCTCATCTTTCTTGTTGACCCAGCACTTCAGCTGACCCTTCCATGTTGTCTTGCCACAAAACCTTCCCCAAGTCTGGTCTCCATGGAGTTTTCCTTTTCTGCTGCTCACTCTCCCTTCCTCTTTTCTTCATCTCCCACAGCATTTAAGTAAGTGGTTTCAGGAATGGTCCTCCCTTTCTCTATTCTGCGGGTGGAGATCAGGCTGTATTTCTCTTTCTATCCTCACCCCATCTAGAACCAAGCTGAGATCTCAAACCCATGCTCTTGACTTGTCCATAACTACAAAGCATGATGCACATGGTAGTGGAAAAATACAGGATGCCATTGTGCTGTGCAGTGGAGTGACCTGATTCAATCCAAGAGGACACAGCTTTGTTTGATACAATGTCTAGCACAGTAGGGAGTCTGAAATAACTGAGTAAGGGTTAAGACTTAAACTTCAGGAAAATTTAGTGCACTTTATTTACTAAATAGATACACTGTATATGAAATATACAGAAAAAATAAGTAATGAATGGAAGTTACAAAAACAAGTAATTTTGTTGAAAGTGACATTAGAAGTCATCCACAGCAGTGGATCTACAACCTTTCAGGAATTCTTTTGGTATTTTGAAAAACAATTGTTGTAGACAATTGAGCTGGGACCCGCTAAAGGCCATGGGCCCCCATGTCAGTGACCCCTGATCTAAAGGCACTTATGCACAATGCTAGCTTAGAGTTAGAACTACGGTGGAATTTTACAAACAGACCTCCAGCTTACCAAGTTTGGAAGTCCTCTGAAACACTTAGTTTTGATCAATAAATTCCAAACACAAGGTATTTCCGTGTGAAAAAATTCAAAAGTCAAACAAAATCCAGAATGTACTCTCTTGAGCACTTAGACTAGTATGTTTTCCAAGAGATGCAAAACAGGAGAAATTGTCTCTAAAGCCAGACAGATCCAAGATGTTTGGATGTTTGCAAATCACATCAGCATTGTAAATCAGTAGTAACATCCCAAAAAGCTTTATCTTGATTTTCCCCTGAGTGATTGAGCAAAGATTCTTTCCGTTGTTAACAGAAACACGAGAATAAGACAAATGGCTGTTTCTGCCAAAAGCATACACTTTCCAGTCCTAGTTCTGCTACTGAGAGAGAAATTAATTTCAATAAATGTTGAAACACAGGAGGAAAAGATTGGAAAATTAGCATTTGCTTCTTGTTTCACTATATAACTGAATACAGATTTCCATACCATCTATAGCAAACAGAAATTGCATGTGTAAAGGAAGAAAATAAATTTAAATATTTGCAGAACAAGTTTTAGATATTGGTATGCCATTTTAGGAGTATGGATTTTGGAGTCAGATTGGTTACTTTCAAATGATGACTGCACCCTGTGTGACCATGTGCATTCAGAACTTGGACTCTTGGAACCACAATTCTGCCTTCTGTAAAATGGAAATAATTACACTTACCTGATAGGTTTGTGTTTAGATTACATGAAATAATCCGTGTAAGGTGCTTAGCATTATATGTGGTGCCGGACGGAGTCCAGCTCCAGCAGGTCCAGGGGTTCCCGAAGGGTGAACAGCATCGGTGAAAAAGTGAAAATAAAACAAAACTAAAATAAAAAACTAAAATAAAAACAAAAAGTAAAAATGGACACAGACAACAGCAGTGTGTTGAACTGGCTGATTTATTGCAGTACACGTGGCATTATATATGCTGGTGATTTCCTTGTAGCATACGTCATCTATGTTTTTCTTACATTACCTAATTTTGAAAACGTTCCTATGTATAAACGACCTTTAAGAAATAACATGGTGATTTTCCCCTAACTTTCCCGCATACCCTTTGATTATAGATTAATTTCTTACATTATTCCATTATGCATCTGCGTTTATCTATCATCTGCAAAGCATTTGCTTTGCTGTTCTCGTGAAAGGCCCTCCATTTCTCAATACCTCAAGTGGAACAGTTACAGGGACGTGACCTCCTAACCACATGAGGCCAGAAGAACAATGTGTTTGCCTTGGTCCGAGGTGCCAGAAAGGGGCTGAAAAAGCCTCAGAAACCTATGCCTCATACATTCTCAGAGAGACAATGCACCTAGGAACCAATGAACCATTCTGTAGCTTAACCGACTAGGTTCAGTCATCATCTGGAATGCCTCCGGGGGGCCAGGTGGGCCTAGGGGTTGAAGTCACCTGTGCCCAGAGACACACTCCTTAGTTGCCGGAGTGAGGCTTTCAAATCCATGTGTCTCTCCTTTACAGGCCCTCTTTGCTGGCAAATGTATGAGGCTATCCTTCCTATAAGTAGAGGAGTCTCCATAGGGGATGGCAAGGGCTAAACGTAAGGCCGCACAATTTCTTGCGGAACCTTATTTTCTTCCCTAATGGTTCTTTTCCCAGGGGGCCTGCCGAGGGCAATTCCCCAACAGACAATACCCCAGGTACTTTAATAAGGCCAAATTACCTAAAAGCGGGAGTACAAGAAGCTTCACTGTCGGAGGGCCACCCAGTAGTCACCCATCCGTCCACAGACCGGGCCCTGCCACTCAGGCTGGGATAGCTCGGTTTCCAGCAATGTGGCACATTAAGAAAGAATCTAGCAAGAGAAGGAAAACAAGAAAAAATCTATTTTCTCATTAGAGGCAAATGAGAAAGAGTAAGACAACATGTTTCCACGTACAAATAAGATAAAGTACATTGGGACAGAAAGTTCTGAAGGAGAATCTTACAAATTTTCAAAAGAAACAAAAACTAGAAAAGAAAGAGAAATTTTCCACATGCCTGGGCTTGTTTCTCTTTTTTCTCTGTCCTCGTTTTTTAGAGAAATTAATATGCTGGATGGCAATGGAACCAATCACAGGTAGATGACACTTTCGTAGCAATTTGTCTGCTTTCCAAAACGTATTGGAGACTTAAAAACATTTTTACATCTCCTTCTTAAAGAAAAAGTTAAAATGTTACTACTAGCATTTTTAATCACTGAACAGTAAGATAGGTTTCTCAAGGTTCTATGATATTCTAATGATATCATGTATATATGTATAAAATATATTTAAAGTGTAAAATACTCTGCCATCATTATGGGTATGAAGAAGTGATGTGAAGAAAGATAACTAACCCTCAGCGTGAGGGCAAGTCCACATGCATGGAAATGAAGGTTAAGCTGCTAAAAAGAATGGTCAGTAATAGGCTGTGATGAGTTGAAGTGAGGTACTTTGTATACACATGTAGCAGATGGGGCAGACCCTTCACTGGTAGAGTGTTCAGTGATATTTTTCTTCCCCTTCTGCAGAGAAGCAAATAGAGTTTATAGTCAATTTTCAGTTCTCTCATTTGTTTCCTTCTTTTCTACCCAACAACGCTCTTGAATCAAGCAGCTGCCACGCTGCTAACTGACTTCCCGTCTGAGCTACTCCAAACACAGCCTGCACCACCTTGCCCGGGTCTGCAGAAAGTCTTTAGAGCTGTTAGGACACAGCGGATCCCTTGTAAGTCATCCACACTCCTGTTTCAGGGATGTCTCAGGAATGAGAGGATGCTGATGCCCACTGTGTGCCATCCACCTGGACCTCACACGTCCTTGGCCAAACCTGCCCAAACCCTTAGAAGATTATTTTCAAATTAAGAAGGATTAAATGTAAATATTTTACAAATTAAGAAAGGTACTAGTTTTATGCCATGATTCAGAAGAGAGATTATAAAGGATTTATTAAGGAAAAACAAGTTTCTGTGAGTTCCAAATGCACCATTAGCCCCATGCTTTGCCTTTCTCTCAAACTTATGGAGATTGCTCTGCATTATCTTTCTTGTTCCAATACCCCACGTTTAAATGCATTGCCCTACAGTCTCCTGGCTGGCTCAGTCGGTTGAGTGTCAGACTTCGGCTCAAGCCATGAGCTCACGGTTCGTGGGTTTGAGCCTGGGGTTCAGGTCTATGCTGACAGCTCAGAGCCTGGATCCTGCTTCAGATTCTGTGTCTCCCTTGCTTTCTGCCCCTCCCCTGCTCGCACTCTGTCTCTCTCTTTCTCAAAAATGAACAAACATTAAAAAAATTTTTAATGCATTATCCTAGGATCTTAGTGTCATTGGTTTAACTCAACCTGTAAACTGCAAGTGGCACTATATTTCTAACATTCCTGTGATGAAGTAAAGAGGATCAAATAGTTGGATCAGACATGGGAGATATTCAGGGATTTGGGAGCTGGAGGCAGGACTTCACAGAACTGCTGGAATTCTGCACCAGCTCTGGTAAAGTGCTCTCAGTGCACTTTACAAAGCAGCCCTGTTTCGGCCGGCTCGTGTCTGAAAGGCTTTTCACAAGAGGTCACTACTGTGGACCATGACATGGACTTCCCCTCCAACAAACCCTATGTAACAGAGAATCCCCCAATGAATCAGCCTGCTCATTTCAGACTGTTCATCTTACATCACATGGAACCAATGCTATTGTGGGGTGTGGCAGCTGCTTTTGTGTGAAGAACCCCATTACAACCCTCAGGTATTCAGATAGGTTAACAGCTAGAAAAAAAGTTTAACTCCCACCATGTGCCCAGCTATAATGAGAGTTATTCTTTTTGCAGCCTTATTTCCTCTTGTGAACTATTGGACCTTCTCTAAGCCTCCAAACCTCAATAGAGACCAGAACAAAAAGCGATGCTAACAGATGCTGAGCAGGGAAGGATGTCTTCTTGATACAGAGCATACAAAGAACCCCTGGAAATGTTCCTCACCCTTGACCATCCTGACAAGGGGTGCCACCCAGGTGTCATTCTTTTTCTTTTTCCGCTCTGTCTCCTTTTAGCCACTTCTCCCACTCTTTAAAGAAAGGAACACTTCTCATGTATCCTGAATTTAACAATGACCCCCTACCCTGGCAGGTAAAATCCTCCCAGAGTGACAGACAAAAGTACAATTCAGAATATCGGTAATGTCTGGTCAAAGTAGAATAACAGGGACAAGATCTATTTTCCACATGAAACAATCCCCCCCAAAGACAAAATACAGTTTTCAAGATACTGAATATTGGGTGGTGGGGTAGGGGGACAGTGATTTCTGAGAGGTGGGAAACAAAGCAGGCAAGCCCTACAGTTGTTCCAGCTTACTGCCTGAGAGAGTTTCTAGGCTGTGCAGCAGGGAGTAGAAACTGAGGCAGACCTCCTGAGCGGAGAAGATGGAGCTAAGAGTCCAGGGAGACCAGTAGTTCATAGGGCAGAGTGCCAGAGAAGAGGGAGCTGCACAGAGAGAACCCTGGAAACCTACAGAGGGCCCCTTGGAGTATCCAGCAGGCCTGTGAGGAAACTTCTGGAAGTTTGGAAAAGAACCATCAAAACAAGTAGAGGGAACAGTGACTGGTCCTCATGCAGGACTGGGAAAAATGTCTGTTTCCACCAGCCAGGCTGGAAAAACTCACAATTCATGGCGCCCTGGGGAAAGTACTCAGAAAGATCTTGTCTTGGTAGAGAGGAATAATTAGCCTAGAGTAGGCACTGTTCCAGACTTGTCTAACAAATCATAAATGTAAGACCCAAAAGGAGAAAACTATTTCAAGTAATTTTGCTACATCGCAAAACAAAGCTCAAGGGAAGCAATAGAAATACAAAAATTTCCATCAACCAACAAGGTAACATTCATAATGCCTGGCATCCAATCAAGATTACAAGATATGCAAAGAGGCAAGAGAACACAGCTCATAATGAGGAGACTAGTCAGTCAATGGAAACCAACCCAGAACTTACCCAGATATTAGAATTAACAGAGGAGGACATTAAAACACTTCTACCTATCAAAAGTTGTATAAACCTTTTCCTAGCAACTTTATTCATAATAGCTAAAACTGGAAGCCATCCAAATGTCCATTAACAGGAATACAGGTAAACAGGCTGCTTAGCAAAAAAAAAAAAAAAAAAAAAAAAAAAAAAAAAATTGTTGTCCAAGAGATGCAACAATTTTAATGAATTTCAAAAACATTTTGCTCAGTGAAAAAAGCCAAACATAAAAAACTACACAGCATACGATGATTTTGCTTATTTGAAATTCTCTAATAGGTAAAATTAGTCTATGATGATAGAAGTTAGATCAGTGGTTGCCTCTGGGATGGAGGGAGGGTCAACTGAGAAAGAAGACAGGAAACTTTTAGGGACCAAATATTTTCTATATTGATAGTAATGTGAGTTACAGGGGTGTATGCATTGTAACAACGGATCCAACTGTACAAATTGTGCATTTCATGCAATAAAAATTCATGTTAGAATTTTAAGAATCCAATAGAAAATAGGCACTTGATGTTTAAAAGCAAGTCAAATAGCCAATAATAAACATACAAAAATATTCTTGGTATCATTAGAATTCAGAAAAAAATAAAGTCATGGTGAGAACACCATTTTGCAGCCTCCAAATTGCTGATATTTTAGAATGTGACAATATTATGCTCCATTTGATCACATCTCTACTGATGCAATGTATATTGGTACATGTACTTGGGGAAGCATTTTGGTTTACCAAGTGATATTGACGAAATGCATTCCTTGTGCCCTAAAATGCACTTCTAGGAATATTTCTGAAAAAAGTCTTGAGCATCAGAGACTGTAAATCTTGTTGCCAACAGCATTGTCTGTTATAGGAAAAACTCAGGAAACCTACATGTTCAGTTCTAGGACTACAGATAAATAGTAGTGTAGCCATACATTTGTTGTATATATTCACATGAACTGGAATTTAATGCATTTCAGCTACGTGAATCACATAGATAAATTGCACGGGTACAGCGTTGAGTGAGGAAAGCAGTCTCCAAAGAAAACTTACAGTATGTTTCCATCTATATGTAGATTCCAAATCATGCAAAATTAAATTACGATTGGCCCCTGAACATTGCAGGGGGTAGGGGCACTGAGCTTCTGCACAGTTCAAAATGCTAATGTAATTTTTGACTCCCCCAAACTTAGCATTTAATAGCCTATTGTTGACCAGAAACCTTAGCAATAGCATAAGCATTTGATTAACATGTATTTTATATGTTATGTGTATTACATACTGTGTCCTTACAATAAAATAAGCTAGAGAAAAGTGTTATTAAGAAAATCATAAGAAAGAGAAAGTACATTTATCATACCGTACTGTATTTGTTCAAAAAAATTCTCATATGAGTGGGCCCATGCAATTCAAATATATGTTGTTCAAGGGTCAACTGTGTGTGTTGTTTAGAGGTATAGACACGTGGCTAAACCATAAAGACAAAAAAGAGAATAATTAACTTAATTCTAAACCATGAGTTTCAGAAGGAGATTAAGTGTAAGGAGGGGTGAGGTCCCTGGGTGGCTCGGTCCGTGAAGCGTCTGACTCTTGGTTTCAGCTCAGGTCATGATCTGGTAGTTTTGTGAGTTTGAGCCCCACGTAAGGCTCAGCGTTGGCAGCACGGAGCCTGCTTGGAATTCTCTGTTTCCTCTCTCTCTGACTCTTCCCTACTTGTGCTGTCTCTGTCTCTCTCAAAATAAATAAATAAACTTTTTAAAAATTAAAAAAAAAAAGTGAAAGGGGCATATAATACAAAAGTGTTTACTATATTGTCCTTCTACTAAATTCTACTAAATACATGTTTATACATGTTCTACTAAAATTCTTTCTTGTGCAGTTAATATCTAATACAAAATTTAAAATACAGTGAACAAAAATAATATAGAAGGGTAAACCAAAGAATGTGACCAAAGATCAAAGATGTCATTTTTTTATTATCAAATGACAACCTAAAAATCTGTATAAAACTCAGTTGTAAATCTGCCAAGTTCTTAATGTGAACATTTCTCACTTAGAATTATAAGATCACTGTGCAATAAAGGCAGAACAGAAAGACTGAGTGAGTAATGTTGTTTATAAAACAATGCATCCAGATAAATGTCAAGATACTATGAAAAGTATTATTTGTTCCTAGCTCATAATTAATTGAATGCCCTGTGGAAGTGAGAGGCTCTAGTATAAAGGTTTTTGTCATTTCTATAAAGATGTTCATTTTATCTTCTATTTCACAAGCTAATTATGTGCAGTAGAATTCATCTTCTTTGTATGTTTCAGATTCACCAGAAGTGCTGGTGGAAAAAACATATAAGATCCTGGGTTTTTTTTAATAGACTTAAGGTTTTTTAGTGCAATTTTAAGTCTACAGCAAAATTGAGTGGAAGATATAGAGATTTCCCATACAACCTCTGCCCCCACCATACACACATAGCCTCTCCCATTATCAACATCCCCTGCCAGACTGGTACATTTGTTGCAACTGATGAACCTACACTGATACATCGTTATCACTCAGAGTTCATATTTTAAAAGGTATCATTAAAAAAAAAGTAATAGTCAAACCCCAATTTTTTCCTTTTTCTGGAAATATTAATGCATCCTCAGTGCATGCATGTCTATAAACATGCTAGTGATGTCTGGAGGAAGTGCATCTGAATCAGAGCAACAGGATGACTATAGAAGGAGATGGATTCCATTCTGAGTTCCTTAATTTTTTGCAAGACCAAAGAAGTCTTCATATACAGACCTATCTAGACCCAGGATTCCGTGGCCTGAGTTACCAAGTATTGGTCCAAAAGGAAGAGAAAGACCATCTGCCATGTTCTGGTTCATCTAACACTGCTTCAGAAACCACAGTGCAGTTCCTGCCCCACAAGCCTGGGGGCGCTGCTGCTTGCTTTGGGGCTGCTAGGCCAGGGTTGGGTAGAGTATAGCAGGTGAGGCCTGGGAGGAAGGCAGTCTATTTTGTAAAACTGCCCCAGTTTTCTTTTCCTTTCTTCTCTTTTCTTTCTTTTTAAATGTTTACTTATTCTTTGAGACAGAGAGAGACAAAGCATGAGCAGGGAAAGGGCAGAGAGAGGGAGACACAGAATCTGAAACAGGTTCCAGGCTCTGAGCTGTCAGCACAGAGCCTGACATGGAGCTTGAACTCACGAACCGTGAAATCATGACCTGAGCCAAAGTTGGATGCTTAACCAATTGAGCCATCCAGGTGCCCCAACTGCCTCAGTTTTCTGGGGTAAGTGATCAACATAATCTATTAAGTAAATGAACCTGCAAGCTGTTTTTTAAGAGTCAGAAGTTCTCACCTTACAAAGGCTCAGCCTTTGTTACATCTATTGCAGTTGAGAGCAAGTTATGCAAAGTGAAAAATTTAATCTGCTTCTTTATTTCAAATTTTTTGTTAATTACATTTGACTTAAGTTTCAAAGATATTCATAGAGAGGAATTCAGATTGCAGAGGGAGAATAGAAAACAACCGAATGTCTGCGTGGTTCAGTCAGTCAAGCCGTCTGACTTTGGCTCAGGTCATGATCTCACAGTTCAGTTCATGAGTTCCAGCCCCACATCAGTCTCTCTGCTCTCAGCACAGAGCCTGCTTCCAATCCTCTGTCTCCCACTTTTTCTGCTCTTCTCCCACTTGCTCACGTGCTCTCTCTTTCTTAAAAATAAACATTTTTTTAAAAAAAGAAAATGACGAAAAGCTCATTTGCAAAACAATTTCCTCAGTTTATTTAACCATTGTGAGAGTCTGTATCATTATGGTGTGCAGTTTGGCTGCATTGGGTATCTATGTAAAAATATTACTTTCTATATTCAACCCAGGAGCTCCAGTAATGTGCTGACTTAGAGAAAGAAGACCTTCCTGACACTCAACTCTCCATACAAGCTTCAACTACGCACATGCCACGAAAACTAAATTGTGTAAAAAACAAGAAACATGGCAGTTCAGTTTTATAGAATTTGGTGGACAGAACAGACTTTGGAAAGCATCCAGAGATGTTGACCCATCCCCACTTTATGGATGAGAAATACAAAGATCAAGAAATATATAATCTCTGACCCAAGTCATTCAGGAAGCCAGGATCATCATGAAAATGGGTAGAAGGCCACCACTTTTTTCTCCATCCTGTGTTGCCTCTCTTTCTTTGCCTCTAGCACAACTCAGAAATATTTATTCTCTATGTCACTAGCTTTCAAAAGAGCAAATCAAACCAGTGCTTTGACAATGTTCAGATATTTCAGAAACAAAAATGTGGAACATTGATGCATGCTTTAATTAAAAGACATTCTATTCTTTTAGTCTTCAACCGTGATCACACCTGTATTTTCTGCTTAAATAAAGATTCAGCTCTCTGCAGTGTTTGCCTGTCTCCTAGAGCTGTAAATGGCATGATTTAATGAAGTATCATGGGATAGAAACAATCTTCCTTGGGGAAAAGTACATAATACCTCATTGACTTTACTGAAAACCAAAATTACTGTTATCAAGTCAAACAACCTTTTCATGCAAAAATATTTATCCATCATATTTTAGTATAGTTTATAATTCTTTTCAGAGTTGGACATGAGGAAAAGAAAGTCAATGCAAAGTACAACAAATAAAAATCTATGATAAGGACATAACTGGCAGATATGTAACAATCTACTGGTCAATAACTACAATATATTGGTTATTCATTAGACACAAAGTGTAATTGCAGCCCTTAATGTAAGACACAAACATTAATCCTTTCCTTTATCCAACTAAGACTGGAGGTGTGTGTGTGTGTGTGTGTGTGTGTGTGTGTGTGTTATGAATTTTCTTCATTCTTTCCCCATTCCTTCAAAATCCATACTTATGTTCTTTTTATTCACCAATATGTATGAAGATTAAATATTTAAGAAAACATTCCTAATGTCTGTTTTCTCATAGAAACGGCTGCTGAGGAGAATTCCAAAAACAATATGCATTTTCTAACATATATAAATAATGATGACAATGATTTGCATAGTTGTGAAAAATATTTAAAAACTGTAAAATCTGTACACAAGAAACATATCTTCCTATATGGTTATAAAACTCATCTCTCAAAAGTTTAATAAATTATGTTTATGTTTGTTTTTGATTTTTGACCTGATTGTTTATTTAACAGATGCTTCTTTACCAATTGGGACTCAAATATATTAAAAAGGGTATTTGAAAGAAGTCAACTTGTAGTCTTATAAATACTTAGATGGAAGAAAGTGGGAAAGGAGGTGTATATGTGTATTCGTGGTGTTATTTTATTTTTAATTTTTTTTAACGTTTATTTATTTTTGAGACAGAGAGAGACAGAGCACGAACGGGGGAGGGGCAGAGAGAGAGGGAGACACAGAATCGGAAGCAGGCTCCAGGCTCTGAGCCATCAGCCCAGAGCCTGACGCGGGGCTCGAACTCACGGACCGCGAGATCGTGACCTGAGCTGAAGTCGGACGCTTAACCGACTGAGCCACCCAGGCGCCCCTCGTGGTGTTCTTTTAAATAAGAATTGAAAATTAGTAGTGTGGATAGGTAGAAACAAATTTATAGGCCTCTGTGTGACTGGTTAAAAGAAATAACAACGTTCATGGATTAGGAGCATTTCTGGTTAGAGTCAATAAACTACGTCATTCTAAGTCGCTCAACGCTCATGGCTCTTTATCAACCTCAGCTTGTTAGAACCAGTTGGGATGCAATAGAATGTTCACTTTTGCTATCTTCCATGAATAGACTGCTTTGAGTCAAAATTTCCTTTTATATATGGTAGCTATGACAATGATCATAATAGTGATAATGATGGTAATTATGATCATGATATTTGCTACTGGATTGTAAAGTAGCTTTTAAATTATTTATATTTGTCCAATCTTGTTTTCTGTCTGCTGGACAAAATGAACTTCCAAACTCTTAATGATTTATTTTTACTTTTCAAGCACGTATGTTTTATGGACTTGGTCATATCATTATATAAGGAACAGCACAAGACAATGTTCAATTCATGTGCCGTTTAATTTTCAGAAATACAAACTAGAGTTTGCATCAAGTTATTTGAGATCACAAGGTGTACTGTTTGGTGTAGAATGATGTTCTCAGAAAAGAAATATTTCCATATAGAAATATGGAAAAATCCAGAATATAGATCTAGAATATAGAATATAGAAAAATCTTTATCTATCATAATCTCCACAACCTCTCAGAGAGCTACCTTTAAAAAAAAAAGAGAAGGGAAAATAAAAATAAAGACATGAAGGAAAAATGGAAAGAGAAGGGAAAAGAAGAAAGGGAAAAAGAGGAAAAAAAAGAAACCGAGATCTGGGCATCATCAGTGTTAACTACAAAGCAAGATAACTACAAAGTAAATTCCCCAAATTTGGCCTAAGAGCCCTATTTGTGTTCTGCCAAAGAAATGAGAGAAGTTTGGTGGTCTTGACATCACAGCTATTCAGGCCAGAGGTTGAGAATTCCATATGCTGACTGTCTGGTGGATGGAAGAGCCCAGAACAGAGGCCTGGAATACTCTGCCAAGGGCCATTTATGACAATAACTGAATCGTATGCCAGTGGGAAATACTTACGTGCTGACAGTTTTCTCTTTCAACATATATGCCCCTGGGCATCCCGTTGAAAAGCAGATTTGTCCATACCAGCAGCTCTTAAGCTTTCTGCTCTTTCCTGTAAGCTCTTAAAAATTATTGAGAACCTAAAGAGCATTTATTTTTGTGGCTCGTATGTCAATATTTGTCATATTAGAAATTTAAACAGGGATATTAAAATATTTATTAAATCACTTAACAATAGTATTAGCAACCCATTTTCCAACTACATACCCAGGCAGATATGTAGTTGGAAAAGAGACGAGTATTTTAGTGGCTTTTTAAGATAATCGTGGATTTTTTTCTTTGATATACACCAAGACTGGAAAAGTGGTCATTTCTTAAAGGTTAGTTACAATTTGGACTCTGAAACTTTATCAAATGAACCATTAGTGTCCTATTACATTAAAATGATCTATCTTACACTTTCAGTAGATCTCTTACCAATGCGTGATTTTGTTACATCATGCTTTGGTTATTTGTAAATTATTGGTTCACTGAGTTATGCAGATACTCTAAATCATGACCCATTTCATTATATGATACCAAAGTCATATTCATTAATATGCAACCTATCTCATCATAAAAGATGTATGTATTAGGAAGCTCATAGTACAGATATACATTTTCCAAAATTCTGATTTTCACTTGAAAACAATTTTTACCTTGGGCGGCAAATATCATCACTTCTTTCTATTGTAACTCACTTCATTTTCAAGAAAATGCTTCCAAAATTCTCAAATCTAAAAAAAAAAAAATGTGTCTGTCAGTCATTCATTCAAGGAAAAATGATATGCCCTTAAAAAAGCAGCTAGTTTGGTTGTAACCCAAGTGATCACATACATGCTTTTCTTTAAAACAACCATCTTACTTTGGTATATGGCAGAAATGATTCATGTGTACATCCCATTTCGTCACACAAAATCCTAAGAAGAAATTTACTCAAAAGGTAAAGATTTAATAAAATCAGTATTTTTTGCTGCTTTCTCATGGGCTGTGAGTACCTGGCAATGAAGAAATATAATGACTAGTAGGTCATTTTGGTGCCCCTGCCTTGATTTGGGATAAGGTCCAGCAGTTTTAAGCACCGATGCCTTTGCACAATCAGTTGCAAATGTCAACATGGTGAAAATGCATATAATCTCTTAGGATTACAATGAAAATAGCTTTGACCCTGTGATCACATTGAAAGGATCTCGGGGACCCCCGGGGTCTGATGGACCACATTTTGAGAATCTCAGGTATATTTTGAGAAAAGAAAGAACTTATCATCCACTAACTGAAATTCACTTGATGGAATGAAGATGCCAAGGCACCAGTTCTCAATCAACATTAAGCAAAATGATCTAGGGACATCCGCAGCTAGGCACCCTACCAATTGACATCCAGATTTAAAATTAAAATTTTGCTTCTTAGCATGTGATTTATTTGGAAGAAGTTTTTAGTGCTAAGTTCTGGAAGAAGCCAAGAAGCATTTTATTGTCATGATCCATTTTAGTGTTGAGCTCTGTTCAAGCACTAAAGCAGATTTTAGTAAGCTTGCAGGTGAACACATCAAGGTAACATCAAAGTAATCTTTCTTCTACTATATACTCTGGAGTTTGGCTTGGAAAAAGATAGCAATAATCTCCACTAATGGTTAGAAAATACTAACAATGATTTTAAAAACAAAATTTCTCTCAATGTTCTTAGCTTCAAAAAGGAATACTTTTCTGGTAATCTCTATATTTCTATTAAGGCACTATAAAGGAAATTGAGAATTCATCTTGGATAAATTAATTAACCTAAGGGACATTAAAGTCAGGAGAGCTCTACAGGACAAAACCTTGTTGCCTATGGCATTCCTTGAAGGAACAGAGATCATTATTAAGGAGCCTAGCAACACCAAACTAATACAAACAAATTTTTAAAGCTTTATAGCAATCCCCACCATTTCTATCTCACCTATCACAAAATAAGGCCATCTGGTTACCCTTCCCAGTAAAATATTTCATTTACTCACTTCCCTCTGGCAGTGTTTTAATATGCATCAAGTATGCTCAAGCTCCAGTAACACCAAAGGCTAACCAAGTGTTAGTGATATGGAAAAATTATGTATAAGATGGCTGACAGGACTGATAGGGGAATTCCAGTCCCTGTCCAAAGACTTCCCTTCTGGGTTCTTCCTGCTCCGCTTGCCACGTATGCCAAATTACTACTAATGCAGAAGTAAGACTACAAATTGTCCCCCATGTTTGTTCTTCGGGCTCAGACCTCTGGGGAGCGATCTCCTCTGAGCCCACCAATGTAAAATAAACCTCCTGCCTTCCAAGATCTCCGAGTGCCAGTTGGTTCTTCCGCTTGGTGATCCAGACCAGGTTCCGTAACATTAGCAGAAGCAATTTTCACTTCACTATATTTAAAAAATACATATTTCATAAACGATGTAAAAACTTTGGATGCATATGGAACTGAAAATCAGAAAAGACATGAAGAAATTGGAAGCATATTCAGATGATAAGATCATTAGTGTAATAATATATAAAATTGTTTTAATAACACATTTTTTACAGTAATTATGATAGTTGGTTTAGTATCAAACACTGCTTGGAAGTTACTCTTCCCTCAGGTCACAGCATCTTCAGTGGCTCTAGGGAGTAAAGTACTCTAGGGAGTAAAGTTGCAAAGGTCTTACTGTAGCCATCATCAACAGAAGAACAAAGTATTTCTACCACTTAAGAAGAGGAAGAATCCCATAACAATCTTTGGCTTAGCACATTACCAAACAAAGAAAATTCAGAGGGAAGTGCAGAAAAATAAGAACTCTTACAAATATTGGACATAACCTTTATAATAAAATATTAAATTATATCCACTGTCATGAGGTGTGGCCTGAGTTAGGAAAAGTATGTAAATAATCAGCCAATCCATTTGTTAGGATGTCCTTGGAACCACAGTAGAGGGAAGGGCCATCTTCCCAGCGCAACCCAATGAAAAGCCCCTAGTAGTGTGACAGAACGAATTGGAGGTCAACCAATCTCCAAGCGACAGCACGACCTGACGCGAAAAAGGCCCACCCTGACCTAAACCCAGAACCGCTGCAGCTTAAAAACCCCATCCCACCACACCTGGGTGCGACTTCCCTGACTCCTCTCTCTCTCTCCCTGAGTCACGGAACCTTGCTTGAGACCTTAGTTCCCAAATAAAGCCTTTGATTGCTAAAATTTTTTAGCCTCTGACTCCTATCTTTACCCTGCCTTACGCCTGACCCTAACACCATTGGCTTAAATTTTTATCAAGATATTTAAAACGATGGGGTTGCGGCAGTTTTAAAACATGGCTATAAATTCTCTGATGCACCTTCTGAGAGGTGGAGTCTCTCCCTTGAATTTCAGGGAGCTTGAAGTTGCTTCACCCAATGCAGGACAGCTGAGGTGATGTTATGGGATTTCTGAGACTGAAGTTTCCACTTTGTTCCCAGGGAATATTTGTTCTTGGGAGTCTTGGGCCACCAAGAGAGAAGTCTAGCTGTCCTGTAATGCAGCTCCAGAGAGACCACATGTAGGCTTTCAGCTTGACAGTCTAGCTAACTAGTCTCCAGTATCACAGCCCCAGTGCTGAACGTGGCAGTGAAGTGTCTTAGAAGTGGGTCTTCCAGCCCTAGCTCCTCAGGTGCCCTCTATGATGCTGGTGCTTAAGGCAAGCTGACAGGCCGCTCCCCACCCCACCCCCCCCCCCCCCCCCCCAGCACCAACCAGGTGGGATACGTGTGGGATACGTATGATATACCTCGGGCACTCCTCCCTGCCAAAGAACAAATAAAAGGAGGAAAACAAACGGTTAACTGATAAAGATCACAGTCCTGCAGGGCCTGAGTCTCCATCACCCCTCCGTAGTGACGTGGGACACAAAGGCAGAAGGAAATGGCAGATAGAACTAAATTTCCTTATAACCTGCAGCCCACTGACAAATATTTGAGGCAGGCAGAGTAAAATGTTTCTCCAGGAACTCCCTGCTGTCTTAATGCTAATGATTTACTAGAGGGAAAAACTATCTTAGCTTGACAATAGCTAGGCCTCCAGTATCCTGTGAGTCTTCTTTAGCATATGAAAATCTCACTGAAAACTTCCCCTGGACTTTAGCTCCTCCAACCCCGTAGTATATATCCAGTCTCTCCTCAAGGTCCTGGGGCAGCTCTTTCTGCCTATGGGCCCTGTCCCGTGCTTCAATAAAATCACCTTTCTGCACCAAAGATGTCTTCAAGAATTCTTTCTTGGCCTTCAGCTCTGGACCCCACGAACCCCACTGTCACCCCCAAAAAACCTCATCATCTAGACATACAAGTCACACCAGATGAGGCTGCAACCGACAATGGAGCTGAGAACAGCTCCCCCACTGTGCCTTTGTCAATTCCTAGCCCATGAACATTATAACAATGGTTGTTGCTTTATGACCACTACGTTTTGGATGGCTTGTTACTTAGCAGTAGATGACTGAAGGTGGGGTGTGGTATCTTTTGGATGAATATGAGCCCATAAATTTCACTTGTAACTGGTGGTTCCACTTTCTCCATGATTCAGTTCTCCACACTTCAAAGGCAGAAGTGGAATGAGATTGAGAATGGCCTGAAATCAATCAACAGGAAAGGTGTCTAAAATCTCAGTGAGTTTCTCTCAAAACTGATCTGCTGTTGGTTATAATGACTTGATCTACTCAGAGCACCAACTGTGTGCAACACAAAGCTCAGAAGTCCACGTCAGGACTTTAAGCAAGATAGGAATTGTTTGCAGTGGTTCTTACTTTGTGAGATGGAAGTGCAATGCAAGGTCTTTGAAAATGAAACATTAAAATGACACTTAAAAGACTGGTTAATCATTCCAACAGTGAAGGTCATAATATTTATATGCCTCCTTAAATCCCCTGAATTTTAAATACTCCATGGTTTTAATTTAATGTCCAACATGACACTGTTCTCTACTCCCAAACCTGTCTTAATTTCTTGATTTACTTGCCTACATGTAAAGGCAATTACAAGAAAGACTTTTAAGATCCACTTAAAGTGATCACTTAGAGGGAAAAATCTAAGCCATGCCTCATCCACAAAAGGTAGAAAACCTTGAACAAAAGCATCATGATCACCGCAAAGTTTCATGAGGGCAGGGTTTTGTTTTGTGGTCTGATAACAGCAGTCAGCACTTACAATAGTGCTTAGCATGTAGTAGGTGGTCAATAATACTTACTGAATGAACGACTAAACATGACAGACCCTGTAGGTAAGCTACTACGGAAAACAGAAGAGATGAAATGTCCACAAATTCTGAGTCAAAATTGTCCTTAGTACATATTTTGGTCACTATTGAGTGAAAAGAAAATCAGTCAAGACACTATATGTATACAACATATTATTATGTGTCATTAATATATTATGCATATATTATATTTGCATATTATAGAAAAGTGAATATAATATATTCATATATTATATATGAATTATAACATATAAATTATATACAATATAATACAATTCTCACATGTAATTATATACTTGTATATATGTGAATATATTTATAATATATGAAGTATATATATAACATGAAATATATGAAATAATATAAAAATATGTGAATATTTATATAATATTCATTATATATATAAAATGAAGATAATATTTCATGTAGAAATCACTGAGCTTTGTAATGTAAAAGGGAAAAGCTGTGGGCATGAATTTAGCATTTTGGATAGGATGAGTAAAGAGTGTAAAATGTGAAATAATACACTGAAAAGGCCAAATACACTTAAATGTGGTCTGATTGAAGACAGGGCTGTATATCTTTGCCCCAATGTTTCCATAACGTATTAATAATGATTTTCTTGAAGATAGTCATTAAGTGGCATGTAGATCTAGGCAACTAAAGAAACAGTATTTAGCAGGAAAAATTGTTTCCCTTATGTTTGGTGACTTGTTTCAGATTTGTTGGCGATTTTGTCTCAGCCTTGTACCAATGCCCCGGTACAAATTCAGGAGGTTATCTGTCACAAACAGCTTTCAAAGTTACACAACAACAAAATCCCCACACGACCTCATCCTCAGCTTGTGAGATGTGGATACAGCACTGTTTCAAACAGAAGCACCCTCAGGAGTAGCAATCATGCCCCTGCTGCTGGTGAGGGAGATGATGGCTACCCGTGTGCTAAGTGTTTATCCCATGTGCTATCACCTCGTGCAATCCTCACACCCACTCTGTAGGGAAGCTATTGTTAGTATTGTTATCAGCATCCCCATTTTGAGAACAGAAAACAAGAGACTGGGAAAGGCTAAGCAACTTGCCCAATATCCAGTATATTGTGGAACAAGATTCAAACCCTAGTCCGTCTGACTGCAGACTCAAAGGTCTTAGGTCCTAGACTGTATTACCTCTTAGAAGTTTTATTAAGTGGGGCACCTGGGACTCAGTGGGTTAAGCGTCCGACTTTGGCTTTGATCATGATCTCACAGTTTGTGAGTCTGAGGCCCCTGTCAGGCTCTGTGCTGACAGCTCGGAGCCTGGAGCCTCCTTTAGTTTCTGTGTCTCCCTTTCTCTTTGCCCCTCCCTCGTTCACGCTTTTTTTCTCTCTCTCAAAAAATAAACATTTTAAAAAAAGTTAAAAAAAAGTTTTATTAAGCTTATCTAACCCACATCCTACTCCAAAAATACAAGCATAGTTCTCCTCAAATAATTTTAATACTGAGTACATAACTGCATTAAAAAAAAAAAAAAAGATAGCTTCCTTTTCAAAAGAGGAAAAGCCGCCCTCCTCACTCAAACACGTCAACTTGGTAAACATCTGGCCCTCTTCAGCAGGGCTGTGGCATGCTGTCCAGTCAGGCACACTTTCTCTCTAAATTAGCCCGGTGCTTAGAGATTTAAACAACAACAACAACAACAACAACAACAACAACAAACAAACAAAAATAAGGAAAGACTAACCTATTAATGTCATTCATCTCAGTGTGTTAGCAAAAATACCCTACCTAGAAGTCCATCAAGAAAGATTTAGTGGCACTTTTAGTGGACACAAAAATGGTCCCAAGAAGCTCCTCACCCTTGACTGTTTAACTAGAGGCCAGTCACATATATAAGTGAGAAAAGGGCTGACTTACTGGGCTGAGCCCTTCTGTGGACTCGACTCCACATGGGCACAGCACATGGGTAAAGCCTATAAGTTCAGGAGTCCGACAGACTGGGTTCCAGTCTGACTACCACTTTTAATAACCTTGCGTATGTGGGCAATATTGTTCAATCTGTCAGATCCTCAGTTTCCTTTAGGAAAAATGGCAAATATATGTTACAGAACCTGGCCTGGACCAGCAGGCAGAAGAACCAGGTGGCACTCCGAGATCGTGGAAGGCAGGAGGTTTATTTTACACCGGCAGGCTCAGAGGAGATCACTCCCCAGAGGTCTGAGCCCGAGCATGAGCAGAGAGGACAATTTATAGTCTGTTCAGGCACAGCAAGCAGGGTGGGAAGAAAAACCCGGGAGCGGAGTGTTGGGGCAGGGACTGGAATTCCCTGATCAGTCCTGTCACCATCTTATAACAGATTTTTCCCTATCAATATTATCTGATGGAATTTTGGAGTGGTGGTGGGGGTTCAGAGCTGATGGCCAAGAAAGAATTCTTGAGATGTGTTTTGTGCAAAAAGGCGATTTTATTAAAGTATGGGGACAGGACCCGTGGGCGGAAAGAGCTGCGCTGGGATTATGAAGAGTGACTGGCTATATATACTGTGGAATTGGGGGAGATAAAGGCAAAAGGGAGGCCTCAAAAAAGACTTTTATATGCTAAAGAGGACTCACAAGATAATGGAAGCCTAGCTAGTGTCAGGCTAAAGTGGTTTTTTTCTCTAGCAAAGCATTAACATTAAGACAGTAGGGAGTTCCTGGAAGAACGTTTCACTCTGTATTTGCCTCAAGTATTTGCCAATGGGCTGCAGGCTATAAGTAAATTTAATTTTACCTGCCATTTCCTTCTTGCCTTTGTTCATTATGGAGGGGAGGGGCTCCAGAAAACTGAGTCCATAGGTTTTTGGAGATTAGGCTATTGGTAAGATTGCTTTTTTCTTGTAATTTACTAAGACATTTGTAAACTGATGGAGACTCACATCCTTCGTGTCTGTGATCTTTATCAGTTAACCATTTGTTTTCTCCTCTTAGCTTTAGGGCAACCAGGACCGCCTGAGGAATGTCACACAGATCCCAAGGTGTGTGTGTGTCTGGGGAGGGGGGTTGGTGTTTGCTGGTGTCAGCTTGCCTTATGCTCTCTCATCATTACCTACCCCAAGGATTGTCCCATTTAAAACATAAAAATATCAGAGACCCAATCAATACTGATTTTGAAGTTTTAGATCAACATTTGAAGTTTAGATCAACATTGAATATTTTTTAAAAATATAAGTATGTTCCAAACATTGTGTGAGTCATACCGATTTTTTTGCTATCTGAAATTAAAATTTAATTGGGTGTCCTGTATTTTATTTGGCAATTCTACCCTAAATGACCATTGTGATGGTTGAGTGAGATAACAGATGTGAGGTGCTGGCCCACTTCCTGGTACATAATAGACGAATAACAGATGTTACCTTCTTTTCTCCAGTGGAAGAAACTTACACCATTAATTATCCTTTCACGGACCAGCTTCCTCATCTCTCTTCTCCAGAGTTATCTTTTCTGTGACTGAAAACATTCAGGCCTCCCTTATCCGTTAAATTTATTATTAAAAAATTAAAATTTGCTATCTCTGCTAGTTAGCATGTTACTTCTCCACATTCCTTCATTGCTAAATTTACTGAAAGTCTTCAACACTCAGTTCCAATATTTCCTTACCACCCACTCTGTCATTTATTCATTTCAAAAGTAAACGGGGAACACCCACCATTTGCCAGGCACTGGGGATCCAACTATGAGCAAACACTGAAAACGTCTCTGCTCCTGCAGTGTTCATCATCTCCCTGAAGTCTGACATCCGTCCCACCATTCTCCCAAAATTACAACACTAATAGTCATGAATGCTCTTCTAATTTCTCGTTTATCTCCTCCATTACCCTTCTAAATAATCAATCCCTATTTCTGTCTCAGGGATCTCATGCCTTCTGTGACTGTAGCCTCCCCTAATCTACCCCCATAAATCCCTCCTTTAGTCTTTCTATTTCAGTAAATAGCTTCTCCATCCACCCTATTGCTCAAGCTAGAGGGTAGCTCTCCATCTCCACCTCATCCCATTGTTAGCAGGTCCTATTGACCCTATATCCAAAATATACCCCTACGCACACCATACTTGTGGAAGCAGTAGGTTGTACACCTGAACCTAATGTAATATTATGTGTCAACTATACATATACATATATATAAATATATATATATAAGTATATATATATATATATATATTTATATATATGTAAAACAAAACCCAAAATATATCTCTAACTGTCCATAACCCTTCATTGCCTTCATTTCCACCTCCGTTCAAGATTCTTTCCCCTTTCACTAGATGGTGTAACTGCCTCTTAACTGGGCTAACCACTTCTCAAAGTAGACAGACTGAATTTTGGGAGAGCAAATCTGAAGAACAACACAAAACAAAACAACAAAAAACCTCCAAAGTCTCCCCATTTCACTCAGAGTAATTCAATGCTTTCACAGCTAAAATGGCCATTCATTTTCTGGGCCCTGTCTCTCTCTGACTTCACCCCTTTTGCTCTCCACTTGCTCATTGCTCTCGAGCCTGGGACCCTCTGACAAGTCCTTACAGGGCTGCTCCTCCCCTTACTCAGGCCTCAGCTCAGATCTCACCTGCTCAGGGAGGCCTGCCGTGACCAGCCATGCTGATCCATCATTCTCCATCCATCCTGTTTCCCTCTCTCCAGGCCGCTGACATTGCTCCTTCATTGTTGGCTATTTAGTGTCTGTCTTCCTTTGCTGGAAGGGAAGGTAGACAAAGGTAAGGACCTTGTCTTGTTTATTCACCAGGACATCTCTGGTGCCTGAAACATGACAGCCACATGGGAGATGCACAGTTAATGTTTACTGATGAACAAATGAATGAATAAGGCAAGAGCCAAAAACAGGCAAAGATGAGAATAATTGGAAACAAGATCATTGGAAAGAGAGAGTTTCTGTACAGAAGTAACTTGAAGTGTTGAAGTACTGATGCTATAAACAGGATTTCCATATTCGTTAAAGGTTTTATTTGTCCAATGATTTGAGCTGTTTTAGAGTCAGTCTTGATGAGGGAGCATAAGGCAAGCTGAGGGCAAAGAACAGGCTAACAGCAGCCACTCCCCCCACCCCGGGTGGGATGTGTGTGATATTCCCCAGACACTCCTGGCTGCCCAAGAACAAAGGAAAGGAAAGGAAAACAAATGGTTGACTGATAGAGATCACAGTCATGAAGACAGGAGTCTCCTTCAGTTTACAGATAACTTAGTAAACTGCAAGAAAAAGGCAATCTTATCCATAGCCGAATCTCCAGAAACCTCTAGACTCTTGTTTCCTGAAGCCCTAATATCATCCTCATCAAGATGTAAGGGGGTTTAAGTGCTTGCCATGGCAATATGGAAACAAAGGCAAATGAAAAATTAAGTTCCCTTACTGCCTACAGTCCATTGACAAGTCTTTGAAACAGGCAGAGTGACCTTCTTCTAGGAGCTCAGCTGCCTCAGATGAGGACACTTTGCTAGAGGCAAAAGGGAATCTTGGCTTAATATTATTTTGACCTCCCAGGATCCTGTGAATCTCCTTAAACACATAAAAATTCCTTTGCAAACCCCCTTTATCTTTAACCCCCAAGTATATGTTGGCAATTATACTCCAAGCATATGGCCCCTGATATACATCTGAAGGGTCTCATGACTGAGGTTTTCCTAAATGATAATAAATGACATTTTCCTAATAACAGCTAGCCCCTCAAGGTCCTGGAAACCTTGCTTCCAAAATTTCTTAGAGACTTACGCTGCCCCTGACCCCCTCCCAACCTGAGGGTATATAATCAGTCACTCTTCACAAACCCAGAGCAGCTCTTCCTGCCCACAGGTCCTGTCTCCGTGCTTTAATAAAATCACCTTTTTTGCACCAAAGATGTCTCCAAGAATTATTTCCTGGCTGTCAGCTCCCAACCCCCACCAGAACTCCAAACCTCATCAGCCTCATTTAGAAAGTGCCTGTGTTGATAAATCCATGTTAATACTCAGTTGGGTCAGATTAAGGGGGGAAAATGGCCATAAAGGCTTAAGAAAATTCTGAGGTAAAGCATTTCCTTGCTTCTTCCAAACAACTCTGAGAGGGAGGTCCCCTGGGCTACCTTCAATATTTGTGCTGCAATAAATTCCTGTCACACACAAGGAGCAGGGAGGAACAGCAGGAAGAAGGTAGACCATTTTCCTTCCCCTAGAAAGTCAAGGGGGGCCTACGGTCTGATGCCTGGGGCTCTTCCACCAGGAAAGCCACAGATGTTTGCTCTTCTTAATTGAGGCTTCACATTGAGTTTAATTTCCACTGCAGCAGGAAGAGGGCTAGTAGCAAGCTCTCCCCAGCTGAGGGACTGGTGAGACAGCTGCTTGAGGCCTGGTACACAGCAGAAGTCAGCTACCACTAGGAGGGGGTCAGTAACCTGTTCCCACTCAAGAGCTCTCCCCAAATGCCTCCCCTCAAACACAAAGGGGATTGGGGAAGGGGACATGGAATGTTACAGGGGGGAATTCTGGAACACTTAAGAAAGCCCCACTTCCAAAATTCAGGTGAACATGGCCTTCTAATCTTACCAACCTTCACTGCAAGCCTCCACCAAGTAACAAACAAGCAATAGCAATCCACTCCTTGGAGAGGAAGCAAACCATTCTCCCTGCAGGCATGCAAGCAGACTGTCCTGTTAATAGCTGAGAGCAGAACTGGAAAACTGTGAAAACACAAAACAAAAACCAAAAACCCTCAGGCAATCCAGTCTTTGCTCTAAGCACAAAGTAGGAACAGCCTACCATTGGCCAAATTTGAAGACTGGTGAGCTGAAGGTAGCTATAGTAACAAGGACACAAGGATAATAGCAACAACATCTGGCTCAGCTACTAACAACCACTAAAGCCTAACAGGAAAGCTAGTGTGTCCATTGTCAGGTGTGTGCAACTCTCTCTATACTAGTCTTTCATGCACAGTATCTGTTAATTCAATGAAAGTATGACACACCAAAAAGAAAAGAAAAAAGACCCATTATGGCAGGAAAAGGCAGTTAACAGAATCAGAATCAGACCCCAAATGACCCAGATGTTGGAATTATCAAACAGAGTGATGGAAAAAATAAAAAGAATCAAGGAGAAATTCTGGAAACTAAATATATATACATATATACATACATACATACATACATATACTAGAGAGGAAGAATTCCTTCCATAGGTTTATCAGCAGACTAGACACAGTAAAGGAAAGAATCAGTGACCTTGAATATAGGTCCATAGAAATGATTCAAAGTCACTCACAAAGGGAAGAAAGGAGTAAAGTAAAAAGAGCATATCTGAGAGACATAGGACAACAATGAACTATCTAACATGGGTGTATTTGGAGTCCAGAAGGACAAGAAATAGAAAACAGGACAGAAGAATTATTTGAAGAAGTGATTTTCAGGATGAACAAAAGACAACAAACCACACAGATTTAAGAAGTTCAGAGAGCAGAAGTAGTGTAAATACCAAGAAAAGCCCACTGAGGCACATCATAGTTAAATGGCTGAAACCCAAAATAAAGGCAGTAAAGAAACATTTCCTACAGAGTCACAAAAATAGAAATTTAAAACAGACTTCTTGTCAGAAATTAGTCAAGCAGAAGGCAACGAAGTCTTATCTTTCAAGAACTGAAAGAAAAAAATAAGTCAAGTCAGAATTCTATACCTGGTAAAAATACCTTTCAAAAATGAAATGAATTTTTTTTCCAGACAAGCAAAAGCTGAAAGCATTAATTGCCAGCAAACCCACACAAGAGGAAATGTGAAGGAAGTTCTTCAGGCATAAAGAATCTGATACAAGATAGAAATTTGTGTCTACACAAAGAAATAAAGAGCATGGGAACAGGAAACAATGTGGGTCAATATGAAAAACATTTTTCTTAATTTTAACCTTTTTAAAAGATGATGGTCTGAAGTAGAAATCCCTAAAAGGCATTGTACATTTAAAAAAAAGTTTATTTATTTATTTTTGAGAGAGAGAGAGAGAGAGAGAGAGGCAGAGAGAGAATGAGAGAATCTCAAGCAAGCTCCGGGCTGTTGGCACAGAGCCTGATGTGGGGCTCAAACTCACGAACCATGAGATCATGACCTGAGCTGAAATCAAGAGTCCAATG
The DNA here is from genome assembly GCF_018350215.1 of Panthera leo. Taxonomy (NCBI): domain Eukaryota; kingdom Metazoa; phylum Chordata; class Mammalia; order Carnivora; family Felidae; genus Panthera; species Panthera leo. Next base: position 62,911,443 of record NC_056685.1, on the reverse strand, counting down.
CTCAACTGACTGAGCCCCAGTATTGTACATTTTATAAGATATATTGAAGTAAAATGAATGAGAATAGTAGCACAAAGTTCAAGGGAAAAAATGGAAGAATACTACAGTAAGGTTCTTATACAGAAAGTACTGTAGTAGTATTTGATAACAAACTGTGGTAAGCTAAAAATGTGTAATGTAAAGCCTACAGAACCAAAAAAAGCATAAGTAATAAGCCAATAGGGAAGATAAAAAAGAATCATAAAAAATAATTTGATAAATCCAAAGGAGGCCAGAAAAAGGGGGGGAGGTGGACAAAGGAAAAAAAAAATCAAATGGGACAAGCGGAAAACAGCTACCAAGATGGTAGATTAAAGTTTTTTAAACATTTATTCTTTTTTGAGAGAGAGAGAGAGAGCGAGCAGGGGAGAGGCAGAGAGAGAGGGAGACACAGAATCCAAAGCAGGCTCCAGGCTCTGAGCTGTCAGCACAGAGCCCGATGTGGGGCTCAAACTCACAAACTGTAAGATCATGACCTGGGCCAAAATCTAATACTTAACCAACTGAGCCACCCAGGTGCCCTGAAAAATGGTAGATTTAAATGCAGCAATATTTATAATTACATTAATGGTCTGAACATTTCAACGAAAAGACAGATTGTCAAATTGGGTGGAAAAAAAGCAAGAACAAATTAGACGGGTCTGGCATATGAAAGGAAATCCTTTTTAAATATGAAGACATAGATAAATTAAGAGTAAACATATGGAAAATATTCCATGCAAATACTCATCCAAAATAGCTGTAGTGGCTATATTAATATGAGACTAATTAGGCTTCTGAATAAGAAATGTTACTGTTGAGAAAGAGGGGCATGCCATCATGATGAATGGTTAATTCATCAAGAACACATAATAATCATAAATATGTATGCACCTAATCACAGAGTTCAAATTCACAAATAATAAATGATCGTATAATAGTTTTGCTAGTTGGTTTGGTTTGTGTCAGTAACAAATGGTGGGACAGTTACTTCTCCTGTAGTGCCCACCAACACCACCTTCCTGCTTTGCCAAGTTAAGTAATTGATGACTATATTGAGGTAGCCATTAGAAGGTCTACAACTAAAGACTGGAATATGTCTTCCTCTGATGAATATATGTCCTAGCATGCTTTTAAAAAAAGAAAATTCACGTGAGAATGAACAGAGGAAATGAAAGAAGCTAGAAGTGTTACAGAGAAGTTGGAAAAAAAGAACCCTTTTTAAAAATCTGAAGTTAGATCCCATTACATCACATTGTTTGTGCTCTGAGTTAAGGATACTCACTTATTAATTAGACTTACACTTTTACCAACAGATTTTAAAGTGAAGAGATTAATCTGTTAAGCAAACATAATTCTACAAACATCGCTTTAACTGGTGGCTATATTTTCTGTGTAGACTCATTTTCACACCTTGTTCATTCAGTTATTTCATGTTTGACAGGTAGCAGGTGAATGAACTCAAGAGCTACTCATCTGAATTCAGTCAATAAGGAAAAGTGTTGGAAATGGGGGAAGAGGGTGAACTACAATTTCATTCCGAAGAGAACATTGTTATTAACAATACATAATTTAATCACAGATTTGTTTTCTGTCACCTGTGAATCTCACTTCACTAGCTCACTGAGTCTCTCAAAACTGGTATGAGGCTTTTAATGATGATCTGAAACATATTTGGCCCATCTACCACCATATGTATGTTATAAAACTTTAATGTTCTACCTTAGAAGATTAAATAATATGAGGATAATTTATGCAGTGTTTTCTTCTTTGGCGCAAATGATGAAACAAAAGGTCTAAGAAAATAAAATATTAATGCAACACTTAAGAGTTTGGCTGTCCATTCCAACAGTGCCGGTCAGAATATTTATATGCCTCCTTACACCCCCTGAATTTTAAATACCTCGTGATTTCCCTTTAGTGCCAACTAGGAAGCGTTCTCTAAACCCAACTCTGTCTATGTAACTTGATTTACGTGCCTTTGTGCAAGGTGCTCACGAGAAAGATTTTAAGGTTCACTGTGTGAAAATCTAACCAATATTTCATCCACAAAAGGTAGAAAATGAGCCTGTTTTGTGACAATATAACAATAAACAAAACAAAATTCTGCTCTCATGGAAGTCAGCTGGTTTATGGTCATGACTTGCTTCTTAAAATAGACTCATTTTCTACCTTTTGTGGATGAAATATTAGAGTTTCACACAGTGAACCTTAAAATCTTTCTCGTGAGCACCTTGCACAAAGGCACGTAAATCAAGTTACATAGACAGAGTTGGGTTTAGAGAACGTTTCCTAGTTGGCACTAAAGGGAAATCACGAGGTATTTAAAATTCAGGGGGTGTAAGGAGGCATATAAATATTCTGACCGGCACTGTTGGAATGGACAGCCAAACTCTTAAGTGTTGTATTAATGTTTTATTTTCTTAGAGCTTTTGTTTCATCATTTGCACCAAAGAAGAAAACACTGCATAAATTACCCTCTTATTATTTAACACCTGGAATGATGCCTGACATATAACCAGTATTCAGCGAATATTGTTGAGCTGTGGACTATGAGAGACCCTGCAACAAGCTCCTCCTCATCCTCTCCCTTGTCCTCCCTACTTTCCGTCCTTTCCTCCTCTAAGACCACCTTCTGTTGGTTATCTTTCTCAGTCCAGCGCCTTTTATCAGTACCCTCTAGAGATTTTCTGCTCTATGACTATAACCACTCTCAGGAGTCCCTTGTCCGCGGTATTTAAAATAAACATAAAACCTGCCATTGCTCCAGGATATCCTCTTTCTCCCTATGTCTTCATTGCCTAATGTACTGAAAGTGGTCTACACTCACTTCCAACACTGCCTTACCAACTGCTCATTCATTCATTAATTTCACAAATATTTGAGCAGCAACCATTTGCCAGACCTTGTACCAGAAAATGGGGATACAACTGTGAGCAAACACCAACGTGGTCCCTGCCCTCACGGTGTTCACCATCTCCTTGAAGTATGACTTTCCCTCCACCATTCTGCAGAAGTTACCACATTGAAAGTCACCCACACTCTCCTAAGTCCTCATTAATCTCCTCCATCGCCCTTCTAAACAACCAATCCTTTTTCTCTCTGCCTCAGGGATCTCATGCCTTCTGTGACTAAATCCCCCCTAAACCACTACCTCCAGCAAACCCCTCTTCTAGTCACCCACCTCAACAAAGATCTTCCTCATCCACCCACTTGTTCAAGCCAGAAACTTAGGAATGGATTCTCCCTCTCCCCACAATCCCATCATTAGCAGGATCTATTGACTCTGTATCCAAAATTCAGTCCTAACTGTCCACAACCCTTCATTGCTATCATTGCCACCTTAGCTCAAGATTCTTCCACCTCTCACTTGACAGTTTAACAGCCTCCTATCGGGTCCCCTGCTTTACTCCAGCTGCTTAAAGCCAATTTGTCACCTGGCAGTCAGAGTGATCTTTAAAGCACATCCAATCATGTAACCATACTGCTTATAAGCTCTCAAACTACAAACTCCAAAGTCTCCTCATTTCACTGACAGTAAAACCCAAACTTGCTTCCACAGCCAAAATGGCCCTCCATTTTCCGGGTCCTGCCCACCCCCTCACTTCACCCCTTCTGTTCCCCACTTGCTCATTGCTCTCGAGCCTGGGACCCTCTGACAGGTCCTCATAGGGCTGCTCCTCCCCTTACTCAGGCCTCAGCTCAGACCTCACCTGCTCAGGGAGACCTGCCATGACCAGCCATGCTGATCCATCACTCTTGAGACATCCATCCTGTTTCCCTCTCTCCAGGACATTGACATTGCTCCTTCATTGTTGGCTATTTAGTGTCTGTCTTCCTCTGCTGGAAGGGAAGGTACACAAAGGTAAGGACCTTGTCTTGCTTATTCACCAGGACATCCCTGGTGCCTGAAACATGAAGCCACATGGGAGATGCACAAGAAACAATGAATGAGCCCTTGAACAAATGGAGGAAAGTAAAGGAAGGAAGGAATAGGAACAGAGATCTTGAAAAGCGAGTTTTCAGAGACTGAACAAAAGATATAAGTTGAACTGGTAAAGTGCTAATGCTGCAGATAAAATTTCCTTATTTATTAAAAGTCTTCCTTGCCCATTATTGGCAGTCTGCTTTAGTGAGCACCTGTGCCTGTAAATCTATGTCAATCTTTATAGCTGTGTTGGTCAAAGAAGACAACAAAATTTTAAAGGCTTTGGAAAATTCCATGCTCTTGAAGCATGTTCCTGCCTCTTTAAACCATTTCTGAGAGATAGAATCCCCTGGGCTTTCTTTCCTATTTGTGCTGTAATAAATTCCTGTCACACACAAAGAACAGGGAGCAGGAGCAAGGGGAAGTAGAGCGCTGTCCTCCCCCCCAAAACCCGCGGGTACCCACACTCTGATGCCTGGGGCTTTTCCACCACAAAGACAGCAAAATGTTTGCTCTTCTTAATTGAAGCTTCACAGACCCGTACCTCCTGTTTCCCAATGACAGCAGACAGCAGGGCTTCTGCTTCCTCCTCTAGCTACTTTTTTAAAAGTTTACTTATTTATTTTGAGAGAGAGGGTGCAGGCAGGGGAGGAGCAGAGGAAGAGGGAAAGGGAGAGAGAGAATCCCAAGCAGGTCCCATGCCTAGTGAGGAGCCAGCCCCATGTGGGACTTGATCTCACAACCGACCTGAGCCAATATCAAGAGTTGCATGCTTAACTGACTGAGCCACCCAGGTGCCCCTCCTCTAGCTACTTTTTAAACTCTGCTGTAACAAGACAGAAATGGAGGAAAAGAAGGAAAGAAGGAAGAAGAGAGGGAGGGAAAAGATGGAGAGATGGGGAGGTCACAAAGAACCGTCTCAGTGCTTCCTTTTCCAATCATCCCACACAGCACCAGGGATGCTGAACGCTGAAAACCCACATAGTAGAGAAACCCAGCCCAGTCCCTCAACCGAGACCACATGGCTTATGGGGACATGGGGAATTTATGAGCAGGGTCTGATGTCAAGAGAGAGTAGCAGATGTTGCAAATCTTTTTGTGGGGGAACCACTGTTTCTGATTCTCAAAGAGGGTGCACTGGCAGTGAGGAGGCTGGGGTGGGGGCGTTCCTCGGCTGGTGTGGGCTGTGCTGATGGAGGGCTCCATTAGCCATGATTACACATGGAATTGAAGGAAGACAAAGTCAAATGTGGAGACAAAGCTTGCAAGGAATAGCAATACTCTGCCGCACTCACTAGCCCTGCCCCTGGAAGCAACCTTTCTCCTCTTTTAGCTCCTTTTTTAAAATAAAAAAAAAAATTTATTGAGATATAATTGACATATAACATTACATTAGTTTTAGGTGTACAACATAATGATCTGTTATTTGTATATATTGTGAAATGACAACCACAGTCTAATTAATATCTGTCACCAAACAGTTTTTTGTGTGTGATAAGAACTTTTAAGAGCTACTCTCTTAGCAATTTTGAAATTCACAGTACAGTCACCCTACTGTATATTACATCCTGTGACTTATTTTATTTTATTGTGACTTATTTTATTTCGTGTATTTATTTTAAAGTTTGTTTATTCTGAGAGAGAGAGAGAGAAAAAGTGTGAGTGGGGGAGGGGCAGAGAGAGAAGGAGAGAGAGAATCCCAAGCAGGCTCTGCACTGCAAAGCCTGATGTGGGGCTCGATCCTGTGAACTGTGAGATTATGACATGAGCTGAAGTCAGATGTTAACTGAGCCACCCAGGTACCCCATCCTATGACTTATTTTATAACTGCAAGTTTGTATGTTCTGACCCCCTTCATGCATTTCACCCACCTCTCTCCCCACTCCTGTGACAGTCATCAGTCTGTTCTCTGTATCCATGAGTTTGGATTTTATTCACTTGTTTTTTATTTTTTATTTTAAAGAGAGAATGAGCTGGGGAGAGACAGAGAGAGAGAGAGCGAGAGAGCGAGAGAGAGAGAATCTTAAGCAGGCTCCATGCTCAGCACAGAGCCCCACATAAGGTTTGATCCCACAACCCTGGAAACATGACCTGAGTCAAAATCAAGAGTCAGATGCTCAACTGACTGAACCACTCAGGTACCCCAACTTATTTGTTTTTTATATTCCACATATAAGTAAGATCATACAATTTTTGTCATTCTCTGACTTATTTCACTTAGCATAATCCCCTCAAGCACGATCCATGTTGTCACAGATAGCTGGATTTCCTTCTTTTTTATGGCTGAATAATATTCCATCATCTATCTATCTATCTATCTATCACCTTTTTCACATTTTCTTTATCCATTTATCTATTGATAGACACTTAAGTTGTTTCCATGTCCTGGCTTTTGTAAATAATGCTGCAATGAATATTGGAGCGAATGTATCTTTTCAAATTAGTGTTTTCATTTCATTTGGAAAAATACCCAAAAGTGGAATTGTGGTTTATGTGATAGTTTTATTTTCAATTTTTGAGGAATGTCCACATTGTTTTTCTTTCTTTCTTTTTTTTAGGTGTTTGCTTCCATGTTTCTAAATAATACTATCACATGGCGATTTTGCTTATATTAGATTCTCAAAGGAGATTCTCTGCTGTATAACAAACCAGCGCTGAATCTAGTGGAATAAAACACCAAGCATTTTATTAGGCCCACGGTGCTGAGTCAGGGATTCAGGTAGGGCACAGGGGGAACAACCTGTGTGTATCCCAGGATGTTTGGCACTTCAGCTGGAGTGACTCAAATAGCTATGCCTGCTGTTCATGCCTAGGGCCTTGGTTCTGGCTGTCAACTTGTTTCCTCAACTTTTCTCCTTGTTGAATCAGGTGGGGCTGGAATGACCAAAATGGTTTCTTTGTTCTTTTCTGTGTCTGGGCTGCAATGGATGTAACAGCTAAGGTAGGCTGGGTGTCTCTCTTTCTCAACATAGCCTTTCCATAGTATGGCAATCACAGGGTGCTCAGACTTCTTACCTGGTGTTTGACTTCCCTCAGAATGATCATTCCAACAGTCAGGAAGTAGAAGCTTCCGGTGTCTTATGGAATGAATAGAAATGAGCACAGTGAAGCTTCTGTCATTTTCTGTTAGTCAAAGCAGTCATAGTGCCTGTCTAGATCCACCCTCTATGAGAGGAACATCTTAAAATTTTACCACCTTTTATGTGCCCATGCCCCAAACCCATGACCCTCTAAACACTGAAAACACTTGAGCTAACATAACTGTTTCATGGTACAGATGTAAGCCTTGACAGTAGATGTGCTAGGAGGTCTCCTGACTCTTGTCCTGAGTACCTTCCACGGGAGTAGGGGTGCACACAGATTCGTGACATAGTCTATAGGGACATACAAACTTGGGTCCAAACTCTGGCTATATCCCTCATCAACTGGTTCACTTTGGGTTGGTTATTCTTTAAGCCTTAGTTTCCTCCTCTGTAAAATGAAAACAGTAACAGCCCTTGTCTCACAGGATTGTTGTGAGACTTGGGTAGTAGGTGTCAGTGTTCAAGAAACACTGACTGTTATTGGCCAGTCTCCTTGTGATATACTTTCATGGCATTCTGAACTTTCCCTCTGCAGCACAATTATGATCAACTATACTGTAACTACTATGTAATGTCTGCTCTTTGAGAGCAGGAATCATAGGTACCTTGTGTTTGGCTTTATCCCTAACGTCCAGTAAACTGCCAGACACATAGGGTACATTTTGAATGAATGAATGCTTCCACTGGTTCCAATCCTCTCTGGAGCTTTCCTGGTATAATCTGCAACCGTCTCACATACATGGAGGGCAGGGAGAGACTGAACAAAGAGGAAAGCCACTCTAGGCTGGCACTTGACAGTTTTAATAATAGCAAAGAGAACTTACACGTGAGGCTTGTCTTGGGCCGGAAGCAAGACAAATGGATCCCTGTGCCCACGCTCCAAATCTTAAAAGTTTATAAAGAGGCCCTAACTGGGCTCAGTTACATATGCCCTGTAGGTATTTTTAATACCAGATCGCTAGCTGAAGGCTATGTCCTTGGAGCAGCCTTTGGGAGAGGGAAAGGCAAGTGGGAAGCACATTTTAAGGACAGGAGAGGGAGTGAAGAGCCTCTCAGTTCCCTGGGCCCAGCCCAGAGTCACTTCTTTTTGATGATGTTCCCCAATATCCATATGCAGAGCTGCTGGGTGTAAGCATCAAATGTGTTGAAGAGCACAGAATTTGAAACTATGAGTTATAGGCCTTCTGAACCAGATACCGGCAGTATTATCCCTTCCATAAGGCTTGTGTCAGTTCATTATGAAGAAGGTCAAGAAGGATTATTCAGAGAACAAAAGAGACAATTATCCTCTTTGAGAAACTGCCTGGTTCAACAGTGGCAGGATGAAGAAGAGACAAAGGAGTGTAGGTAACAGTGGGGGCTGGAGAGTTCTGAGACCAGAGGAGATGAGACTTCAGTGGGGACATTTTCACACTTCACGGGGACATTAAAATAGCTCTGGCCAGACCAAATTAGATAGCACATGCGCAGTCACTTGTCAAATCCTTCTGCTGTCAGTGAGGCAAAGCAGAAAGAAGTTAGGAGGCAAAGATAAGGTGGATACAAGAAAGAAGTGGGAATCAAGAGGGGTAAAGGGTCAGTCTCTGGAAAGTTAGGCAGACAATGCAATTACTTGCATCAGCTGAGACTAAAGAGAGGAAAGTCATTCTCATTCCAGGTAAGGAGAGGTCCTCTGACTCACGGCTCTCAGGGCACTCCTGGGCCTTTGCAGTCAAATGCAAGCTCGAGTCAAAGTGATAATGGGGTTCCTTGCCTCTATTTCACTCCCTGGGATTTACAGAGAAACGACAGCGTGCCAAGCTCTTCAAAAGTCTCCAAGGATTACATGCCCTGGCAGGAAGGTGATCAGAATGTAATGACTCATCCCAGCTTGTTGCCACTCAATAACATGTCTGTCTTCTTCATGACAAAGAGAATAAAGTCAGGAAACTTTTTTTTTTTTTTTTAGATAAAATTATGAATCCAAAAAGGCAGGAGAATAAATCAATTGCAACAAAGAAAAAGTTCAAAAGAGATAAGGCCTTATAATTACTGCCATTAAAAACTTAAAAGTCTGCACATCAAATGGCTGCTATTTATGGAGTTAATAGGGGAAGAAAATTGCAGTATGTGCTTAAACTTCTAATATGCCTTCACCATTCTCATCATTAAAAACTACAGATAAAAATGCATATGCTTAATTTTTTAAAATGAAAATACCCTGCTAAATATAGTTCTTATACGAATAGAACATGTGACTAAAAAGTATCAACTGATCTTCCTGTGCGGTTTGTGGCATTCTAATAGGCTTAATTACTGATGTCATCAGTTCTAACAGGCTTAATGACTGGTGTCTTTGATAATTATTATTTGCCGCATTGCTTTCTTGTCAAGCCACAAGTATCTGCCCAAGGACACCGCGCTGAGAAGGAGTAAGAGGGTCTACGAAGGCTGTAAGGAAAGTATAGGTTGGATGGTGCACCTGAGGAGGGTGCAGCATCTGGGGATGAGGAAAATGAGCTTAAGGCAAAGTGTGTGGCTTTTCATTGGTATATTTTCAGCTATGAGACAGCCATGTGATTGTGGTATGTGATAAACACAAGAGCTTTCCTTCTGTGATCGCTTGCCTGAAGCCAAATCACACAGGATACAAGATGGATCTTTGAAAGTCATAATTACACCTAATTCTCATGCTGAATTACCACAAAAAAACAGGTCTTGGGCAGGCGTGTATCCACCTGCTGGGAGCCAGCATCATGAGTCTGGATAGTCCTGGAGGTGTCATCCTCACGCACCTCAGATGATCCCAGCTCACTGCTCTCAACAAAGAGACCAGCTTCTCTTTCTTTCTCTCTCTCTCTCTCTCTTTCTCTTTTTTCCTAAGAAAAAGTCCCAAATCAATATAGCTTTTATTTCATCATTAAAATATCACAAATCAGTCTTAAAAATTATTTGGCATCTTGCCATTTCTGTAGCTGGCTGGACAACTTATTCATCAGTGTGCTGATGAAACATAGACACCATGCAAAATTTTTCTGAAATCCTTGTTTTTAACTGTTGTGGTTTGCTGAGTCAAAGCAGCTGAGTTGGATACAAGTTCAAGGCCATTTCCTTCATGAATTACCTCCTCTTTCTGGGCTTGAGGTACAGAACAAGCAACACCTGGCCTCATCTGAACCCTGCGGATGTACTTTTCGCCCAAGAAATTTTGGATTTCCGGAAGAGAACCATTCTCCTGAATAACAACGATGATGGGGAAGTAAGCATACACAGACCTCATCTTGTTATGGAAGCCTGGTGTGACACCCTTGACCGTGCTCTATACATGACCACAGGTAGTGCAAACACAAGCCAGTTCTTTTCTCTTTCTGTACCATTTGTCAATCTCTTCTTTTTCTTTCCAAGAAGACTGAGTTCCACATTCATGTGATCCCAGTCCCTTTGCAGGTTCCTCTGGGGCGCCTCCCAATAACAGTGCATCCTTTCAGAGTGATGTCGACGTTTTCTGGAACGTCGACAGCCTGATTGCTGAGAATGGTCTTCATTCTCACAGTAGATGCAGCAAAGAGCAACGGGACCAGCTTCTCATTTCTCGTTCCCACCACCTTTCTTTTCCCCCTCTGTACTTAACATTTTGTACAACTCGGCTGTTAGCGACACCTGTGGACCCGGGCAAGGCTCACGGACCACCATAGTCAGGGGCTGCTGCTCACGATAAAGCTAGTGGTTTTAGGGGTGCTCAGAGAGAGGGCCACCCAGGCCTTGAGTCAGCCACCACAAATGCCCACTCAAGAAGCTGCAGGATCCACATGGAGAAGCTGTAAAGAGGTGTAATGAGCCCAGGATTCACAGTATAATGACAGAGATCCACACCTACATGGTTGAACTCAAGTCACTTAAACTCAACAAACCTCAGTGTCCTCATGTAAACTCTAAACGAAAATGCGTCCCTGATGAGGAAGATAGAGTTCTAGCTCTCTTCACCACTCAGGCCTGTCCGTGTCAGTGCATGTAAAGTAGTGTAACAGAATACAAGCCACACACACACTCCAATGAGAGGCAACAATTAGACACAACTGCTCCGTGAATACTTATGTTGCTGGAAGCCTAGTTAGGTTTGATGTAACTAAATAAATTAGCATGATACATTTTGATCATATGTTTTCAGGTTCACTGAAGTATAAGTGACAGATGAAACATGTATATATTTAAGGTATAATAACCTGAAGTTTTGATATACAAACACATTGTGAAGTAATCACCACAATCAAGCTGATATACATTTTGATAGTATTTTTTTTAGAAATAATAGTGGTTATCATAAGTGCTTGGGACTTTCTACTATTATTTCTGAGATAAATAATGCAAGTAGTTGGTATTTATGTTTAAGGACACAACTCTGAAACCAAAATCCTTAAAACTTTTTTTTTCATATGTCTGGATCTAAGTAAAGAATATTTAGAAATTCATGGTAAGCCATAACAAACTTTTGCAAGTACTTGTCTGTGTGAAGCAAGAGTTTTCTCAATACTATGCAGCCAAAATAAAGACTGAAATAAACTGGGTACAGATATAAGTTTGCAGCTAACAGGTATTTTTCGATTCCAAACTTTTTTCTTCACCAAAAAAGCTTTGTGGTTCTTACCGATTGATTTTATAATAAATAAGTGTTAAAACTTTGAGTTTATACATTTGTACTAGCAAAATAAATAATATTTATTACAATGGGGTCCCCTATTAGATTACATTTGGACAAAAGGTTTAGTACTATATTTTTAATGAAAATTTGAAATCCAGTGTGTTAAGAGAACATCTCTGTACATTATTCCTGCTACTTGATATAAAAATAGGAAAATAAGAGTTTCTCTAGCTTTGGGATAGGGAAACGAGATCATAAACCAAACACACTCCCAAACACCATGATGTCTGTCTCTCTCACCAGCATTGTGCAGGTCCCCAGAAACCAAATGAGCATAAGAGGAGGTAAGAAGCCATGGGATGGAAATATTCCTCAATACAACACTGGCGCATACTTCTAAAAATCAAGTTCAAGATTCTTTTAATTTGAGAAGAAATGTGGCTCACTAAGAAATAACAAGTAAATATAAGGTCTATTAGCAATTTAACTCTATTCTAACCTAATCACTAAGTAGATAAGAAAAGACTCAACTTCCAGAATGTATATCATGAATTCAACAAATAATGAGCATTCAACAAATAATGATACATGTTTGTTTAATTTAATTTAATTTAATTTTTTAAATATATGAAATTTATTGTCAAATTGGTTTCCATACAACACCCAGTGCTCATCCCAAAAGATGCCCTCTTCAATACCCATCACCCACCCTCCCCTCCCTCCCATCCCCCATCAGCCCTCAGTTGATACATGTTTGTGAATAAACACTACACAATTGTCTTAAAATGATGTAGTTATATAATTTTTAACGACATGGGAAGATGTCCAAAATAAATTTTTAAGTGAATAAAAAGATTTTCAAACAGTATTAATACCATGAGAGAGCATGGTCTTTAGGGTCAGGCTCCCAGGTTCAAATCACAATTGTGGCATTTCCTAGCCAAATAAGTTACTATACCTCTCTGTGCCTCAATTCCACCATGTGTAAAATAGATTAACAGAAACTACCAAATATGGTTGTTCGGAGTTTAATTAAGGCAATGCATCTAACATGATTAGAATATATTAAATGCTCAATAATTTTAGTAATTATAATTATTTTAGTAAAAATGTGTTATGTACATAGAAAAAGTAAAGAGACATCAAATATTAATAGCAGTTCTCTTTGGTTTTGAGGCTATAAATAATCTTATTTTGGGATGGTTTATCTTCATTTTCTATTTTTTTTCATTGAACATTATCAATTTGGTAAAATTTATGTTTTTAAGTATATTTTTATTTTTTAAATTTATTTAATTATACTGAGAGAGGGAGAGAGAATGAGAGAGAGAGAGAGAGAGAGAGAGAGAGGCAGAGAGAGGCAGAGAGAGGAGAGAGAATCCCAAGCAGGCTCCACACTCTCAGCGTGGAGCCCAATGCAGGGCTTGAACTCACAAACTGCAAGATCACGACCTAAGCTGAAATCAACAGTTGGATGCTTAACCTGCTGGGCCAGCCAGGTGCCCCTAAGTTTATTTTTAAAAGATATTTTAAAAATTCCCTCAAGGCTGCAAAAACTTTCTTTTACGTTTAAAGTAGAATTGTTTTCATATTGAGAAATGGGGCTGTTCCCTTCTGTAGAGGCCATACTTATCTTTCCTCCTGTTTTGAAGTGAAGGGCAATCATTCTGTAATTAGAACATTGCAGTTTTGTTCTTTTTACCTGCTATAGTTTCATATATCTTAAAATTATGTTCAGAATATTGGGTAGGTATGCATTTTTCTAGGAGATGTTCCATAGTTTCAAAGAAAAAGTTAAATATCAGTGCATTTAGAAATGCTTCCATTTCTAAAAGTGAGAATTGTACACAGAATAGACAATTGTAATAACATGGCTTATTACTGAATAGATCTGGAAACCTTGGGTTTCATGGTACACCTGGAATATAACAACCACCTGCTGGGAAAGTCTGAAAATGTTACAGAATTCCTGATTATATACATAACTTACAATTTCCAGAAGTTTAAACACTCTGAGCTATAGTCTGACAAATCAGTCCAAATAGAACAGAACAGGGATCCTGTTGACCACTCCATTTTCATTCTTACTGGAATGATTGGAAATAATTATGGTGGATTTGTAATTTGGTTGATGACATATGCTAATTCTAAAAACTTTTTTTTTTTTTTAACGTTTATTTATTTTTGAGACAGAGAGAGACAGAGCATGAATGGGGGAGGGTCAGAGAGAGGGAGACACAGAATCTGAAACAGGCTCCAGGCTCTGAGCTGTCAGCACAGAGCCCGATGCAGGGCTCCAACTCAGGGACCGTGAGATCATGACCTGGGCCGAAGTTGGCCGCTTAACAGACTGAGCCACCCAGGCGCCCCGCCATAGGCTAATTCTAAACACTTGACATACCACAACTTATAACCTATAGATTTCGAACATCTCAGACTATAGGATAACAAATCAATTTAATTGGAATAGAAAAGAGAGCTTGCTGTCCACTCCATTTTGTTCCCACTGAAATAAATGGAAGTAATTATATTCCCACCGGAGGCTAAAAAAATGAAATGCTGGGTAGGATCTGCTCTGAAGCGAGGCTTAACCCAGACTAAGCCGTGGTGTGAATAACCCACTGCTGTACCGCCCACCCAGACGAGATAAGGAAAGGGCAGGGGGTTACTGGGGGAAGCAACTCCAACCTCCCATCCCCCATCAGGAAGGCCCATATGTGGTGGGATGGCTCCAGAAATCACAAAAGTCCTGGAGAGAAGTACACGACCCAAGGTCCCTATCCTCAGAGAAGAGAATTTAGGTTCAGTGCCCTTATGGTGTCCAAATTTATATTGTTTTATACTTCTTGAGGTTAAGTCTTCCAGACTAATGTTAAAATCTGGTGATTATGAGAGGAAACATCACTCTCCAAGGCTCTAAGTGTGTGGTAAAAGCCTCAGCACAGGGACGCCTGGGTGGCTTAGTCAGTTAAGCATCCAACTCTTGATTTCAGGTCAGGTCATTATCTCACGGTTTGTCAGTTTGAGCCCTGCATTGGTTCTGAGCTGACAGCTCTGAGCTGCTTGGGATTCTCTCTCTCTCCCTCTCACTCTGCCTCTCCCCCAGTCACTCTCTCCCTCAAAATAAATAAATAAACTTTAAAAAGTGCTTAGCATAGAGAATATTAAAGATGGAACTAAGAACAAATTCTTTGAGGGTATGGTCTTTGTCATATTTCATCTATATACCCAGCACCTAGCACCATGTTTGGCATGAGGACAGAGATGGAAGAATGAATGAATGAATGAGTGAATGAATGAATGAAAGCAATACCGAAGGAATATGTTTGTTCTGAGTAAGCCCCAAAGGGGAAGTTTCCTCTTTGGAGTTACTAAGACAATTGTCTATTCATATGTGGCAAATGGGCTGTACCAGGGCCAGGTCTAGTTTGTGAACTTATTTCGATTAGCTATTATGTGTAATATGCCAACATGAAAAGTCAGATTTTATATTTTGAAAAATCTTACTTCTAGCTTCTTGTGAAATATAAAAAGAGCTAGCAACACTGGGCCAGCTTGCATAGATTATCTGGGCATACATTTAGACAAATGTTCCTGATATGCCATAATCTCTCTAAATCCTCTTGTGTTTCTAACTGAAAGCTGCCATGTATCATTATTCATGCATTAATGTTCTTCTCACAGTAAAGAGAAGAGTGGAATATTTTCAGGGTTTATATTACTATTAAACATGATAAATCAAAACACTGGCCAATAGGACTTTCTCAAGAAGAAAAATGGAAAGAGGCATATTTCCCCTGAAAGAGGAAAGTACTTTTTTCATGTGTTCAATATTGCTTAGAATATATAACCCAATGTTAACCTCACTTCATTCAATTAATGCACCAGCCTAACATTTTGGGTGTTTATACTCAATATACTTGTAACCAAGAGACAATTCAGCTCAGTCAAGAAAGAATTGGTATTTAGAAACTAGGATAGGTGCTTTGATAACCAAAAGCATCCAGGCAAAAATCTCAGTGACCACTCACTTGAAATGACATCAAAAAAGCAAAATATCTCAGGTCCCATATCACCCTGAATGCATCTCTATTATAGCACCTAATCAATTTCTAAAATGTAACATGAGTAATAGATGGTGAGTAATTTTTTCAAACTTTGTCTTGCTCATCATCGTATCCTCCATACTCAGCATAGAGTAGGTTCCAAATGAAAGTGTATTTAACGAAGGAATAATGACTGTATTGAGTTGGAAGTTGGAAATGATTATTTCTCAACTCTATGGATCTCTAACTCTATTAGGTTTAGTCTCTGTGTCTCATTTAAAAATAGGGCAGGTAGTTGGGTGAAAACATTTTTTTTCTCACTGACAATCTTGACAGCAATTCCTTACAGACTGAGAGCCTTCCGATTGTGGCAAATATGAGTGTAAATAACATTTGTTCCATGTAAAATTCCATCCACCTCCTTGGAAAACAGCTCAGGGGCACCTGGATGGCTCAATCGGTTGAGCATCTGACTTTTGATTTTTGACTCAGGACATGGTCCCAGGGTTGTGGGATCGAGCCCCTCGTGGGGCTCGGCACTGAGTGTGCGGTTGGCTTAAGAGTCTCTCTTTCTCTCCCTCTGCCCCTCTCCCCAGTTCGAGTGCTCTCTCTCTTTCTAAAAGAAAAAAAAAGAAAAAAAGAAAAGTGCCCAGAAAGGAAGGCATTAGTGAGCTCACTGATGCCAGAGGGCACCATTCCCAGGAGAGAGGGCCATTTGCCAGAAAAGCTCTCAGGAGCCCACAGTTTGGAAAACAAGGCAAGTCATGGGAACAGAGAACAAAGAGAAGGGGGAGAAGATATAGGTACTATCTTCTTCACGCTCTAAGAAACCTAGTGCTTTAGGTAAAGTAGATCTTTCTCTTAATTCTGTTTGAAAAATAGCTCAGATTAAAATAAAAAGAAGACTGTAACCCTGGAAGAGAGACCTATACCAGGGAATATAAAAGCAGCTATGCCCAAGGGGATGAGAGAAAAGCAAGGTGGTTTCTTACAGATCCCTTTGTGTGATGAAGGCTAAGAATATTCTCTCCAGAAGAATATGTGTGCTCACATGAACAACATTTTGCTTGCATTTTCAAGGAATTCATAGAGTACCTCTCTCCCAGGCCAAACCCTAAAGCCCAAGTCAAGAAGCCTTGCTTGGAATACTCCAAATGTCTCTTCATTTTAATTAATGTTCTACCCATCCTGATGTTCCTGAGGGTAACAGTCCCTAAATTTTAATTCCAGGCCTTGGAGTGTTTGTAAAAGCCACACCGCTATTCTCATCTGCTTTTACGGACTGTAACAAACTCTCAAAAGCCGAGGAGATCTTCCTCTGTCCTCCCCTCTTCACTCTTTCCTGGTCTTCACCAAGCATCCCAGGAAAACTTTCTCCTTGTGAAGGGAGGAGTTCAACACAACATCAAGTCAGCTTTCCCCAGAGAGTCTGCCCAGAATAAATAACATGCTTCAGTAACACTGCATCTAACTCACTTCTATTTATTTAAAATCACTTGGAGACCATTTCCGAAGGGCCAGTACACTGTAAACACTGCAGATAGTTACTCTTCTAGAACAGGAACTGTGCATATAATCACATGGCTCCCCAGAGGCTTCCGGTAAATCCATATTAACACACAGGAAGGACATAATGTGTCCTTGTCTCCCTGAGGAATTTCTAATCATCCCAATCAATAGGGAAGTCTTCTTTCCATCACAGAGAAGAGGACATATACAAAGTGAGTGGAGTTTTCATGCCTTTTTGGATGATTAGAGAATCTCTGCTCAGGCTGAGGGACAGAAAATATCTCAGGGTGGGAGTCAAGATGGTCTAAACCCGATGCAGGCAGGAGTATTACTGGGAAGCTGTGATACAAGATATAAGGAAAGAAGCACTGGGGTGGGCATTCCCAAGAGAGAGTCAAACTCTCTCACTGTTGTCTGGATGTTATGTTATGTTATGTTATGTTGTTATGTTATGTTATGTTATACCTGTCCTGTCATTCCTTCATTCATTTCAAAAAAACACACTCTGCATGTTCTTTCTTGCTGTGTTTTTCTACGTTATTGTCTATTCTCTTCATGGTCTGGAAGAGTAGGTCAATAGATCCTTACCGCCATTTCTTTATACATTTGTTTATTCTTTGCCTCCTTTTCCTAGAATATAAGCTTCCCACAGGCAGAGTCTTCGTTTGTGATCATGTAGGAAATACTTCAAGCTTTTGGAGTGCCTCAGTTCATTATGATGAATATTATTATTCTATGGTCTATAGTATGAGTTGAAAAATATGGCCACAATAGCTTAAAAAAGAATCCTGGTTAACAAAATGCCACCCGAACAAAAACCACAACCCTTTCAAACAAACAAAAACCCAAAATGAGGCAGAATGCCTACAGTATGAGCTTCACCATTTAAAGAATACCAACCTAGAAAGATGTGTATAAAACACTTCTTTGATATTCAATTTGTTAAGCCTGGAGCCGAAGTCTTTCGCAGGTAGGCAATCTCAGCCTAATTTTTTCGAAGAGCAATAAAAATTCTCATGAAAGCCTCTTGCTATTTTAAATAAAGAAGGCTCTTTTCAAAATTAAATCTCTCTCAGTTTTTAACTATCAAAACAAAAAGATGAGCCCTGTGATTAAGTTACCGGAGGATAAATCTAGTAATCACACACATTTCACATGCACACACGGGGCCCCAAACCCTCATTCACCTCTGTTTAAAAACAATAAGAAAAGATCATTTCACTTTTGATAGAAGTGCATTATAAACCTTTTCCCCTGGCTGATCCACCTCGTGAGGCCGATGGGACTTGGAAGTTTAACTGTCCTCATGGCCTGGCGTGGTGATTAAGAGCAGAGTTAGCAGTCAGCCTGCCAGGTGAGGGGCAATCCTGGCTCTGACGCTTCTTAGCTACATCAGTGGGCAAGTCATTTAACCTCTTTGTGCCTCAGTTTCCTTATCTGTAACACTGTAGCAATAATAATAATTCTTGCGGCTGTGATGAGGTTTTAATGATGAAATATTTAAAACAGTAAATGCTGTACCTGATAAGCGCTACATAAATTAGTGTTGGCTATTATTATAACCAGTGGTTCCCAACTTTTGAGCTTGTTATGAAGGAGATATTCCCTGAGCCACGCTCCATAAATGTTAACTTAATAGAGCTGGAGGGAGCTCAGAGATCTGTAGGTTTTAGGGCAGGATGCTGAGAGCTAAGTGCAACACTTTCTAGCCAAACCCAGCTCTCTCCGGTAACTCAACATACATCCACTTGCAATTTAAGCTAAAATCCAGTGAAGAAAAAACTGAAATATGTTTCCAGGGTCTCAAATAAAGAGTTCCACAATGCTTTATGGGTGTTTCCACAGCCCAATACCAAAAACAGCAGATTCTCCTGTCTTCCTCTAAAGCTGCTGGTCTTTCTTCTTCTGCATTTCTTGCCATCATCTCAGCTCAACTGCTCAGAAGTGGTTTTCCGTAGTCTTCTTAGATCATTCAACCAATACATAACAACATCTAATTCTTGTTTGTCCTCAAAGGTGAATCTCGCTGGCCCTTAATCGTTTTGGTTGCTCTTCTTCTGTATTCCCTCCAGTACCAGAAACAAAGAGGCAAAGCATCATCACTTCATGCATCGAAAGTACCAAAAGATGTGATTCGCAGGCACCAATGCAAACATACAGCGCATTTCAAACTGAAAGCAAAGTTCATGGTTGTGATTCAAGCTTACTACATGACATTCTTTTTTTTCTTCTTCAATATATGAAGTTTATTGTCAAATTGGTTTCCATACAACACCCAGTGCTCATCCCAAAAGGTGCCCTCCTCAATACCCATCACCCACCCTTCCTTCCCTCCCACCCCCCATCAACCCTCAGTTTGTTCTCAGTTTTGAAGAGTCTCTTATGCTTTGGCTCTCTCCCACTCTAACCTCTTTTTTTTTTCCTTCCCCTCCCCCATGGGTTTCTGTTAAGTTTCTCAGGATCCACATAAGATTGAAATAAGCCATACAGAGAAAGACAGATACTACATGACATTCTCACACAGAGGGAGGAAACATGGGGTAAGGGTAAGAGGAGCTGACTGAGAGGGGCCCGTGACCAAGGTTGGGGGTGGTTATTGCCACTATTGTCACCTCAGTATTCAGAGTAACAACTGGTACAAAGAAAGGGTGTGGAAACTGAGGACAAAGAACACTACTAACCACATGTGGACGGTGGCCTGTCCCAGAAGAAAACCCTCAGAAAAGGAAATCAACGACTATTAAAAAATTAGATCGTATCAATACCAAGTGTCTTTATAACTGGTTGCTAAGCAGTTAGTTTTAGCAGTAAACTAGTTCTCCTTTGAGGTGCGTGTTTGCTGGAGTCCTGATGGGGAGAGAGGGGCATGTTAATTCCTATGAGGACAGGGTATTTTCAGGTCTTTCATTCCATTTAATCTGACAGAAAACAGTAGTTCATGGCTGCCTCTTTTTTTTTTTTTTTTTGCCTCAAAAAAAAGTGACAACTTCTCACAGAAAACTGGGCACCAACACAAATGGAAGGCAGTTTGCTGACAGAAGTGTGTGGAGAGAACCCTTGTGGTTGTGTTTGACCTAAGGAAGTGATCACTATACCCTTACACATTTAGGAAGCTCTCTGCCCCAGCCCCACTACTCTGCTCTAATACGCTGTCCAAGAGGAGGAAGGTGTGGAAATGTTGAAGATCCTCCTCTTCCTCAGACAGTCAGAGTGAGCAGGTTTTGGCTGAGAGACACAGATGCAGAGGTGCTCTTGAATCAGAGCCAGACAATAATTAGGACCCTCCAAATCCTTGGGATGTGTCCAGGGAACTCCTAGGCTGCCTCCACTTTCTTTTGCAGCACTTTTTTTTTCCTGGCAAGAAGCCAGGAAATAAGACCAAAGAGAGTTTCTTCTTACATTAAAAAAAAGAAAAAAGACAGTCTTGTCTTAAAAATTATCTGGAAAGTTGTTGAACATCCTCCCCCCTCAAATTATTCATTTATCAATGAATAAGTCTACTTAAAAATAAACTATTTTGTGTGACAGAGATGGTTCTAGATGTTAGGGGTGGCCCTCATGGAGATTACATGGTAGTGGGGCTGGGGGGTGGGGGGTGGGCAGGGTTAGATTATCTCATGCCAGATAGTGAGGAGTTATCTCATCATATCAACATTGGTTATCTCATGCCTGATACTGATAAGTGCCATTGAAGAAAAAGCAAGGTGTGGGGTACAGATGAAGTCAGGGAGGAGTCCTTACTGTTTGAGATAAAATAATCAGGGAAGGGCTCTCTGAGGATGGGAGGTTAGAGCAAAGACTGAGTAAGACACATGAATATTTGCAGGAAGAACTTTCCAGGAAGAACAGCACATCAAAGGCCCTGAGGTGGCAGCACATGTGGTGTGCATGAAGAACAATGAGGGATCTCGGATGCTGGTTTGGAATAATTGAGTGAGGTAGAGACGAAGTTGGAGAGGTGACCAGAGCTCAGATCCTACAGAATACTTTGGAACAGAAAACACCTAGTGCTTTTAGAAAAACAATGCCATTACTTTGGCATCATCAAACATTCTTTCTTTAAAAATAGGATAACTAGGTCCTCAAAGGAGCCAAGCAAGTGGCTCCAGAGGAAGATGAAAAGAATATTGATCATGAAAGATTTCTTCATAAGAAACCTCCCACAACTCAGACTCATTTACAACATATACACAACACCCCCATCACCCAATAACATGACCCCTTCTTTACATATCACAGTCCTCCATCCCTGCCCCACACTCAGACTCTAAAGCATGACTTACCAGTCTCCCTTCACTCCAAACTTCTCTGAATAACTAATATAACATATGTTTTGCAAATAATTTACAACAGTCAGTTTTTGACGTTTTCTCTAAAATGAAAAGTCTAGGGGCGCCTGGGTGGCTCAATCGGTTGAGCGTCTGACTTCAGCTCAGGTCATGATCTCGCAATTCATGAGTTCAAGCCCCGCGTTGGGCTCTGTGCTGACAGCTCAGAGCCTGGAGCCTGCTTCAGATTCTGTGTCTCCTTCTCTCTCTGCCCCTTCCCTGCTCATGCTCTGTCACTGTCTCTCAAAAAAAAAAAAAAAAAAAAGAAAAGAAAAAAAGAAAAAAAAAGAATAAATGTTAAAAAAATTTGTTAAAAAATGAAAAGTCTAGGGTTAGGTCTCATTTAAATTGAATATTCCATCCTAAAAACCTTTGGATTCCCCTTACACTTTAAATTATCCACATCATTCACATCAGAAATGAACAGTAATTCCAAATTTCTAAAGGAAAAACTAGTTTGTATGGAATGCCAAGAGGGTCTTGATTTTTAGTGGTGTTGTCAGGTTGGAGGATGGGAGGGCATCCGAGGTTAGAAGGTGATTTGGGGTACACTTCTGTTTCCTGTTGGAGAGAAATTCTCCCTGTCGTTTCAGTACCTCTTGTTACAGTTTTTGTCCTAGACTATCTTCTCAAGAATATTGGAGATAGTGTCTCCCTTTGGAACAGAGACCAGATTTGTTTCCTGAGCTCTGGGAAAAAGGTTGGTAGGGAGGGTGATTGCTAAAAAACTGGGGTTCACTGGTTGTGACACAGATCCACTTTATGTGAAACATCCACTTAGGCCATCTCTGCATCACCCACATGGGACTCTGCGGGAGGTGGGGGGAAGGGGGACAAGGGGAAGCACCTGAACAGGTGGCTCATACTGACCATTCTGTCTTGAGTAATAGTGATAAACTACTTTTCGTCTGACCCAGGCTGCTTCTGTCTTCTGCTAGCATCTATAAAATGTGGCAAGGTAATTGCTTGTAAGAAGGGTAAAATCTCAGACTCTACAGTTTTTGACACCTCTGCTTCTCCCCCAAACCCAGGCAGTTGGCAAATCCCAACCACCTGCTCCAGAGATGGAACTAGACTTCAAAGAGGTTCACAAAGGTCCCCCATTTGCAAAATTACCCACAAGACGCTAAGAAATTAACCACCCTGAAAACAGCCAACCCCTCACCCTGGCCCCTTCCATAGATGCCTCTGAAGCGGGCTGTACTAGGGCCGGTTCATGTGGTTCACTTGGGCGGAGCGGGGGAGGGGGGTGGGAACCAGGGTGCCTGCAGGTGACTTTAAGGCTCCTTCAGCCCGCCCGCCAGCTCTATCCAGGGAGAACAATCCACCGAGAGCGCATACACTTGGGGAAACTGTCCCAAATCCCCAGCTCGGGCCTCCGAGCCGCCCCAGAAGCTCAGAAAAGCGGGGCAGAGGACCAGGGAGCATAGTGGCGTGGACAGCCGGGAGAGGAGGGTGGCCTGGAAGGGACGGGCGGGGCAGCAGGAAATAGAAACTCTCCTTAAGCCAGCCTCATTACTTCTCCGTCCACTCGCGAGTTTGAGGATGAGGACGCAGAGCGGCCGGTAGGACTTGTGGCTGGTGTTCTCGGCCATGCCCTTGCCCCAGAAGTCGTTGGTGAAGATGCCCCAGCGGAGGGGGGCGCCAGGCCGCACGTCGGGGTTGTTCACGATCGCCCACACGTCGTCGTGCACGAACTCGCCCTGCAGGGAGCGGCCGTAGCACAGGCAGCTCGCCCCGGCCAGCAGCGCCGCGGCCCCGGCCGGCGCGAGTCCGCGGCCCCGCCGCCGGGAGGGCGCGAAGTCCCCGCCGCCGCCGCCGCCGCCTCGGGCACAGCCTGTCACTACCATCGCGCCGCCGCCGCCACCACCGCTGCCCTGGCCGCTCCCGGGCGTCTGGCATCATCCCTGGCCGGGGCCCCGCGGCACGCCGCGGCTGCCCGGAGGTGGGCTCGGGCATGGTGCGGCGGCAGCTGGACCCGCCGCTGGCGCCCCGCGCTCCGCCGCCGCCTGCGCCGCCGAGTTGGCCCAGCTGCAAATAAACAGCAGTCCCCCCGCCTCCCCGGGCCATCGCCACCTCCTCCGCCCCACTGCGCATGCCCCGCTCGCTCTCGCCTCCACCCGCCCCCCCCTCCATCCCCGGACTAGAGCCGCCCCCCCACTCCCGTACCCCCCACCCCCGCCCGGCTCGTCTCCACACTCAGCCCCGAGCGCCCGCGTCCCCGGCCGCGAGGGGCACCGGGGTTCTGCCTGGCGCTCCGGGCCGCCCCCCAATCATGCACCCTCACCCCCCTCACCCCCCCCCCCAACGAGGTTGGGGAGGGCCTCGTCAGTGGGAACCTCCGGGCCCAGGGCCAGGGCGGGCTTAGCAGGTGCGCACCCCGAACCGCCCCCCCCCCCCCCCCCCCCCCCCGCCCCGCGCTCCGGGAGAGGGAAAAGTGGCCTCCGCTTCCCGGCAAGTTCCCGGCTTTCAGCACCCCGGACAACAGCGGCGGCGGCGCCCGGAGACACGCTCTCCTGCCCGGCGCCCGCGCTCGCGTCCCGCCGCCCTGTCCGCGCCTCCTCCCCGGGCCTTTCTGTCCCCCACCTGCCTGCGCCCCGCGCCTGCAGCCTCCGCGTGGGGCCGTGGGGGAGACGGAGCTGCCCCAAGCACCTTCCCAAAACCAAGAGAAAGGGTCTCCTGGCCGAGGGCTTCCTGCTCGCCCCGCGCAGTCTGTTCAGGGACGCCAAGGGCTGTTTCTCTTTGCCGCCTGCCAGTTGCTCAGCTTGCACTTAAGAAAGTCCCAGGTTCGACTTTCAGCTTGGGTCTGGAGGCTAAGCTGGTTTCTGAAACATTTCTTCTAATTCTAGTTTCTAATTAAACTCTTGAGATGATTGGGAGATGTGGAGCAAATTCCTCTTCCTTCTCTTTCAAGTGGATCGCTTCGGTCTGATTATTAGTTTCTGGGCTCTGCACGTGTTTCAACTGTTTCTGCCAACAATATTCAACTACCTAAGTCCTCTGCTTGTCCCCCAAACTTCTCTGTTTAATGGCTTTATATTTGAAAATATTAATTATTATATGTAAGCAAATTAGATATCCCAAGGTGCTTGATTGCTTAATTTATCTTGAAGATTGCAAATGTATTAACTTTTTCAAGCTCCCTGAAAGTTAGCACTGCTAAATGTTATTGTATTTAGTGCTGACAGCTCAGAGTCTGGAACCTGCTTTGGATTCTGTGTGTGTCTCTCTCTCCTTCCCCCACTCATGCTCTGTCTCTCTTTCTCTCTCAAAAATAAAAACATAAATGTTAAATTCATCCAAAAAAAAAAAAAAAAACAACACCTCACAGCAACACTCAGAGTAATTTTTGGCGAAATATGTAGGCACCTCACAGCCTAAGCAAGTTGATACATAAAATTAACCATCACAATTTCCAAGTTAAGAGCTAAATAGAATAGGAAGGAGCCAAGATGGGGGAATAGCATGGAAGGTTTTTTTTGCATCTCACATCCATGAAATATAGCTAGATCAATACTAAACCATCCTGCACACCTAGAAAATTGATTTGAGTATTATGACAACAATATGCACAACCTGAACAACAGAACTCAGCAGGTACTAGGTGTGGAGTGGCAAACTGGGGTAGAGAGAAGCCATGGAGGGCAGGGAGCTGAATTTGCTTGCAGAGAGAGGAGGAAGACCAGGGGAGAGTACAGGAAAAGCACCCCCCTCCCCCCCCCCAAAAAGAAAAAAGCAGCTGGAGAGAAAGTGGAAAAGCGGAAAGAGCCACAGGGACTGAACAAAAAATGGAGAAAGGAGGATTTAAATGCCATTAAGACTCTAAACAGGGGGAGTGCGGAGTCTGAAACTCTGCAGCTCCATACCTGGAGGTGCTCTGGTGGGAAGGGCAAATCCTTAGGAGGACAGTGAAGTCTGGGGTCTTCGGGACACATGGGGAGAGGCGGTTGCCCTGTTGGGAGGACATCTGGTAGAGGCAGTGTGGCCTCCCCCTGGGCAAAGCAGACCCCCAAGAACAGCCACATCCACTGGTGTTAGAGCGAGGACATTAAGGGTGAAGCCTAGCGCCAGATATGTGTTGTGATTTGCCATAATCCCTGAAACACTTCTGCTACATGATTGCATGAACTTTTTCTGGGGTTGGCTGGCACCCAGCCGCAGTCTCTGGGCATCAGCAGCAGCACGGTTCCACGAACGTTCTTGGGTGCGGCCGGCACCCCGTCATTGCTTGGTGAGACCGTCCCATGCAGGTCAGAACAGCAAAGTTGCAGTTGCCCCTCAGAAGTGAGGGGTCGGGAAACACAGCTGCATCTGAGATAAAACTCAGGAGGGAGGTGCTGCCTGGAAACCTGATGGCTTGGTCCCAGACAGTGTGAAAGCAGGGATTTTTGGACAGAAGCCAGAGACAAAGGACATGTGTACGATTGCTGGTTGGGGAGGACAGTGTTCCCATACTAGAGACTGGGTAGCTGGGGGACGCCATTTTCACAGCTCCTGCACATGTGCAACATACCTACAAGCGTCACAACAATCCACCCCAGTAAGCTAAGCAGCCTCACCTAGTGGAGAATGGAGCCATTACACTAAGCCCCACCCAACTGGGCCAGCCTCGCTCTTCAGGAACACTAATCTCTTAGCATGCTTAGTTACAGACTATAAAGTGCTTCATAGTTTGACTTCTAGGGGAAAACTATGTAATTTCAATCGTATTTCAGTCTGTTTGCTGCTCCATCTATTCAATTTTCTTTTCTTTTCTTTTCTTTTCTTTTCTTTTCTTTTCTTTTCTTTTTCTTTTCTTTTCTTTTTTCTTTTCCTTTTTTCTTTTGTCATTTCGTTTCTTTTTCTTGAATACAGAAAAAGAAAAAAATTATTTTTTTCAATTTTTATTAAAAATATTTTTCTTTAATTTTTTCTACTATACTTTTTAGTTTTTGTAAAATTTTCAAATTCTATTTTACTTCCATAATTTCCTTTTATTCTATTTCATTGTATTCATTTTTTCAAATTTTCAATTTTTTCTTTTTTCCTGCTTTTCTCTCTAATCTATCAAGCTCCTTTCAATACTCAGACCAAAACACACCTAGGATCTAGCATCATTTATTTGTGTGTGTGTGTGTGTGTGTGTGTGTGTGTGTGTGTGTGTTGTTTTAAATTTTTTTATTTTTTACCTTATTAATTACTATTCTTCCTACAAAATGATGAAATGAAGGAATTCACCTGGAAAGAAAGAGCAGGAAGAAACAACAGCCAGGGGTTTAATAAACACTGATACAAGCAAGATGTCTGAACTAGAATTTAGAATCATGATAATAAGAATACTGGCTGGGGTCAAAAATACATTAGAAGGCCTTTCTGCGGAGATAAAAGAAGCAAAAGCTAGTCAGGATGAAATAAAAAATGTAACTGAGCTGCAATCTTGATTGGGTGCCACAGCGTCAAGGATGGATGAGGCAGAGCAGCCAATCAGCAATATAGAGGACAAACTTATGGAGAATAATGAAACAGAAAAAAAGAGGGAGACTAAGGCAAAAGAACATGATTTAAGAATTAGAGAAATCTGGGGCACCTGGGTGGCTCAGTCGGTTGAGCATCCGACTTCAGCCCAGGTCATGATCTCACAGTTCATGAGTTTGAGCCCCGCATCAGGCTCTGTGTTGACCGCTTGCTCAGAGCCTGGAGTTTGCTTCAGATTCTGTGTCTCCCTCTCTCTCTGCCCCATCCCCATTCATGCTCTGTCTCTCTCTGTCTTAAAAAAATAAATAAAACATTTTTAAAAAATTAAAAAAAAAGTTAGAGATATCAGTGACTCATTAAAAAACAACATCAGAATCATAGGGGCCCCAAAAGATGAAGAGAGAGAGAGAAAGGGGTAGATAGGTTATGTGAGCAAATCGTAGCAGAAAACTTTCCTAACCTGGGGAAAGACACAGACATCAAAATCCAGGAAGCACAGAGGACCCCCATAAGATTCAACAAAAACCGACTGTCTACAAGGCATATCATAGTCAAATTCAATTTGATCAAAAAGAAAAGGAAAGGACCCAAATAAATAAAATCAAGAATGAAAGAGGAGAAATCACAACCAACACAGCAGAAATAAAAACAATAATAAGAGAGTATTATGAGCACTCATACACCAATAAAATGGGCAACCTGGAAGAAATAGACAAATTCCTAGAAATATATAAACTACCAAAACTGAAAGAGAAAGAAATAGAAAATTTCAACAGACCCACAACTAGTAAAGAAATCAAATTAATAGTAAATAAATCTCCCAAAATATGAGTCCAGGGCCAGATGGGTTTCCAGGGGAATTCTACCAAACACTTAAGGAAGAGTTAACACCTATTCTCATGAAGCTGTTCCAAAAAATAGAAATGGAAGGAAAACTTCCAAACTCTTTCTATGAAGCCAGCATTACCCTGATTCCAAAACCAGACAGAGACCCCACTTAAAAGGAGAACTATAGACCAATTTCTTTGATGAACATGGATGCAAAAATCCTCAACAAGATATTAGCCAACCGGATCCAACAATACATTAAAAAAATTATTCACCACGACCAAGTGGGATTTATACCTGGGATGTAGGGCTGGTTCAATATCCGCAAAACAACCAATGTGATTCATTACATCAATAAAAGAAAGGACAAAGACCACATGATTCTCTCAATAGATGCAGAGAAAGCATGTGACAAAATACAGCATTCCCTCAAGAAAGTAGGCACAGAAGCCATATATGAAAAACCCAACACTAATATCATCCTCAATGGGGAAAAACTGAGCACTTTCCCCCTAAGGTCAGGAACAATACAGGGATGTCCACTCTTGCCACTGTTATTCAGCATAGTATTTGAAGTCTTAGTCTCAGAAATCAGACAACACAAAGAAATAAAAGGCATCCAAATCAGCCAAGAAGAGGTCAAACAAATTTTCACTCTGCAGATGACATGATACTTTATATGGAAAACCCAAAAGATTCCATCAAAAAACTGCTAGAACTGATCCACGAATTCAGCAAAGTTGCAGGATATAAAATCAATACACAGAAATCAGTTGCATTCCTATATACCAACAATGAAGCCACAGAAAGAGAAATCAAGGAATCGATCCCATTTACAATTGCTCCAAAAACCATGAAATACCTAGGAACAAATCTAACCAAAGAGGTGAAAAATCTATACACTGAAAACGATAGAAAGCTTATGAAAGAAATTGAAGGAGACATACACACATAAAAAGGAAAAATATTCCATGCTCCTGGACAGGAAGAGCAAATATTGTTAAAATGTTAATACTACACAAAGCAATCCACATATTTAATGTAATACCTATCAAAATAACACCAGCAATCTTCACAGAGCTAGAACAAACAATCCTAACATTTGTATAGAACCAGAAAATACCCCAAATAGCCAAAACAATTTTGAAAACGAAAACCAAAGAAGGAAGCATCACAATCCCGGACTTTGAGCTGTATTACAAAGCCGTAATCATCAAGACAGTATGGTACTGGCACAAGAACAGACACTCAGATCAATGGAACAGAATAGAGAACCGAGAAATGGACCCACAAACGTATGGCCAACTAATCTTTGACAAAGCAGGAAAGAATATCCAGTGGAATGAAGGTAGTCTCTTCAGCAAATGGTGCTGGGATAACTGGACAGCATGCAGAAAAATGAACCTAGACCACTTTCTTATACCACACACAAAAATAAACTCAAAATGGATGAAAGATCTAAACATAAGATAGGATGCCATCAAAATCCTCAAGAAGAAAGCAGGCAAAAATATCTTTGATCTTGGCCGCAGCAACTTCTTACTCAACATGTCTCTGAATGCAGGGGAAACAAAAGCAAAAGTGAACTATTGGGACCTAATCGAAATAAAAACTTCTGCACAGCAAAGGAAATAATCAGCAAAACTAAAAGGCAACTGACAGAATGGGAGAAGATATTTGCAAATGACATATCAGATAAAGGGTTAATATCCAAAATCTATAAAGAACTTATCAAACTCAACACCCCAAAAATAAATAATCCAGTGAAGAAATGGGCAAAAGACATGACTAGACTCTTCTCCAAAGAAGACATCCAGATGACCAACTGACACATGAACAAATGTTCAACATCACTCATCATCAGGGAAATACAAATCAAACCACAATGGGATACCAACTCACACCTGTCAGAACAGCTAACATTAACAACTCAGGCAACAACAGATGTTGGTGAGGATGCAGAGAAAGAGGATCTCTTTTGCACCGCTGGTGGTAATGCAAGCTGGTGCAGCCACTCTGGAAAACAGTATGGAGGTTCCTCAAAAAATGAAAAATAGAACTACCCTATGACCTAGCAATTGTACTACTAGGTATTCATCCAAGAGCTATAGGTATGCTGTTTTGAAGGGACACATGCAATCCAACGTTTATAGCAGCACTATCAACAATAGCCAAAGAATGGAAAGAGCCCACATGTCCATCGATGGATGAATGAATAAAGAAGATGTGGTTTATATATATACAATGGATTATTACTGGGCAATCAAAAAGAATGAAATCTTGCCATTTGCAACTGCGTGGATGGAACTAGAGGGTATTATGCTAAGCGAGATTAGTCAAAGACAAATATCATATGAGTTCACTCATATGAGGACTTTAAGATACAAAACAGATGAACATAAGGGAAGGGAAGCAAAAATAATATAAAAACAGGGAGGGGGACAAAATATAAGAGACTCTTAAATATGGAGAACAAACAGAGGGTTACTGGAGGGGTTGTGGAAGGGGGGATGGGCTAAATGAGTAAGGGATATTAAGGAATCTACTCTGAAATCATTGTTGCACTATATGCTAACTAACTTGGATGTAAATTAAAAAATAAATGAAATAAAATGGTAAAAAAATATATGTTCTACTTTGCTAAAATAAAAATGGATTAAAATAACATGATATATCAGTTTTTGATCATATAGGTTGACAAAATGTTAAAGTTTAATAATATCTGTCAACAAGAGTGTAAATCAATATGTGCTTTTTGCATTGCAGATGGGAATGTGAATTGGCATAGCCCTTTTGGTGGACAACTTGGGAGGTTCTGTTAAAACTGAAAATGTGGGGGCGCCTGGGTGGCTCAGTTGGTTAAGTGTCTAACTTCGGCTCAGGTCATGATCTCGCGGTCCGTGAGTTCGAGCCCCATGTCGGGCTCTGTGCTGACGGCTCAGAGTCCAGAGCCTGTTTCAGATTCTGTGTCTCCCTCTCTCTCTGACCCTCCCCCATTCATGCTCTGTCTTTCTCTGTCTCAAAAATAAATAAACATTAAAAAAAATTTTTTTTAAAATAAAAAAAAACTGAAAATGTGAAAACCCTAGCTTTGTTTATAAAATGAAAAATTGGAAACAAGATGAATGGCCATTACAGTGAGCAGTGGAACTATGGAATTAAGCAGATTTTTATATACCAGCATGACAAATGTCTTAAATCATGACTAGGTAAACAATAAAGACAAAAGACCAAAACAACAAAAAAAAGAAGATTGCAAGGTAGTACATTATAATGTGCTATTAGGGAGGAAAATCTAATGAAAAAGAAAACTGTAATTTTACAAATGTAAATATAGTGGAAAAGTTCTATATGGAGAGACTATATGTTGGGATGTCTGGGACAGTTCACATTTATCCCTGTTTTAATCATTGGTTGACTTACCTATACTCAAGTTGATTTACCTTGCATACCATTAATCCTAGATTACACTTTGGAATAATAACAATAATAAGCCATGTTCATTAAAACAACAACAACAACCAAAACCAAAACAACAACAACAAAAAAAAGAGCTAAATGGAATAGAAGATTGTTCTTGTTATTGTTGGCAAAAGGTTGGTGTGTTAAGCTTTTCAAGAAACATACCTATTTACTTTTTACAGGACCTCTCTAGAGACAAAGTTGTATCCCCAAAGAGTGATTCTAATAGTAATTTTTTTTATAGAGAGCAGGCCTTTCTTCTTCCTCAAATCACCTTCAAATCCAGAGCCAACCCTGCTCACCCTCTTCTCCTCTGAGCTGTCTCCTTTTTCAAAGGGAATGAAGTGAGGTTCTTTGACAATGGAGAAAGTGAAGAAGGGTGCACAAGGGCAGAGCTGGGACCCTAAAGGGGCAGCTGGTTGAAAGGGGCAGCAGAGGCGATAACGTCACAGCTTGAGTCCTGGTTTCTGAGCATTCAGTGTTTCATCAGACTTTCCTCTAGATTCAGTGGCATTTATCTTCCATCTGGCTCAGATGGTGCATTTGAGATTAAATTTATTTAAGATAGATACTTTACATCTTCTCAGACACAAAATAATATATATTGTGAAATATTTAGCTTTTATTTTTACATCTGTATCTTTCCTTGCTTCAATACTGCTCTGTGTTAAGAGAAATAGTATAAAAGTGTTGATATCAGAGAAAGAAGTTTTACATTAACATGCCAGCTTGTAGGCAAGAGATCGTGAGACAGCTCAGCCTCAGAAGTTCTGTGAGGCAATTCCTATTAATCTCTCTCTTTGAGTATACAGGGTATGTATATTCAAATAGTTCTGTTTCTCTGGAGAACCCTGACTAATACAATTTTTTCCCATAAACTCACAAGGAGAATTGTCATTTACTCATAGTAGCCCAAAGTACACTTTTCCTATAGGTGCAGTATTTTTTATGTATTTTTTTAATGGTAAACCACCATATGCACCCCTGTCTTCTCAAAGAAAATGAACAATCCACTTGGTAGGCATCTCCAACAGCCCTCAGACACTTCTTGTCACCCAGCCAACAACTGGTCCCCTTAGTCCTTTGACTCAGAAATATGCTTTCCTTTTTTTTTTAAATTTTTTTAAATTTTTTTTAGCGTTTATTTATTTATTTATTTATTTAAAAAAATTTTTTAACATTTATTTATTTTTG
The DNA here is from genome assembly GCF_018350215.1 of Panthera leo. Classification (NCBI taxonomy): domain Eukaryota; kingdom Metazoa; phylum Chordata; class Mammalia; order Carnivora; family Felidae; genus Panthera; species Panthera leo. The sequence continues at coordinate 62,878,975 of NC_056685.1, read as the reverse complement.
AGACAGAGAGAGACAGAGCATGAACGGGGGGGGGGGGGGGGGTGGGGCGGGCGGCAGAGAGAGAGGGAGACACAGAATTGGAAGCAGGCTCCAGGCTCTGAGCCATCAGCCCAGAGCCCAACGCGGGGCTCGAACTCATGGACCGTGAGATCGTGACCTGAGCCGAAGTCGGACGCTCAACCGACTGAGCCACCCAGGCGCCCCAGCGTTTATTTATTTTTGAGACAGAGAGAGACAAAGCATGAACGGGGGAGGGTCAGAGAGAGGGAGACACAGAATCCGAAACAGGCTCCAGGCTCTGAGCTGTCAGCACAGAGCCCGACGCGGGGCTCGAACTCACGGACTGCGAGATCATGAACTGGGCCGAAGTCGGCCGCTTAACCGACTGAGCCACCCAGGCGCCCCATGCTTTCCTTTTTTGAAATATCACACCAGCCAAATTAATCAGGAGGGATTTGCTTTATAATGGAATTGAAAAATTAGATGATCTTGGAAATCCCTGAGGACTCCCCTACTCATAATCAGATTTGGCTGCTTTGGACACAGATTTACCCCTGTCTTAAATTAAATACAACTTGAAGAACTCTGTGAAACTTCAGATTCTTTATGGAAGAAAAATTCTGCCTATATTGTTGGGATCATTGCCTTATCCAATCTTGCAATACCCTTGTTCTCAGAAGACAAGGAAGAGGCCTATAACAGAGTGATTAGTAGAAAAAGACTAATTTTACCTTATCCTAGCCTTTGTGATGCTTCTTTTCTGCCTGTTGCAAACTACTGAAAGGAGGTACAGATTTGTTCAAGATCTTAACTGTCAGTGGAAGAATTATAAATTGCTTTCTGGTGATGCTGAATCCAAATATGATCCTTTTTAAAACTGATACTCCTAACACTTAAATTATTACACTAAACTTAAATTTTAAATGACCTGAACTCTGCAGACTTAACCTAAATTTAGCAATGGTGAAGGGAAGAGAAATAGGTATGTGGAGGTGGGAATATTTTCGTTGTCACCAATATTTGTTGAGAAATAGCCCATGTAGGTTGTTAAATCTTTTAATTTGGAGTTGAATTTCTCAGGGAAAAAATGTGAAAGATTTTGAAGTGGGAAAAGAATTACTGCCTGGAATACTAGGCATTGCCTAGGTGTCCTGGCTAGGGTTAATCTGATTCTTTTGTTATTTTCAGCTATTTTACAACTCTATAAATTGTAGAAAACTGGTTGTAATGCAAGTGATTTTCATGCATAGAGATGCAAATGAATTTAGGTCAGATAGAGATGCAAATGAGTATCACTCTGTGGATATTGACATTTTATATGTATATTACATGTATTTGTAAATATATAAATAAATTACATATATTTTTAATTTTTGGTCAGTTATTTGCTCTTATGAAGAATACTTTGGAGATATCTTTGATCATGATGGGAAAGAACTGTTGATAATGTATAAACTTAAAGACTTTGTTACTTTAGACACTTCAGACAGACCCTTCATCATGTTAGAACAAACATATTAACACTTCCCTTGTTGACTCAAAGAGAAGTGAGCTACCTAAGGAGTTATCCATGCATTTTGTTCAGTGGTTGGCTATTTTTTTAAAAAGATTTCTTATCTAAACATAAAATAGTCCTGTGTTGTTGAGTTAATAAACCAAAGGGATGAAAATGTAAGAACTATTAATGTTTTTTTACTTTTCTAACTAAATATTTATAGAGGCCAATGATTTAAATACACTGAGAACCCTGTTGGTTTTATAGAAATCTTCCATTAACATTAGAAAGCATTCTTTTTAGGCACACCTAAATATATAAAGCAAATATTAACAGAACTGAAGGGAGAAATAGATAGCAACACAATAATAGTAAGGGACTTCAATACCTCACTTTCAACAGTGGATAGATCCTCCAGACAGAAAATCAATAAGGAACCATTGGCCTTAAACTACATGTTAGACCAGATGAAATGAACATTTAGAGAACATTCCATCCAATAGCAGCAGCATACACTTTCTTCTCAAGCACAAAGTTGCTAAGAGAGTAAATCTTAAATGTTCTCATCACAAAAAAGAAATGGTAATTATGTGACATGATGCAAGTGTTAGCTAATACTATGGTGGTAATCATTTTGCAATACAAAAGTGTATCAGGGGCGCCTGAGTGGCTTAGTCAGTTGGTTAAGCCACTGATTTCAGCTCAGGTCATGATCTCACGATTCATGAGTTTGAGCCCCGCGTCTGGCTTTCTGCAGAGAGCCGGGAGCCTGGACCCTTCTTAGAGTTCTGTGTCTGCCTCTCTGTCCCTCCCCTGCTTGAGCTCTATCTTTCTCTCTCTCTCAAAAATAAATAAACGTTAAAAAAATTTTTTTTAAAGTGTAGCAAATCAACACATTGTACACCTTAAAGCTACACAATTTTATATGTTGATTATATCTCAATAAAGGTTAGAAAAAAGAGAGAAATCATCCTCTTTAACCTATATTGAAATTGTAATGGTGTGGGGAAATGTCTAGAGAAGTAAATCTATCAAAAAAAAAAATCCTATTTTCCTTCCTGCATACCCAAGTTTGGTCTCCTGAGTCAACAAATCTGGAAATTTGGTATCAGTTTGTCCAGATTCTTGAAGAACACCCCCTCTCCCAGCTTAACTGACCTAATGCACATTAGTTTAATTTTTATCTGAAAATAGGAATAGTTCACTATATAAAATAACTTTTTAATATGGAACCATACTTAGAAACCAACTTAGAAACCGTCTTAGCTTGGCAAGTACCTGAAATCAGAGGGTGCCCAGAGGAAAAGCATTCCTTTGAACTACTCCTTTACCCAGGAGCACTGGTGGCTCAGTTGGTTACGCATCCAACCTCAGCTAGGGTCATGATCTCACAGTTCATGGGTTCAAGCCCTGCGTCTGGCTCTGTGCTGATAGTTCAGAGCTTGGAGCCTATTTCAGATTCTGTGTCTTCCTCTCCCTCTTCCCCTCCTCTACTCATGTTCTGTCTGTCTCTCTCAAAAATAAAATCAACATTACAAAAAAAGATTTAAACTGAAGTACTCCTTTTCTCATCCAATAGTGAGGATGCACTGTCTCCAGTTCTTTCCAAGATATTGTCAACATTCCAACTGATACATTAATTTCAATCAAATCACTCATAAGAAAAAGATTCATAAACTATATAACATTACATAAATACTAGGCATCAACTTTAGAAATACCCCTAATACAGAAACTCACCTGATAATCTTTGTTTTCACAGCTAGGAAAAGTTTGACTTTCATCTGTTAATATCTGTGTATTTCTTTGTTAGGTAAGAGCTGTGTGATTTTTGTTCCAGTTTTGTTTTGGCTTCCAGGGAATTCTGAGTTAAATTTTCTGTTCACTTGTGATAGTTATCCTTAGGCTAAATTTTCAAAACAATTAGCCTTCCCATGTTGTTAGATAGCCCTTGTTCTTTTGTCATTTGTGCTAATAGATTTATTATATATGTCTTTTATTTTAAACCCACATCAAATCCTGACACGTAGCAAGGCTATACATAATGATAAATGAAAAGAAGAAAACATTATTTTGAACATATAAAAAATTTCCCTATTTAACTCATTTGACTTTTGAAATATCGGTTTTATAAGGTTTAACCTAATAATGAACAAATGAAGATGTTATATATAATTACTTCGACTCATTTTCAGAAGAGATTATTTACCAACATCCTTAGCAAAATTTGCATATTAATGGAAGAACACTTTCCAACTACAGATATATTTATTCCTCAACAGGACCATCAGCCCTATTAAAAATTACTAATGGGTGATTGGAGCTGGAAAAAATCTTTGAATATCATCTCTATAGTAACTTTTAGATTTTTATCGCCTAGTAGCTCTTTATTCCTACTACACGTGTCGCACATATTCTGAGTAAAATATCCTCAGAAACTTCTTAGGACCTAATTTTAACAATAATTTTAGAATTTAAAAATATGCTTTTTCTTTCCTTTTTAGTGGAAATAAAACATGCAATTTCTTTAGGTGTGCAGGCAAGCTGCTGAAAACTTCCCAAGAACAACGTGAATGTACATTTCAAAATCAAACTCAAGTTGCCCTTTCCAATAATGTATGAGACGGTAATGTCACTTATGTTGTTCAGACAACTTATTTTAAAAAACAGCTAATTTAGTCACAATTGCAATGCTTGAACTTAATTACAAACGCTAGCATGAAATTCTTGTTTCTGATTTTTTCTGCTATGTGCTCACTGTGGCTGCACTGGGGCAATTAAGAAGTTCACTCTGCTTTCTGTGGGCAGGGAATCTTATAGGAACAAAATGTAGCTAGGCACATCATTATAGAATTAACATAAAGGTTGCATTTATTGGAATAAAAATAGCCAAAGTGACTATAACAATCTGGAAGAACAATGGCAACATAGTCACCATTCAGTGTTTTCCCAATTTTTTTCTGCCATGTTCTTTAATAGAATCCAAGGTTTTGGATAACTTGCCAAGTAGTAGTTTAATGCCTAAATGGCAAGCCATTTTACAGCTACTAATATGCAACATACACCAGAAGCAATTTAGGCAAAGTTGGTCTTGCTAACTTATGATGGTTGATTTTTATTCAGGGTGATAATAGTTCATTATCCTTTAAATATTTGTAAAAATGCTCAACGTATTCCAAAACTAGAAGGGGGTTTATCTTTCAGCTAAATTATCAATGTTGTTTTCTGGGCAACTCAGGTTATTTGGATGTGTGGAGAAAAATGAGTAAATAAATTTATGCCTTATTTATATGGATGAAATGTCTGACAACCAATGACTGCAGTCAGGATTGTAATAATTCTGGGTTGTATATAGTCCAATTTCCAGAGAGAAAACAATGGTTTTCTGAGAAATGTTCATTTCCTTTTGGAAATTCCCCATGGCTTTGGCTTGGTTCTCCCTTTTGAGCACACGAACATGTGCACATGCACACACATATTCACACACGCTTTCTAAAAACTTTCCTTCACAAAAGTGTTCCATGTCATTTTTAGCTGGGGGAAGGCACAGGAAGGAAATGTCCAAGATTTGGTGTTTACTTGGACCATGTCATTAACATTTCCAATTTGTCGAGTGGTTTCCACATTTCCCAGAGGTCCTTATCCTGTGAAAGCTGATGGATGGGCTGACAGAACCTTCCAGGTTCATGTTGGTGTAATATGAGCCAAGTGCCTGGAAACAATAAAACAGCAATTTTCTGAGAGATTTACCTGCAAGGAAAGCCAGGAACATAAAAGCCTTTTCCGTTTCCCACCCTAAGCCTCTTCTTTTCTCTCAGTCCCAGGAGGGGTTTGGGAGACTGTATCCTGTCAGGTTAATTGAGGGTGACATTAAATGTAGTCTCAGCAGCAGCCACTGTAATGGCTGGAAGGGAAAGACCCCTGGAGTAGGAATCAGAAGAGCTGGGCTCCGGTCTGGCCAGAGTGGAGGCTTCAAGTCATGAACAGCAGAAGCAAAGGCTGCAGGGGTGAGACAATGTCAGATCTTTTCTCTTGAAAGCTGGATGCGGGCATCTGGTCATGTTTTGACAAGCAATGGTTCTGGCTCCAGTAATGGCTTCGAACTAGGAGAAGGTCCCTCCCCCGTTAGGGCCATTAAATCTGGGCCAGACTGTCTAACTTCATGCTGGGTAACACCCACAACGCTGCATTCTCAGAGGGCCATGCCTTGAAACTGGGCTTCTTTATGTCATAAGACAAGAAGCGATGTGCATCCTGGACTAATAGAGATTCAGAGTATGGAGGTCTGGACTAAAGTGATGTGAAGCGTTGCCAGTAGGGACTTATTTCCCCAAGTCAGCTTTATAGTAGTAATCAACTTAAAGCTTGGGGTTCCCCATCTACGTCCACAGCCCATGGGGTATTTTCTGATTTAAAATGCATAGAACTATGTCAGTTCTGCCTCCATTGTCATTTCTTCTTTGGCAAAATAAACTCTGGCATGTAGTATTTAATATTCATATTCACACAGGAATCCTTACTTCTTTTGAATGTTAAGTAGCCATAAACTTAAGATAAGCTATCTGGATGTCTTAGGAAAATAATGATAAAATAATTTCCTTCAATGGAATTTTGGTTAAAAAGTGACCAGATCTTACCATGAAATGATCTGTTTCTTTCAGGGCTTAAAAATCATAACCTGTAAACTCAGGGTCAACATTTATGGCCATGTGACAGGATAACATGAAAAAGATATTCACTAAACCATGAGAGAGGAGAATATTTTCCCTTTCCCTAGTCTAACAGGTGAGCAGGCTGTTGGTCCAGGAGGCATGAAGTCCCCTTACCTCAGCACAGGATTAGAAGGCTTTTTAAAGCTCAGGCTCAAGAAAGTGAAGGAGAGAGGGCAAACACATTTTTTTCCCCTTTTTTCTAATCCTAGAGTTTGACTGGTGGAGATCTATCTGCCCAATCCCAGGAGGTACAGGGCTTTAACAGCATTATTGGTGAATGCCCTGGGCATTCCATAAAAATCTCATAGAGCCAATGGCCAAGCCACATGGTCACAGAAGCAGTGGGTGCCAGGCCTAGTAGAACTGTGAAGAATAGCAATGCCTGCCTTTGAGGAAGGACATGAGTTTGTACATCAAGTGATGCTCTAGGTGGCAGTCATAAAGGCCTCAAGACTTGAAGCTCTCTTTCAATTTTTTTGATTGAATATGTCCTCCAAGGTCCTTGTCAATTAAAATATTAAATATCTTCCCAATGCATTCAAATTTACCTTGATTTGGAAAATTTAGAAATGTAATGATTCTTGCACCCATTAACTAAGGAGAGAATTTATACATATTAATGAGGAGTGAGCAGTTTTGCTCCTCACTTTCACCCTGGAGCTAAAATGGCAGTTTCTTAACTAATGAGCGGCAATCACTGAGGGAGCTCGGCAGGAGTGGCCACTAATAAGGGGACTACTGGGAGTAAGGTCAGCATGAAGCTATAAGGCAAGTATGAATTTTATTCAGAATAATTTGAGTTTGCCTGTAAGCTGGTGGATGTGATACATAGTGGGTGTGATACATGTGATTCCTACAAATGCTGGAATGCAAAGTGGTTTGAGTCTTGTTTGGTTCCAAATTTACTGCAGAAAACTTGTAATTAGCTATAGCTATACAGACTTCAGTCCTGAGTCTGGATCTACACTTCTGTCCTTGGCTGAGAAACTGGCCCCAAAGCAGTTAAGTGTTGGTTACTGTCAACTTCTTGCACAGAGCAATAATGGGAAGCCCATCTGGAACCATTTTTTCCAGTCACAGCTAGAAGTCAGGGGATGGACTGGCCACCAGGCAGAAGCAAGAGTGGACTTCAGAGGCCCTGGCTTGGTGTCAGGAGCCATGAGAAGCATATGAACACTGGCCAGTCATCGTGAGGTCTTTCCAGAAAGACACTCTGATTGTGCTGGTTCAGCTTCCCATCTCCTGTCTAACCTTTTCCTGGCATCACCTCCAGGCTTCTGCTGGCAGCCGTGCTTTCTGGACTGACTGCTCCCGATAAATAAGTCTCAGAGGGTGATTTGCTGTCTAAAAAGATGAGTAAGCATTTCCCTCAGTTGCATCTCATTTTACTAACATCACTAATTTCTCTGCTTTCTTGTGTCCAATCAATCATTTCACTTCAGCTATGCATTTTGTTAATGAGCCATTCACTCCCTCTTCCAGATCATTAGTGAAGATGTCAGATTCTGACCAGACCTAATACCTATCCCCATGGCTCAAAGCTGGCTTCCCTGAGAGCTCCCTGGGGAGGCATTCATCACTCTTGTACATGGGCCCTCATTATCCCAGGCCAGTTTTAACACGTTTTTTTGTTAACTCACTTTTAAGTACTTGAGGAAACCATGGGTATTGATCTTTACCCAAGATGATCCTAATTCGGGGATGAAGGGACAGATGGTCATCTGACACCCAGCACAATGTATATAAACATGAAATTCTAACTTCCACCAAGTGCAGGTTCATTTATTCATTCACTTTGGTCTAAGAAACAGAGAAATGATTACACCCTTTGGCTGTAATCCTCTCTGCTGTTTGTGCCATTCAGCATTGCACTTGTCTATAGATGTGCCTTTTCTATTTGACCGAAGCTTCTGAGTTTAGCATACCTTCTTAGCTAGTTCTCAGGATATTTTGTGTAAGTTGGGTTATTGGATAACTTTGAATCTTACACAGGTGGCTAACATTTCACTTTGGACAAGCCAAAGGTTTCATAACCAGAAGAGCAGGGATTACTTACTGGGCTTTACCTACCTGTTTTCATTTACTCTCAATATAAATAGGGTTCTAAATGTGTGGCTTAAATCAAAGGAAATAATCCATTAGATGAAGTTAATTTTTTTCTTTGTATTTATGGGATTGCCAGGGTACAGAAAATATTCAAGTTCCAGGAAAGCCTCTTCACCACCTTTTCATCTTTGACGTGACTCGTGGAGGCACATTTCTTCCTTCTCTTAAAATACTTTTTTAAAAAAAGTTGGTAAAATGGAAGCTGGATATAAAATTATATCTGTGTTCTCATTTTAACATGTAAAAATATGCATTTGGACACAAGCTGAAAAGAAAAAACCTTGATTTTCCAAGGTTGTATAATTCTGGGTAAATTAGTCTTTATTTTAGAATAATTTCCATTAACATTATAAAAAGAGTTTTTTAATGCAGTATTCTCATATATTTCAGGTTAGGGTATGTTCTTCCAAAATATAAAAATCAGAGGTGTTGAAAGGGAAAGATTCTTACCCACCCACCCCCACCAAATCTTTCAGTTTTGAGCCCAAAATGGAAATGGATTTCCATTCCAAATTCTGTTGCATTTACCAAACAAAACTATTAAACATTTCCCAGGCAAAAATCCCTGATGCTACGGCTTTACCACTTCATTCTGAGGGTCATATGGGCTATTCTATGTGATCAGTAAACCATTCCAGAATGTTAGGCTTCTCTTCCATCATGACTTTGTATGTATACTGCACTTACAATAACTCTTATTTACATTAAATTGTTAAATTAGTTTATACTAAATAGTATAATATAATGTAGTGTAGTATAGCATAGTCTATATGAATAATATATTGTGATATAGTGTATTGCATATTGTATTTTAGTGTGGTCTATAGTATAACAGTATGATATGATATAGTATAGTATGGCATATAATTAGTATGGCATAGTATAGTTTAGCATAGGGTGATATAGTATAGCATAGAGTGATATGGAATGAAGTGGAATAGTCTAGAGTAGTATAGTACAGTACAGTATAGTACTGAGCTGCATAGCGTCCGTAGCACATGTAGCCGTTAGAACAATGACTTCAGAATAACAGTCCTAGTTTCAAATTGTGGTCTTACCGAAAACAGTGTGGAGGTTCCTCAAAAAATTAAAAATAGATCTACCCTATGACCCAGCAATAGCACTGCTAGGAATTTACCCAAGGGATACAGGAGTGCTGATGCATAGGGCCACTTGTACCCCAATGTTTACAGCAGCACTTTCAACAATAGCCAAACTATGGAAAGAGCCTAAATGTCCATCAACTGATGAATGGATAAAGAAATTGTGGTTTATATACACAATGGAATACTAGTTGGCAATGAGAAAGAATGAAATATGGCCTTTTGTAGCAATGTGGATGGAACTAGAGAGTGTTATGCTAAGTGAAATAAGTCACACAGAGAAAGACAGATACCATATGTTTTCACTCTGATGTGGATCCTGAGAAAGTTAACAGAAGACCATGGGGGAGAGGAAGGAAAAAAAAAAAAGAGGTTAGAGAGGGAGGGAGGCAAATCATAAGAGACTCTTAAAAACTGAGAACAAACTGAGGGTTGATGGGGGGTGGGGGATGGGCATTGAGGAGGGCACCTGTTGAGATGAGCACTGGGTGTTGTATGGAAACCAATTTGACAATACATTTCGTATTTTTTTTTTTAAATTTTTTTTTTAACGTTTATTTATTTTTGAGACAGAGAGACACAGAGCATGAACGGGGGAGGGTCAGAGAGAGGGAGACACAGAGTCTGAAACAGGCTCCAGGCTGTCAGCACAGAGCCCGACGTGGGGCTCGAACTCACGGACCGCAAGATCGTGACCTGAGCCGAAGTCGGCCGCTCAACCGACTGAGCCACCCAGGTGCCCCTACATTTCGTATTTTAAAAAAAAATTAAAAAAAATAAAATTAAAAATTAAAAAAAAAAAAAAAGAAGTAGTTTGCCTAGCTGGCTCAGTTCAAAAAGCATGTGACTCCTGATCTTGCGGTCATGAGTTCGAACCCCATGTTGAGTGTGGAGATTACTTAAATGAAAACTTTTAATAAAAATTAATAAAATTAAAAGGTAAAAAAAACAAAAACAAAAACAAATTGTGGTCTTACCACTTACTAGATGTATGATCTAGAGCATACTACTTAATGTCTCTAAGCTTCTGTTTCATCATCTGAAAAGTGAGGGTTAGAAATAGTTACCATGCTTACCAGAGGTGATGTGGGGGGTGGGGAATGGGTGAATAGGTGTTGGAGATTAAAGAATGCTCTTGTTGTGATGAGCACTGGCTGTCATTTGGAAATGTTGAATCACTGTATTGTACACCTGAAACTAATATTATACTGTATGTTAACTATACTGGAATTAAAAAAAAACTTTAAAAAAAAGAAGAGAAATAGTTACCATGCATTGTGAGGCTGAAGTTGTTCTGAGGACCATGAAGATAATGTATGTGAGGAGTAAGCACAGGCAAGTCACATGCCCTTAGTAAACACTCATTTTATGTATCTCCCTGACAGTGGCTGAGTGGTGAAAGTACCCTTTAAGACAAGTGCCCTGTTAAAAGCCTCTAAAGCTTGGCTAGAACATGACTTAGGAGTGGTTGAATGGTTGCATAGTTACTGCTTATGACTAGCGTCCTAAGTGAACCTTACAATCACAATTATTTCGCAGAGATACGAGATGACCTTGGAAGGCTTTGGAGCTATTCAATCTTGGTACTATGGAGCAAAACAGGAGAGAGAAGGAATTCTTAGAATGGTTCATAAGTGATCGACAGCTGCAATCTTCTGTATCTTGGGAAAAGCAGTGCTAACACCACAAACAATTGTATACATTTTATTTTGTGATTTTCTCTTCCAAAACATCCAGAAGGAAAAGATCCAGATGTGCTAAGAGATTTGCTCCTCAGAATAAAGTGGGGGATGTGCAGAACCAGAATCAAAATGAAAGCCCACTGGAAAAACTGTGGGTATCAAATGTTCAAGACACTAAAGCATATAAAAATAAATGTGGCACAAATTTCATGTAGACTTGATTACTTATAACAATCGTGCCTGTGGCTGGCTCTGACATGTTTCAGATTTACAAGTGCTTGGCAAAAACATTTGCATCCTTGTATGTAAGAACGCGTCCGCCCCCACTGAAAAGAAAACCATCTCTAAAGGAACACGCAGTGCTCAAGAATGCACAGACTCTGGGAGTAAAAGAGAAATGTAGATGTTGTAAATTTAGGGTCGATTTAGTTTTAAGAAATGAGGTGTAATGAAAAGCACACTGAAATGAAATTTAGAAGACTGAATTCAATGCCTAACCGGACATTTCCTAGGGTTGTGACCTTAGGAAAGTTTTTACATTGCTGTTTCCACCCATTGTTTTATAGAGCAGATATTATTGCTTTTTCCTACCATGCAGAGGAGCTGTGGTTATCAAGTGAGACCATGTATGTTGAGACTACTTTGAAGAATGAAAATGCTGTATGCTGGCCTCTTTGTCCTTATTGAACAGAAGAAGAGAGTCAGGGGAAGAAGCAGGAAGAGTAAGGAATTTGGAAACAGACAGGCCTGTGTTTTGTAGCATCTCTGCCCCTCCTATTAGTAGTAGCTTTGTGGTCACAGAAGAGTCACTTAACCTTTCTTGGCCTCAGTTTCCTCAAATGTAAAAATGGATTTAAGAAGCACTACCTCAGAGTTGTTTTAAGGATTAAGGGATACATATATAAAGTCAGATATTTTTGTTTGCTGGTTTTGTTTTGTTTTTTATTTTTTTGAGTTTGTCTATTTTGAGAGGGGAAGAGAGAGCACAAGTGGGGGAGGAACAGATAAAAAGGGAGAGAGAATCCCAAGCAGACCTGTTGTGGGGCTGGAACTCATGAACAGTAAGATCATGACCTGAGCTGAAATCAAGAGTTGGATGCTTAACCAACTGAGCCACCCAGGCGCCCCTTGTTTGCTGTTTTTAAGCCATGTCTCATGCCCCTGAATTTGTTAGGCCTATTTGTTAATCATAAAAACAATCATAAATTTGGAGAGGCCAATTGACTGACCCAAGCTTATCAAGCCATATGCCAGCAGGTATAGAATTCCTGCTGGAATTCTCTTCATCAGATTATTTAACAATTTGTTTTGGAAATTTTAAGAACCCAAGACCTGGAAAAAACCTGTCTTGACTCCAGTTATGACTATAGCTTTCATGAAAACAATGAAGTACATCTTACAATTTAACATTAAGAAACACTAAGAAAACTTAGAGTATTTTAGAGGCTTTTTCTCTTATGTTGAACAATATATGAATATAATATTCCTGCAGCTACATTTCATTTAAATGTACTCTTTCCCTGCGGATCAAGTTTTCTAGTATTAAAAAAAAAGGTGGTGGGGGGGAGAGATTAGTGAGATTCAGATAGCCTGAATTTCCTGAGCAAGCCAGATATGTTTGAGAGCACTTTGAAGTTTTGTGCCTGTTCTGGTGACTGGAACTAAGTCAGTGGAGTAACCCATCTGCTTCCTATAGAGATGATGATGATGATGATGATGATGATTAGACCTTCCATTTTGCACAAGAAACCTCTGGAGGAAGCTTAGAATGGGGCACTGGGTGGGTGTCATCCCTCTTGGCATATCTCAGTTCCAGCAAAGCCAAACTTCTATGTAACTGTTACCTGTTCTAATCTCTCTCAGTAATGGATTTCAATGGAAACTCTACTTACGTGAATAGAAAAACATCATACCGGATCTTTACCATATTGAGCTAAGGAGAATTTCCCTCTTGCAACAGCTCTCTCAACTGAACTAATTCTCATTTAAAAAAAAAAATTATGTTTTTTTTTTAAATTTTTGAAGGAGAGAGAAACACAGCGTGAGAGAGGGAGGAGCAGAGAGGGAGACACAGAATCCGAAGCAGGCTCCAGGCTCCGAGCTGTCAGTACAGAGCCCGATGTGGGCCTAGAACTCACAAACTGTGAGATCATGACCTGAGCCAAAGTCAGGTGCTCAACTGACTGAGCCACCCAGGCACCCCCTCATTTTTTGAACAATTGTTGCATTTCACTTAAGAGGTAAGACCCAATGCTTGGAATCCAGCACACTTCCCCAACATATGGTGTGCCATGATCCACAATTCTCTCATTGAGCATTAGAGGCAGACATGTTGGGACATCTGTAGTTGTATGATGTCAGTGACGGGTTTGCTGCAGGCTTTGGTTTGACAAGCTTTGAAACATTTCCCAGCTTTTTGGAGATACTACTCTATTTTCCATATATAATGGATCCATCTTTTATGCTGCCAAATGTGGTATGTGGGAAAGATAAGTAGCCCTTGCCTCCAGGATTCTAGTTCTTGTATATTTGTGTGATTTACACATACAGGTTAGGACCTGGGTTCAACCAGGAGACCAATTACCCTAACATATTACATTACTGAGCAACTAATCTTTATGTGATTTGGAGTGTCTAGGCATTCAGACAACACAAGCTGAGGTAGTAGAAAATAGTGGCTAAGAGTGTGCCCTCACTGAGAGAATTCATTTTTAATTACTAAGATATAGGGTTTTTGCAGTTGAGGAATAGCAGTAAACAGAAACACATACAGGAAATTTTCCACAGTGATTAAACGTTAAAAGATACAAGTTGTTACTACTTCTATGTTTCTGAAAAATAAAAAAAGTGACTATTTTTCTAATTCAGCACCATAGAGAGGCTCTTCTATAAATATAATTTTCAACTTTTGGGTGTGTCGTTTACATATGATAAAATATATCTCTTGAAGTGCACCGTTGAATGTGTTTTGTCAAATGTATTCCCCCATGTAAACTCCACTCCAATCAAGATATAGAACATTTTTTGCCCCATCCCAAAATGTTCCCTCATGCTTGTTTACATCCTATTCTACTCTCCTTGCCCCATAAAATCACTAGTCAGCTTTCTGTCCCCACAGATGAGTTTTTTCTCATCTAGAAATTTGTACCAATGGAATTAAGTATCATGTACTGTGTCTACTTTCGCTCTGTGTATTTTTGAAGTTCATCCATACCGTTAGATTTGCTGGTGGTTTCTTCCACCAAAATCAAGAGTTGGCTGCTCAACAGACTGAGCTACCCAGGCACCCCAATATTTCTTACTATTTTCTAACAGAGGGGTGGAGTACAGTCAATTAAGCTTTGTGAAGTGTTCCGAAAGGGCCACTAGGACTGCAAAAGTTGGATCAATGGGATACCATGGCAATTGAGCTTGGCTTTGATGATTTTCTGGGGATATGACCACTCAGTCTTCCTAAGATGGGGTGCTTTGAGGAGGTTTTGTTTGGCTCCAGTGGCTTTATAGAGTTGCTATTATATTAACATTTTGGCAGCAAACATGTAAAACGATCTAATAAAAATGGGTTCTACTTATTAAACCCTAAGCACTCTATACCTTATCTCATTTAATCCTTGTAATAGCACTGCAAATCAGGTCTTAGTGAGCACCTAATATCTACCAGTTCTTATGGAACTTACAGTCTAAAGGAAAAAGCAGACATTAATGAGAGTCTGATAGTTGTTTTGCTAAAACTGGGGGCAATGAGAACATCTATCAGGGGGGCCTAATCTAATCTAAGGGGCAGCTAAAATATTGCTGAAGAAGTGACCTTTTAGCAGGACCTTGGAGGACAAGTAGAGTTAGCTAAGTCAGAAAAGGGACTAAGAGCCTTTCAATGTGAGAAACATGTATGCAGGCTAAGAGATAAGAAAGTTGCAGGAAGGTTGGAGGAATTGATAAAAGCTTTTGTGTATTTAGAATCTAGAGTTGGAGGCAGTGGGGGGCCAGCTGAGCCAAGCTGTGCCTGAAATGTGGAGGCCTACAAGCTTGGATAATAAGAATGGGTTTTGAATACTGTTCACTCTAGAATGGCAGTGATGTTCCACAGCCACCAATGTATGAAGATTCAGAGAACTGAATTTCAGTGGATTGGGAAGAGATTTCAGACAGGAAAAATGTCCAATGGTCTCTTGGGTCAATCGTTGGAATGACATGATGTCAATTCATTTATGACATTCACTTTGTAAGTGACTTTATTATTGAAATTCTAGTTAATATTCCACTCACCTCCAGAAAAATAATTATTATCTTACAAGTGGTCTTCCTGAGGTAGAGTTCAGAGAACATATGTAGTGTGAGGACTGATTTCTACTATTATGCTATCTTTAGTTAAAAAAAATTAATTTGCAATGTTGTTAATCTGATAATTTTCACAGATAATGTTTAATTTTTAAAAGTTAATGGTTACCAACTAGAACACTTCCATGTGTAAAATCCAAGAAATTGATTAAAAAACAGTCAGTGATAAATATCTGTATTTTAAGGGCAAGATATACATTGAAAATTGCATCTCTGTCTTGCATTTATGGTAAATAAATAAACATAGTTTTGTAAATTCTCAAGGCAATTGTGGGAAGACCACGACAAGTTGGGTCCTTAATCACATTGTGAAACTAGATGCAGCAGAAAAAGAATTAAATAAAGCTCACTGAACCAAAATAACACATACAGGAATGTGTGTAGATTTCCCGGTTCAGTCTGAGATTCAAGTAATGTTGGTGTTTCTGAACTCTGTCCTAACCTAAAGTGGAGAACAATGATGAAGAAAACATTATGCCTTCTTGGAATGAGGAGGTTAGAGATTGAGGGAATATGTTTTATATGCTGAAATTATTTTTAGCATTAAGACGAAGTTATCACCCACATTGATATTTCTGTAATATTATAAGAGTTAAAATATAGATGCAGACTGAGAATTGGGTCTTTGACTTGATTTCAACAAAACGTGCACTCAAAGAACATGTGTGATGTAAAAATATAATGTCATACCAGGTATGACCTGACATTATTCAAATAAGATATTAGAAAAATTGATTATTTAAGCTATCATTTTGATAGAAAATTTTTCTTTAAAGTTTTACTTATTTTTGTTTTTTGCTAGAAAGGATTTCTATTTACAAATTTCCGTGTTAGAAACATCATCAATGTAGAAAAGCTCAAAAAATATTGAGGTTATGTTGTCATGACTGCAGTTTCTTTGAAATTCCATATATTTAAAGTACCAAAGGAGTAAGCCCAACAGACTTTCTTTCCTTTTTGCTTCCATTCTTGATGTTTCATAAGGCCCACAAAACTGTCTTTAATCTTGCTCTTTCCCCCCTTTTTTGCATAGTTTCTTGGGGGTGTTTCCCAGATTCTCTGCCAGAGTGCTGGGTTGTTCAGACCTGGCTTTGCTGTGTTCCTCACCCCTGCCCAAAAGGCAGCCACAGCACCTTGACTAGTCTTGCTCCCTTTGGTAGTATGTACTGTACCCATTGGCAGGACTAACTTTTTCAAAGGCTTTTTATCACCCCATTTCTGGGTCCAGAATCTGCAGAGGCTCCCTTTGCTTTACAGTGTGAATCTAAACTCTTGACCTGCCCTCAGAACCACCACTACCTTCTTTTTCCCCTTCACCAACAATCATAATTCTTATTTTCTCACCTGAATGATCTATAAATTTCATGGATTCACTCTATTTATTGAGCAAAAGGCAACATTAGATTCATGTTTTGGAAAGATTAACCTTGGGATGTGTCAACAGAAGCCGTGGGGGGTCTCCTGGGGGCCTGTGCAGGAGTCCTGGTGGGAGATGAGGGTGGCTTGAAGGAGGGTCTTGGCAGTAGAGATGGAATGAGATAGTTTAGCAACTGATTTAGGACACGGGTATTCCCTATACTTATCAAAAAACACACTGTGTCTAAATTTTCTTTTTTTTAGATGTTTTATTTATTTTTTAATAGAGCGTAAGTCAGGGAAGGGTGGGGGGGTGACAGAGGATCTGAAGCAGTCTCTGTGTTGACAGGGTGACAGCAGTGAGCCTGATGTGGGGCTCACATCATGACATCATGACCTGAGCCAAAGTCCAATGCTCAAACGACTGAGCCACCCAGGTGCCCCTGTGTCTAAATTTTCTACCAGTACTTTTACCTTCAAATCCCACTTGAATGACCACTTTTAGTTCTGTGACCCACCACTCTAGCTGTGTGATATCAGAAAGTTTTTTTTTTTTTTAATTTGTTTTTAATTCCATTCCTAAAAGGAATATAATTATGGTACCTGTCCTAAACAGGCTTGAATGTTTCAAAGCTTGTAAAGGTTTTAGCTTAATGCTTGGCGTGTAGTAAGAACACAATAAAAATTAGTTACTGGTACTGCTACTGTGTCTTTTCTGATTAATCTGCAGCATTTGGTTTACATATAGAACAGAACCATTTACTCTTAAAGCTGCAAGAGACCTTAGAAACTGTCTTATCATATTCTCTCATTTACACATTTAGAAATGTAGTCATAGGGGTTGGGGGAGGTGACCGTTCCTCAGTTCTAGTGCCAGAAACAAGGTCTGGGCCCTCCACCTCCAGGGTCAATGCCTTCTTGCCCTCGACTATAGACCTTTTTCAGTGCCTAAGTGTATGTTTTATCTCAAGTAAAACTTAAGCAACTAGAATGTGTGGCTCCTCTTCTGGTTATTGGCCCAGTCCTCTGCTGGAAGCCTTGCACCAAAATGCCTGCTGTAATATGGAGATGAAATCTGATGCTTTATTTCACAAATTAGATTAAGTGGCTTTATGGGCTAGACCATTTTCAGTCCCCACTCACCACATAATGGGAGAGATTAAAGCAACCTAAATAAGTAATACTTTATTTAATAACCATCTTACCAGGTGTGTTTTCTAGATAATTAGATCTAATACTACCTGGTGATCTAATACTTGAACTGCTCTC
Organism: Panthera leo; assembly: GCF_018350215.1. Lineage (NCBI taxonomy): Eukaryota > Metazoa > Chordata > Mammalia > Carnivora > Felidae > Panthera > Panthera leo. The sequence continues at coordinate 62,860,914 of NC_056685.1, read as the reverse complement.
TGGGAGGAAGTGAGGCACTTTTGGGACTACAATATGGTTAGAATAACTCTGGGTCTACTCAGGCAAGGGCACTTGCAAATTGGCTCTTCCAATTTACTAGGCCCTGAGGGAGAATCCTATTCATTGTCAGTCTTCACAGCCCCCTGTGAAACTAGGGCCAGCAATTAGAAAATACTCACACAATTTTCCATTGCACAAGTGGAGACGCCTATGAAATTTCTTGCATGGGGTTTAACTGTTCAGGTTCCTTCACTAAGTCAGTGCTGTAACAACAATGAGAGATGGAGAAAGATAGAGAAGGAGATAGAGATACCGATATAAATAGATGATAGATAGATAGAAATTTATTCCTCCAGGTTCCAGTACTTAGAAAAAACACCTTTTTTAATATAACATGTTATTTATTTTGTTTTGTTTTTTTGTTTGTTTTTAATAGATTTTATTTATTTGTTTGAGTACAGTTGATACATAACATCACATTAGTTTCTTTTTTTGTGTGTGAGTATTTTGTGCTTTATTAAGGTTGATCTTTGTCATTAAAAGTACGGATAACATTTAAGGAAATGCAATATCTAAGTGCATACTTAGTATTTAATTTAATTTATAAGGATTAAGTACTTAAAGCATTTATCAGGTCCATGAGGTGATTACAAATAACACTTTTCAAAGGTGTAAATCCATTTCAAAATCTTGAAACGAATTTAACTAAGCTATATTAAGTACAGATTACTTAGAAAGGTTTAATTTGTTCAATGTCAGTTAATGAAACACCAGTTGAAAACAAGGAGCCAGACTGGTTGAATTTGAATCTCGATGCTGTCACTTTTTGGCTCATGATACTGTACAACTTACTTAACATTAGTTTCAGGTGTACAACATAGTGATTCGACAACATAGTGATTATGCTAAGTTCAACATGGTATTTGTTTTTTCTGATCATATAAAATTGAGCGTTACTTGGAAGCGACCTAATTGGGATCAGTAGAATGTTAACTCTCTCACTGCATAACAGGGAGACTGAATTTACTACCTCAGCTACTTAGTGTATACTGAGGTGATAGTTGAGGTTTTCCACAGTGAAATACATTTATTCACAATTGCCATTTTAGGAAACTTTTAGTCCTCAACTTATGGTATAAACAATTTCTTAATATTACCTGTGTCTCCTTTTTCTTACTCCCTTGATTCCATATTATGGTTCTCATTCTCAGGGTCTTCTTTTTTATTTAAATATTCTCATTTCTTTTCCTCATCTCAGTTTTTAGTAGTAAACTTTGTTGTTAAAACTTTCCAAATTATCCCCCAGATAACAACTAGAATAGCCAAAAAAACCCTGTCATTTTTTTCTTATTTAAGAAAATTTTTTTAAGTTTTTTTTTTTACATTTATTTATTTATTTTTGAGAGACAGAGAGAGACAGAGCACAAGCCCTGTGCTTGTGCAGAGAGATGGGCAGAGAGAGAAGGAGACACAGAATCTGAAGCAGGCTCCAGGCTCCGAGCTGTTGGCACAGAGCCTGACATGGGGTTTGAACTCACAAACCACGAGATCATGACCTGAGCCGAAGTCGGATGCTCAACTGACTGAGCCACCCAGGTGCCATTTTTTTAGGTTTATTTATTTTTGAGAGAGAGAGAGAGAGGCAGAGGGTGAGTGCGGGAGGGGCAGAGAGAGAGGGAGACACAGAATCTGAAACAGGCTTCAGGAGCCTGATGTGGGCTTGAACTAAAGACCTCGAGATTATGAGCGGAAGTTGGATGCTTAACCCACTAAGCCACCCAGGCACCCCTCATTTTCTTCTTATAATATCAAACAAAGAATAGCAAGTTTCATAGAGTGATAGTTTTATTTTTTTTTATTTTTTAATTTTATTTGAGAAAATGAGAGAGGAAGAGAGAGAATCTCAAGCAGGCTCCATGTTCAGCATGGAGCCCAAGGTAGGGCTCAATCCCATGACTATGAGATCATAACCTGAGCTGAAATCAAGCGTCGGATGTTTAATCAACTGAACCACCCACCCATCCCAGAGTGATAGTTTTAGAACTGGAAGTGATGTTGGACAGTCTGACAGCTTTTTGGATAGCCTTGTTGTCACATACCTGCTGAAGCCCATTGTCCCCTGAAGGAGGTTGAATTATAGCCCCTAAAGATATCCCTGGAATACATAAGTGTTATTTTATTTGGAAAAAGGGGGTTTGCAGATGTGATTAAGTTAAGGATCTTGTGATGAGGAAATGATTCTAGATTTATCTGGGTGGGCCCTAAATGTAATCACATGTGTTCCTATAAGGGAGAGGCAGAGGAAGTTTAGTTGGAAGAACAGCAGGTTGTTCTCAGAGCTGCAATTGATACTCATTATCTTTCCTCCTCCATTATCCATTCTAAGTTCTTCTCACCCTCAGCTCTCACTTCTGCAGGGCTTAGTAGGTGACCTGTGTGATACTGGGATTATAATAAGTATATATTGGTCTTCCTCTGGAACAGGGCTTCTAAAATGCTTGAAATTTCCCGAGTGATGAGAGGGATAAAGAAGAAAGGAGTGTCTTTATTATTGAAAACAAGCCCTTTTATTTATTTATTTTTAAATTTTTTTAATTATTTTTTTTAATGTTTATTTATTTTTGAGACAGAGAGAGACAGAGCATGAACGGGGTAGGGGCAGAGAGAGAGGGAGACACAGAATCAGAAGCAGGCTCCAGGCTCTGAGCCATCAGCCCAGAGCCCGACGCGGGGCTCGAACTCACGGACGCGAGATCGTGACCTGAGCTGAAGTCCGACGCTTAACCGACTGAGCCACCCAGGCGCCGCAAACAAGCCCTTTTAAACCTCAGAATTTATGTTAATGAAGTGACTTTAGAAAGCCTTTAAGAATGGGCTCCCCTCCACCTCACTGCATTGCCAGGGGAACCTACCTGGAGATTAGAGGGTTCAAACTTTTAGCTCCACCTGCCCTGACTTCCAGAAAGGGGAGATGAGTTGGAGGTTGAGTCAATCACCAATGGCCAACAATTAAATCAATCATGACTATCATGTCATGAAGCCATCATAGACATCCTTCACTGAAGGAGTTTGGAGGGCTTCCAGTTGGTGAACATGAAGAGGTGCTGGGAGGGTCATGTGCCTGCAGAGTGCATGGACACTCCATGTCCCTTCTCCCATACTTTGCCTCATGTATCTCTTCCATCTGGCTGTTTCTGGGTTGCATTCTTTTATGATAAACTTGTAATCTAGTAAGTAAACAATTTCCCCAAGTTCTGTGAGCCATATTAACTTATTATTGAATCTAAAGTGGGGGTGGTGGGAGCATTCATTTATAGCCTGTGTGTTGGAAGCACCAGTGACCACGTAGACTTGTGACTGACATATGAAATGGAGTCAGTCTTGTGGGACTATGCCCTTAACCTGTGGGATTTAATGCTGTCTCTGCGTAGATAGTGTCAGAATTGAGTTCTATTATAGGACATCCAGCTGGTGTCAGAGAATTGCTTGATGTGGGAACCCCACCCCCAACACACACATTTGGTGGTCAATAGTATAAGTGTGGTAATAGCAGAGAATAGAGAGAGAGGGAAAAAGAAGTTTTTTTTTTTGTTTTTTGTTTTTTGTTTTTGCAACCTGGTAATGTAACTCAAACCCTCATTTCTGAGGCATTTGAGCCCTTAGTAACCATCTCCTTCTTAGGTCAGCATTGCTATGCATGTCCAGTTACACTTACATTTGGGCAAGGCAATACCAAGAGGCACCCAAGTGGACCACCTGACTTTTTCAAATATTCCACTCTGCCTCATTATGTAAGAGCAGCCTTACCTAATCCTTTTGATCAAAGTCACTCCCTGCCAAGATGGTGGCTCCTTTCTCACTTGACAGTTCAGACACCAAGTGTCCAAAGTGTCAGGCAGCAGTCATAGGTCAATGGGCACTTTGCCTTGTCCTCTTCAGAGGACCTCTATGCATGCAGACCCCAGGGCCTGGGGGGCAGAAAACAGGCTCTCAGGAGCCTGGGAATCATGGTAAGAGAGGCCATTCCTGCTTCCAATCTTTGTTTTCTGAATCCAAATGTTTTTCCTATTAGGACACAGCACCAGATACAGGTCTTGGAGGTTAACAATTCCCACCTGAAGGGACTTGCCTCTGAGTTAGCACTTCAGCAGCATTTTCAGTAGGATGATACAATGCTTTATCAGACTGGCTGCCTCTGGATGGTGTGTGGCATGCCATACAACTGGTACACCCCATGACCATGGGCCTACAACCACACCTCCTTCACTGTGAAGTGGGACTGCTGGCTGGATGCTAGGTTATATGGAATCAGGCATACTGTAAAGTCCTGAATAGTGATGCTGGCCGAGACTCAGGGGAAGAAAAGCAAACAGATACCTAGAAGAGTTGTCTATTTTTGTGAGAAGAAGCCATGAAGTGGCCAGTTGGTATCCTTGAGGAATAGTGCCATATTGGGTCTTTGTTGTTGGTAGGTTGTATGTTCAGAGGTGGCAGTAGCTACATCAGCCTTCATTAGTGAAGCCCAAGCTGTTGAGGTCATTTGTAGCCATTCCTGAGTGGGATTGTAATGCTTAACGTTTGTCTACTAAGTAGATTAAAAATGAACCATGCTCTGGGTTTTTCCTCTTCTGTCAGATGTTCAAAAGAAATACCCCATGTGGCCATAGGTGTGATACAGAGGTGGAGTGCTGGTATAAAACTGGTTAATGACATCATTGAGGTTTATGCTTCTCTATCCAGTTTAACCACTGGCTCCCCAAAAAAGTATGTGTGTATATATCTATATCTATATCTATATCTATCTATATCTATATCTATATCTATCTATATCTATATCTATATCTATCTATATCTATATCGTCTATCTATATCTATATCTATCTATCTATCTATCTATCTATCTATGTGTGTCTTAGTCAATTCACATTGCTATAACCATAAACTGGGTGGCTTATAAAAAACAAAGATTTATGTTGCACAGCTCCAGAGGCCTGGAAGTAAGTCCAAGAGACCAAGGTGCCGGTAGATTCAGTGTTCACTGAGGGTCCACTTCCTGGTTCATAGATAGCTGTCTTCTTACTGTGTCATCACAGTAAGATGGTAGGAGGGGTGAAGGAGTTCTCTGGGGTCTCTTTTATAAAGACATCAATCCCATTCATTAGCACTCCATCCTTATGATCTAGTCACATCCCAAAGCCCCACCTCCAAACACCATCACATTGGGGATTAGGTTTCAACACATGAAGTTTTGAGGGACACAAACATTCTGTGGATAGCAATATACATAAGTAGATTTATTAGAACTTTTACTTATATGAAGGATGTGCAGTAACCAATTTTAAAATAATAATAAAATAAACAATATACTTTAAATTCCATATAGTCAAATGATTCTTACAGAATGCTTTTGTTGATTTTTGTCAAACCCTTGTATCTATAACCAATCTATGGTTGTCATTGACAAATGAATGTAGTTCTTTTTTTAAAAGTTTATTTGTTTATTTTGAGAGTAGGGAGGGGCAGAGAGAGAGAGACAGAGAGTGAGTGAATCCCAAGCAGGCTCCACACCCAGCATGGAGCCCAACCATGGGCTCTATCTCACAACTGTGAGATCATGACCTGAGCCAAGATTAAGAATGGGATACTTAACTGAGTACCCACGTGCCCCCCAAATGAATACAGTGCTGACATGAACATTGGTTGATATTTTTATTTACTTTATGAGTAAGACAAAAGTGAAATAACAAAGATAGATATTAGAACTTGGCTCTTTTGCTAATGCTGTGACTGACTTATTGGCTGAATAGAAAAGTTTTCTAATGCTGGAATAAAACTGCCTCAATTTTTTGTGCTATTCACAATGCAATGGCCAAGGAAATACACACTTTTATATTTAATTTACATTATTGGGACGCCTAGGGGCTCAGCCTAGCTGGCTTGAGCATCTGGCTCTTGATTTCAGCTCAGGTCATGATCCTAGGGTCATGGGATCAAGCCCCACGTATGGCTCTTAAGATTCTCTCCATCTGTCCCTTGCCCCTGCTCGCATATGCACTCTCAAAAATAAAATTTAAAAACGTACAATATTATTTTTCCTATTATATTCTGTGTAAACGATCAATAAAACAATAAATCAAGCCCTCATTTGTAGTACTTGTCAATTTACATGGTATCAATACTTCCAACATGGCTGATTGCAAACTACCAACATCATGTCGCTGAATGTGTAGTTCTGAAAAGATGTGCCATAGCACACTATTAGAGATCATTTCCATCATATAGGCATAAAAAATAAAAATAATCTCAAGAGCATAGGTAATAGTATAATGTAGTAAAATAATTAGGAAGTAATAAAGTTTGAGTATTTCTTGCCTCATCATAGGCCCAAACTATTACCATGCGACAATGGTCATTTACAAGGGGCTTGAAAGAAACTTTCAAACAGAGACCTGTCTAGTGAGCAGCACTCAGGGACATGTAATTAATGATAGATTATAATTAGCATTTTTAAAAGGAAAATGACTTTTGAAGAAGACAGGGAAGTTTAGGCTCCAAGCAGAGGACTTAGGCAGTTTGAGTATTGTTGGCAGAAAAGTTGAAACGCGCGCAGAACCCGAAAACTAATAATCAGACCCAAGCGATCCACTTGAAAGAGAAGGAAGAGGAATTTGCTACCCATCTCCCTATCACTAGAATTAGAAGAAATGTTTCAGAAACCAACTTAGCACCCAGACCCAAGCTGAAAGTCGAACCTGGGACTTTTCCTAAGTGCGAGCTGAGCAACAGGAGGGCGGTAAAGAGAAAACAGCCCTTGGCGCCCCTGAACAGACTGCGCGGGGCGAGCAGGAAGCCCTCGGCCAGGAGACCCTTTCTCTTGGTTTCGGGAAGGTGCTTCGGGCAGTTCCGTCTCCCCCACGGCCTCCTCCACGCGGAGGCTGCAGGCGCGGGGCGCAGGCAGGTGGGGGACAGAAAGGCCCGGGGAGGAGGCGCGGACAGGGCGGCGGGACGCGAGCGCGGGCGCCGGGCAGGAGAGCGTGTCTCCGGGCGCCGCCGCCGCTGTTGTCCGGGTGCTGAAAGCCGGGAACTTGCCGGGAAGCGGAGGCCACTTTTCCCTCTCTCGGAGCGCGGGGTGGAGGGGGTTTCGGGGTGCGCACCTGCTAAGCCCGCCCTGGGCCCGGAGGTGCCCGCAGACGAGGCCCTCCCCAACCTCGTTGGTGGTGGTGGGGGGGTGAGGGTGCATGATTGGGGGACGGCCCGGAGCGCCAGGCAGGACCCCGTTGCCCCTTCTCCGCCTCTCGGGCGCCCCAGCGCCGCGACCCCGCTCCACCTGCGTGCGAACTCTCGCGGCGGCCGGGGACGCGGGCGACGGGGGCTCAGCCTGGGGAGACCGGCGTGTGTTCTCCAGATTTTCGAGGGGCGGGGGAGGGGAGTAGGGTTTTACGGCAGGGGCCGGTAGTGGGGCCGGGGCATGCGCAGTGGGGCGGAGGAGGCATCGTGTGCAGAGGCAGCTGCTACTGCTGTGGCGCCTCCCTGGCGGGCGAGTGCGTGCACAAGGATCCCCGACGTGCGGCCCGGCGCCCTCCTGCGCTGGGGCGTCTTCACCAAGGACTTCTAGGGCAAGGGCATGGCCGAGAACGCGAGCCACAAGTCCTACCGGCCGCTCTGCGTCCTCACCTTCAAGTGAGTCCCTCACCTCGCGCTCCCAGCTGGCCCCTGAGTCCGGAGAAGTTGTGGGACTAGGTTTTTCTGGTTTTTTTTTTTTTTTTTTTTTTTTTTTTTGCGTTGTTGTTGTTTTGTTTTGTTTTGTTTTGCCACGCCACCCTCCACACTTCCCTCTCCATCTGGTGACACCACTCCCACTTTCTCTACAAAAAAGTATTATAGAGAATGCTAGTGGTCTTTAGGTTGCTTGCCTTAAATGCGTATAGACTGCCTTCAGTACTTAGGGAAACCTTCCTGGGCCCAGGGAACAAGGATCAGTGAGTGTTACAGATGGCCAATAAACTGTGCATTCCTTCAACAAATATTTATAACATAACTTTCATTTGCAGTTTCTCTTCCAGCCACTGGGGGTAAGGGTCCTTATTGATACAGCTCAGGTAAAATAGGATTGAAGGCCATGGAAGTTTTACAGAGAAAAAGAAAGTACCAGCCAAATTAATAGTAGCTGAGGTATCAAGGGCAGATGAATTAATGAATGGAGACTCAAATCTCAGCCTTGTTGTGTGGGAGAAAAACATGGGTTCGATACTCCTCGATAAAGAAATTTTGCCTGTGTGTTATCTAGTGAGTCCCTGGATGAAGGCATCTTCTGAAGCTATTTTTTTATCACCTGATTTACCTGACTTCCTTTGGAGCAATATTCATACTTTCCCTACCTTTGAGTACTGTTAGTCCACTTAACACACACAGAAGAAGAAAGAAATGCTTGATTATGCCAAAAAATAGTATCTCCCCTCCCCCACCCCAACCCAATACACATACATGATAATAGATACTTTCTATTCACAAGGTTCTCTGTGATCTGTCTCCTGGTTACCTCTGGGATATAATCTTCCATGCACTTTCAACTTGTTCATTCCACATCCTTGTTGCATTCTAGAACTCATGTTCTTTGTGCATTCCAAGCACACTCAAGCATACTGCCCCTTCAGGGCTTTGGCACTTTTGTTTTCTCTTCTCCCAGATAGTCTCTGGGTTGGTCCCCCATACAATGTAGGCTCTAAGAGATGAACTCTAGCCCCTAGGATGTTCCTCTGCACACAAAGATGATACTTAACAAATGTTAGTGAATATGATTATTTTTGTGACTGTTCAGGAACTTTTCCAGATAACTAAAGTTAATAAGGTTGTTCTTTACCTTTTTTTTAATTTAAATTTTTATTTATTCATTTTTTTTTTAATTTTAACGGAGGTATGACATTTCCTTGGTCCTTTATCCTACCTAGGATGTCCCTGGACCCACCAGAGGCCCTGGTTACTGCAGAGTTAAAGGGTGCACTGATTCCAAACAGGGCTCTTGTGGCTCTCAGCTGGAATCTGCTGTGACTTTGACTGTGACTCTCCATGGAGAATGAGGATCCTTGGCACTTCCTCCAGGACAGTGTAGTGAAGGATGATTGTTGGTGGATGGTACCGTAAAATTCAAGCCTGTAAATACCCTGAGGGAATTTCAGAACTACTGGAAGTTCTCTTCTTACTCCACCAACTCAGAACTAAGTTCCTGCTATGTTGGTAACCTGCTTTCTTGAAGAGGGTCATTTTTTTTTTTTCTTTCAGTCCACAAGCAAGAAGCTATGGAATTTTTTTCCCTCTTACAGTACAGGACCAGAAAATAACTTGTCCCCAAAGCAGTTAACATGAATCCCCGTTCTGTTCAGTACTCTGCCAGTCACATCTTTAAAAGAAGGGCAGACCTTTGCTAAAAACCATCAACCTAGCAATCACTTTTGAAGAAAATAATGTTTTTCTGATCTGATTTGCATTATTTGCTGACCTCCTTTTCTGAGGGTTTCCTTCTGGGACTTGCGAACTTCTACATATGGTTAGTGACTTTCTTTGGTGCAATTGTTACCCTGAATACTAAGATGACAGTAGTGACAAAAGCTACCTCTGAACTTGGTCATGGGCATGGCTCCTCTTGCCCGGCTCCCCTTCCCCTTCCCCCTGCCCCATGCTCCTTCCCTCCCCTTTCCTTTAAAGCCATGTGAGGGTGTCCTGCATCAAACTTGAATCACAACCATGAACTTTGTTTTCACCTCCAAGTGCACTAAATGTTTGCATTGGTGCCTGCAAATCACATCCTTTGGTACTTCAGGTACGTGAGGATGATAACTTGCTGATTTGTTTTTGGTACTGGATGGACTGTGGAAAAAGAGCAACCAAAATGATTAAGGGCCAGAGAGACTTGCCTTAGAGGAAAAATAAGAATCTGATGATATTTATTGGTAGAATGGTCTAAGAAGACTATGGAAACCACTTAGCACTTTTTTTTTTTTTTAACACTTATGAGCATTTGAGAGCTGAGATGATGGCAAAAGATGAGAAGAACATCCAGCAGCTTTAGAGGAAGGCAGGAGAACGCACTGTGTTTTTTATTGGACTGTGGAAACTCACCTGGAAAGTGTTGTAGAATCCTCATTTGAGACACTGGAAACAGATGATGAAACAGCATATTTTTTTTCTTGCTGGAATTTTAGCTTAAATGATAGTGAATGCCTGTTGAGTTACCAGAGAGAGCTGAGTTTGTCTGGCAAGTGTGGAGTTGATGCCCAAAGTTTGTATACCTGTGTTTCTCATGGTCTCAGCACTGCCTGCCTTTATTTACCTGAGATGCTTAGTAAATGGGCAAACCTGTGGGCCTCCTTCAAGATGCACTGAATTAGATTTTATGGAGCTAGGTTTAGGGTATCTGCATTTGCAGGATGCAGGGATTCTTAGATACTTTGAAATTTAGAAACTGTGGGTGTATTTAGCACTTACAGTTTTACTTGTGTTAACTTAGTTAATCCTCACAGCTAGCCTATGAGTTATGTTCTATTGTTATTTAAAGGTAACGTATGAGAAAACAGAGACCCTGAGAGGCTAAGTGACCCGCCCAGCTGATGCATCTAAGAAGCATCAAAGCCGGGATTGTTCTTCACCTACAGGCTGGCCCTTAACTCTGTGCTCTTAATCATGCCAGGCAACCTCTCTGAGGACAGTTAACTTTGAAATCCTTTTGGTCTTATGGGATGGAAAAGCCAGGGGAAACGGTTTACACTCCCTTTTTATCAAAGGTGAATTCATCTTTTTGTTTTCACATGGAGATGAATGAATGATTTAAAATGCACTATGTCTATGTGAAATGTGAAATATGTAGTGAAATCAGCTTTGAATGGAAAACTCTGGGCTTGTCATTTATTCTGACAGTAAAAGGCTGAGAGAACTTTAATTTTGAGAAGGGGCTTTTGTAATTGAAACAGAAAGAAGCTTTCTTGAGGGTTTTTATTGCTTTTCCAAAAATTAGGTTGAGATTGCCTGCCTGCAAAAGTAGTTCAGCTCGGGTTTAAGAAGACTGGACCTCAAGGAAGCATTTTATGTGTATCTTTTCAGGTTAGTATACTTTCAACTATGAATCTTATACTGTCAACCTTGTTTTATTTGTCATTCTGTTAACCATCAATTCTACACTTTTAATTTTTATACTATCATAGTATAGAAATTAATGAGGCAGGAGTTTGAAGTATTTTTTAGTTATCAAAGAAAAGTGAAATTGTGTTCTTTATGCTTTGGTGTTAAACACTTCATCAGTAGTGTTTAGAATCCAATAGTATATTAATTCACAAACTTCATGTTAGACTTTAACTTTGAGCAAGACAGATGAAATTCCCGCCCACAGGAACTTAATTAGGTTGAACCATATGAAATTGCTAATATTTAAGAGGTTTTTGAGTTTGAGAAATAGCAATTTCATATGATTCAACTTCACAGCAGGGAGAGGCAAATAACAAATATATTAATGAATAAATAGGAAAAATTAAAGTGATAAGTATTTTTGCCAGGTATCAAACTAGTTTCTTTTGTCTCTAAACCCTTCTCCGCTCTTTCTCCACTTACCTTTGTGTTGCTAGGGATGAGACTGTGCAAACCGCTTTTTTTTCTTTTTTTTACTTTGCCAGCTGGATCCCTAGTCAGGTCTACCAACAAAGAGCAGAGGGAGAGACTGGGAGGCTGGGGTGGGAGGTGGGAAGAAGCGACTCAGCTTCTTCCCATCAGTTTCCTGTCTGCTTGTCATTCCGCTAATATCACCCTGTCAGGCTTCTTCACATCCCTATAGCAGTGCCTCCCATAGCAACAGATGAATCTGGTTTGCAATTTTTTTCTGTATGTGCAGAATCACCTTCATTGCCGGCCTCTCAGTAATATCAGCACCAGAAGATATTAATTTCCCTTAATTTCAACTCGGCCAGGTTCCCATTCCAAACTTCTTCTTTAAAATAATTCCGACCTCTTCCATTTGTTTCTCTAGCTCTAGGGTTGGAAGCTGCTTCCCATGATGCTGCTTTCGCGATACCTTAGTTTTCTGTTTTTGTCTTTTCAGTTACTCAGTTAACAGTTTCATACCTGGTTATCACAGTATTAAATTCTCTCTTTTTTTTAAACTTAATTTATTTTTTAAAATTTACATCCAAGTTAGTTAGCATAGAGTGCAACAATGATTTCAGGAGTAGATTCCTTAGTGCCCCTTACCCATTTAGCCCATCCCCCCTCCCACAACCCCTCCAGTAACCCTCTGTTCTCCATTTTTAAGAGTCTCTTCTGTTTTGTCCCCCTCCCTGTTTTTATATTATTTTTGCTTCCCTTCCCTTATGTTCATCTGTTTTGTATCTTAAAGTCCTCATATGAGTGAAGTCCTATGATTAAATTCTCTCTTAATATACCTTGTGAGGCTTTTGTCTCCTGACTGGATCTTGACTGATGCGGGACCACACAGAGAATTAAAATAGGGCTGTGTGAAGGATGGCTACTTGTAATTGAGTGGTCTAAGAGGCCTCTGCGGGGGGTGACATTTAAAATAAAATCTCAAAGACAGAATGGTGGGGAGGAGAGAAGGGAAGGGAGCTAGGCAAGGGGCATAGCCATTTCAGAGCATTAGGGTGGGAGTGGGATGTGAGGAGAGGGGAGAGAGTGTTACAGTTGCCTGGATGTTGAGGGGAGAGGTGGACAGTGGTCAGACAGGGAGCTCTGGGGCCAGGATAGGGAGCTTTCATTTGATTCCAGTAAGTTGGAGGATTTTCCGCAAAATGAATTTTAGGGAATGAGAATCAAAACCGACAACCGGCCAGGAGGTATTTGCTGTGGTCTAAGCAAGAGGCAGTGGTGGCTTCAACCAGGTGGTTGCGAGATAGTGAACTTCAATCAGGTAGTAGGAGAGATGGTGAGAGAAGTAGACAGATTGGGTAAGAAGTCAACAAACACTTTGGAGAAGTTTAAGGACCCAATGCAGCATTGATGTTTGGGGTAAGGAAAAAAGGAATTGAGGCAAATTTGCAGTGTGTGTGTGTGTGTGTGTATTGTAGTAGTAGTAGCTCTCCATTAAGTCCACTCACCCATTCATACATAAGAACACATACATATCCCACATTCACACACTCACATTCACACACACATAAGCATTTAGGCACAAGCTGGAGGCTTCTATTCAAGATGGCATGGATTCATCCATCACTACTCTGTGACTCCTGCCAGTCTGCCTTACTGGGTTCTTGTCTAGCTCACATTTCTCTATCTTGAATGCAGAGATTTTATGAGAGATTTTCCAAAAGTATGCGAGTGTATTTCTAGAACTCCCGGTTTAATGATCATATTTTAAAAATGAGGTTAATTAGTTCAATCTTAATTTTTTCTAAACCCATACTGGCTTTCAGTCTAATCAGAGATCCTTTTGTAAGTGCTTACAACCATTTATTTAGTAATCTATTCCAGAATGTTTTGTCATGTTGTGTTGAGCTCCTTCATCTATAGTTTTAGAGTTTACTTGCTGCATTTTAGAAATTAGTAAATTTTTTAAACTCCAGATTCGTGGCTCCTCTCTATTTCTCAGTGATTTCTTATATGTGAAGGTATTTCACATAGTTATCTCATTACTGCAGTTACTCCATATTTGATAATTCCTTTTGATATTATGAAATCCAACTGGGCATACTTCAGACACCTGGCACTTTCTTGTAATCTATCACACAAGAGAAGAAAAAGGATCCATGTAGATCGTGTATGCATATTTTTAGATAGGATTGCATGTGGATCACCCAAGGTGATATATATCTTCCATTTTATATTACTTAATGTAGCTCATAAGAATGTAGTAACAGAATAATACCATCTTTCAAGATTTTTTTAATTTTTGGGAATACAATAAGTTCTTTCTCTTTTTTTTATTAAAAATTTTTTTGTTTTTATTTTTAGAGAGCAAGTATGAGCAGGGGAGAGGGGCAGAGGGTGAGAGAGAGAGAGAATCTCAAACAGGCTCCATGCTTAGTTGACCTGAGCTGAAATCGAGTCGGATGCTCAACCAGCAGAGCCACCCAGGCACCCAATTCTTTGTCTCTTTTAAATAATGATACTATGTTGTGTAATCTAAATGTTTGGTCTTAATTATTATATCTGTGGGAATCAGTCATATGTATCAAGGATATGACATAAAGGATGTCTTATCTTGTTCCCCTCCTTCACACCTACGCTTTCAATACCAAAAGGAAAATATGGAATTACCAGTGTTTAGATGTCATCAAGTGGGCAACTAGTACTGGCTTTTTGTGGCTTTTATTTACAAGGGAACGAGCAGCGATGTTGCAGATAAGAGTTAAAGAATCATTGCCTTTCCTGATCATGAAAAATAAGTACTGGTAGAAAATTAGGACAATTCATAAATATATAAAAATGAAAATAAAACCCATGTGTAATCCTATCATTGTTAACATTTTAGTGTAGATCCTCTCATTCTTCATATACAGATAATGTAGTATATGCTGTATATATTTAACAGACACACATATATATTTAATGAATACACACACTATATGCATATATATATGATTATTTTATTTAACTGGAAGTCATAATGTAATACTGTCCTGCAGTTGGCCTTTTAAACTTAACAATGTGTCATCAACATTTTCTCCTACCGTTCAGCTCATAACTTACTTTATTACACAGATAAGTGTTTCCCATGCGTTCATGTCTTTTTAAAAACAAAATAGGAACCCACTGCACCGTTTAATTATCTTCTCTTAAAAATATTTATATAATGAAAAAATATCCCCATGTCAGTATAGTTTCACATTATCATTTTTAATTGTTCATAATAGTTCACGGTGTTAATTTGATTATTTACCAAAATTAATTTGATCATTTCCTTATGGTTGGACATTTAGCTTTGTATTTTTCAATTTTTTTGCTCCTATAATAATATGATAAGGAACACTTTTATACACATATCTTTGTGTACTTCCTTGGTTATTTTCTCTTACGAGAATTCTGGAGGTGGAATCACTCAGTCAAACATTATGTGCTTTTTTAAAGCTTTTGGTACATATTGATACATATGCTTCTGCAACCTGGACATCCACCAATGGTATAAGATTGCCTTTTTCCTCTCACTGTACTTTCTGATTCTCACTTCTCTGTTTATGGAGTATGATACTCTGTCCAGATCTTAATGGACTTGTCCTGTCCATTGGCTTGTTGTCTTGTCCATTGGCTGTTTTCACTCCTCTAGAAGGGGCCAGGGAAGTGAGTCATTTCATACCAGGCTCTAAGAAAGCTAAGTTACACAGAAGCTGTGCCAATACACAACTGGATCAAGTCTCACTTCAGAGCACTGGTGTTAAATCTCATCCATCATTTAATTTTTCTGGCCTTTGGTGGACATATGTTTACTTCAGTGTATTCCTATAGCAGCAGAAAGGGAGTAGACAACGTGATCTCTTCTATTCCCATTAGATTGATTGTGAAACTATAATTTGGGATGTTCAAAATTTTGTAAGTTATAAGGTTATAAGGGCTTCATGCTCTTTCCCCATTACCTTGCCCTATGCATCTCGTCCATCCGGCTGTTCCTGAGTTGTATCCTTTTACAATAGACCAGCAATCTAGTAAGTAAAATGTTTCTGTGAGTTCTGTGAGCCCTTGTAGGAAATTAAACCCAAGGAGGGGGCTGAACCTCTGACTTAAGGACTGTCAGAAGCACAGGGACAATCTGGGCTTGTGACTGTCCTCTGAAGGGGTGAGGGGCAGGCAGGCTTGTGGGACTGAGTTCTTAACCTGGAATCTGGTGTTTTTTTTAGGTAGATAATGTCAGAATTGGGTTGAATTGTAGGACACCCAGGTTGTGTCTGAGAATTGTTTGTTGTTTGGGGGAAGCCACACCTTTTCCCAACCATGTTGAAACTGGGTCCAGGAACCCAAAAGAATGCTGCATGTTCTTTTCTAGCAATAATTAATAGTGATCTCAGAGATGAGAATTACCAATCAAACCAAACCACGCTCACTCAAAATAGCCACCTCCATCTTTATTAAGAGGTGCATATTTTGTATTTAATATTTATTTATGAAAGATTATAATATAGTTATATTCATTATATATTAATAATAGCTAATAACAGCTTAATTAAACATATTTTTTCACATTTAGAAGGCCTTATGGTCTAAAGGAAAAATTTAATTTATGTGCATATTTTGATGCAGAGAAATAAGACAATCAACAAAAGAATTTCAAGCATAAAAGTATCTTACAGTAAGATGAAATGCTGAGAGGAAAATGGAATGGAAATAGGAGTTTCAGGAGAAAGAAAGAAGGATATGAAATGAACGTATTCACATTTGTGTAAGTAGATGATCAGTCATTATTGCATTTAGATACTGTGGGGGATGTATAAAGTGGTAATATCACTTTCATAATGTCAGCATTTACAGTGCACTGGACATAACATTCATTCAACTAATTAAAATTATGATGAAAAAATTTAGGTATCAACTTAGAAAGGTAAAATTTAAGACATCGTTTAAAGAAATTATCTTAGGAAATACATGAAGAAAGAAATACAAAGACCGCTATTCTAAATTCTGTAGAATGTCCTATGACATTCTCTGTAGGCAGTGTCTTCCTTTTATACCTGTAGAAAGCAATTTGATTTTAGTCCAGCTAAAAATCTGTGCTAATAGTAGCGTGGAGACAATTATTAGAAGAAAGAACAAATGAGTAGAGTAGAAAACTCTCCCAGTTCAAAACTTGCAGAGAGAGAAAGTGCATTAAACTGAAGGGGAATTTTGGTCAATGTGATCACCAGCTGGTAGAATTTAACTTGGGGACTAAGAAAAAGTGAATATCCTCTTAGTAAAATGACCTTTTAAAAAGGTTTTTAACACACTTTGGCACTAATTGAAAAGGATCCATGGAAACAAGATAGAAGAGCCAAGTAGCTGAAAAGTTGGACATTTATTTAGTGAAGGATGTTAGAGAAGGCCATTTGGATTCATAAGAAGATCCGGGAGGTCGGTGTAGGACGGAGGTGAGAAAATTTGTGTAGGAATCAAGTTATACTAGGATATGAAAAAGAGAAGACTCATTTAAGTAGATTCCAGTTCAGGTTTCTAAGGAGGAGAACATGAAATAGGAAAGAAAGATGCATTTTGTAGATGACAAAGTGGTGAAAAAATATATGGGAAGTATCTCTTCATTGTTACGTGTTGAACAAAAAACAAAGACCATAAATGATATCAGAAATGATGGCGAATTAATTGATTAACTTCCAGTTTTATTGAGACATGATTGGCGTATAATTGTCTTAGGTGTACAACATAATGATTTGACATATGTGTATGTTGTTAAATGATTACCACAAGTTTAGTTAACATCCATCACCTCCCATAGTTACAGATTTTTTCTTGTGATAAGAACTTTAAGTTGTACTCTCTTTTTTTTTTTTTTAGTTTGAAATAAATTGATCAATTTTTAAAACAGGATCTACTCTCTTCGTGACTTTCAGATACACAATGCAGTACTGTTAACTATAGTCAACATGCTATATATTACATCCCCAGCATTTATTTATCTTATAACTTACAGTTTGTACCTATTGACTACCTTCTTCTATTTTCCCCACCCCCCAACCATCACCTCTGCAACCACCAATCTGTTCTCTGTATTTATATGAGTTTGGGGCTTTTTTAGATTTTATATATAAGTGAGATCATACAGTTTTTTTTTCTTCTATCTTATCTCACTTAGCATAATGCCCTCATGGTCCTTCCATGTTGTCGTAAATGGCAAGATTTCCTTCTTTTCTATGGCTGAATAGTATTCCATTATATATATTACATTTTCTTTATCCATTCATCTGTCAATGGATACTTAGATCATTTAAACGTCATGGCTAATGTAAATAATGCTGCTAGGTATATGGAAGCGCAGACACCTCTTTAAGGTCATGATTTCATTTCTTTTGTATACATTACAGGAAGCAGAATAGCAAACTTAGATTGTTTTCTTTTTGGTGTAGAATAGTAGAATAGCATGTTGAAGTGATGTAATGAGACTGTTTTATCTTCCATACTATTTATACACCGAACAAATAATGAGTAACTAGTTTGCAAGGCTCTCTGCTAGGTTTCAGGAGGTATTTGAATAGATACAATCTTGTCCCTGCCCATATATTACTTTAAAATATCAAAGAAGAACACTAAAACACATAAATGGCTGCAGGAACAAGCAATATGTTGTGATACAAACAAGAGAAGCAATTTTCAACTTGGGTAGACAGGGAGAAACTAATTTACTCCTTTTCACAAATATTTATGTCACAGCAGTGCACGGCAGCCCTGAGAGGAGCTGGGATGCAGCCATGACTGTGAGGGACTCAGTCCCCACCCTCCTGGTGGTGCTGATTGTGCAAAGGGATGTAAAGTCTCCCTGGTGTTAGTAGCTTGCAGTTTGAGGCAGAGATACTTTTTGCTTATTTCTATTGTTTTGAATTGGTCTTTTTGCAGTTCCTAGCACCTCACACTTTAGCACTTCCTAGTAATACAGTTAATTCTACTTGTCTTAGGATGATATTCAAGGCTTTTTATAGTGTGACGCCCAACTCACCTCCAGCTTTGCCGCCCAGTACCCTCCCTCATACCTTCCATTCATTTCATTCTCTTGTCACTTTATGTTTTGCTTCCAGAAACATCCCCCATCATTTTATTTTATTTTATGTTATCCTGTGTTATTTTATTATTTTATTTTTATTTATTTAAAAATTTTTTAAGTTTATTTATTTTGAGAAAGAGTGTGAGTCGGGGAAGGGCAGAGAGGAAGGGAGAAAGAATCCCAAGCAGGCTCCGCCCTGTCAGCACAGAACCCAATGTGGGGCTGGATCTCACCAACCATGAGATCATGACCTGAGCGGAAATTAAGATTCTGACACTCATGACCTGAGCCGAAATTAAGAATCTGACACTTAACTGACTGAGCCACCCAGATACCCCTACCCATTGTTTTAGACTCCTGTTCCTTTGTTCCTGTTGCTTACTTTTCCTAGAATGCACCTTTTTTTTTTCTGACCTTGAATGCATGTTTCCTTTTCTTTTGCTTCCCAAAATTCTCCTAATCTGTCTTTCAGTCTTAGTTCACAGGTCAGCTCTTTCATGAAGCCTTTCTAGATCCTCCAGTCAAAATTATTCCCTTCCTTCTGTTTTTTCCCATAGAACTTAATATTCTTTATGATGTGTGTAATTTTCAAGTGTCTTGACTCCCCATCAATCTTAAAAACTTGAGCAGTACTTGGCAAATAGGAGGTACTTTAAAAAAATACTTGTTCACTGGAATAAAGCACTCAATTATTGAATCTGGTGGTGTTCAGTAATTGAATCACAGTGTGTGACTTGTGTAGACATTTAGTGGTTGATTGCTAGCAACCTTCTTTTTCAGAAATTTGATTCCACCCTCCTAAGGACCCCAGAAGAACATGGGATGCAGGGTAAGTGTTCAATACATGTTTGGTGCTTATATATGAATGTACAGGTGTGGCTGAAGAGGACAGATGAACAGCTCCTTCTCAGTGCATTTACTCACATGGTAATTGGTTTTCAAATTGGCATTAGTGTTAGCACCTCTGACACTTTTCCTCTCTGAGTCTCTGCTCCAAGGGATGCTACATTTTTTAATGCAATGTGCATTGGGCTGGCACATTCTGCTGTTACTGATGCTTCCTAGTAGTGCCTAATGGAACTGTGAGGTGACAAGTAGAGCTTCAGCATACTATTAAAGCATGAGCAGGGTGCCTGGGTGGCTCAGTCGTTTAAGTGTCCGACTTCTGTTCAGGTCATGATCTCAGGGTTTGTGAGTCTGAGCCCTGCGTTGGGCTCTGTGCTGACAGCTCAAAGCCTGGACTGCTTTGATTTCTGTGTCTCCCTTTCTCTTTGTCCCTCCCCTGCTGATGCTCTGTCTCTGTCTCAAAACAAATAAACGTTAAAAAAATAATAAAGCATGAGGTATGCTTGCCCAGTTTGTGATTGCTTCAATCCAACTTGCCACTCGAGGTGGCAGGTCATGGTTTTATCTGTGTTTTGTATATCCACATGTGCAATGATGAGTGTTCATCCAGGACCAGACAACTGGCTTTGCTCCCAAACCTTGTTGCTGATGAGCCTGGTTCTCTGTTTTAACCTTCAGGAAGCCTTGCAGGTGATGCTAATCTCAGCACTCAAGGAGCCTGTGTGTAGATGGAACAGATCTGGGCTTCCCTTTGGCTCTGCTCATAATCGTTTGTTTCCAGACTGTGTGTCAGAGCTGGTGTGAGTCTTGACACCGTGGTGAAACCACTCTTCCCTTGCCTGCCTCCTTTAAATTATGCCAGCGTTCTTGAGTCCTTAGTTCCTCTCAGATTCACAGATCAATGGCCAGTGTGTGTTATAACAGCAGCACAGGGCAGTAGTGCCAGCTTTCTGCTCCCAGTGGCAATATTCAGCTATGTCCAGGGTTTTCCGGGCTGTTTCAAATATCTATTGCTGCATTAGAAACTACCCTAAAACATAGTGACTAAAAAATATTTTATTATTATTACCATATCTATGATTCTGTGGGTCAGGAATTCAGGGCACAGGAGGGATGATGCATCTCTGCTCCATGTTGCTTGGAGATTCATCTGTGATGCTTCAGATATTAGGAGGCTGGAACAGCTGAAGGTGGAGGGGCATAGTTGGTTTTCTTACATGGTGGTTCAGGGCTCTACAAGTTAGTGTTTCAAGATACAGGAAATGGAAGCTGCCAGTCTTTTGCAGTCTGGGCCTGAAAGCTGGCACTACTTTCATTATATTCAATTGGTTATGAATCACAGCACAAGCCCAGACTTGAGGATTGAATGCTGGGGGGAGTTGGTTCAGTGGGGTCTCTTTGGAGATCTTTCTGACCAGTATTGGTTGGTATAGAATTTTTCTGTAAGTGCAACTTAGTATCAATACATATATATGTACACATAATTGACTTTTTATCAATTCATGATTAATAGATTTATTAGATAATCTTACAAAGTTAACTAAAGCCAACATCTGTTTAAGCTTTAAATTAATAAGATGGATATCCACAAGTTATCCAAGGAAACTTACCTCATTGGTTTGTGGGCCCACCTCCCTAGTCTGAAAGGGAATGGAGGAGAGAAAGGCCCTGATATTTATTAAGCACTTCCAATTTATCTTGTGATTTTTATGTTATCCTGTTTAATACACAATTATATGAGGTTTCTTATATTTATAGATAAGAAAAACAGGTAGGTGTTTACAAAAATGACCACAAATTCTTCTCTTACCATGAAGTGGGAGGTTCTGTTTCTCCAGCCTTTAGATTTGTGCTGGCCTTGTGCCCTACTTTGCCCAAGTGATAATGGGGAGGTTCTGAGCTTGGGCTACAAGAGGTTTTTGCACACATCTGTTCTCACTCTTTGAACCTTGTCACCACCATGGCAACAAGTCCAGGTAAAGACACCACAAAAAAAGAGAACTATAGGCCAATATCTGTGATGAATATAGATGCAGAAATCCTCAACAAAATGTTAGTAAACCAAATCGAACAATATATTCAAAAAAGCATACACCATGAACTAGTGGAATTTATATCTGGGATGCAAAGGTGTTTTAGTATTTGCAAAATGATCAACATGATATGTCACATAAATAAGAGAAAGGATAAAAACCGTATGATCATTTTAGTAGATGCAGAGAAAGCATTTGTCAAAGTACAACATCCATTCTTGGTAAAAACCCTCTGCCAAGGAGGTCTAGAGGGAACATATCTCAACATAATAAAGGTCCTATATGAAAAACCCACAGTGAACATCATACTCAGTGGTGAAAAACTGAAAACTTCTCTTTCATGGTCAGGAAAGAGATAAGTCGACTCTCATCACTTTTATTCAACATAGTATTGGAAGTCCTAGCCACAGCAGTTAGACAACATAAAGAAATAAAAGGCATCCAGATTGGTAAGGAAGAAATAAAGCTCTATTTGCAGATGACATGATACTATATATAGAAAACCCTAAAGACTGCACCAAAAACTACTAGAACTGATAAAGTCAGTCACAGGATACAAAATCAATGTACAGAAATCTGTTGTACTCCTATATACTAATAATGAAGCAGCAGAAAGAAATTAAGAAACATTCCCATTTACAACTGTATCTCAAACAGTGAAATATCGAGGAATAAACTTAACCAAAGAGGTGAAAGACCTGTACTCTGAAAATTATAAAACTTTGGTGAAAGAAATTCAAAACAATGCAAAGAAATGGAAAGACATTCCATGCTAATGGGTTGGAAGAACAAATATTGTTCAAATGTCTATACATTATTCAGTGAAATCTCCACATTTAGTTCAATCCCTATCAAAATACCAACAGCATTTTTCAAAGAGCTAGAACAAATAATCCTAAAATTTGTGTGGAATCACAAAAGACCCTGAATAGTCAAAGCAATCTTGAAAAAGCAAAGCAAAGCTGGAGGCCTCACGATTCTGGAATTCAAGTTATATTACAAAGCTGTAGTAATTCAAACAGTATGGTACTGGAACAAAATGACACATAGATTTATAGAACAGAATAGAAAACCCATAAACAAACCCGTAATTATATGGCCAGTTAATCTTAGACAAAGCAGGAAAGAATATCCAATGGGAAAAGGACGGTCTCTTCATCAAGTGGTGTTTGGAAAACTGGACAGCAACAGGCAATAGAAAGAAATGGGACCCCTTTTTATACCACACACAAAAATAAACTCAAAATGGATTAATATGAGACCTGAAACCATAAAAATCCTACTAGAGAAAGGCAGTAACCTCTTTGAAATTGGCCATAGCAACTTTTTTTCTAGATATGTCTCCTGAGGCAAGGGAAATGAAAGCAAAAATAAACTATTGGGCTACATCAAAATAAAAAGCTTCTGCACAGTGAAGGAAATAAGCAACATAGCTAAAAGGCAGCCTACAGAATGGGAGAAGATATTTGCAAATGACATATCCAATAAAGGCTTAGTATCCAAAATGTATAAAAAATTTATACAACTCAACACCCCAAACCCAAATAATCCAATTAAAAATGGACAAAAGACATAAACTTTTCTCCAAAGAAGACATCCAAGTCCAGCAGACATGAAAAGATGTTCATCATCACTTACCATCAGGGAAATACAAATCAAAACTATAAGAGATATCACCTCACACCTGTCAGAATGGCTAAAAACAACAAGAAACTATTGTTGACAAGAATGTGGAGAAAAAGGAACCCTCTTGCACAGTTGGTAGATACACAAACTGGTACAGCCACAATGGAAAACAGTATGCAGGTTTCTCAAAAAGTTAAAAATAGAATAGCTCTATGATCCAGTAATCACACTACTGGGCGTTTACCCCCGAAATACAAAAAGACTAATTCAAAGGGATACATGAACCCCCTATGTTTATAGCAGCATTGTTTACAATAGCCAAGATATGAAACAAGCCCGTGTTTATCAATTGATGAATCAATAAAGAAGAGGTGGTTGATACACACACACACACACACACACACACACGAATATTATTTAGTTAT
Source organism: Panthera leo (assembly GCF_018350215.1). NCBI lineage: Eukaryota > Metazoa > Chordata > Mammalia > Carnivora > Felidae > Panthera > Panthera leo. The sequence goes on along the minus strand of NC_056685.1, from coordinate 62,837,311 downwards.
AAAAAGCATGAAATCTTGCCATTTGCAATGACATGGATGTAGCTAGCAAGTATAGTGCTAAGCCAAATAAGTCAGAGAAAGACAACCACCGTGTGATTTCACTCATGTGGAATTTAAGAAACAAAACAAATGAGCAAGGGAAAAAAGAGAGGGGGAGGCAAACCAAGGAACAGACTCCTATATAGAGAACAAACTGATGGTTACCAGAGGGAAGTGGGTGGGGATGGGTTACATAGATGATGGTGATTAAGGAGTGCACTTGTGGTGATGAGCACAGGGTGATGTATGGAAATGCAGTATCACTATATTGTACACCTGAAACTAATATTACACCATCTGTTACCTAACTGGAATTTAAATAAAAACTTAAAAAACTATATCCATGTGCTCACCACTAACAAACACTGAAAAGTTATAATAATGACAACTACTCATAAGAATGGAGAGTGCCAGTAAGCCTTGTGTCATAGGTATTTGAGCTGGGCACCTGTGTGTGGTTGTGCACTTGCTTGTATTATTTTCCACAAGATGATTTTGGCAGCTCTGGATTTTAAAATGATCTAGGCAAAATGTAGCTTCTAGATTAATGACACATTTACAGAAGTTCAGGTTCAGTAGCAGATGGGTAGATCATGTTTGATTGTCTATTTGTAGCTTAATTATGAGCTCCTTAAATTTAGGAAGAGCGTCTGTGACTTCAGGGTCTGACATGAAGCAAATGACAGCTAAATCAAATGGGAAAGGTAGAGTGATTGAGCCACTGAATATTTTTTGAGTAGCTAGCTCATCCAGATAGTTCTTGACTCATCATCTATCTGGAACCACCACAACAGATTTGGGCAGTTGGACAGATTTGCAAACCAGTAGGCTACCTCTTTAGACTACAAGACTATAGTGGTGACATGCTGGCCTGTTTGACACCCATTTACTGCCCATGAATTAATTAATAGAGCAGAGCTGGACTGTTTGCTCACCCCCAGGGAGAGAACAGGTGGTGACCATTCCTGCTTCACTGAGTTAGCACTGATGGCAAAGGACAACCTGATTGAGGCTGATGGTTTTATTTTGGTTGATAATTTGTCTATTTTTAAAATCTGTGAAGGTAGATAAAGGATTTTTTTTTCTTTCTGCTTCTATATCAATGCATAGGAAATGTGATAGAAGCCCATAATTAAAAAAAATGCTGGGAAAGAGAAGTAGGATTCATGTTCGCAGTCAAACCTCTTTTTGCCTTTTCAGGGTAGCAAATCCACCCTAGAACTGGAACCAGCTAGTAGTTTTCAAGTTTTAGCATTATCAAAAATTGGATCACACTAAAAAAAATGTAGGGAGTGGAAGAACTGGGGACATGATTATTTAGATAATAACAATAGTAATTACAGCATTGTAATTGTGTAATTCTTTATGGTTTTGGAAGTGCTTACCTATAGATTATGCCATTTGCCTGTTTCCCTGTGAAATAAACAGGACAGGCATTTCCCCCATTTTGAGTTGAGAGGACACTGAGGTTATATGACCTCGGCTGGTTGGTTTCCAGGACACAGACTGAAGTAGAACTTAGTATGCAGAATGTTTATGAAGGAGAGTCCTTGGGATTAATACCTGTGGAAGAGAGGGAAGGAAGCAGGACAGGGCAGAGGGAAACACTGATGTGTGATCCAGGCCCAAAGATAGCCTATGCCCCAGGTAGATCTTTTTAGCTAAGATGGCTTTGCAGAGTTGTCCTGAGTTGGGTTGAGATGGCCAGATGATCAATGTCATTGGATGTGGTCATTCTGGGAAGGGAGATGACCTTGGGCAAGGCAGTACTCGGCCACTAAGGCAATCCCTACAGTCTGACAGCTAAAGGCTCTCTGCCACAGCACTCTCAGCACCAGGAGAATTCCTCATTGGAAGGAGATTTGGGCAATCTATTCCTCATGCTGACTGAATCAGGCTTTCCCTTTCATTGTGGGACTGGCTTTTCCAGGATTCCAGTGGATCTCTTGCTGGGGGAAACTTGGAAGAGGAAGATTAGTGGGATGAAAGTATAACTTCATTGCTGATGCTGGGCTGAGGGCCACAGTTACTACTGATGTCCTTCCCCAGTATCCATTCTAGATTCCCCCTGCATTCAGCTAGCACCTCTGCTGGTCTTAGTGGCTTACCTGGTGTCAGGACTCTGGCTCGTATTACCCAGAAGTCAGCACCCTGATCACCATGTTCTTCTAAGGTCCAGGTTGCTATACTTGTTCTAATTACAATAAAAATTGGGCAAGAGGGTACCTAAAGGCACCTTTATGGATCACTTGGACATCAAAGTTTTTCCTTTCTATTTCTTTTGTGTATCAGCAACCCTATCTCTTCTTGTTGACCAGGGGAAATTGCTCCTGATTAGAATGGTTACTCTTTTTCATGCTTGCTGGTCCCTTGGCATGAGGAGCCTGAAGTGCCCAGGAGAAGTCAGCTTATAATTCAATGAGGTTGTTTGTGTATCCTTTGTCAGACATGATCTCTGTTTAGGAGAATTTCTAAACTTGTACAACCTATAGCTGTGGGAGAAAAGCACAAATTTGTCAAGTAGATAACTGAGAGTGATGGGAAATGGGGTCACTCCAGCTTCCAGCCCTTGGTGCCTAGAGTCATATATTTTTCCTTTTGGAGACACAACACCATAGAAAATTCTTTGATTCAACATGTATACTGTATCCTGGAGGATGGTGTCCCACCCTTATAAAATACTGCATCCCAAAGCATTGTTTCATCTATGCCTTTAATAATCCATTCCAATACTTTATTAGACTGGCAGCTTCTGGTTACAGTGGTATAACCACTGGAGCAATGGATACCATGGTCATGGATCCATTTTCACATCTTATAAAGACTGTCCCCTGGTCTTTTACAATGAAATCCAGGATTCTGTGCTTGTAAAACAGATACTGTGTACCTCCTCAGAGTGGTGCTGGCTGAGACCCTCTGGGCAAGAAAGCTCAGAATGAAACTCTTACCCTTCTAGGATAGAAAGGATTCATTGTTGTCAACTTGCCACTCATATTGGTCTCTGTTTCTGGCAGGTTGGATATTTGCCAGTGGCTGCAGCTAGATTGGCCTTGGTTGGGCTGTTGGGCTCATGCTGTTGACCCAGACATTGTCTCCATCCCTGCTGCCTAGTTTCTTTCCTACACCTATCATGTCAGCACTGGGGTAGCTGATTACAGAGGTTCATTGGTGCCAACTGGTTATTTGTTTTTGTACTTGGTTGTTTAGTGCTCTCTGGGGGGGGGGAGGCATATGGAAATGAAGATTATACTTCATACCCGTTCCATATGTCCATCCACATGCCCCTACCCAAGACATCCTTGTCCCTGATTTTCCAGTGTTTCTCCTTCCAGTCTTCTGACAACCCAAGCCAGTTTCCACTATCTATAACTCCACATATATTTTAATCTTGGGCCCTTTTTCTTCAGCAGAAGACCAGGAAAAGTGGAAGAAAGTGAAAGATCAGGTAAACTATTCAGGTTCTTCCCATTGGGAGAATTTTCTCTTAACTCTGTTTTTCAAGTGTACTCTTGAATGAAGCTGATGAAAAGCTGCTATCTATGGGGTTGGAGGCAATTTCAGAAGCTTCCATTTGACATTCTCTGTTATGATAGTGTTTACTTCATTCGCCAAGGACTTAATGTGGGTGTTGTGTACCTACTAAGTATGTTTATTTTAATTGTATATTCAGGGATTTGGAAAATGATTACCAGGTGGGTCTCTGGACCCTGCTGATATACTGTGAGCAGAATCTTGGCCAGGTCTGAGACAGGCTATGGTGATGCTTCAGGACTCCAGGTATCAGTCAATTCAGACCATGGATCTAGTGGTTCTGAAAAATGTTTACACCTAGTCAGCTGGGAAGATGATGGAGTAAGAGGACCCTAAGCCTGCCTTGTTCCACAAATACAACTGGAAAACACCCATATCAGTGTAAATAACCCAGGAAATGACCCAAAGCCTAGAAGAACAAATTCCATAACTAAAGGCAGGGAAGAGCTTATATCAATGAAGGTAGGAATGGCAAAGAGGTGGTCTGGGAGAGAAACAACCATGGCTGTCCTCAGTAAGGAGAGAGCCAGTGGTCTGGAGAAGGGCAGAAAACAGACTGTCACACTGGGGAATCCCATGAATTGGGAAGATGAATCACTGTAATATTTACCTTTGAAAGTGAGAGGGGCTGAATTTTGTGAGTTCTTGAAACCAGTAGGGCTTAAAGCCTGGATTTTTAAAAATCAGGAAGCTCGGCTTTGGGAGAGCTCAGAGGGCATTAGGAAATGGAGTATCTTCCCTTAAAGAGACAGCATGATAAACAACCCCTGCAGACACAGGGTAGACCCAGCAATTTGAAAATTGCTGGGGGCAGATGGGAGGGAGGGTGATTTTCTTTTTTTTTTTTTGTTTTTTGTTTTTTGGGGAGGGTGATTTTCTAATCTTAGAGCATGGCCCAGAGAGATAGGGATCATAGGGAGACCCCTTCAGGAACAAAGAAACTGGCAGGTACCTTTTCCCTTTCCTATCTTCCAACATAAACAATGGCCACTTGTGGGAACCAGTGCAGCACCCATACTCCTTACCTAACTTGCTTGAACCAAGAACCCCTGCCCCCTCACCCTGTGATTGGGGGTATCTGCCCTTCCCAGTCATAAGTCCCACCACTGTGGGCCCCTCCCCCAGAAGACCTGTGTAAGCCCTGCCAACATCACATCTCCTGACCTGTGTGTTTTGTGGGATCTGAGTTCTGGCAGCAGCTGGGGAAAATGTCATTTTGCACGCAGATCACTACACACCTTGCTGTCCACAATAGGCAAAGAGAGCCATTGCAAACAACTGGACTGAGATAAAAAGAGGCAAAGACTCAACATCAGAGCACACACAGCACACATGGGAGATACTTCCTGAAGTGTCATACCTTGGGGAACAGGGAACTCTGTACTCCAGGGCAATGAAGGATCTCTTTTTCGTAAGGCTATTATTGTTAAAAGCAAAAGAAGTAGCTGATTTCCTAACACACAGAAACAGTTACAGAAAGTCAGACAAAATTAGACAGAGAAACATCTCCCAAATGAAAGATCAGGACCAAACCACAGCAAGAGACCAAAGTAAAACAGGTATAAGTAATATGCCTGATAGAGAATTTAACTAATTATCATAAAGATACTCACTGGACTAGAGAAAAAAAGTGGAGGGCATCAGTGAGACCCATAACACAGAGATAAGAAATAACCAATCAGAGATGAAGAACACAATGAATAAAATTAAAAATACTCTTGTGGAATAAACAGCAGGCTAGATAAAGCAGGACAACGAATTAATGAACTGGACGACAGAGTAATGAAAAGTAACCAAACTGAGCAAAGAAGAAGAGTGAACATTATGCAAATTGAGAATAGTCTTAGGGACAGGAAACCATCAAAACCCTAGAGGAGAAAGCAGGAAAAAACCTCTTTGACTTCAGCCACAGCAATTTCTTACTCAACACATCTCCAATGGCAAGGGAATTAAAAGCAAAAATGAACTATTGGGACCTCATCAAGATAAAAAGCTTCTGCATTGCAAAGGAAACAATCAACAAACCTAAAAGGCAACTGACAGAATGAGAAAAGATATTTGCAAGTGACGTATCGGATAAAAGGCTAGTATCTAAAATCTATAAAGAACTCACCAAACTCCACACCCAAAAAACAAATAATCCGGTGAAGAAATGGGCAGAAGACATGAATAGACACTTTTCCAAAGAAGACATCCAGATGGCCAACAGACACATGAAATGATGCTCAACGTCACTCATCATCAGGGAAATACAGATCAGAACCACACCGAGATACCACCTCACTCCTGTCAGAGTGGCTAAAATGAACAAATCAGGAGACTAGAGATGCTGGCAAGAACGTGGAGAAATGGGAACCCTCTTGCACTGTTGGTGGGAATGCAAACTAGTGCAGCTGCTCTGGAAAACAGTGTGGAGGCTCCTCAAAAAATTAAAAATAGAACTACCCTATAACCCAGCAATAGCACTGCTAGGAATTTACCCAAGGGATACAGGAGTGCTAATGCGTAGGGGCACATGTTCCCCAATGTTTATAGCAGCACTTTCAACAATAGCCAAATTATGGAAAGAGCCCAAATGTCCATCCATCAACTGATGAATGGGTAAAGAAGATGTGGTTTATGTATACAATGGAATACTAGTTGGCAATGAGAAAGAATGAAATCTGGCCACTTGTAGTAATGTGGATGGAACTGGAAGGTATTATGCTGAGTGAAATAAGTCAGTCAGAGAAAGACAGATACCATATGTTTTCACTCATATATGGATCTTGAGAAACTTAACAGAAGACCATGGGGGAGAGGGAGGGGAAAAAAAGTTACAAACAGAGAGGGAGGGAGGCAAACCATAAGAGACTCTTAAATACAGAGAACAAATTGAAGGTTGATGGTGGGTGGGGGAGAGGGGAAAGTGGGTGATGGGCATTGAGGAGGGCATTTGTTGGGATGAGCACTGGGTGTTGTATGGAAACTAGTTTGACAATAAATTATATTAAAAATAAATAAAAAGAGAACAGTCTTAGGGAACTCAGTGACTTCATCAGACATATAGGATGCTTGCATTATAGGGATCTCAGAAGAAGGAGAGAGAGATAAGGAGGCAGAAAATTTATTTGAAGAAATAATTGCTGAGAACTATCCTAATCTGTAGAAGGAAACAGACATCCAGATCTTGGAGGGATAGAGATCCCCCCAAATTCAACACAAGGAGGTCCACACCAAGACACATAGTAATTAAAATGGCAAAAAGTAGTGATAAAGAAATAATTTTAAAAGCAGGAAGAGAAAAGAAGACAGTTACATACAAGGGAAAACCCATAAGGCTATCAGGGGAATTTTCAGCGGAAACTTTGCAGGCCAGAAGGGAGTGGCATGATGTATTCAAAGTACTGAAAGGGAAAAATCTGCAGCCAAGAATACTCTATATAACAAGGCTATCATACAGAATAGAAGGAGAGATAAAGAGTTTCTCACACAAACAAAAACTAAAAAAGTTAATGACCATTAAACCAGATTTATAAGGATATTAAGGGGGACCCTTTGAGTGGAACCATAAGTGAGAGTATGAAAAGTAAAACACAAAATCAGTAAAAATAAATATTTCTGTAATAATCAGTCAAGAGACTCATAAAATGAAGGTAAAATATGATACCATATATCTAAAACATGGGAGGGAGAGAAGTAAAGAATGGATTTAAACTTAAGTAACCATTAACTTAATATAGACTCCTATCATGTAGAAGACATTATGTACAACCCTAATGGTAACCATAAATCGAAGACTAGTAATAGATATGGAAAGAATAAAGAGAAAGGAATCCAAGTATATCACTAAAGAAATCCAATAAACCATGAAAGAGAGCACAAGAGGGAGGATCAGAGAAAATTTATAGAAACAACCACAAAACAAGTAACAAAATGGAAATAAATACATATCTACCATAAGTACTTTGAATGTAAATGGACTGAATGCTCCAATCACAAGACATAGAGTGACAGAGTAGATAAAAAAAAATAAGACCCATGTATATGCTGCCTAAAAGAGACTCATTTTAGACCTAAAGACACCTGGAGATAGAAAGTGAAGGGATGGAGAACCATTTATCATGCAAATAGATGCCAAAGAAAGCTGAGGTAGCAATACTTATATCAGACAAATAGACTTTAAAACAGAGTGTAACAAGAGACAAAGAAGGATACTATATAATAATAAAGAACAATCCAACGAGAGGATATAAAAATTGTAAATATTTATGCACCCAACATGGAAGCACCCAAATATATAAAGCAGCTGTTAACAAACATAAAAGAACTAATTGATAATAATACAGTAATAGTAGGGGACTTTGACATCCCATATCAATGGAGAGATCATTCAAACAGAATATCAACAAGGAAACAGTGGCTTTGAATGACACATTGGACTAGATGTATTTAACAGATATATTCAGAACAGACCATCATAAAACAGCAGAATACACATTCTTTTCAAGTGCACATGGAACATTGTCCACAATAGATCACATGTTAGGTCACAAAGCAAGTCTCAGCAAGTTCAGAAAAATTAAGGTTGTACCATGCATCTTTTCTGACCACAATGTTATGAAACTAGAAATTAAGAAACAAGAAAATAAGAAACAGTCTGGAAAGACAATAAATACATGAAGGTTAAATAACATGCTATTAAACAATGAATGGGTCACCCAAGAAATCAAAGAAGAAATAAAAAGTTATATGAAAACAAATGAAAATTAAAACACAATGGCCCAAAATCTCTGGGATGCAACAAAAGTGGTCCTAGGAGGGAAGTATATAGCAATACAGATCTACCTGAAGAAGCAAGAAAAATCTCAACCTAACATTACACCTAAAGGAGCTAGATAAAAGAAGAACAAACAAAATGTAATGCAGCAAAAGGAAGGAAAATAAAAAAGATTAGAGCAGACATAAATGATATAGAAACTAAAAAAAATAATAGAACAGTTCAATGAAACCAGGAACTGGTTCTTTGAAGAGGTCAACAAAATTTCTAAACCTCTAACAATTCTCATTAAAAAAAGAGAGAGGACCCAAATAAACAAAATTACTAAGAAAGAGAGGAAAAACAACAACCAATACCACAGAAATACCAACAATTGTAACAGAATGTTATGAAAACCTACATACCAGAAAATTGGACAACAAAGAAATGGATAAATTTCTAGAAACATATAAATTGCCAAAGCTAAAGCAGGAAGAAATAGAAAATTTGAATAGACCAATCACCAGCAATGAAATTGAATCAGTAATCACAAAACTGCCAACAAATAAAAGTCCAGTACCAGATGGCTTCACAGGCTAATTCTACTAAACATTTAAGTTAGACTTAATATGCATCCTTCTCAAACTATTCCACAAAATACTAGAGGAAGGAAAACTTTTCAAATTCATTTTGGAAGACCAGTATCGCCCTGATACCAAAACCAGATAAAGGCATCACAAAAAAAGAGAACTACAGGCCAGTATCTCTTCTGAATACAGATGCAAAATCCCTCAAAGTGTTAGCAAACCGAATCTAACAATACATTAAAAAAAATCATGCACTAGGGATAAGTGGGATTCATTCCCGAGATGCAAAGGTGTTTTAATATTTGCAAAATGATTAATATGATACATCAATAAAAGAAAGCATAAAAACCATATGATCATTTCAAAAGATGCAGAAAAAGGCATTTGGCAAAATACAACATCCATTCTTGATAAAAACCCTCTGCCAAGGAGGTCTAGAGGGAACATATCTCAACATAATAAAGGCCTTATATGAAAAACCCACAGTGAACATCATACTCAGTGGTGAAAAACTGAAAACTTTTAAGGTCAGGAAAGAGACAAGGAAATCGACTGTCACTGCTTTTATTCATCATAGTATTGGAAGTCCTAGCCATGGCAATTAGACAACATAAAGAAATAAAAGGCATCCAGATTGGTAAGGAAGAAGTATATAGAAAACTCTAAAGACTCCACTAAAAACTACTGGAACTGAGAAATAAAGTCACAGGATACAAAATCAATGTACAGAAATCTGTTGCATTCCTATACATAATAATGAAGCAGCAGAAAGAGAAATTAAGAAAACAATCCCATTTACAATTGTACTCCAAACAGTAAAATATCTAGGAATAAACTTAACCAAAGAGGTGAAAGACCTGTACTCTGAAAATTATAAAACTCTTATGAAAGAAATTCAAAACAATGCAAAGAAATGGAAAGACATTTTACGCTCATGGGTTGGAAGAACAAATATTGTTAAAATGTCTATGTACTACTTAAAGCAATCTACACACTTAAATCAATCCCTATCGAAATACCAACACCATTTTTCACAGAACTAGAACAAATAATCCTAAAATTTGTATGGAACCACAAAAGACCCTGAATAGCCAAAGCAATCTTGAAAAAGAAATACAAAACTGGAGGTATCACAATTCCAGATTTCAAGTTATATTACAAAGTGGTAGTAATTAAAATGGTATGGTACTGGCATGAAAATAGATACATAGATCAATAAAACAGAATCAAAAACCCAGAAACAAACCCACAATTATATGCTCAGTTAATCTTAGACAAAGAAAGAATGAGTATACATTGGGAAAAAGATAATCTCTTCATCAAATGGTGTTGGGAAGACTGGACAGTTATATGCAAAAGAATGAAACTGGACCACTTTCTTCTACCATACACAAAAATAAACTCAAAATGGATTAAAGACCTAAATGTGAGACGTGAAACCATAAAAATCTTTGAATAGAGCACAGGCAGTAATTTCTCTGATATCAGCTATAACAACATTTTTCTAAATATGTATCCTGAGGCAACGGAAATAAAAGCAAAATAAACTTTTTGGAGTACATCAAAATAAAATTTCTGCATAGCAAAGGAAACAACAAAACTAAAAGGCAGTCTACTGAATGGGAGAAGATATTTACAAATGAGGTATCCGATAAAGGAGTCGTATCCAAAATATATAAAGAACTGATGCAACTCAATACCCAAAAAACAAACAATCCAATTTAAAAATGGGAAAAAGAGATGAACAGACATTTCTCCAAAGAAGACATACAGATGGCCAATAGACACATGAAAAGATCCTCAACATCATTCATCATCGGGGAAATGCAAATCAGAACTATAATGCGATATCACCTCACGCCTGTCAGAATGGATAATATAAAAAATACAAGAAGCAACAAACATTGATGAGGCTGTGGAGAAAAAGGAACCCTCATGCACTGTTGATGGGATGCAAATTGGTACAGCCATTGTGCAAAACTCTATGGAGTTTTCTTAAAAAATCAAAAATAGAACTGCCCTATGATCTAGTAATCATGCTACTGGGTGTTTACCCCATAAATACAAAAAACACTAATTCAGAGAGATGCATGTACCCCTCTGTTTATAGCAGCATTATTTACAATAGCCAAATTATGGATTTGGCACAAGTGTCCATTGATAGATGAATGGATAAAGAAGTAGTGGCATATATATAATGAAATATTACTCATCCATAAAAAAGAATGAAATCTTGACATTTGCAACTACATGGGTAGAGCTAGTGAGTACAATAGTAAGCGAAATAAGTCAGTCAGAGAAAGACTGATATCATATGATCTCACTCATATGTGGAATTTAAGAAACAAAATAAACAGGCAAAGGAAAAAAGGACGGGGCAGGGAGGAAACCAAGAAACAGACTCTTAACTATAGAGAACAAGCTGTTAGTTACCAGAGGGGAGGGATGAGAGAAATAGGGATGAGGATTAAAGAGTACACTTATCGTGCTGAAAAAAATGACTGAAAAAAAGATATATGTACCCCTATGTTCATTAAAACATTATTTACAATTGCTGAGGTATGGAAGCAACATTAAGTGTCTATTAACAGATGAATGGATAAAGAAGTTGTGGTATATATACACAGTGTAATATAGTTCAGCTGTAAGAAGAATGAAATCTTGCCATTTGCAACAACATGGATGGACCTAGAGAGTATTCTGCTAAGTAAAATAAGTCAGAACAAATACCACATGATTTCACTTATATGTAGAATTTACAAAACTCAACAAACAAAACAAAACAGAGAACAAACTGGTAGTTGCCATAGGTCAGGTGGGTACGGGGATAGGTGAAAGGATTAAGAGGTACAAACTTCAGGGCGCCTGGGTGGCTTAGTTGGTTAAGTGCCAACTCTTGATTTTGGCTCAGGTCATGATCCCAGAGTTGTGGAATTGAGCCCTGCCTCAGGCTCCATGCCTTACACGGAGCCTGCTTAAAATTCTTCTCTCTCCCTCTGTCCCTCTCCCACCTCTCTCTCAGAAGGAAAAAAAAAAAAAAAGAAGAGGTACAAACTTCTAGTTATAAATGAATCACAGGAATGAAAATACAGCATAGGGAATATAGTCAATAATTTTGTAATAACATTGTATGATCACAGATGGTGATCTGTGGTGAGCATTTCATAATGTATACAAATGTCAGATCACTATGTTGTACACTCGAAACCAATATAACACTGTATGTCAACTATACTTCCATTAAACATAACTAATATTTTGAAAAAACACTTGGACCTTTCCCCAGTGCACAGTTACCTAAGTAAATAGCCATAGGTTCCTTGGGGGAAGGACCTGGGCAATAATTTCTGTGTTTACTTGGCTGTGGTGTTAGAGAGTGTTGGAGACTTTTCCCTCTTTCTCAGTCAATGGGTTCCATGTATGAAAACTTGTTCATGTCTGAAAACTTTGTAAGGGATCCCTACTTTTTTTTTTTTAATGTATGAAATTTATTGTCAAATTGGTTTCCATACAACACCCAGTGCTCATCCAAAAGATGCCCTCTTCAATACCCATCACCTCCCCTCCCCTCCCCTCCCTCCCACCCTCCATCAACCCTCAGTTCTCAGTTTTTAAGAGTCTCTTATGCTTTGGCTCTCTCCCACTCTAACCTCTTTTTTTTCCCTTCCCTTCCCCCATTGGTTTCTGTTAAGTTTCTCAGGATCCACATAAGAGTGAAAACATACGGTATCTGTCTTTCTCTGTAAGGCTTATTTCACTTAGCATAACACTCTCCAGTTCCATCCACGTTGCTACAAAGGGCCATATTTCATTCTTTCTCATTGCCACGTAGTACTCCATTGTGTATATAAACCACAATTTCTTTATCCATTCATCAGTTGATGGACATTTAGGCTCTTTCCATAGTTTGGCTATTGTTGAGAGTGCTGCTATAAACATTGGGGTACAAGTGCCCCTATGCATCAGTACTCCTGTAAGGGATCCCTACTTTTTATTGGAGACATTGCTGATAATCCCTGCTTGATTTATTTTGATGGTTCAATCTGAGTAGTATGACTCTGAGTAGTTCTGACTGCTCATCTCTTTGGCCCCTAAGACACTGCATTCTATTAAATATCTCAGTAACTCTCTGTGGCTCAGGTCGCTCATTATGACAGTTGCTGTCACCTGAATTTTGACAGTTCTGTACTGCTAAGTGGCCTCTATTGCTTGGAGATCCCATCTTCCACCTTGTGAGTAATGAGCCTCCCTGTGGAATGGCCTCTCCTACTATCTAATCCTGGTCTATAGAGGAGAGAGGTTGATGACTTTCCCACCAGTTTGTTCCTTGTGGTCTTAGCAAATGGAATATCCTCTAGGCTTTCCTGGGGAATATAATCATCTGGTGGGTTTTCAGGCCTTAAATAGAACATCCACTTCAGTGTGTCCCTTCTCTCAGCCTTTTAAGCCATTTTCCACCACTGTAACCAGTTCTGGCACTTCTAATTTATCATGAGTCATGGCTTTCACTATGCTTCTTGGAGCTTGCTAGTAGCAAGTTCACACTATCTCCTGGGGTTTTTGCTAAGGGGTTAGATACTGTTTCCTAGAAGAATGTGCCCAAAATGATAATTTCTCTTTTATCTAATTCTTGACCAAGTACCCTCAGAATACAATTCCACATGTATTATTGCTGGTCCAGGCTGGCTAGATATTGAGGCAGCTTTGGGGTATAGTGTCTCTCCTGAGGGGGATATGTGGTATCCTGGAGGGAAGAGGCCCCTGCATCATCTTTAAGCCAGGCTGAGAGGAGTGTTAGTTTGACAGGAAGAAACAGGACACTTCTGTAGCCTTCAGAGGGTTCTGGGGATTCTGATTCGGGAATTCAGGAATTTTTTTGTGGGCATAAATCCAGATATTTCATCTATTCAGAATCTGGTCTTTCCCAACCAGGGACCTGACCTTGGCATAGCAGACCTGGCTTAGATGGGAGTTTAACATTCTTTGGAGCTCAGCTATGATGACAGTGAAGTCCTGAATCTTGTTCCTTAGCTTTCTCTGCCCTCTCTGCTGAGGAGAAGCCTCTTCTTACGTTACCAAGGAGGCTCTCACACGCAGCTTTTAACTGGCACTCAATCATTCAGCTACTCGTTATCTACCTCCCTGCCCCTGTCACCTCTTCTGTAATATCGAACGTAGCAATAACCAGCTAATACCATTATCCTATAGCTGCTCCTTCCTTTCTGTATATCTCAGATACCAGCTAGTGCATTCCCTTCTATTAGTATAGCATCCCAATTTGACCAATGCTGGGAGCTTTAAAAATGGAATTGATATTCTATTACAGGGGCTATGTGTGCTTCACTTACCACGGGATAAAGGGTCTTTATTACTCTGGCAGAAAGTGATCCATGATCCAGCTACAAACCCCATCTTAGCCCCTTTTCTTTTCTGGATCATTCATGGAACCAAGTGTTTAGATTGAGTCCCAGAGAGAACATTCTGAAATGGAGTTTCACCTGCGAGATATTTATGGAAAAGTGCTCTCGAGATCAATACCTTTATACTCCTTCATTTATCAGTCATTGGTTATTGGCTTTCTTGGAAGGGATGTGACCTTAGGTGAGGCAGCTCTTCCCCTGAAGCTATCTTTATTGTCTTCAGGGCTTTCTTTGAGCTTTCTGTGCCTTTCCAGTGTGGAGCCCCTAGGGCCTGTACTTCAGTTGTGACGAATACATCCAAATGAGTGACGTCCAAACATGAGGTGCAGCTGACCTTGGAGCCGTTACTTCCTTCCATGATACTGCTGGAGAAAACTGCCCAAAACAGTCTTGGGAGTTGCCTATTGCAATTCTGCAGAGGGTCAGTTTGAAACACGTAGGCCTATCATTACTTTATTGTTGTACATTATATTCAAACTAAAACATAACTTTATTGAGTAGTCCATTTAACTAAAGGAAAAATGTATAAAGCATTTTAATGTGTGGAATATTGATAAGAATGTCCTGACTAAGCATATTAAAAGTTGAAGCACATACTGAGAATTTTTCCCCTATTAAATCCATAAATAGCAACCATTTGACATACAGACGCTAAGTCAGTAATTATAAGGCAAAATCACTTTTGATCTTTTTCTTTATGTGGCTGATTTATTCTCTTACATTGTCAGATGAAGAATTCTACCTTAAAATATTCTTTTTTTTTCTTTTAAACATTTCCCTCTTCTTTATTCTCCTTGACAGGAAGATGACAGTAGTTCTATTGAATGGCAACAAGCTGGGATATGCTATTAAATTTTAATCACTTTCCTGCCTATGAAGTTGATAATTGGAGACCATTTAATAGAACCGGCTGCTTTGTTGGCTCTCTGCAAATCCCAGCCATTTGTAAAAGGCAAAGAGCCCAGTTATCACTATAACCCAAGCTCATCTGGAGCATGGATTTTATGCCAAATGCCCGGTACCTAAATGCCATGAGCCTGAGGACCTCCCTTGGGCTTATACTAGTTTTTCTTTCTTTTCTTTCCCTTTAACCAATGGAACAGTTGTAATGTAATGTCATGTAGAAACTGGCAGGCCAGCCTTACTTATCAGAGACCAAGCGACTGATCTCCCTTGCTTTCTTTCCTCTTTCTTCTCAAATGGACACAAAAGCTGCCTCTAACTTCTTTTCACGTTGCTTCCAATAGCACATGGATATGACAACTAACTGCAAACACTCTCTCATCTGGTCCAGTCCAGACCTGCTTTCATTTTATCTGTGAATTGGTGTCTCCTGTGGTCTTGTGACTCTCTAGCCAACTGTCATCTACACTTCTTACTCCTTTTCATCCCATCTCTGTAGAGCCAGGCTCCTTTTTTCAAAGAGGATGATTCTTCCTTCTGTTCCATGAACCATCCTTGACCTTCATTATAAGAAATTTCCAAGTGTGTTAAAGGAATTGCGTTGCTGAAATGTGCTTTAGAAACCTCATAGCTCAGAGTTTCTGATTCTGTTCTTTAAAGGAAAGTTTTAGCCCACACAGTCAGCATCTCTGCATTAGTGGGGACACTCATTCACTTATTCTTCCCTCATCTGTCTGTTCAGTATATGTTTAATGTGTTCTTGGCACTCTGCTAGTATTAAGAGAATAGTTGAGAATAAAAATGGGTGTGAAGAGCTTATATTGTCCTTGAAGAGCTTATAATCTGGTGAGGACACAGACATAAGTCATTGCATGAAAAATTGATTACTGGTGGGATCATTGCTGTGGAGGAAGTGTGCAGAATGAGAGTATGGAACAGGGAGACCTTGCCATGTACCAGGCACTATGCCATACCATTATAGGCATGAAGTTATTTACACTCACAGTCATCCCATTATCCTTGTCTTATATAGGGGGAAACAAGCATAGAGGTAACCATCCAGAGTTACACAGTCTGAAGGTAGCCATTCACACTCATAGTGTATGAGAATTCCCTTTGTTCCACATCCTCACCAGTACTTTGTCATATCAGATCAAAAAATTCTTTTTAATGTTTGGTTTTGAGAGAGAGAGAGAGAGAGAGAGCGCACGAGCAGGGGAGGGACAGAGAGACAGAATCCGAAGCAGGCTCCAGGCTCTGAGCTGTCAGCAAAGAGCCCAATTCAGGGCTTGAACCACAAACCGTGAGATCATGACCTGAGCTGAAGTCAGATGCTTAACCTACTGAGCCACCCAGGTGTCTCTGTCATACCAGATTTTTAACTTTTCACAGTTTAATAGGTATTAAATTATATCCTGGTATGGTTCTAGAGAGAAGGTGTAATTGTGGTAAACTTTGTATCAGTGACAAACATTTACATGGCCATAGTAATGAACTATGGAAACTGATTTAACTGATATTGTGAGAATGTAGACTTTGGAGGATGTGGGGAAGGGACATGTACATTTGTATGTATGTATATGTGTGAGCATGTTTGTGAGCATAGCTGAGGTGATGATGATGTATATAAGGTAGCTAGTTCCTAGTCTTCCCTAGAAAGAAGTCAGTGTGATAATACTGAAAATTGAAATATCAGGTACTAGTAGTAAACTTGTGTTATTTTAAAGTATGGAGGAAAATACCAGAAAAAAAAAATGTGAGAATGTTTGCTTCTAGGGAGTAGGACTTGAGAAAAGGATGAATGGATCAGGGGACTGCTGTTTCTTTTTGCAAGTTTTGTCATTCTGTTTGTTTCCTCTCAATTCCATGAGTACCCAGGGTCACAGCAGCACAGCCCACAGCAGCCTGGGAGCCTCCAGGCCCCCTTACTGCCAGCACACCCTCACTGGGAGAATGGGAAGCAGCAGCAGTTTCCTCACCAGGGAGCTTGGGGTTGCTGCCACTTGCCATCACCATTAGAACCCAAAAGCAGTGGATTCCCCTGGCCTCTTCAAGCTGGGTGGTCCATAATGAGATACTGTGCTAGGCTCCTCATCTGTGTGGGTTTTAATGTTCAGCATCACCTAGTGCAGAGTATGATGGTGGGGAATAAAGCTCTCAGTCAGTTCTTTGGGACTTCCTCTTTTCTCTCCCTTCATCCCTCCCTCCTTTTCTCCTTTCCCTCCTTCTTTTCCTGCATTAGATTACAGAAAGGCATAGCAGAAAGGGAGAAGGAGGAAGAAGTAGAAACATCGCTGTTTGCTATCATTTGGAAGAAAGAGATGTTCTGCAAAGCCTCGATTAAGAAGAGCAAACATTTTGCTGGTTCCCTGGTGGAAGCGCCCCAGGCATCAGAGAACAGATGCACTAGGTTTTGTAGGAGAGGAGAGCACTCTACTTTCTTCTTGCAGTCTCTCCCTGCTCTCTGTGTGTGTTAAGAATTTGGTTCAGCACAAGTATGGGAGGAAGCCCAGAAAAATCTTGGAAGCCCAAAGGATATGCTTTTGAATTGGCAGGAAAATGCTTTTAGAGAATGCGAGTTTCCAAAGCCTTAATGAAGTTTCATTGTTCTCTTCTTTGACCTAACAGGTTTTCACTAAATTAGCCTGCTTCTAATGGATAAGAATTTTAATAGATATGAAACTTCTACTTACAGCATTGGTACTTTACCACTTCAGATTATGCCTTCTGTGCCCTTTCAGGGTCTCTGTTCCTAGTTATTCCCTCCTTTACCTGATTCTATCCATTCATTAAAAAAAAAATCTAATGAGCATCTTCTGTATACGTGGCATGTTCCAAGCACCAGGGATGCCCTGGGCAATAAGAAGATAAGGTCTTTGCCCCCGTGTATCTTCCCTTCCAGTAGAGGAAGACAGGTGGTAAATAATTAAAAATGAACAAACATTGGTGAACACCATGAGAGCTGGGCGTCAGTTTTTGCTCATAGTTGTATCCTCAGTTCCTGGCACAGGACTTGGCAAATGGTAGCTGCTCAAATATTTGTGAAATTAATAAACAAATGAGCAGGTGGTAAGACAGTGTTGGAAGTGACAATGAACATTTCGCAATGAAGATATGGAGAGAAAGGATGTTGGCTGGAACAATGGCAGGTTTTATGTTTATTTTCAATGTCATGGACAAGGGGTTCCTGAGGATGGTTATAGTCTCAGGGAAGAAAACCCCTAAGGAGGACTGATGAAGATGGTGGGGCCAGAGAGTAACTGATAGAAGGAGGTCCTAGGAGGGCCAGTGGGGAGGATGAGCAGGTGTGGGAGAGGAGGAAGGGAAAGGGGGAGAAGGGACAGAACGAGCATGTGGTGCAGTCTTCTAAGTACCAGAGAGTATGCTAGGTGTTTAGGAGTATGTGTACCTGGAGCCATCACAGTAGCCATTTGGGATAGATATTATTATACTTCTTAGTTTACATGTGAGTGCCTGAGAGCTGAGAGGTGGAATCACTACCTGAAGTTCCCAAGTGAGTAAGGGGTAGCACAGATGGATTTGTGCCGGAAGGTGTACTTTTAGCATTAAGCTGTGCTGTAGACAGGCTGGAGTTCCAGGCCATGATGAAGAGTTAGCATAGGTGAGGGGTCCGGTGGTGGACTTTCAAGGTTATTTTCATGCTTAACTTAAACCGGCAATTTTAGAAAGTGAGATCGCTGGACTGCAATACATAGCTCCGTTAAAACCAGGACAGAGGTTTACAGGTTATCATGTTTGTGAGCAAGGAAGGCAACTTCTTTCTTTTGAAAAGAAAGCTGTTATAATTCTGTGTATATTGTCAAAGTATTAGTAATTTGGGGAAATTTTTTTTGTTCTTTTGTATCAGGAGGTGGGTTAATTGAGCTTAATAAAAAGTCTGAAAATGTGGTCTGTGTAGGACTGCAGAGCTCTGACCCTGAAGACAGAAGGCCTTGGTTTAAATTTTGGCTCTGGTACTTCCTAGACAATTTGTTTAATCTCTCTGAGCCTCAGTTTCTTCATGTATAAAATGACAGTAATATTGCCTCAGGAGAGGTTGTGAGGACTAAATGTGATGGTGCAAATCTACACTCCTAATACAGGGAAAAGGATTTGACAATGGGACTGAGAATTAGCTTTAAGCGTGTCTTAGGCACCATAGGTTGCTGTAATAGAATACCATAGACTGAGTGTTTATAAACAATAGAAGTTTGTTTCTGAGGCCCAGAAGCCCAGTGTTGGCAGATTCACTTCTCCAGTGGGGGCTCTGTTCCTGGGTTGCAGATGGCTGCCTGTGTCTTCACCTGACAGAATGAGAGAGAGGGAGAGAGGGAGAGAAGGAGAGAGAAAGAGAGAAAGAGGAGGCAAGCTTTTCTGGTGTTTCTTTTTATAAGGGCACTAATCCTGTCAAGGGCCCCCTGCCCATGATCTCATCTAAATCTAAATACCTCCCAAAGGTCTTACCATCAAATACCATTACATTGGGGGTTAGGGCTTGAACATATGAATTTTGGAGAACACAGTTCAGTCCATAACAAAGCATAAGTGCATTGTGAGAAATGGTGAATCTGAGATTCTGAAATACACAGTATGAGAATGAAATAATGAAGTTGTGTGAGGTTTTTTTTAATTTTATTTTTAAATTTTTTGCTGTTGTTTGGTTCATTTGTGAGAGCTGTTTCTGAAAAAAACCCTAGGGTGAAATTATATTGAGGTCATTATTCTGAGGCCGACACAAATACTTTATCTGGCAAATAAACTATGGGTTACAGATGTCAGGAAGCATGGGAAAAATCCTTTTCTTCTTATTTCATGAATTTAGTTGCCTGATTTTATCTTCTTTGTAGCGATTGGCTTAAAAGTAGAATTTATTGAATTGGAAATCCTGGACTGTTGTTACACCCAGCTTTAGATCAGAAGAAGTTCATTTACTATTGTCTTTTCCCTGAATTGCTGCTTGTGCAATGAGAAATGCTTTGTACTTAAGTACTTTCCCCCAACGCTACCAATATATCAAATGAATGCACACAACTTTTCCCTTTAAAATTAGAAAGTTAAAGAGAGGGAGGGAGGCAAATTATAAGAGACTCTTAAGGACAGTGAACAAACTGAGGGTTGATGGGGGGTGGGGGAGAGGGGAAAGTGGGTGATGGGCATGGAGGAGTGCACTTGTTGGGATGAGTACTGGGTGTTGTATGGAAACCAATTTGATGATAAATTATATTTTAAGAAAAAAGAAAATTATGAAGCTCAGGGATTTGTATATGAAGTCTTATCTTTATTTTCCTTATTCCTGATACGTATGAGTGTGTGTTTCACATTTTGATGACAGTCACAACAATATGCACTGAGACAGTTCCTGGCTCAGTGAATTCATGGGTAATTTATTTTTCTTCTCTGCAGTAGCCTGTACAGTAGGATCTCTCATATTTCCTCATTAATTTAACAATATTTGTTGAGTATCTGTTATCTATCAGGCATTATTTCAACTTTCGGGGAGGAGATGTGGCAGTCAATGAAACAAAATCCTGCCCTCATGGAATTTATCTGGTTGATGGCCGTGATGTTTTGCTTAAAATGGGCTCATTTTCTACCTTTTGTGGATGAAACATTGGTTGGATTTCCACTCAGTGAATGTTAAAACTCTTTTATTTTAATTACTTTGCACAAAAGCATGTAAATCAAGTTACTAAGACAGGACTCGATTTAGAGAACATCTTTACATTTGTCACTAAAGTGAAATTGTAGGGTATGTAAAATTAGGAGACATAAGGAGACATAAAAATATCTTGACTGGCATTGTTAGAGTGAGTAACTGTATCAGGCTGCTATAATAGAGTACCATAGACTAGGTAGCTTATAAACAATAGACTTATTTCTCACAGTTCTGGAGTCTGGAAGTCCAAGATTGGGCTGTCAGCAGATTTGATGTCTGGTGACAGCCTGCTTCCTGGTTCATAGATGACTGTCGTTTTGCTGTGTTCTCACGTTGTGGGAGAAACTCTTATCTCTTCAGCCCTCTATAAGGGCACTAATTCCATTCATGAGAGATTTACCCTGATGTCCTAATTATCTCTCAAAAAAACCCATCTGCAAATACTATCACATTGGGGATCTAAGCTTCAACATGTGAATGTTAGGGAAATGCAAACATTCAGTCCATTGCAGTAACCAAATACTTAAATAATATTTTAATATTTTATTGTCATAGACCTTGTGCTTTGTTCTTTCCCCCCAAGTTAGAAAACATTGTATAAAGTATCCTCATATTATTTCATCTCCTTAGCTGGAATGTTAAGGTTTTATTTCATACATGTGATGCTATAATGGGCTGAATGTATTTCAGATCATTATTGACAGCATTATACTGGTTTGAGACAAATGTGGTGAGCTAGGGCAGTGAGATTTGTAAGTGATAGAAAAATATATCTGTGCACATCATGTATTTTTAATAAATAATAACACTGTCTTCTGAAGGTAATTGGTCACCTATTATTCCTCTTTCCCCTTTTTCTTATTGACTGAATTATAGTTCTTCACTTTATTCAGCTGATACCTGTCAAAAATGAAATAATGGAATGAACAAGGTGTGAAGTTGAATAATGAGTCTGCGCAGAATAGATAGCCACCAGTTAAAGTAATGTTTGTGAAGTCATGTTTGCTTAATAGATTAATCTCTTACTTTAAAGTGTCTTAATAAAACTTTTGTTTTCTCTAGCTTCCTTAATAATTAAGAATACAATATATTGTAGTTATACAAAATATGTGTTAATTGGCTGTTTATGTTAACAGTAAGACTTCTGATGACAGTAGGCTATTAGCAGTTGTGTTTTCGGGGAGTCAGGAGTTACATGTGGATTTTTGACTGCACGAGGGGTCAATGCCCCTTATCGCCATGTTGTTCATGGGTCAACTGTACTTTCATTTACTCCCTCTTGTCTTTCATGCTGCTGTTCTCATACATTTTACTTCAACATATTTTATGAAATATACATTGCTTTTTAAGTATTTTTCCTTCAGACAGTTGCCTTTTAAAGAGATTGAAATTAAGAAAAACATCTGGCATATTTATCCCCATTTTTCCTGCTCCCATGCTCTCTATCTCTATTTTGCATCAGATTCCTTTGAACTGAAGAACTTCCTTTAAGAACATCCTTTAACAGTTCTTGTTGTGGTGATTAACTCAGCTTTTATTTGTCTGGAAAAATCTTCATTCTATCTCCATTTTTTGAAAGGTATTTTTACTGGATACCGAATTATGACTTGACACATTTTTTTTCTTTCAGTTTTTTAAAGATGTGACTTCATTGTCTTCTGCTTACTTAATTTCTGACAAGAAATCTGTTCTACTTCCTATCTTTGTGCCTCTGTAGGAAATGTTTCTTTTTCTCTGGCTACCATCAAAATTTTCCTTTTGGAAAATTATCCAAAAGGATATTGGATAATCCTTTTATCTTTGGTTTTCAGCATTTGCACTATAATGTGCCTGGTGAGTTTTTCTTGGTATTTATACTGCTTGTGCTCTCTGAACTTCTTGGATGTGTGGTTTGTTGTCTAATTTTGAAAATGATATCTTCAAATACTCTTTCTGTCCTGTTCTCTATCTTTTATCCTTCTGGTACTCCCAGTACATATATTTAAGACTATTTGATATTGTCCCACATCTCTTGGATGAACTTTTTTTTTTCATCCTTTTTTTTTCTTTTGTGGTTGAATTTGGATAATTTCTGTTGGCATATTTTAAACTCATTTATTCTTTGCTCTATGTATCTTGTTGATAAGCCTATACAGGGAATTTTCCAACATATATACATATGTACATAAATGTGGAAGTATGTATATATATGCATTTATACATACCAGATTATCTATTTGGTTCTTTTGTATAGTTTCCATCTCTCTGCTGAAGTTTCCCATTTGTGAATGCATGTTGTCTACCTTTTTCACTAAATATTTTAGAACATTTATCATAATTATTTTAAAGTCCCTGCCTGTCTGATAGTTCTAACACATGAGTCATTTCTCAGTCTGGTTCTCTTGATTTCTTTTTTTTTTTTTTTTAATTTTTTTTTAACATTTATTTACTTTTGAGACACAGAGAGAGAGCATGAACAGGGGAGGGTCAGAGAAAGAGGGAGACACAGAATCCGAAACAGGCTCCAGGCTCCGAGCTGTCAGCACAGAGCCTGACACGGGGCTTGAACCCACGGACTGCGAGATCATGACCCGAGCCGAAGTTGGACGCTCAACCGACTGAGCCACCCAGGCACCCCTCTTGATTTCTTTTTTACATGATAATATGTCTTTTGTTTTTTTTTCTTTTTTGTGTATCACAGTTTTTCATTGAATACTAGTTCTTTTTTTTTTTTTTTTTTTTTTTTTTAAAGAGCAGAAAAAATGGAGGTCAATACAATTTACACCTGAAACTGACACACATCTTTTGTCAGGCCCTGAGTGGTTATCAGTAGCGTGACTGGATTTGTTGTTGTTGTTGCTACGTTACCTTCAGTACATCTGTCTTCAAATTCCTCGAATGGTGGGCTCCTGCCACTTTGTGATTAGCATAAGGCCTGCGTTAGCACAGGGCTTTTTTCGGGGTTCCTGTTCTGCTAGCAACAGGTCCTGCATACCCGAAATACAAATGGATATTTTCCAATGGTCTTGTTCCTCCCAAACAGCAGATTGCTATTGCTTGTTATTTCGTGGAAACTTGGGGGAAGGTAGGTAGTGTGTCTCCGTTTTCCCGATCTAGCCTCAGTCTTAGGAAGGCCTTGTTCACCTATATTTTGGGGGTGAAGCTTTCTTAGTGTTTCAGACCTCTATCCTCACTAGAATCCTTTCCCCCCTTACCCTGCCACATCACCGTAGTCTTCTCTATATTTATAAAGGGGTCTTGAAGGGACCTCTTGAGTGGGAGCATTTGTCCTGCCGTCTCCCAGTGACAGTACACCTCTGCTTTGTACCAGTTTAGGGGCGTGGGTTCAAGCAGCTGTCCTGTCCCTTCCTCGGCTGCATATTGCTGTTGCTACTTGCTCTCCTTCCCCTGTAGTGTAACTTTGTCTGAGAACAGGCCAGGAGGCTTTCCTACCCCACCTCCTGTGTCTTCCAGGTTTTGCTTCATATGAGATGTTCCAATGAGGAGGTGCTGTGCTATTGACCTGAGCATCCAATAGAGGGCCTTGGATAAAAGCTGATGAAGGAGAACAGACTTTTTAAGTCTAGGGCCCCTAGAGATCTAAAACTGACAGGCTAGTCCATACTTAGCATTTAAGAATTTGTTAAAATTTCACATATTTTTTTCTTCTATAATGGTGATCTTGTCCTTCCACTCTGTGCCAAAGGTGAAACCTTTTTCCTAGCAGAACTTATCATCTGTTGAATTTTAGTGTAACCTGGTTGCTTTAAAATAATTTATTAGTAAAAAAAATCCTTTATAGGGGTGCCACGGTGGCTCAGTTGGTTGAGTGTCTGATGCTTAATTTCAGCTCAGGTCATGATCTCACGGTTCATGGGATTGATCCCTGCATTGGGCTCTGTGCTGACAGCACAGAGCCTGCTTGGAATTCTCTCTCCCTCTCTCTCTGCCCCTCCCCTACTCATGCTCTCTCTCTCTTTCTAAATAAATAAATAAACCAAAAAAAAAAACTTTATAACATGTCCTATTATTTGAATTTAGTAATTCAGATACTTCTATGACCTTTTGCAATCTTTTCCCAGTTGCGTAAAAATGATTTTGTATTGTTTACAAAATATTTTTTATTTTTTAAATACAGTGAACTGTTCATAGATTTTGTTAACACCAGGTACCCTGAGGTACAGAATTCTTAGTGTCTATTAAGGCATTAGAGAGGTAGTTGGGTGATATGATGCCCAGGCAAATGTTCTTAAGTTCTTAAGTAGGGAATATTTAACTAAAAACATACTCTCAGATAGGGGTGCCTGTGTGGCTCAGTTGGTTAAGTGTCAGACTCTTGATTTCAGCTCAAGTCATGATCTCACAGTTTGTGAACTCCAGCCCCGAGTTGGGCTGTGTGCTAAGCACGGACCCTGCTTGGGATTCTCTCCCTCTCTCTCTGACCCTTTCCTGCTTGTGCACACATGCACATGTTCTCTCTCTCAAAATAAATAAATAGACTTAAAAAAATGCTCAGATAATCTCATTTTTTGCATAGGAACAACAGAAATCATGGGAACCATTAAGAAATTTATAAAAAATACTACATTAGATTAGTATTGCTAGTTTCCTAAATTATGGGCCATCTCCCACTGGGGATTCTCATTAGGGAAGAAAGTTCTGTTGTGAAAAGTTTTGCCTCTGTTTTGGGTGGGATTAGTTGATTTAGTAAAGCTGGACTCTCAAATTCCTTTATAGTGAAATGGAGAGGATGTAGTTTACATATATTGTTATTCTTTCTAATTGAGTCCCCAGAATAAGTAGTAGAGCAAGAATTACTTTGATGTGTTCATTTGAAAGCCTATTGGCAACTGTGTTGGTTGGTACTTGAACTGAGCTCAACACTAAAATGGTTTATTTCAATAAAATGCTTCTTGGCTTTATTCAGAAATTAGCATTAAAAGCTTTTCCCAAATAAATCACTTATTCAGGGGACAAAATTTCTTCAGTTTATGGGTAGCAGTTGGTAAAGATTCTTGCTGCTACTGTCCTTGATTCATTTTGCTTAATGTTAATTGGGTACTGGTGCTTAGTAATTTTTGATCTCCTAGGTGAACTTCAGTTAATGGAAGATAAATTCTTTCCTTTATCAGTTGAAAATAATCAAGTTTAGATACATACTTTCTTGTAAATGCCCAGGATAATATATTCAAAGAGATACTATCAGAATGTAGGCATTTCTGGTTGACAGGCGATTAAGTCACTGTCGTAACCACTTCTTGCTAGTGTATCCCAGGTCTCAAGCTTTCCCATCAAGCAGTCACCATATGGAATCCTCTAGCTTTAGATAAGAACTGTGATTTTAAGATCACCAAACATTTCTCCATCTTTTTTTGAAACAAAAGATTGTACTTCTATCTTTCTCTTCCTGTCTCCCTCCATTCTTCCCTTTTTCTTTGTAATGTAGCCTGTGGACAGATTGTTATTATAATAAAAGCAGTTTCAGTTATTTTTATATCATAAAAGAGTGAGAGTTTATATCATATAAAAAAAGTGAGAGTTCTTTCATGAGAACATAATTCTAGAGCAGGTAGCAAATCCTATGATCTGAAATTTCTTGGTAAAAACTTCAGTGACTCCCAGCCTTGAAAACCGTATGTCACTGAGTGATACTATGTTTTGTAGAATGCTTGTGACAGATGCCAGAAATTCATGTTTGAAACATTAAAGAAAGCCATGATGCATTTAGAGAGCCAATTATTTTTTTCAGCAGAAAACAATGGGATTGTACATACAAAATAATTTAGAATATAAAAGTAACAAGCATCATGATTCACAATCATGATTATCAGCCCAATAACCATGATGATGACCACTACAGTTACACATGTCTGGGTACTCATTAAAGGGTAGGAACTATGCTACTTGATTTACATATATCTTTACATTTTACTCTTAAAAAAGCATACAAACTACGCAGTATACAGAGTGGTTAAGAGTATGATTTCATGCCAGAGTTCCTGGGATCCTCTTCAGCTCCACTATTTGTCAGGAATATGATCTTGGGCAAATTTCTTGAACTCTGTGGCTGTAGGTTCCTCATGTGTACAATGGCAAAAATACTAATACTTACCCTACAGGATTGTATAACCCAATATACATAGAGGGAGCTAATAAGTGCTAGGATTTCCTCATGTTTATTTTTTGCCAGATCAATGTTGAAGAATTATTGTTGAGAACCATATTTTTTTCCATACAATGTCTCCTTGTTTTCTGTTGGGTTTATTAGGGAAATTGAGATAGTGTGATAGTGTTGATTTGACATATTTGTCATAGAAGTCATTGCTCTCTTTTTATGAGCTTACAGCATTTGAAAGAGAGTAAAAACAGAGTATAAAGAAGTAGAAAATAAAAAGTGTTCTGGGGTAATTTTGTGAAGTCTACCAGTATTTAGAACATGGAATGCCTGGGTTAGCACCCATTCTTAACAGAAGGGTGTATTTATTTAACTGATGAGTGTCATCCTCATTATAAATTATTAAAAAGAATTGCTTGTGTTTAGTCTTTATTTTTCTGTAACTAAGAACTAGTCAAGAAAAAATACCTTTTAACATTTTTAGAGTCTTTACTGAATAAAGAAGCATTAGTTAAATGAACAAATAATTAGGTTGAAATGCAAGAAATAAATAGATGTAGTTTACCAATTTTTAGATAAATAAACTTTATTCTTATAGGGGAAGCTTTGCTTTTTGTATCTAGACTTTACAAATGTTAAGGCTGCTTGCATTATACAAATCATGGTTATCATTATTTATAGATAAGCAAGAGAATGCATATTGATTTTGAAATCATTCTAAGCAGTAGCCTCTATGAGGAGACTGATATTAAAGATTTGCCCTTAAAATTTTAACCTCTAAAAGTGTTGATGGACTATTTAAAGAGAACATAAATCTGGATATCTAGGGGATGAAGCCAACTAATTTATCATAGTTTGAAAAAGAAATAAAACACACTCAAATAACCGTCCAGAGGTGGGTGAATGAAAGGATAATGCTTGTGCTGAGCTTGAGGGCTGGCATCCATCTGCACCTAGTGAATAATCAATGCATTTTAGTTATTGATTGATAGAGCTTTATGTAACTGATAGTTAAGTGTTTCTTATAGATCTTTCCTTTATACTTTGCATGTAGCTTTAAGTGATTTTTGTGACTGTGAAGGGAATTATGACATATATGTCAAATATGAGGACCATATATTATTGGTAAAAATGGTTGATAACTTACTTTGATAACTGTGATTGTGATTTTTATGCAACGAAAACAAGAGACTATCTTTTACATCTCCAGTGATTCTTCATTCAATCACATTTACAACTGAGACTGAGAGCTGCTCTGCACCATCTTTTAGACCTTAAGGTTGGTCACATGTGAAGACTAAGGGGACAGAATATCTTCCAGATCTGAACTCTTACCATTGACCTTCATTCTACTTTTGAAAGACCTGCAGGATATAAAACCACTGCTCAGTTTCGCTCTTCTGAAAGCTCATGTCACGGCATTGATGTTTCCCTGATTGTGCTTGAGTCAAAGGTATTTGAAAACATGTTAAGTGGGAGAGAAGAAATGGCTTATCCAACAAGAAGCCTGGGGTTGTGATTCTGACTTGGTATATGACCATGGGCCAGTTATTTCACCTCTCTGGTCTCCATTTTCTCATCTTTAAAATGGTAGCAATTGGAGGAGGGTAAAGTTTTTGAATACTTTTAAAAGTCTTTCTACATCCAAAATCTTATAAAATTATACTGCCATTTTTCTTTTTAAAAAAAATTGCTATTCTTCCAAAGGTAGGTGCAAACTTGGAGGTTCTGCTGAAGACTGGGGCTGAGAGGGAATCCTTATTCTCACCTGATAAATTAAAAGGCAGTCACTGATTCATTTAATTAACAGGTGTATATTCACTACTTATTGTATATATGTGTCTTAGAGATTATTTGCTTGTGAGAAACAGTAATGTTTTAAAATTGCTTAGCTAAAAACAGAGACCTTATTGGAAGGATATGAGAATATCTCAGACCTCAAGGTTTCCTGGTTTCTGGACACAGGAAACAGTAAATTAAACTGATTTCTTTTTTGCCTCTTCTGGATTTGTGGCTTCCCTTTTGATTTTTGTTCATGTTTCATCCTTTCCTCTCTTTTCAAAGAGTGGCTTTCCCTAATTTTGTGAGTGCAGTTACCCCCATTCTAGCTTTGCCTGGTCTCTCAGTTTGTCTTGGGAAGAGATGAGCTAGAATTATTTACTGTGTTCTGATTCTAAGTTCTCATAAAAGAGACTAATTGGTTCAGCATGGGTTAGATTACTATAGTAGATAAGTCATATAAATAAAAAACAATGCAATGATAGATGTATGCACAAGGTGCTTTGGGACTCCAGGACAGAGCATCTTACCCAACTTGGAATGTTTAGTTGGAGCTGAGTCCCAACAGACAGTGGGCAGAAGAAAGGTGGGAATATCCCCAGTCAGAAAGTGCAGCACAAGCTGCATGTGAGGTTTGCAACTACAAAATGTGTGTGTGTGTGTGTGTGTGTGTGTGTGTGTGTGTGTGAGAGAGAGAGAGAGAGAGAGAGAGAGACAGCAACCAGCTCAGGACTGGTGTGGTGGGCAGGGCGAGGCAGGGCCCATAGGCAAGAATGCTGCCATGGAGGGAGATGCCAAGGGGATTCCTTTATCTGGCAACAAGCGAGATAGACTGGCTGTCTTCGATTTAGGTTTCTGTGTGGCAAAAAGTGATCAAAGCAAGAAAGAACATATTACTTAAATGCGAAGGTTAAAAAATCTCAAGCCACTTGATATTATTTTTTTAACAGTTAACTGAGTATGACAATTACCTGTTGAGAATGACAAAGCATTAGTTCTGAGATTTTTACCTTAGTTGAATCCTGCATATCTGTGAAAGCTTAATATTGATTATCTCTTAAATAAAATTTTCTCTACCTATTTGTAGCTTGAAAGAATTTTAATATTTGCAAATGGTACTAGAAGCCTTCACGGTGTGATTTTATCACATGGGATGGAGAAACTGCACCATTATTCATACCAATTGATTCCAGCCTCTAAAATTTTTTTATTTCCCTCCAAAGAACATAAAAACAAATAGAAACTTTATTTAGCTAAGACATTAAGTTTATAATTTTATTTCTGACTTCTAATTAATTTCATCATTTCTGAACATGTACAGTTGGATATAGTTGGGTAAAATGAGAGCTGTCTACTGGCCAATGAGATTTGAGACCTTGTTTGGAAGAAGGGAAATATAAATATGTTCCTACAAAATTGGTAAGTGGAATAAAATGAATACACTGGCAGTAATGTCTTGTTTTCTTGTTACTACAAGCACATTAAACGTTCTTAGCCTCATTTCAAAATTTGTTATATCCAGTCGTGATGTAATAATGTTATAATGATGAAACAACAGCTAGTTTATATTGATAAAGAAGCATCTGAGTTCCCTTGAAGACTGAGGGAAAAGAACAGAAAATGTATTTCATAAGTGGTCTGCCAGTTAAAAGTAAAATAAACTTCATTTATTAAGCACACTTCGATCTGAATTATTCTGGTGTGCCTGGTTGATACATGAAGCTCCACTAATTGTGGTTAGGTTTAGAATTTAACTCATGCGTGTTTCATGCAAGCAGCTGATAAACTTTTTACCAGAGAAGATGATTGGTTATTTATTTGGCAAAGAAAGTAAACAGATACACAGTAAATATGATTTTCTGGCTTGATCATTCAGAAGCTTTGTAACCTGTTGACTGTGTTTTCTTTAATTTTCTTTCTTTCTTTTTTGTGGATGACTGTGTTTTCTTAGGTGATACAGTAAGTGCAGTTCAACATCAGACTGAAGCTATTAATTGTCAAGGGTTCACTTTGATCAGGATTGTATGGCAAGCCTGTAATATCAAAGCTCTTAGAATTAAGGCTTGAATAGTAAGAAACAGTGTTTAGTTTTCACATAAGGAAAATTGAACCACTTGAAGGGTTTATACTGATAGACTTTTTTTTCCTGAAAAGTGGTTCTGGACTTTCCTTACTTGTTTATCTTTAATAATGATGGAGTAGCATGGCTTGGTGATTAGGTACATAGCTAGCCTCTGGAGTCAAAAGTACTGGGTTCAAGTGTCTTAGCTTTATCAGTTAGTAGTAGTGTAAAGTTAGGTTATTTCTTCACTCCAAAAATAGGAATAATAGTAATACAGCCTTATGAGATAGTTGTAAGATTTAAATGTATAGTTTAAATGTATAGTTGTAAGATTTAAAAGTATAGAAATACATAAGACCCAGTAGAACTTAAAGCATTCAGGAGACATTCACTGATGTTGTTATTGTTGTATGATAATCTCATGCAGTTGACTAGTTTTTCTGAAATTGGAAATGGGGGGAAAGAGTGTCAGATCAGAGAAACTTCCTGTCTAATGCATTTATGATACTGTTTTTCAATTTCTTGAAAGTTTTAGATTAATTTTTCATTACCCCTCTGCCATTGGGAAGGAAAAGGGAAATAGCATGGAGTGCCTACTAAAAGCCAGGAAATTAATACACTTAACAGTGAGCATGTCCCTATGAAGTAGTTGTTTTTGCCACACTTATATATGTGAAAGGAAGCCTCAAGGAAATTGTATAATTTTCAGAGCGTTGTACAGCTAGGAGTGGAAGATCCAGATCTGCCAGATTTTATTCTAGTTGCCTCATGTTCTAGAGGCTGAGCCCCACAGTGTTTTCTTACATAGCTAGAAACATTCAGTGAACATGAAGGGCATTGTTCTAATCTATTTTCCCCTATAACCTATGTGTCTCATGTGGCTTTAGCTTACACTTCACACATGTTGGGCATTGACAATTTATTCTACTCCTCCAAGTCATCATCACGCTGAAGATTAGTGGGATTTCACCGTCCAGGGCCTTGGGCTCAGCACGTTTCAGAAGGACCTTATTCACCTTGAAGTAAAATATGAAATGTGTCACAGTCCATCTCTAAGCAGCTCTTTAATACATTTTTGAAGGGCTCTGAAGTGACAGCCAGCTAGCTGATAGAATGAAAACTTGGGTCCTGATTATTGTATCTGATGGGGTTTTTTTTGTTGTTGTTGTTGAGTTGTTCTGCTCCTCAGTGAAATAACTTCATGTGTAATATTTCTGGGGGATAGGCTGTTTTTTTGCAAGGTCATAATTACATTTATGAGTTTTTTGGTCCAAAACTCTTCAAAGTGAATGCATGTCTGTGTGGGTGTTCACCGTGGGCATGCTAAAACAATGTTTTGCTGTAATTGATCATGGTCGTGCACAAGCAAGCCATTGGTTTCTTAAGGGAAAAAAAAAGTGAGGCAGTTAATTTAAGTAAGAGAAGTGGTCTAGTATGTCTCCTATTTGAAATGAAATGTCCTCTAATTTCAATTTATGTATTTATACTTTCCAGTTTCTTATCTATAATATACTATTCCTTACTCAAACATTTTCTAGTAATTCTTTCATAGACTGCTTTTCCTGTTTATTTTTTTTCTGAAAAGTTAAAAAATTAGGAAAAAGTATATAGGAAAATAAAACAAGCACCTGCATATTCCTACTGACCCAGAAAGAAAACTTTGAACATCTGAAATTCTTCCAGATCCTCCCAAAAATGAAACATTAGAGAACATGAAAGTCTCCCTTAACTGTATAACAACAACAAAAACAAACAAACAAAAAATCCTATTACTTTCTCCTCTTCTTAGGGGCAGAAACTATGGTGAGTTTGGTGTAGACCTCAACTCATAGGTTGTTTTTCTGAGACATTGTCTATCTTCTTTTAAATTATCCAGTAAACTGTGCCAACCTTTGATTAATCCGGCCATACAATCAGTTTCCTCATAGACATTGGATTAAAAGTGAAACAAAATATACTTTAGGATTTCCCAGGTTTTGTCTTTTTTCAGTCTTCTAAATCTTTACAGTATTATGTGAACAAGTTACCTTGGATCTCAAATTACCCAGAGAGATCTAGGCTAGAGTGGCCCTGAATTCTTAGTAATTAGCTCAGAGTATAGTTGTTTCTTAGGTGACACTGAGGTGATAAGAGTCTCAGAGTCCTTATACTTGTTCCTAAACTTCTAGCCCCTGTTAGCATCTTCATGCAAGGATGATATGGAGGAAACTCCTAGATTTTATTATGTCAGGGTCCTTAACATCTGATCACCGGATGGCCTTCACTCATCCCGGGGCTACCATGCCACTAGGAACTGCGAAGACTTGCCCAGTAGCCCCAGCCTTCCAGTTTAAATAGAATGATAGGACCCATTCATCTCATGAATCTTATCCTCTGGTGCCTCCATTGCAACCAGAAGCTTAAACCTCACAAGTTATGTGTGGACACTCGTATTCTTATTCTTATTCTGGATAGCCCCTAATCTGGCCTTTCCTGGTACCTCTTCCTAAACACTTCCTTTGTGCACCCAAGAACTCTCTTGAGCAAGCTTCTCTATATCCACATTCTTTTCACTACTTTGACTAAGTGAAACCTAAATTTCCCCTGATGAAAATACTCACCTGTGGTCCTCTTCAGTAGAGACCATATTTTTTCTCTCCAGTAACACACCTCAGCAAGCAGGTATAGAGTAGGCATCCTATGCTTGTATCTCATTGCCTTTCCTTCATATTCCTTTAAAAAGGGAAGCACTCCACAATCCGTCTTGCTGTTGCTGTTATTGGCTACCACTCACGTAGTCATTGGGGCACACTGGTTTAGAATGTGTGCCTGGGTTTGAATTCCAGCTGCTTACTTGTTAGCTATGTAACTTGGCACATGCTGTTTAATTTTGGTGCTTTAGTTTCCTCATCTGTAAAATGAAGATGTTTGTGAGGAGAAATGGTATTAAATGGAAGGTTCTTAAAATGGTATCTGATACATAGTAAATGCTTATTAAATATGAGATATTATTTTAAAAAATAATTATCATGGGCACCTCATTGGCTCAGTCGATTAAGCATCCGACTTCAGCTCAGGTCATGAATTTGCGGTTCGTTAGTTCGAGCCCCTTGTAAGGCTCTGCGCTGACAGGTAGGATCCTGGGACCTGCTTTGGATTCTGTGTCTTCCTCTTTCCCTGTTCCTCCCCCACTCGCACTCTGTCTGCCTGCCCCTCTCTCTCTCAAAAATAAATAAAGATTCAAAAAATGAAAAAAAATTATCATTCTTTTCTTATGCTTATCTCCATCAATGACTATAGTGTATTTAAAAATCTCACTTTTGGGGCACCTGAATGGCTCAGTTAAGCATCTGACTCTTGGTTTAGGCTCAAGTCATGATCTTGTGGTTTATGAGTTCAAGTCCCACATTGGGCTCTGCACTGGCAGTGGGGAGCCTACTCAGGATTCTCTCTCTCTCCCTCTCTTTCTGCCCCTCCCTGCTCTCTCTCTCTTTGTGTCAAAATAAATAAACTTTAAAATCTCAGTTTTAAGCAAACTAATGTCTAACCACTGGCTCCTTCCCTTCAACCTCACTTTCTCTGATACTTCCTCTCCAACATTTCTTCCATTCCACCAACATCTCCAAGATTTGGATCCTACTGCCTTTCACTCTTAGTCAACCTCTATGTGAACACTATCTTTCTTACCCATGGTAGAATCTGTGGTCCATCTTCATATTCCTTCTCATGCAACATCAACTACCCTTTTCCTTTCTACCTTCTTTATACTCACCTGGCAGAACCACAACTCAACTTAACTGCAGTTTTCTACCTGTTTGACTAGAATCTGAGCAACTAAATACTCATGGAGAAAAATATATAACTTGCAGATTTACAAATATAAATCTTGAATGGGGACTCAATGCTGCTCATCAATCCTACTGAGCTTTCTAGTCTGTTCACTTTCTCATTCTCCAAAATGATTATTTCACATATTCTCTTTCTTCAAAACTGTAACTCTTCTTCTGTTTTCTTGGTTTTCCTGTCTGTCTTCCTAATAATACATTGTTTTCTCCCCCTCTGGTCTCCTTTGCTTGTTTCCCTATCAGTAACTGTAATAGTTTGCTTTACAAATTACCCCAAAACTAGACTGGCTTAAAGCAACAATAATTTTTAATTTTTTAGTTTCTGTGGGTCAGGAATTTGGGAGTGGCTTGGGGTCTCATGATGTCAGTCAGATGTCAGCTGGATCTACAGTCATCTAAAGGTTTAACTTGGACTGGCTCACTCATATGGCCTCTCTGTGGTACTGCTTGAGTGTTGTCTCAACATGGTGACTGGCTTGCCTTTGAATGAGAAGACAAAGAAAGCTGTGCAGATACTGTAATTCTTTTTATGAGCAAACCTTGAAAACCATACACCATTACTCCCATAGTATTCTATTGGTCACACATGCTAGCCATGATTCATTGTGCGGGGGCAGGGTTGAGGGGGACTACACAAGGGCATGGATACCAGGAGATGAGGATCACTGGAGGCCATCTTAGAGGCTGGTTGCTGCTACATGTCAGCCTGACTCTAAGTTTTGCCGTTCCCTAGGTCTCTGAAGAGAGGTTTCTTTTCTTCTGTATCTATATTCTCTCTTTGAATGCTCTCATCTAGTCTTATGGCTTTGTATATCATATATAAGCTATTGACACCCAAATTTGTCTCCACCCCTAAACACTAGATCCATACTTTTAAGTACCCACTGGCATTTTCAGTTAGATATCTAATAGGTGTTTCAAACTTCCTTCTAAAATATTTCCCAGACCACCTCATCTCAATAAATGGCATCAGCATCAGTCCAGTTAGTTGCTCAGGCCAGAAATCCAAGAGAGTAATCTTGAATTTTCCTGTTTCCTGATGAGATTGTTAATAATACCTTCAAATCATATCCCAAATTCGTCTACCTTGCTTCACCTCTGTTGCCACTATGTTGATCTAAGCTATCATTATTTCTCATCGAGTCTGCATCAAAAGCTCCTATTTGGTTTTTCCATTTCTGCAATCCACTCTTCATCACGGTCATCTTAAAGAAAGGTCAGTATTACATCTTAATTATGCTTAAATATGTCTGTTGGCTTCCCATTCCACTTAGAATGAAATCCCTCTTCCTCATCCTGCCTAAAAGGCCTTCCATGAATGGCATCTGTACTGTTCTCCACCCCCATTTTCTACTACTTTTTCTCTGGTTTACAACATTCCATCCATACTTGTTTGTCTTCTGATCTTGGCACGTGCCAAGTGCATCCCAATGCGGGCCTTTTGTGCTGGCTTTCACTAGGAAATGCTCTCCCCCAACTCCTGCCACTGATCTTGGTGTAGTCATCTCTTTCTTGTCATTCAGGTCTCAGCTTAAAAGTCCAAATTCCTTGCAGAAGCCAGACCTGATCATTCAGTCTAAAGCAGATCCTATTTTATTTTCTGCATAACACTTAACACTATCTGCTATTGTTTGCTTCTTTATTTGTTTGTTGTTTGTACTCCTTAGTAGAATATAAACTTCATAAATGCAGAGTCCTCAAGTCTCATGTTGACTACTATATCCCCAGCTCCTGGAACAGTATCTGGCTCATATTAAAGACTCAAAAAATGTTTTCTGAATGAAACACCAAACAGCTGTTAACTGGTCACTCAGGTACCCTTCTTAGTATCATTTAGATTGAATTAGCCCTGGAATATTTAGGTTATTACAAGAAAAAAAATTGCTTAGTAACTATTTAGTTTACAGACAGTTCTTTGATATGTTCCAGTAGAGAGAAAACCCAAAAGGCATATTTTCCTCTGCAAGAAAAATATTGACTTCTTCACACCCAACATCTGTCTTTCCTTTTATGTATTCTGTTGTAAGTATTCTCTTTATTGCTCTTGATACTTAGGCAAATTTGTCTACATTTTAAGAATATTGCAATTTCAGTTATAGGTAATAATACCTTTGGGATGCTACAGGTTTAAGGCATCTTGTGTTAACAAAAATACATGTAACTTTATGCTGTTTGCTATGGTTATTCGTTTGCAGAGTTATCCTCTACAGTTCTGTCTCTCAATTTTTATTGCCAAATTTGTTGTTAAACCTGGGTCTATATTGCAGAGAAGCCATCTAAATGTTTCTTTTCCTGGCAAACCACCATAGCCTGTTTATTATTATTGTTATTATCTTCAGAATAATCACTCCTCTTTGCTGCAAGTCACTGTGTTTTTTCTTTAGAATAACCCTGAGATCCCTCCCTTACTCCCCTTGGCTCAAAATCTCCTTTTCTCTTAAGTATTTCCCTTAATTTTGTTATTTTAGCTCATACGCATTGCTTTATTTTGAGTTGATGTTACCTTGATCAGTGACGTTCTATGGTTATCATTTCTCTTTTAGGTGGTTTGTTTTTCTTTTCTCCTATCTTACCCCCGCCAAGACAGCACATTCTGCACAGCTGACATTCAGTCTGGATGGGTGGATGCTGCCCTCCTGTTCATGTCGACCTTGAGACTCACCTGAGCTAACTGTGACTCCTGGTGACACATACCTCACCATGTGAGGTGGGCATCTGAGTTACCTGTGGGTGAACTTTCCTTCATTCCCATCACATTTTATGCCAGAATGTTTTATGAAACATAGTCATTTCTGTTAGTTTAATTACACAAATATTTATTCATATTTATTCAACACCTACTAATCAAATGCAATTCTGAATTCAATAAAAAGTACCCCAGGGATTTTAGATGTATCTGGAATAGTTAATAGTACTAGCTGTAACAGTCAAGGTTTTACCGAGAAACAAAACCAGTAGATATATATCTTTATCTATCTCTATCTCTGTCTATCTCTATCTATATCATCTCTGTCTATATCTGATTTACTTATAGCTGACACTCATTAGTTTTGGATTTTGTATTTGTGAATTCACCTATTTGCTAAACTTTTTTGTAACCCCCAAACCACTATTTGTAATGCTTGCATGGTCGTTCATGGACATGCACAGAGCAGTGAAAATTTTGAATCACCTGATGCTTCTAGCCGAAGTTGAGCAAGGTGATGCCTGCCTTCTTGTTTCAGCTATCATGCTGTAAACAAGCATCTTTTTCATGGTCTACATAGTGCCACATTTTTCATATTTTTGTTCTTTTTGTTGGTGATTTCATTGTTTACAGTGGCCCCCAAGGGTAGTGCTGAAGTGCTGTCTAGTGTTCCTAAGCACAAGAAGGCTGTGTTGTTCCTTATGGAGAACATATATGTGCTAGATAAGCATCATTCAGGCATGAGTTATAGTGCTGCTAGTTATGAGTTCAATATTAATGAATCAACAACAGAGTATATCCAGAAAAATGAAGAAGAAATTCACTGCTCTGCACAAGAAGTTGCTCTGGAAAGTGCTAAAGTAACAACTATTGTGTGTGATGAAGCTATGGAAAAGATGGAAAAGTGGCTAAATGTATGGATTCATGAGGTAGTAACTCACAGGATAAAGCACAGTAGATAACAATGTTGTGAGGCTGAAAGCCAAAGAAGTTTATGGTCATGTTAGCCAGGGTCAGGAAGATGTTAAACCTGTCTTGGCTAGTGCTGGTTTGCTCACATGTCAAAAAGGTGATACAGCCTGAAAAATATTAACTTGCAGATGAGGCAGGTGCTGCAGATCAGGAGGCCGCATCAGAACTTTAAAAAACCTGATAAATGGTAGATGGGAAAAGGGTTATATGAAAGAGCTGATTTTCACAGACTGGCTTGTTTTATAACGACACTGGACAACAAACCTGTATCATGCAAATGGCCCCTAAATCTCTCAGCTTTTATTTATAATAAATAAATCTCCCATGCAATTATTTATAATAAATATATATTAAATAAGGTGTCCTTAAACAGAAACACGCATGAAACAAGATTATGTATTGATTGGTTGACAAAAATGTTGTGACCAGAGGCTTGCAGGAACCTAAAGTGTATTTCTCCTAGGAGCAAGGAACCTAATGTGTGTTTCTTCTAGGAGCAATGGTTGCGTATGCATGAATTCAGTGATTATGGCTACTTTGTAGAGTATAACTACTGGGAATAAGGATCATCAGCTTCTTGTCAAGGAGTTGTATTGGTTCATGTAATTGTGAGGTGTGGCTAGGGAAGTGCAGAATCTACAGGGCTGTCCGGCCAGCCAGCCAGAAACTCTTGGGTGGTGGCTGGCAATTCAGGCCAGAGGCATAATTTCTTTTTCCTAAGGGAAATCTAAGCTTTGCTCTGAAGGCCTTTCAACTGAACCAATGAGTCTATCCCAAATTATACATGCTAATTTTTACTTAAAGTCAACTGATTATAGAGGTTAACCATGTCTACAAAATACCTTCGCAGCTTTCTAGAATACTGTTTGTTTAAATTATCGGTACTGTAGCCTAGCCAGGTTGACACTTAAAACTAACCATCACGCTAACATTTTTGAGGCTTTACTATGTTCAGGCGCAGTTCTCTATGCCTTTGTACTTATTTAACCCTCAACAATGCTAAGCAGTTGGTACTATTATTATATGCATTTTACAGATGAAAAAAAAAAACCAGAATCTTTCTCAGGATCACACAGCTGGTATGTAGTGAAGCTGGAAATCAAACCTCTGCAGGCTGGCCCCTAGTCCCTGCTCTTAACCAATTCACTCACCTTATATAAAGACAAAGTTAGCTATGGCAGGAAATCTCATAATTGCACAATTGGCCAGAATTTTTACCTTAAAGATGGTACTGCCTTGGTTGACATTGAGGGTTATACACCACTTGAAAGATGGAGGCCGTCTTCTGAATGGGTGTTTCTTTCTCCTCTCATGAGTTTTACCTCTGCCTGCCTAACCCGTGTTCAGTCTGGTTCTGCATTTGATGAGATCATAGTTGTGAGATGATTGGTTATTTTAACTATTACATATTTTTAACTAGCTTGTAATAGGCTAATTCTTTTTTTAAATGTAATTTATTATCAAATTGGTTTCCTTTTTTTATGTTGAGCTATACTTTTTTTTGGAATGTCTTTATTTATTTTTTTAATATAATTTATTGTCAAATTGGTTTCGATACAACACCCAGTACTCATCCCAACAAATGCCCTCCTCAATGCCCATCACCCACTTTCCCCTCTCCCCCACCCCCCATCAACCCTCAATTTGTTCTCAGTATTTAAGAGTCTCTTATGGTTTGCCTCCCTCCCTCTCTGTAACTTTCCCCCCCATCCTCTCCCCCATAGTCTTCTGTTAAGTTTTTCAAGATCCGCATATGAGTGAAAACATATGGTATCTGTCTTTCTCTGCCTGACTTATTTCACTTAGCATAATACCCTCCAGTTCCATCCATGTTGCTGCAAATGGCCAGATTTCATTCTTTCTCATTGCCAACTAGTATTCCACTGTATACATAAACCATATCTTCTTTATCTATTTGTCAGTTGATGGACATTTAAGCTCTTTCCATAATTTGGCTGTTGTTGAAAGTGCTGCTATAAATATTTACCCTTGGGTAAATTCCTAACAGTGCTGTTGATGGGTCCTAGGGTAGGTCTATTTTTAATTTTTTGAGGAACCTCCACACTGTTTTCCAGAGTGGCTGCACCAGTTTGCATTCCCACCGATAGTGCAAGAGGGTTCCCATTTCTCCACATCCTCTCCAGCATCTATAGTCTCCTTATTTGTTCATTTTAGCCACTCTGACCAGTGTGAGGTGGTATCTCAATATGGTTTTGGTTTTATTTCCCTGATGATGAGTGATGTTGAGCATCATTTCATGTATCTGTTGGCCATCTGGATGTCTTCTTTGGAAAAATGTCTATTCATGTCTTTTGCCCATTTCTTCACTGGATTATTTGTTTTTCGGGTGTGGAGTTTGTGAGTTCTGTATAGATTTTAGATACTAGCCCTTTGTCTGATATGTCATTTGCAAATATCTTTTCCCATTCTTTCAGTTGCCTTTTAGGTTTGTTGATTGTTTCCTTTGCAATGCAGAAGTTTTTATCTTGATGAGGTCCCAATAGTTCATTTTTGCCTTTAATTCCCTTGCCTTTGGAGATGTGTCGAGTAAGAAACTGCTGCGGCTGAGGCCAAAAATATTTTTTCCTGCTTTCTCCTCTAGGGTTTTGATGGTTTCCTGTCTCACATTCAGGTCCTTCATCCATTTTGAGTTTATTTTTGTGAATGGTGTAAGAGTGTGCTATAGTTTCATTCTTCTGCATGTTGCTGTCCAGTTAGTTCTCCCAGTACCATTTGTTGAAGAGACTGTCTTTTTTCCAATGGATACTCTTTCCTGCTTTGTCAAAGATTAGTTGGCCATACATTTGTGGGTCCAGTTCTGGAGTCTCTAATCTATTCCCTTCATCTATATGTCTGTTTTTGTGCCAATGCCATACTGTCTTGATGATTACAGCTTTGTAGTAGAGGCTAGAGTCTGGGATTGTGATGCCTCCCTCTTTGATTTTCTTCTTCAATATTACTTTGGCTTGGAATAGGCTAATTATTGAGACAGAAGCCAAACACTGTCAAGAAACAAAGTTCATACCAAGAGACGCACTGAAATTATGTTCTGAAATGTTTACACACAACTGAAGTAACCCCAGAGGTCCCACACAATCTCCATAATCACAGTATGGCTTAGTGTGGTTGTCAGCTAAAACCACTAACCACCTTATGGCAGGAGGATCTATGACTGCTGGAAATATCCCTTATAACTGTTTCGGTTGTAAAAAGCAAAACAAGTCAGAATAGAAATACAAATTACCAACTACTGAATTAAAGTAGCATAAAGTTAATTTTTTTTTTAATGTTCATTTATTTTTGAGAGAGAGAGAGAGAGAGGGTGTGTGTGAGCAGGGGAGGGGCAGACAGAGAGGGAGACACAGAATCTGAAATGGGCTCCAGGCTCCAAGCTTCTCGCACAGAGCCCGATGCGGGGCTCAAACTCACAAACTGTGAGATCATGACCTGAGCCGAAGTCGGACCTTAACCGACTGAGCCACCCAGGCGTCTGAAGTAACATAAAG
This sequence comes from Panthera leo, assembly GCF_018350215.1. Taxonomy (NCBI): domain Eukaryota; kingdom Metazoa; phylum Chordata; class Mammalia; order Carnivora; family Felidae; genus Panthera; species Panthera leo. The sequence continues at coordinate 62,795,514 of NC_056685.1, read as the reverse complement.
TTAAATAAAATTGAGCTTCACAAAGATTGGTAATGGTGGTCCCACGTGAATAGCACAGGGAATGTGGCACATCCTAAACGATTGATTCTTTGGCTGTTTCCATAATGCAGTTCAAAATAATTTTGGTTTTGTTTTTTCTGTTTAGTTTGTAGCATTCTTAAAATAATTTGTGATCTTCCAGCTTCTGGACGCAGTCACTGAGGAACCTGAGTTCACTGAGGCATACCTGAGAAAGACTTGGAAACTGTGAGGGAGAGTTCAGAAGTACTGATGTCCGAGGTAAAGGTTAGGGGTTCTTCCCGTGAAAAATGTGCTGTGTCTTCTATAACCATGGACAAAATTGGAAGAGGCCACCACTTCTTTAGGTTTGCAAAGGCATGTGGCCTCATTAGATAGAGGCCGACTCTGATGGATGCTTGAGAGGAAATGCATCATCCCTGTGGGCATCACACTTTCTCTCTCCCAATGTACAAGAGGCATGTGAAGGAATAAAAAGACAGAATGTCAACGTATATCTGAGAGGAGTGAATCATAGTTTAACCAGATAGCTTTTGGCTGCTTGGTGATGCAGCAGATGTTTCAACATCTATTTTAAGATGCGCATTAGTTAAGAGATTGGTTGATCATTGTACTATAAAAAGGTAAAAAGACTCGATCCCTATTCTTAGAAGTAAGTTATATTTATTTTCCCCAGTAAAGTGCTGAATGCAGGTCTTCAAGGAAATGTTAAGTGAACAGTTTCAGGTTCATTGATGTTATGTGGAAATTGACATTAAAAAAAAGTAGTAGGCCTTGTGCTGTCAAAGCAAAGAAATGGGAAGCTCCTCGGGATCAACAATGGAGTATGCAGAGCAGTATGGAAACAGGTGAAGAAAAGCAAGGGGTGTTGAGTACAGAGACCCTGAGGGAAGGCTGATAAGGAGTGGGGGCTCGAATAGAGGAGTAGTGATGAGCAGTTCAGGTGCACACGGAGGCATAAAGTCAGCCGGGGTGCAGATTTTGTCATGTCACAGCCAGGAGCGGGAGAAAGCCAGCTGTGTTCAGAAGATGGTAATTTTGAGCAAAATACATTCCTCTGGAAGGAAAAAGGATGTGACAGTTGAACAGCTGAGACCTTAGCTGGCTCTTGCCACCTCTCTATATATTAGCAATGACTGTCAGTGTCTGACTTTCAGGGTAAAATGCAGGGTAATATGTGACAACTTCCTAGAGAACACAAAGGATTGCCCTTTGATTATGGCTTTTCTGTAAACTGAAGGCATCCTCATGGAGGCTAAGTCAGTGAGGCCAAGGAAGCCCTGGACCTGGGACAGCTGACACTGGCCCATGTGATTACTGTCTTGGGGTTCTTGGAGGGTGGGAAGGAGAAGGTGATGTGGTGTCTCTAGGGTCAGATTGCCTGGTCCAGACACAGCTCTGTCACCCACATCATCTGCATCATCTGTGACGTGACAAGTTATTTGAGCTTTTTAAATCTCAGTTTCCTTACATGTAGATGGGACCAATAATGACATCTCTCTCATAGGATTGTTAGGATGATGAAGCAAGATAATGCTCGCTTCAGGGCATGAGGTGGGGGCCCTGAGGGTGTTTTTGGTAATGTCACCTTGATAGCACACCCACTCTTTTGGTAGGATGCTTGAGTTATCTCATGTAAGCATCCTAACAGCATTTACAAGGGCATGTTTTTTTTTTTTTTTTTTTTTTTTTTTTTAACCTGTGAGAACATTGAATTCAGAGAAAATAAGTTGTGAAGAATAGTACATATAGTCACTGTTTGAATGTAGGTCTTTCTTTTTTTTAATTTTTTTTAAACATTTTATTTATTTTTTGAGAGACATAGAGACAGAACATGAGCAGGGGAGGAGCAGAGAGAGAGAGGGAGACACAGAATCCAAAGCAGGTTCTAGGCTCTGAGCTGTCAGCACAGAGCCTGATGCGGGGCGGCTCGAACTTATGAACTGCGAGATCATGACCTGAGCCAAAGTCAGACGCTTAACTGACTGAGCCACCCAGGTGCCCCGGAATCTAGGTCTTTCTTGATCCAAGTTCATGTTAACTGTACTGTGACTCCTAACATATGTGAGGGCAGACATGGAGCATCATTGGGAAGTGACAGCTGAGTACAGAGGCAAGAGGCTTGGTTCTGGAGAGCCCTGGCTATAATGGAATGATTCATTACATCACTCAGCACCAAGACCCTTCTAGTAGTGACACATTAAGACTCCGTGTTGATAACAGAAACTCATACTTTTTGGGTCCCTTGCTATGTGCTATACACTGGGAAAGGTGTTTTCCCATTTAATACCTACAGAAATTCTCTGAGATAGTTGCTATTATCATCTCCATTTTGCAGATGAGGAAATGGGCCTGGTAGGTAGCAGAACCAGAATTGGAAAGGACATCTGTCTGGTGTCAGAACCTATGATTTAACAGCCCTCTGTGTGGACTCTCTCTGCAGCTATAGGCTGATGGGCCTCATGTCCACATCTGGCTGCACTCCCACACGGCTCTTATGAAGTAGTTTGCTCTCACCAAATCCCTCTCCTCACTGTCACAAAATGTACCTTTTGCTTTCTGATTGCCATGGCTTTCCAGTATTGTCATCCACCTCCATATCTTCTCCCACATAAAGCAATCTATTTGATACAGTTTCATGAACATCCTGCCTGGTCCTATTGCAACTTACCTGAGAACCCACAGCGTTTCTTCTTGGCTTACTTACCCAGCAATTGTCATTGCTAGTTTATAGTCAATTGTCATTGCTAGTTTGTCTTTCATGTGTCTGTGCCTTGTGCTTTCAAATACATCACCAAGCCCTGTGGCCCATGTCTTCCTTTTGTAACCTCTAGAAATGCTTACTTTGCACATCGTCTAACTTAATAAATATCAATTAATTAATTAATTTCAGGAAAATGTTATACTCATCAAGGGAGATAATTTTAAAACATGAAAGAAAACAAATCTATAAAATTATAGCACAAGTCACAGTTTATGGATATTAGGATTAGGCGCCTTTATCATCTTGGTTACTTTAATGAAAAGAAAGTGAGTAAATGCAGGAAATCATAGCCACGGAAAAGCTGTAATAAAGAGGCAAAAAAAGGGATGGAACATAACAGAGTCATGGTAGGGTTTACCTATCACTTTGGAAGACTAGTCAACCAAGTGCCCCAAATCCTTCAGTGTGTAACAAAATGCAGCAGTTAAAGTACAGGAAAAAAATTGATACCATATATAGCTATTAAGTAGCATTTCATTCTTTTATGTGTCTTTTTAATACTCTTCATATTAAACAGAATTTTTTTATATACTGTGACATTATTTAATAATCCTCTTCATTCATGTAAATGAGAGAAAGATGATTTAGAAGTAAAACTGGCATTGGATTTATAAATTTTTATTGTGTCTTCTTCCAACATTTGGTTGCACAAGGAGCGAGCAATTTCTGTAGTCATGTGAGTTTAAATATGTTACCTAAACTTAAAGTTTTTCTTCTAATAGCTTAACATTTATTTTCTAGTTTCATCATGTTGTTTGGTGCCACGTATGTGTGTGTGTTTTGAATAACTATTTGTTTTGCTAGGTATTTAGCCTACTATTCAATCCATTTCTGTATTTGTTGGGTTAAATCTTTTAGTAGGAACTATAGTTCCCTGATAATATGGCAAAAATCAGATTTTCATGATTAGTTTTACTTCCCACTCCTTTCTCCAAACCTTCCATAGAAATATGTAGACTCTGTTTCTATTTCACATACTAACATATGATATTTGTAAGAGAATCTGAGATCTGATCTCCCATGACTTTCCTCTTTTTTGAATATGTTCCTGTCTTGCCCTCAGATATTTTTAGAGGACAGAGTGTAGCTATTTTGCGTAATTGTTAATATTACCTTGCATTAAAAGGAATTAAAAATATCATTCTCAAAGAGACTTTTTCCCCTTTGGGGTCAATGTTAAGTAGAATTTCTCAGTGTGGTTCCTGCTTTATTTATACTCGAAATAATTCTGTACAAACTTGACTGTTAAGATGTGAGAGCATAGGAATCATTACTACCCTGTTTACTGGCTCTTCTAAATGTGTGTAATTTATTTTAATATGGAACAGCTGGAGAACAATCAGGTGAAACCTCTGTTGGCATCAAGAAATAATTAAATCATCCTTGTGCTAATACCCACCATCTTCTGTTGCAGATGGCAATGCTGTCACCCTCCAAAGGTCTTTTTCAGAGATGGCTCTAAATGTAGAATCCCTGCTTGTTTGCAGCAAATATGACTTTATTTTAAAGGATAAGTGGAAGAAAGGACATGATAGCATCCCCTTATCTTTAGGAATGGGTATTATTTTGTTGAAATTGTAGACAGATGTGGAAGGTGGTTTTGCAAGGCACTTAAGCCCCGTAGTGTATGTTACTAATAATACATTTAGTGTAATCCATCTGCCTCTTATGTGAAGAAAGGTGGCTGTTTTCTACAAAACGCATTTTTAAAAGCCACCTTGGAACTTTGTGTGGGCGATGACTCTTGGGAAGTTGGTGGGTTGAACTGCATATGATCATTGAACCTGATCCTTTAGGCAGAGGTCCTAAAACCTCCCTTCTGTGTTTAAATCTCACTCAAGTAAAATATTTTCAGAGTCTTTGAATTAATTGGGTAAGAATAAGTGAATTTAGATGGAAATTATTATACTTTTTTTCCAACTTTTAGCACCCTTCATGGGACCCCTACCCCCAGCTCTCTTCAGTCCTCAACCAGCCACTGATTCTGGGAATAGTCCCCTTTTGTGCCTTATTCCCATCTTGCTCAGAGTCCTTCCAGGAGAATCTGCCACACATAACCAACACCCTGGAAAGCGTTCTAAATACAGAAAAAAGGGAAAGGTTTAACATGAAGAATGAACATACCGATTCATCCAAATGAGTGACAGGTACTGGACTAGGTCCAGAGTATAAACTCATGAGGTTGGGGTCTTATTCTCAGCAACAGAATTGTGTATGGTACAGAAGTAGACCCACAACCAGGTGGAGACACTATGTGGGGCCACAATCACAGCAGGACAAGAAGACACACTCAGGTTAGGATAACTGGGTGGGCAGGTGGGGGGTGGGAGCGGGTTGTTCACAGAGGCAGGCATGGGGCCCTGCAGGGGCCTTCAGTCTAGGAAGGGCAGAGTTACTGTGATTGCATCCAGGCCTGAAGGGAAGAGGGAAGAAACAGTTACTAGAACCCAGGGGAGAGAGTCTTGTGGAAATGTTCCCTTGAGACTTACAAGGAATGACACATCCATCTTGAGGCAACCTTGTGGGGAGGGTGCCATAGGCATGTGCCCTGACCTCCCTTTCTTCCCTTCCTTCCATCTCCTGTCAGGGCCCCCATTGAAATCAAACTGGAAGGCAGAAGGCATGAGAAGAAGTTGCAGACCATATGAGGCAAGCTTCTGTATAGACAGAGCGGAGCAGGGTGGAGAAAAGAGCTGGGGGCTGGTGCAGGGGAGACAGGAGACACTCAACACATACAGCTAAGATGTCCTGCTAATAAAAACTCCCGATCTAGTAGGGAGAATGAGGAGAAAACAGACATGGACAGCCTGGTTCGACATGTGCTGTAGATGTGGTGCACGCAGAGTGCAATTGGGGATCACTGAGGACAGGTCCCTGAATCAGAGGACAAGGTGCTACGGGGATTCACAGGAGGCATTCCTGGATTTTGAATGATGAGGAGTCTTCCTGGTGAGAAAACTAGCCCCTGACAGCCAGGAATTGGCTTGGTGCTCACAGTTAGGCCTAGCTATTCTGTAGCACATAAACAATTTCACAGAACATCAACATCAGAAAATGTTGATGGATCTGTGCTCAGATGGATTAAATAAAAAACAAGAGCACTCTGAAATCATGTCTGAACATAGATGAAAGCTTGAACATTGTCCAGATCACAAAAATGGTCAAATATTCCTCCATCCTGGATAATATGAATGACTGCTCTTTGTTTACAAATTACAGATTTAGCTTTGCTTCATTTCATCCACTTTATTGATAAGATTTACCAGCATCAGCCAGTCCTGATCAAAGCTTTTCCCTCCTACCCAGATTCACCTAATACTCGCCCCAATCCTGTAATAGGTTCTTTATAAACCCTCTTACTAAGGCATCCCAGAGTTCCCCAATGTGTGCATTATCCATCTCTGCAGTGAGTAATAAATTCAACTTGGTCCACCACGGTGTGTTCCTGGTGGTTTTTAGTTGGAGCATGTTACCCCTGGTTAAAATTGAGAGAAGGCATTTGAAGTTAATGGGGCAGCATGTAGAAATGCATAGAACAGAGAGCATATGTTACATTGAAAACATTACAAGTAGTTCGCAAGGGTTGGTACTAAGTTTACTAGTTTAGTAGGTTGTAAACGTACTCCCAATGTGTGTATTCAAAAATAAATTTTACTCTTTCCTAGCTCGTGTAATTAGGTGAGGAAAAGAAATAACATGCATAAAAAACTGGAGAAAGATTTTACATTTTGAAATAACTCAAAACTTACCTGTAGGCAGAAATTAAAACAACTTTCTAGATTTTCTGATTGAAAATTACAATATATTCATAGAAATGTACTTTTCTAAGTTTTTCGTGGGGTAGGGTGGAAATGTGGCTCGCTTTGTAAATGTCCTAAGCATGCTTAGTTGACCCACTGGTAATCCAGAACTCTGTGGTCATTATGGTACAAAACAAGACTGGAGTAAAAGCAGAGACAAGATGCTAAAGCAGCTCTTTTATAGTGAGCCCAGAAGTTTCTCCCTTCTTTGCAGACACTAGGGAATCACTGTATGCATCCTTAAAAGCCTTAAAAATTCCATATTTCTAAGCAGAGTCATATATATATGCAGAAGTTGATAATTGATAACTTCTGATTTTTTCCTCATCAAATCATCATAAAAATGATATTAAAATAATAATTGCTAAAACTTGTATAGAATTTATTTTATGCCCGGAATCTCTATGTTCATTTTGTGTTCTCTCACAAGAACCCAGTGAAGTAAGTATTGCGATGATTTTGTAGAAGGAATTGAGAGGGAGTGAGTTTAAGGGTCATAAAGCTACTAAGTGAAGGAGACTAGATTGAAACCCAGGCAGTTTGTTTCTTGATCTGCTTTGTTGGATTGGAAGAGTTAAGCAGTGTAGTGTAGAGCTATGCTTTTCAAACCTTAATATGCATGGGAACCTTCTGGGGGATCTTCTTTAAAAATAATTCCTGGTTCAGTAGATCTTAAGATGGGGCCTGAGCATCTACATTTCTACCAAATGCTGTTGATCTGCTTTGTGTGGTGAGGGATCAAGGGCCTGGAGATAGAAAAGTGGAGTCCAGTCTTAAGGGTAAGACTCTAGTTAGCTCAATTCAATCAATCTCTTTGCTGTTCCTTTTCCTGATGTGTGACATGAGCAGGTTGCATGATTTTTAAGTTCCAGCCAAGCTTGCAAACCTTGCACACCCCTCTGCCCTTGATTCAGACGCAGGAGGCACCTTTCAGCTGTCAGTGGTGCAGTTCTCCTGGTCTTGACCAGCTGGGAGGCTCTAGACAGGGGAGCTGGTGTGGACAGCCTCTTTCTCCCCATGGGCCGAGTTCAGATGACAGCGCTTGAGCTTCTGGACAGACAGGGGCTCTCTGTGATCAGCTGTTTTCTTCCACATCTGAGAGGTTTGCCAGCAGCTGGCACTGCTCAGTTTTGCCTCATGGATTTTTATTCCCTGTCACAGCTGATTAGGGGGCTCAATCTAAAAATGGAGCCTGATACAAGATACCACATTGTATTATTTATGTTTTACCCTATAATTTCAGCCCCAAACTGTAATATTCCTGTGAAGAAAACGCTAGCATCTTCATAAGACTTTTTCTTTTAAAAGGATTTCTGCTATGAAACTAACAGAAATTACTTAACTCAGTGTGGCCAGCCAATGCTGTGCTTAAAACTCACCATTTTCAAACATCTTTTGCTTTTGTAATAGCTGTGAGGACCTATGAATAGAAAATGATAAGCCCTCTTATAACTTAAGCTTCAAAGAAAGTTTTATTGTTATGGTTCCCTAAATCTCCAAGTGCTGTACCTGCAATTTAGGGCTTCATTTCACTGTAATCCCCAGTTCTGTATTCACTATGCAAATCACAGTTTTGTGTTTTCAGTCTGGGTCCACGATAGTGGGCCTTTCTTTTTTTTCCTTTTGCTTTGATCATGCAGTACCATAGTGTACATTCAATAAATTATGCAAAGAATTTTTCCAGATGGTTTTCTTGCTGCATTTTGACATTTTGTGAAATTTAATTGCATCTGATGATGCTCTCACCCTAATCAGTCCAGAGCAGCAGTGTTATCCCCCTGCTGTGCTTCAGCAGTGCCTCCTGGAAAGTTGCGAAGGGTGTTTGCTGTCCTGTTACCATGTTTACATAATTCATTATTTCTTAACCACATTCAGGGCTAGTTACATGTCAGGAAGATGTTGGGACAGGGTAATCTTTTAAGCATACATTTAATTTTCAAGTAGATACAAGCAGAAATAGGTCTTTCCATCTTTAGAATGGTCTTCATGTTGGAGATATTGAATGACTTGTCTTCCTAATTTTTCCTGATCTGTAGTTAAGGATGTTTTTATTATGTACCATTGATACTCAATTATTATTCCAACCGTGGTTTAGGATTAGTATGCCCAGTATTTAACCAGGCATGGGATTTTTAGAATTGTTAAAGGATAAAAGATACAGAGTAAAAGAAATTGTTGTAAAGCTTGTGATGGGTAGGAGAGGGATGATGGTTCCAAAAACCCTTGAAGAGAAACACAGTTGGTCTGTATCTCTATCCATATGTCTGTCTTGGCTGAATGCTTCATTCCCACTTGGGTTGAAGATCTGGAATAGATGGAAGAGCGCTATAAAAATCTAGGAAGCAATTCTTTGCAACTTTCCTAAGATTGGAAAGATGGTAGAATCATTGTTACTAACGGAGTAAATACCGTATTTAGAGACCCTATGTCTTTAAAAGCAGCTTCCATGTTAATTGATTTTGAATTATAGTAAAAATATCAAAAGCATCTATTGAGTAGACAAGGTTAAGGCAGAAATCTGGGGTGATTTCACAAGACAGACTGCTTTTCCTCCCTGGCCTCACCTCCTATATTCTACCCACCCCTCGCCTAGCAGCCCCAGAGAACAGGCAGCAGCTCTCCCAGGCTTGTGGAGTTGGTCATGTCCCATGAGACTGCACTGTGTTTTCTAGAACAGTGTTAGATGAACGAGAACATGGTGTATGGCTATTCTCTTCCTTTTGGGTCGATACTTGGTAACTCGGTCAGACCATGGAATCCTGGGTCTAAGCAGCAGCTCTGCATATAAAGACTTGGGTCTGGCCAAAAATAAGAGGCCATAATGGAATTTGTCTCTCTCTGCCAGATAGTCTGGTTCAGATTCAGATTCCCTTTCTTGAAATATCCCTTACATGTTTATACACCTGCATGCATTTTGAATTGGAATAGTTGGTATAAAAAAATGGGACCTATGTACATTGTTCCCTCTCTCAAAATTAATTCCAATGTAGTTCTGATGAATTCGAAATGTTATACATGGAAAATGGAAAATATTTTCACATAAAATATTGTGAAATAGGTAAAATGAACATTTATTAGAAAGGACAAAAATTTAATACTGTAATTTTTTTTTCTTTACAGAGCATTCAATTAATTAAGATTTATAGGGAAATAGTCACTTTATTGGCATTTATCTGGATACAGTGTTTACAGTGTTTTATAAACAAGATTATTCACTAATAGTCTTTCAGTTCTGCTTTTATTACATGATGATCTTGTGATTTAAAATAAGAAATGATAATGCTTAGAATTTGGCAGAGATAGTTGAGTTATACATAGATTTTTTTAGAATGCTCACTTATAATAAAAGCTGTTGATAACATTTTTATCTCACATTCTTTCATGTACTTTAATGTGTTCTAACTTTTTAAGTTTAAAATATTTTTGTTAAGTGTTGAATATATAACACAAATTTTAATAAAACACTTGATAAAATTCAGAGTTTTGAATGAACTCAGTGAATACCTCTGTATTGTGTACGTCTTCCCCAATGCATTCTATTCCAATTGCCTCAGAGATGCCATTGTCCAGAATTTGGTGTTTAACTTTTTTTCATTATGATTTTACCATATATGTTCATATCCCTAAAAATACACTTTTTAGTTTTTCATTTTTTTGAAATTTGTATAAATCAAATCATCATTCCGTAGGTATTATTTCTGAAATTGTTTTTTTTTACTCACCTTATGTTTCTGAGATTCATTTTTTGTTTTTAGCTATAATTGATTCTTTTAATGGCTATAGATTATTTCATTATAGGAGTACACCACTATGTATCCATTATGCTATTGATAGACCTTTGGTTTTCCACTATTTTACTACCACATACGGTCCTGGCATGAATAATTTTTACATGCTTATTGGTGTAAATGTATAAAACCTTTCCTAGTTGATATTCCTAGAATTGACACTTACGAATTATGAACACCATTAACATTTTTGGGTGAACCAAAATTTTTTTCTGTGGTCATTAGGCAAATTTTCAGTCTCATCAACCACGTATATGCAATCCAGTTGATCTGTATCTTTACTAATAGTTGATACTGTCAGACCTTCAAACTCTGACCAGTCTGGAGGGTGTGAAATGGTATGTCACTGTGGTTTCTAACTTATTTTTTCTATGACTACCAGTGAGGGTCAGCATATTTTCATACTGTACAGTTGGCTGTTGGGATTTCCTTCTCTGTGCGGTACCCATTTTACGTCTTTGCCTACTTTTCTATTGGGTTGTGTTGTGGCTTGAAACGTGTCACCCCAAAATTCATATGGTGAGTCCTAACATGTTAGTGGGATCTTACGATTTTCAAAGAGGTAGTCAAGTTAGTCTGAAGTCATTAGGGTGGGCCCTAATCCAGTTCAACTAGTGTCCTAATAAGAAGAGGAAATTTGGACACAGGTACAGAGGGAAGACAATGTGAAGGCACAGTAAAGAGGGCCTTCTGCAAGGAGAGAGGCCTCGGATGAAACCAACCCTGCTAATAACACCGTGAGTTGGACTCAATGTGTCCAGAACTGTGAGAAAGTAAGTTTCATTATTTAAACAATCTAGTCTGTGGTACTTTGTTATGCTGGCCTGAGAAGACAAATGCAGTTAATTTTAACAGCTTCCTTTAAGGTTTGCTCTTATTGTGTCTTATTTAAGAAATCCTTCTCTGAGGGGCACCTGGGTGGCTCAGTCAGTTGTGTCTGACTTCGGCTCAGGTCATGATCTCACGGTTTGTGAGTTCAAGCCCCACATCAGGCTTGCTGCTGTCAGCTGGCTTGAAGCCTGCTATGGATTCTGTGTCTCCCTCTCTCTCTGCCCCTCCCCCACTCATGCTCTCACTCTCTCTCTCTTAAAAATAAATAAACATTAAAAAAATTAAAGAGAAATAAAAACAAAAAGAAATCCTTCTCTGGAGCGCCTGGGTGGCTCAGTTGGTTAAAAGTGACTCTTGATTTTGACTCACGGTTCATGAGATGGAGTCCCGCATTGGGCTCTACACTGAGTGTGGATCCTGCTTGGGATTCTCTCTCTCTCTCTCTCTGTCTTCCCCTTCTCTGCTCATGCTCCCTCTCAAAGTAAATATTAAAAAAAATCCTTTTCCATTCTGAATTCATGAAAATATCCTCCTATATTCTATTTCTTAAAGTTATTAGTTTTGCTTTTTCATATTTAAGTCTTTTTAAAAAAATTATAATTGGTGCACAATGTTACATTAGTTTCATGTACACAACATAGTGATTCAAAAATCCTATGCATTATGCTATGCTCACCAAAGGTGTAGTCACCATCTGTCACCATACAACACTATTACAGTGCCATTGATTATATTTTAGTTTTCCTTTTTCATATTTAGGTCTTTTAAGAACCTGTAATTGATTTTTTTAGTGTGTGTAGAGTAACCTGGCAGTACAGCTCTTCTTTCACTATATGAAAAACCAATGATCAGAATATGATTTAGAAAAAAAGTCTAGCCTTTGCCCAATGAAGTTTCCATCTGTGTGTCTGTTTTTACTTTCCCTGTGCTAATACCACATGGTTTTTAAGTATTATAGCTATATAATAATTCTTGATGTTCGGTACAATAGCTTCTATCAACTGGTTTATTTTTTTCCCAATTTTTTCGGTGGGTTCTTAGCTATTCTTGGATGTTAACTATTCTAAATTTATGAGATTTTGATTAAAATCATATTGAATTTGTAGATCAATTTTAGGAGGCCTGATATGATTAAGATGTTGAGTCTTTCTATAACTGAAGATTTAATGTATGCTATGACTTATATTGTTTTAAGGGACAGAAATCAATGACTCTTGAACCAGGCACACATATCTGAAGCAATAGTTCCATTTTGGTGACTCAAGTAGCTGATTGATTGCCTAGAAATGAATCCCAATTATGTTCTCTGGCTGTTCACAAGGCATTTTAGGATCTGCTTTGTCCTGCTGTCTTTTAAAGAATTCTAAATTTTTGGACTCATTGTTTTAGCATTCAGTTAAAGAGTTATTGTGATGTCAGGTTGTCTATGCAATGAAGAGTAAATATCTTTTTTAGAGTGAAATTTTTTATTTTTGGCATAAGGTAGCTTTCTCATTCAGTTTTTATTCTTGAACTTTAAAATTTTCTGTTTCTTAAATACAGCATCTGTACTTGTTTTCCTAGTCTTTTAATTTGGACACCATAGAGCATGTACACAGACACCATGGCGGTGTGATTGCTTTTCCCTGAGAAGCATGTCATAAATTCTAAAATCTACCAACTTTTAATCTTATCAGTTAACTCATATTTGTTAAGCCTGATCAAATATATAAAAATAATAATAGAACAGCAGAAGGTTATTTTGCACAGTGACATATTTTATCACTGGTTTTCAAACCATGGGATTCATATCAACACTGTTGTTAACATTTAACAATGATAACTGCTATTTATTGACTGCTTATCCTGTGCCAGGGCTGTTTTGCATTTTCTGTGTGCTACCCCACTGATTCTTGCGTCCACTATATTAGGTAGTTACTGTCATTAGCCTATTTTCCTGGTATGGAAATGGTGGTGAGGAGAGAGAAATACTGTACCCAAGGTCACTTAATAATAACTGACAGAAACTTAATTTGAACCTTAGAGCCAGTGTTCTTAACCTCTACACTTGCATCTTGTGCAAGGTAATCATCTTGGAAAAACTGGTGGTACAGAGAATTATATTGTATCTTTTAGCTCTGAAACCACTGATTTTTCTCTAGTCAGATTGCCATTTACTCCCAAAGTAGAAAGTGCTGTAAACAGTGAATAAAAACCTAGAGTTCCCTCTGAATTCCACATTCTCCATTCTTTAATTCATGTTGTACTTACTGTCTCTACCCTAAAGTTTATCCTTTTTTTTCACAGTCTTTGTTTTTAATTTGTTTTTTCAGACTCTAATTACTTATCTCTACTTTTCCTTCACACTTGATTTACTAATGTGTATTCAAAGAACACTGGATAGTTTCATTAGAAAGGTAATAGCTGAGTTAATAAGAAACATGTCTTACATAATAGGTTGAAGATTTTCTATCATTTTATACTTTTAAATTATTTATTTCTTGGAATTAGAAGTAAAATTCTAAATGTCCAAAAGAGTAGTAAGAGAAAAATTAGTTTCCCATATACAACAATTGTTGGTGATTTAAACAAAAACTGTTTTATTTTTCTAAAAATATACCCAGCAGGGGCACCTGGGTGGCTCAGTCGGTTGAGTGTCCGACTCTTGATTTGGCTCAGGTCTTGAGCCCAGGGTCCTGGGATCAATCTCTGTGGTGAGTGTGAAGTCTGCTTGAGATTCTCCTTCCCTCTCCTGCTGTCCCTGTCCCCATTCATGCATGCGCTCTCTCTAAAAAATAAAATAAAATAAAATAAAATAAAATAAAATAAAATAAAATAAAATAAAAAACAGTAGAATCTAAATACTGGAGTGATTTGTTCTCCATCAGTATCCATTTAAAAAATACGCAAATAAGAGGGATTTCCAGTTATGGTGAAGTGAAGAGTTTGGAGAAATCTCTCCACAACAAGCAAGTATAAAACTGCACAAAGTTGCCCAAAACAACCGCTGCAGGGTTGTGCAAACTGAATAAAGGCAGGCAAAATATTGGGAAGCATTTATTACTGAAAGACTTCCAGAGCTTCAGGCAATATTAGCAGCCTTCTTGCCTGGGATTGCTCCCAGCCACCTTTCCCAGCCGTAGTTTTGCCAGCTTACCAGAATAAAGATGGATGCAAAACAAAGTAACCAACAGCTTTGCTGCTAGAGGGAGCAAACAATTTTAGATGAGGAACAACATCACTGTTTTGTCAAATAAGCTTTACAAACTGAGTAGAAGCTTTGATAGTCCAAGGTTATGTTCCTCTTTGAGGTGAGCTATAGACAATCAGAAAATCAATGACAGGGTTCTGCAAATGAGAGTGTCATAAAGGGCTGAGATAAGGTCTGCACTCACGCCTGGTAGATTGGGAAACCACACATGAGCAAACGGTAAAAAGCAAGACAGACCTAAGGAAAGCCTTCAATTCTGAATATGTTCTCAAACCACAACCAGATGGACTCACAGAAGATGGAAGGTATATAGGTCAAGGTGGTCAGTCAGTGTCTGCCCACATCATTAGCTAACTTCTAAGGTATGCAGCCGCAGAAGCAACCTCTAGGAAATGAAGCCAAAAAATGAAGATAAGAATAAAAAATTGAGCACAGACATCAGAGGATGCATCCTGCAGGGGAGACAGATTCCAAAGTTTAAGACCAGGCAGGTTACAATAGCAGCAACAAAACCCTCAGAAAAAATAAAATAGAGCTCATGATTTCTACTATCTATCATCTGAAATGTCCAGATCTTTTCAACCAAGATTTAAGAGACATGCAGTAAAACAGTAAAGTGTGACTTGTGTTCAGAAAAAAAGGAAAAAGAGAAAAGAGGAAATAACACCGAGAGGGCCCAAATGTTGGGTTTGTCAGACAAAGCAGCATGTACAAATATGTTCTTAAGAGTTAAAAGAAACTATGTCCCAAGAATTAAAATAAAATATAATGATAATAACAAATAGGGAATATAGTTAGAGAAATAGAAGCTATAACAGGATTAGAAAGGAAATTCTAGAGTTAAAAATGAAATGAAGTAGTCCCTAGATGGTCTCAATAGCAGGTTTGAGATGATAGAAGAAAGAAAGAACCAGTAATTTTGAAAGTAGATCAATAAGGATTATTCATTCCAGTGACCATGAGAAAATAAAGATTGACAAAAATGAATGGAGCCTCAGGGACTTAATAAAAAACTATCCTATCAATATATATTTCATGAATATTCCAAAAGGAGAGGAAAGAGAGGGGCAAGAAACTAATAAAAAATAATGGTTGAATGATTCCCAAATTTGATGAAAAGCATTAGTTTACATATCCAGTGAACCCTAAGTTAAAAAAACAAAAACAACAGAGAGATCCACACCCAGATACATATAGTCAAACTTGAAAACCTACCTGATTTTAAAACTTACTATATAACACTACACTAGTCAAGGCAGTGTAATATTGGTATAAGAACAGATGTATATAACAAGGAAAGAATGCAATCCAAGAAAACCCCCAAACTGAACATTTATGGTGAATTGATTTGTGACAGAGGTGCCAAGCGATTTCAATTGGGAAAGGAGGACTTTTTCAACAAAAGTGAGACAATTGGATAGCCCTATCTCTACCCCTCCTTCCAAAAGATTGTAGATACCTTACCTTACTCCATGCATAAAATTAACTCAAATGGATCATAGTCCAAAATATAACAGGTAAAACTGTAAATTTTGTACAAGAAACACAGAAAATCTTTGTGACCTTGAGTAGGCAAAGATTTCTTAGATATGATATCAAAAGTGTGACACATGAAAGAAAAATTTGATAAACTGGACTTCATCAGAATTTAAAACTTCACTTTTCAGTTTGAGACAATGAGGTCATGGACTATTAAGAAAATGAAAGACAAGTCAAAGACTGGGAAAGATTTTGTAATCTATCTGATAAAAGATTCCAGATTATATAAAGAACTCTTTTAACTCTCTTAGAAGTGGACAAAAAAAGTTCAGTAAAAATGGGCCAGAGATTATAATAAACCAAGGAAAGAATATGATTGGCTAACAAGCACATGAAAAAATGCTTAGCATCATTAGTCATTAGGGAAATGCAAATTAAAACCACAATAAGATGCTACTATACATCACCAGAATGGCTAAAATTAAAAAGTCCATCGATACCAAACATTGCTGAGGATGTGAAGAAACTCTGTATTGCTGGCAGGAATGTAAAGTCCTGCAACCACTTTGGAAGACAGACACGCAGTTTCTTAAAAAGGTAAATACACATTTCCATTCTACCCAGCAATTCCAGTCCTAGGTATCTACTGAAGAGAGATGGAAACATGTCCACATAAGACTTGCATAAGTATTCATAACAACATTACTCATTGTTCCCAGTCAAAAACTGGAAACAAACCAAATATCCATCAACCGGTGAATGGATACACAAAGTAGGGAATATCCATACAGTGGAGTATTTAGTCAGCAATAAAAGGGAATGAACCCCTGAATATGCAACAGCATGGATGAAACTCAAAGGTATTACGCTAAGTGAAAGAAACCAGCCATGAAAGACACAGATGATTCAAACTGATATAAAATTTCCAGCAAAGGAAAAACTATAGAGATAGAAAGTGGGTCAGTGGTTGCAGGGGGTGGGGAGAATGTGACTGGGTATTGATTACAAACTATACATGGGGACTTTTGGGGGGGTGATGAAAGTATTTGAAAACTCGATTGTGAAAATGGTTGCAGAATTGTTACAAATTTAATAAAAATCCTCATGCTGTTCATTTAAAATGGGAAAATTATATGATATGTAAATTTTAACCCAATAAAGCTTTAAATAACAAATTAGGAGGATATATGGATAAATAGATGGATGGATTTATGGCAAAACAAGTACAATACAGTGTTAATGGAAAGTCTATGTAGTGGGTTTTTGGATATTAACTATAAAATTCTTTGAAAAATACATACTCTCTTCCTTAAAAAATTCAAATTTTATGTCTTCCCTTTTTATCCTTGAACTTGTATTTTCATTCCACTTCAATTACAGTATTTTATGCTGATATAATATTTTTTCAAATCAAATAGCTTTCATGGACTACTCTATCTTATTTCTTTGTGATATGCATTGTATATACATTTTCAAATTTTTAATTAACTATGAGCGTAACCCTCTAAATATTTAAAATGTTTCTAGATGTGGTTATGAATGCAAACAACCTAAATGTGTTTATTATAAACACACTGAGACAATACCGGGTATGGTTAAAACAGACATATTCTGGAGTCAGACTTCCTAGATTCAAACCCGCCTCTGCCCAGCAAGGTAGCCTTGGGAAAGTTTCTTAAACTCTGTGTATCCATTGACTCAACTGTAAAGTGGGGTAAAAATAATATCTAGCCCATAGCAATCTTAAGGAAGTTCAATGAGTTAAAAATGTATAGCACTTAGAGTTCATAGAAAGCACTATATATGTGTTAGTTACTATTTTTATGTTGATGCTTATACACAAAAGGTAAAATTTTCCTATAATCATGTGATGAATTTCAGTTATTGTTCAGCATGTATGTTATCCCTATTTTCCATTGTAATTACAGAGCGAAACTTGTTTTCATAAATCAGTAGATAGAAATGCAAGAAGGGTTTTTTTTTTTCTTAAAGTATAACCAAGTCAATTAGAATTCCATGCTAAAAAATCACTTCCCATTTTTTGTCACCAAATATTTTACCTGATTCTTCACTGGATGACCTTGTTCAATTTTATCAAAAGCAAGGGTTTGGAGACCACCTGACTTGCAAAAGTTTTTTTCCCTCTGTCTTCCCACTCATTTTCCTTTGCAACCACCATTCCAGGTTTTGGATTGCACCCCTAGTACCTCATTAGGTTTTTTACTGTCTGGGACAGTGGGCCTGTGTAATATTCAGAGAGACGGGAAGGTTGGCTTCCCCTCTATGGAGTGATGGAGATAGATATCGGGAAAGAGAAACAGTGTGATCCGTTGGCTGCTGACCTTAGGCAAATCTAAGGAAACAATACATGTGGATAGATTTTGTGTGTGGGCTTAGTTTGAAGAACTGTCTCTGGGGACCCTGTCTTCTATTGGGTGTTTGAAGCAGGAACATATCACGCCCAGCATCTGCCAACTTGAGTTCTCTGTTCTTGCCCCTATTGGGTATGGATACTCAAAGTGGCCTCTTGGTAAACAGGAGGAAATGAAATTTGAAAGAAAATAATTATTATTTTGGCTGAGCACACATTATGGGTTAAATTTTGTCTTCAGGGATTAACAAATTTGGACATTTTCACATAAAAAAGTAGTTTCTCATATGAAAGGACACTCTTCTTTGTGAGCATATTCTTTGGATTACTTTATGTACTGATAGAAATAATATTATATTACAGAAATATTAACATATAGTAAAAATGAGACCCGTAATCCCATATCACCCTGAAAGATTCTGATTTTTCTGTTAAAATTATCTTCATACAGTATGTTTTTTTCATAGTCTCAAATTTTTTAAAATTTTGGAACAGTTTAGATTTACAGAAGAGATGTGATGATAGTACCTATATACCTTTCACCCTCTTCCCCTAATGTTTTTTCCCTAGCTTTATTGAAGTATAACTGACAAATAAAAATTGTATTTTTTAAATGTTTACAATATGATGGTTTGATATACACACACATTGTGACATGGTTACCACAGTCAAGCTGATTAACACATCTGTCACCTCACACAGTTATCATTTTTCCTTTTTGTGGTGAGAACACTTAAGATCTACTCTGTCAGCAAATTTCAAGTATACAATGCAGTATTCCTAACTATGGTCACAATGCTGTACACTGGATTCCCCAAACTTATTCATCTTATAACTGGAAGTTTGTACCCTTTGACCCCCGCCCCCCAGCCCCGTTCTAATCTCCTTTTCTTTTTTTTTTTTTTTTAATTTTTTTTTTTCAATGTTTTTTATTTATTTTTGGGACAGAGAGAGACAGAGCATGAACGGGGGAGGGGCAGAGAGAGAGGGAGACACAGAATCGGAAACAGGCTCCAGGCTCCGAGCCATCAGCCCAGAGCCTGACGCGGGGCTCGAACTCACGGACCGCGAGATTGTGACCTGGCTGAAGTCGGATGCTTAACCGACTGCGCCACCCAGGCGCCCCTCTAATCTCCTTTTCTATGAGCTTGACTTTTTTAGATTCCACATATTAAGTGAGATCATACAGTGTTTGTCTTTCTGCACAATGTGATACTTTTAGTGTGTTTTCTGTCTGTAGCAAGATGAATGGCTTGAAAATGGCATTCATTTTTAGGATTCTCTTCCACATATTTCTTTTTGTTGCCACAGAAGACTATCGTACATTTGAGAGTGACAGAGCCTTAAGAAAAGAGGGTCTGAGATGAGCCAGCCCAGAGAGGGCAGCTTTGTTAAGTGGCTCTGGGGACATTTCACCAAGTGTGTGCAGCAGCAGCTCACCGGTTTTCTTTCACGCTCTGCCTCTGGACCGCATCTCCCTGAATATTTCTATGTGTGCTCCATCTACTCCATTAACTTCCCTTATCACAGCTGTCTTAGGAGTACACTGTCATTTGCAGTTTATAGCTTAGTTAAAAAAATTTACCAAATCCTAACTCAAGGCGTTTAATTTTTTGGGACAATGTAGAACATTTCAGTAGGTTTGAGGGAATAGAAAAGCAACATTTTGAATTAACAAAATAGAGATCGGGACGCCTGGGTGGCTCAGTCGTTGGGCGTCCGACTTCAGCTCAGGTCATGATCTCACGGTTTGTGAGTTCGAGCCCTGCGTCAGGTTCTGTGCTGACAGCTTGGAGCGAGCCTGGAGCCTGCTTCGGATTCTGTGTCTCCCCCTCTCTCTGCCCCTCCCCTGCTCATGCTCTCTTTCTCTTTCTCTCTTTCAATAATGGATACACGTTAAAAAAATTTTTTTTAAAAATAGAGATCTGTCTACCTTGAATGTTCCTTTATTTCCTCCCCTCCAATTCATCACATAAAACTAGTTCATGTATGGCAAAGGAAACAAGTGACAAAACTAAAAGGCAATCTATGAAATGGGAGAAAATATTTGCAAATGCCATATTGGATAAAGGGCTAGTATCCAAAATCTATAAAGAACTTATCAAACTCAGCACCCCAAAAATAAATAATCCAGTTAAGGAATGGGAAGAAGACATGAACAGACATTTTTCCAAAGAAGACATACAAATGGCTAACAGACACATGAAAAGATTCTCAACAGCACTCATTGTCAGGGAAATACAAATCAAAACCACAATGAGATACCACCTCACACCTGTCAGAATGGCTAAAATTAACAACTCAGGAAACAATAGATGTTGGTGAGGATGCAGAGAAATGGGAACCCTCTTGCACTGTTGGTGAGAATGCAAACTAGTGCAGCCACTCCGGAAAACAGCCTGGAGGTTCCTCAAAAAGTTAAAAATAGAACTACTCAGCAACTGCACTACTAGGTATTTATCCAAAGAATACAAAAATTCTGATTTGAAGGGGTACATGCACCCCAATATTTAGAGCAGCATTATCAACAACAGCTAAATTACGGAAAGAGCCCAAATATCCATCAGCTGATGAATGGATAAAGAAGATGTAATATATATACGTGTGTATATATATATATACACACGTATATATATATAAATATATATATGTGTGTATATATATGCGTGTGTGTGAATATATATATACATATACACACAATGGAATATTACTCAGCCATCAAAAAGAATGAAATCTTTCCATTTGCATTAACATGGATGGAACTAGAGTGTATTATGCTAAGTAAAATAAGTCAGAGAAGACAAATACCATATGATTTTGCTCATATGTGGAATTTAAGAAACAAAATGACCATAGGGAAAGGGAAGGAAAAATAAAATAAGAAAAAATAGGGAGACAAACCATATTAAGAGTCTCTTATGGTTTGCCTATAGAGAATAAGCAGGGTTGCTGGAAGAGAGGTGGGGGGGGGGATGGGCTAAGTGGGTGATGGGCATTATGGAGGGCACTTGTGAAGAGCACTGGGTGTTATATCTAAGTGATGAATCATGTAAATTCTGCTTCTGAAACCAATACTACACTGTATGCTAACTAACCTGAATTTAAATAAAATCTTGGAAAAAAAACGTAGTTCCTATGTAAATACTTTCCCTTTTTACCTTGTAAAAATATTTAGCTTTCATGTTTCCTACTCTGAAAATGGTCTTCTAAAGTTTCAGGAATTGCCAAGGACATTTGAGGTCCAGGTTGGTGACAAACATTGGGTGTCATCACCATTTGGTTTCTCAGACATGTGGTTCCCTAATAGGAGTGTGGTTCCAGTGGATGCAGAGGAAGAGCAGCCCGCAGACTAATTGGCATGCAGGGGGAGCAGGAGCGGCCAAATGACTTACAAGGGATCCGCTGTGTCCTAACGGCTCTAAAGACTTTCTGCAGACCCGGGCAAGGCGGTGCAGGCTGTGTTTGGAGTAGCTCAGACAGGAAGCCAGTTAGCAGCATGGCAGCTGCTTGATTAAAGAGAATTGTTCAGTAGAATCAATGGGAACAGAAATCAACTATAAACTCTGCTTGCTTCCCCGAGGAGGGACAAAGTATGTTCGTTTACAGCAGACCAATGTGGGGTATGTCTTGTGTAGTGCTGAGTTGTTAGGAAAACCTCCCTTGGGCTGTTCCTACCCTAATGTTAGTCCTTCTCACAGCAAATTAATGATTTTATACTTCAAGATAACTTGCCTCATGTTGTGAATGCCTGTCTTTCTGGGCATTATTTTCTTCACATGTATTTTCATATGATGGTGAGGCATTGGGATAGCATTTTTTGCTTTTTGTTGTGTTTTAAGTATGTTTATGTATGTTATAATCCTATTTTATAGGTTAGCATTGGTAAACATTGAGCTAAGTTATGGAAATCATGTGTTTTTGTTGTTGTTGTTTGTTTGGTTTAATATGGAGACAGGGGTGCCTGGGTGGCTCAGTTGGTTAAGTGTCCAACTTCAGCTCAGGTCATGATCTCACAATTTCTGAGTTTGAGCCCTGCTTCAGGCTCTGTGCTGACAGCTCAGAACCTGGAGCCTGCTTTGGATTCTGTGTCTCCCTCTCTCTGCCACTTCCCCACTCACACTCTGTCTCTCTCTCTCGAAAATAAATAAACATTAAAAAAATAAAAAAATATGGAGACATAAAGGCATATTTTGATTTTTAAAGCCAACTTCCTAAAGCAGACATAGAGCTGGAAGAATGTTACACAGTCATGATTGGTTCCCTTATCATCTGGGAGTTGACTTCTGAAAGAACAGCAGAGAATGGATAAACAGGCTCAGCCAAGGGGGGGTTCTCTGATTTCTTTTCCATGTTTGCCTCTTTCTTTGGCCATTTCTTTGTGAAATACCTCCCCCCTCAAAAAACCCTTTTGTTTCTGATAATGTATTTTTAAAGTATTTTAAAAGATGGTAGTTATACATAGAAACATATTTTGGCTTTTACTCAGTTCTCTGTAATGTGGAAATATTTTTCTTTCTCATTTTTTCTTTTCCACTTTCTTTCCTGCATTTTGTCAGTGTGCCAAGTATTCTTCCAAACATGGATTATCTTGTATAATGTTCATACTGTACTATGAAGCTAATTTTAATTATTATTATTTTCCCCATTTTATAAGAAAGGAAAACAGTCTTGGAAAGGTTAAATGGGTAGATTAAGGCCACTCAGTTCAGAAAGGACTCACATTCATTTGCATCTAGCAACTAGGTTCCATAGCCTATGTTTTAAAAATTACTCTATAAGATGGCATTCCTAAACTCTGAAACTTCTCTGAATTTGAGACATGTCTTTTGTTATATTGTGTATAAAGATACAAGAACAGTGATGTCTTCTCTTTCGGTTTTGCTGTTCTACACTTATTCAGTATCATTTCTTACTGACTTTTCTCCTACTAGAAAGGGCTAGATCACGTACATTGGGCAGAAAATCACTTTCTTTTATTCCCATGTTTACAAGAGAAATAAAATATCTCCCTTTACTCAGAAGAAAACTAAGACAACATTTCATTTTGGCTTTGTTCCTATTAAGATATGGATCTTATTCACAAAGCTTTCAAACATCTTGGATCTGCCTTTTTTCTCAGACTATTTCTCCTTTTTTGCATCTCCCATAAAACAAGGTTTAAGAAAATATATTCTAGATTTGTGTTTTGACTGTTGTGGATTTTTTCTTCTCAAGGAAAACGTCTTTTCTTTGGAATTTATTGAACAAGTGAATATTTTTCTGTTCTTGGTATGCTGTGGCTGTGATTGGAAAATTCTAATGTACCCTGATTGTACCTTATGTCATATATCTGAAAGTATTGTAAGAAAAATGCTTTTGGAGTAGGAGTCCTTATCATGGCATTCATGAGCTTTAGAGGGTCTCATTGTAGTTGTCTGAAAACATTGGTTTGGCTTTAGAGTTCCAGGAGATCCTGAAATTGTAATGGTGTAGCTTTGGTTGATCTCTAAAGTTACTTTCAGATTTTTATCTGAATTATTTATATATTTATTTATATATTTATTGTTTATTTATTGTAATATAAATTCTTTATCTTATTATTTGCATTGGTTGAGATTAGCAGCTTCTTTTTTGTATTTCATATGGATTTATTTAGGATATAAAGTGTACTAAGTTTGCTGGGAGCTTCTTTATGCATATTTCTTCCTCCCCTTAGCCGTATTCATTCCTTCATTCATTTATTACATTTACATTGTGCTATAGTCAAACTATGTCTCCTCAAACTAAGTAAGATCACTCCATTATAAATTCATTCTGTAGTTCTCCATGGTAATTTTATCACTCTTTACAAATTAAGTATTTGTATGATGTCTACTCACTGTGCCAAAAGCTACAGTAGCCTCGGGATTGGGCACACTGCCTGACATAATAGGATCTCCAAAACATCACTGTTGAATGAATATATTACCATGTCCGTTTATAGTGCCTGGCATCTACCTGAGATTCACTTTATATCTGTTGTAAATAGGTAATCACTATGGAGTGTTGGAAGGGTAGAAAAAGAAGAAACACAACATGATCCTTATGTCAGGGAGCTTACAATTCACCAGAGGAAAAGGAAGTATCAAACCCATAGTTCTGAGTTAGGTGCTGTAGGAAATGAAGAGAAGGACAAGAGATAGCAGGCAGCATGGAAGGAAGACTTCTCAGTGGAGACCTGATACGGGGAATGACTTATGGGTAGAGAGAACATGTCAAGTAATCTGAAAAGCAGGATCAGCAAGAAGGGTGAGGAAGACCCCTTGGTGCAGAGGCCACTGCAAGGAGTCTATAGAATTTCCCCAGTTGCAGAACTGTCTCTGTCTCTGTCCTCGGGCACTAGAAACAAGTGATTTGCCTAATATCAGTGAATGAAGAGCCACGGCCAGATTAGGGGGCTGTTGGAAATTTGTGATGGGGAAAAGGGTTTTTGAAAAGGAGAAAGAGCAGCACTGGGAGCAATAGTAAGGCTCTGATGGTAGTCTTGGAGCACAGGATGCCCTAGGGTGGAGAGCAGAGGAGGGCAAGTCTTGTGTGGAACGCAAGCGTGAGATGCTAAAAGGAAAGTATAATAATAGCTAAGCAAGTTTTGTTCTAGAAGGAGACAGGATATCCACGAGCCAAGCACCATCTATGTATCTCGTGAACCTCATGCAGATGAATGAGGATGGTTAGGGCAGAAGCCAAGCCAAGGAAGGAACATCACTATGACCACCATGAGGGGTGGGGACTTCTGGGTTGGGACACCTGCATGTGTGGTTGATCTTGCAGAGTAGCTGTAAAACCAAGACGTCACAGGCTAACCATTCCCTTCCCCTGCCCAAGCATTCACTTTGTATCTATTTGGGGTCATTTTAGCCTTTTGTCCAGTAATTGTTTTCCCCTTTATCTCCCAGTGTATCTGCCTCCTGAGATTCAAGATGGCCCCAGATGTAACTGTTCCATCCTCTTAAGGATAGGTATACTGGTACCTTCATCCACTACAACTCCCAGTCACATACTTTCCACAAATAATAAAGTCTGCTTTTCTGCTAGCAGTTTGTTATTTTCTCTCATCCTTGCTCCCCACCTTGCATACCACATATTCTAAATAAAGCCTGATTTGTTGGCTTCATTTCCCCTTTCTTTAAAAAAAAAGGTTTTGGTCACAATTTAAAAAACAAGAATAACACCAAAATCATCAACTTAAAAAAACCAAGAGGGGCTTTGTAGAGTGAGAAACCATAGCACAGAAATTAGAGTTTACCAAAAATACCCTTAGAGAGTGTCATCAATAGTGTCAACAATAAAATCCTGGGAGTTAGGAATCTGATTCTAGTCCTTCATTTTCAACAGAAATAATTATTTTTATGGATGACTGTTCCCAAGTGTTTGATGATTCCTGGATTCAGTGTTCCAGATGAAAGCATCTGTTCTAAACCCTGCTAAAGTACCTCCAGAATCATTTCTTCACATTCCCACATTTCAGTGAAGGCACCAAAATGTAGCTGGAAGTAATTACTTCAGACTAAGCCCTGATGCTAATGGCACTACCTCATTAGTGTTGTGGCTCAGTGAGGAGTCAGAGTGTATTTTTAATGAGTTTAGAATGGTAATAAAATAAAAGTGGAATTGTTGGGCAGAAGGAATATGTAATCCTATTATACTAATGTCTCAACGTAAAGGGAATAGTGACAGGAATTGTAGAGGATTGTATTACTTTTGCTCTCATCTCTGCCTTTAATGTTCCTGGCTGCTTGAGATCTTGCCCTTTGTGAAATGCATACTTCCCTCTCCACCTAAATCTCCCCTTCCTGCAGGTGTCAGATCAGATTTCAAGTTCTCTGTGAAGTTTTCCTGACCACAAGATGTATTTTCTCTAAAAGCTGGTGGTAGTATTGTTTGGGCACCAAAAATGTTGTGTTTCATGCCTCAATTCTGTCTCCTTCTGTGGCAGTGCCACACACAAAACAACCTTGGTAGGTTAATTTATTTCTAAAAAGCATAAGAAGAGGATATGTAGAGAACATGGACAACATTAAATTTTGTTCAATAGTTTTTGAGGAATTAGAATTTTGAGGAATTTAGAGCACTCTGAGGGAAAAACAAATCTGAAGCCTTTGCTCTTATCCAAAATGTTATTGAAGCTTAATAGATATGCAAATACATCAAACTTCCCAGAATCCCATCCAGAAGTACATGAACATCTTTGTAAACATCATATGAACTCTTTGTAATGTGAGCACCATCAATGAATGATGGCCTGGAAAGATAAAATTATCCATATATCCACCCACCCACCAGTTTAGAAGCACTAAGTGTTAGTGCTAGGTGTTGGGACACAGAAATAAAAAAAATGTCATGAGTAGAATTCCTGCCCTCATGGAGATCCTGCCACCCCAAATGTAGGAGACAGAAATGAGGGTAGAACCAAACCATGAAGGACTTTTTATGCTGTGGTAAGGCATTTGCATTTTATTTTGAATTCTGAGGAGAAATGATGAAGATGTTAAGCAAGAAAATAATGGTAATGATTTATGTTCTAGAAATATCTCTCTGGGAGCACTAGAAGTAATAGAGTGGAGATGTGGCAAAGCAAGTTTGAATATAGGGAGGTGAGAAATAGACCATTGGATATTCAAAATAGTCTCTCCAAACTCTCTTTAAGAATAGGTATCCACATATGAGTGAAACATACATCTGTCTTTCTCCGACTGACTTACTTCACTCAGCATAATACCTTCCAGTTTGATCCACATTGCTGCAGATGGCATGATTTCATTCTTTCTCATTGCCAAGTAGTATTCCATTGTATATATAAACCACATCTTCTTTATCTATTCATCAGTTGATGGACATTTAGGCTCTTTCCATAATTTGGCTATTGTTGAAAATGCTGCTATAAACAGATGACCTTGGGGGAAGGGAAGGGGAAAAAATAGTTACAAACAGAGAGGGAGGGCGGCAAACCATAAGAGACTCTTAAATACAGAGAACAATCTGAGGGTTGATGGTGGGGGGTGGAGGGGAGGGGAAAATGGGTAATGGGTATTGAGGAGGGCACTTGTTGGGATGAGCACTGGGTGTTGTATGTAAGTGATGAACCATGGAAATCTGCCCCAAGAACACACTTTACACACTGTATGTTAGCCAATTTGACAATAAATTATATATATATTAAAAAAACAACAGTAGAGAGTCAATCACCCTCAAACTAAAAAAAAAAAAAAAAAAAAAAAAAAAAAAGAATAGGTATGTAAACCACCAGTTGGAGAGCTAAAGATATTTCTGGCTGAAAACTGTACCAGTTTAAAAGCTTTCTGATCATGCACACCAAAGACGAATTAAAGCAACCAGGGGCTTCTTGGCTTTATAAAAGGAATTTATTTTGAAAACAAAATTTGGTTATAATTATAAGCATTTTTATTAAACTTATGTGTAATGAGATGCTATATTTATTTAATTTGTTGAATTAAAAAAAGCATGGAGCTTTAAAAAATAAAGTTGCATTAAAAGGACTTGAAAATATTTTGTGGTTTAATAGAACTTTTTGTTCTCTCACATAGGATTTTATTTTATTAATAAGACATACTAAAATTCAATTTGTTTCCTTCATCATGACTGTGTTCTCTCCAAAGAGTTGAAGGATTCATTTTCATATAAAGGAATGCATAAAAAAATTATAAAATTCAATGAAAGTAATAAAATTTTGTCTAGACATGCAGAGAAACATTTCATGAGCAAAGATTCTTTAGTTGACACGCCAGAGAAATTCAGAGATCTGCATAGCTGTTACCCACCCTACTGTCTAATTTGGTTAAAAGAAAATAATTCCTTAGCCTAGATTTGGTCCTTCCATTCCACCCCCCCCCCCCACCTCCTACCTTGGAACAAATAGGACATTTTTAGGTTGAGCATCTTGTGGGGTCCATAATTAAAGATTCTACTGTGCACATAAATTTAGGTTATCCTTTTCAGTCTTGATGGGAGATTTATAACCCCACCTGTCAAAAAGTCAAAATTCTGTTGCTTATTAGTCCTAATAAAGCAGCAGAAGTTTCCTGAAGGAAATGCTGATGAGCCTAATTGTTCACAGCTGGAGGGTGAAGGGTTGGTTTTATCAATGAAATTTTAACCTTCTTCTTCCCCATTTTGGGAAGGTAACAGGATAGAGAGTTATTGTGCAAAGACCAATAGTATTTCTATATAGTAGCAATGAATAACTGCAAAATAAAATTAAAATAACATCATTTACAATAGCCCAAATCATAAAATGCTTAAAGGTAATTTTATCAAATATATACTGTACCTTGAAAATTATAAAACACTGCTGAGAGAAATCAATGAAAGCAAAATAAATGTAGGGAAATGCTGTGTTCATAACTCAAAACATTTAATATGTTTAAGATATCAATTCACTTCAAACTGGGCTAAAGATTTAACATCACTCTAATTAAAATCCCACCAGGCTTGTTTAATAAAATTTTTGGAGGGGGGGTGTCTGGCTCCCCAGTCAGTTAAGCATCCAACTCTGGATTTCAGCTCCAGTCTTGATCTTGAGGTTGTGAGTTTGAGCCCCGCATTGAGCTCCACATGGAGCCCACTTAAATAAATTTTTTCTTCTTAACTTTTATAATGCAAATTCTAGGAATTCTAAAATCTTTGAAGAGTTAGAACAATTTTGATGAGAAGAAAGTTGGAGAACATATACTATGTGATTTCACAACTGACTATAAAGATAAGGCAATCATTCTGTGTGATTTGGGACTTGACTGACACGTAAACAGACCAGTGCAGCAAAATAGAGCCCAGAAACAGACCCCCACATGACTTGGCAATTGATATATCAAGGTAATTTCACGGGGGAAAGGATGGATTTCTTCAATAGTGTTGGGAGAATTGAATATCTTTATGTAGGGAAAAAACCCAACCTTCAATACTTCCCTCATACTATATTCAGAAATTAATTCTAAGTGGATCATGGACATAAGTATAAAATAAAAATTAGAAGAAACAAAAATTAACATCTTTGTGACCTTGGGGTAGGCAAAGATTTCTTAGGAGAAATAAAGCACTAACCATAAAAAGAAAAACAGATCAATTGTTCTTCATCAAAGTGTAAGTATTATTAAGAAAATAAAGATGAAAAGACAAGCCTCAGACTGGAAGAAAATACCACAGTCCATATATTTAGAGCTTTTATTAAGCACAACAAGAAGCAAAACCACCAAATTGACCAAATGGGCATATTTGAACAGGCATTTCACAAAACTAGATCTATAGCAAACACATAGTAGATGCTTGACATCATGAGTCATCAAGGAAAAACAAAACCACAATGAGAACATAATTCTTCCATGAGAATTGTCAGAATTAAAGACCCAATACCAAGTGTGAGGATGTGAGGCAGCTGGAACTCTTATATAGTTCTGATGAAATGCAAAATAGTAGAACTATTAGAAAAATAATTGGTAGTTTTTAATAAAGTTAAATATACACTTAACATAAGACCCAGCGATGCCACTGTGTGGGTATTCATTTACCCAAGAGAAATGAAAAGACGTGTTTACAAAAAGACTTTTATGTGAATATTTGTGGAAGATTTATTTATAATACCAAAATGGAGACAACTCAAATGTCCATCAATAACTGAATGTATAAACAGATTGTGCCATATCCATATCAAACAAAAAAAACTATGAATTACTGATAGATACAACATTAATTCATCTTAAAACATAATGGTGAGTGGAAGAAACCAGTCCCCCAAAAGCATATGGTATATAAATTTCTAGAATAGTCAAACCTAACATATAGTGACAAAAAGCAGATGCGTGGTTATCTCATGCAGAAGATGGAAGATGACTGGATGAGGCACAAAGGAACTTTTGAGGGAGATGAAAACATATAAATCTGTCACACTGCAGGTGTATGTGTGGGTAAAATGTGTGCATTTTATTCTATGTAAATTATACCCAATAAAGTTGATTCAAAAAGTAAAAAGACATGATATGTATCCAAATTGTATGGTTTTGTTTTGTCTTGTCTTTTAGAATGGGATTAATGTTATATATAGGTAGCACAGTGTCCAATATAGCAAGATATGATATAATTAAAAATTAATGATAGAATGCTTTTAGTGCATGATTTATGTTATATTTAAGTTCAGACTTTAAAATATGAACCTCCACAGTAAGTAACCAAGCAGCTTTTTGGTTCACTAAACAAAATCTTAAAAACACATTAGATTGTACATACTAGTTTATTCCAGATAGTCTTAGAAGTTGTTAAGCTCTTATTCCTTCTGTATCTTCATTTTCTTCTTGTTATTTTAATAAAATGAAAGTGTAAAAAGTATGTTACATTGGCTGATTTCAATCTAATGAAAGAATGCATCTGACAGCCATAAAGTATGGATGAGAAAATTCTAGTTCTCCTATTTGCAGTAAAGGAAACCAGCTAGTATTTGTTTTCCACTGGAAAAATACTTGCCTTTCATAACTTTTTTTATATACAATGGGTGAATTAGGGACCCCAGAGACATGTTCAGGGCAAGATGAAGGAAATGTTGCTGATTTTTTCTTTGGAATTTTGGTTACTCTTTATTGCATTATTCTTTTGCATTGTACCAATTTGCTAGCAAATGGCAATTTAGTCTCATGTATAAACCTCTAGACTCTATCACTCTATGATAGAAAATTTTCAGAGCAGTTTGATGTGGGCATGTGTTTCGGTTCAGGTCAAAAAGTGTATCTTTGAAAATAACGACTTAAAATATGACCATGGTGGGGTGTGTGGGTGGCTCAGTCAGTTAAGTGTCCAATTCTTGATTTCAGCTCAGGTCATGATCTCACTCACAGTTTGTGAGATTGAGCCCTGTGTTGGACTCTGCACTGACAGCATGAATCCTGCTTGAGATTCTCTCTCTCCCTCTCTCTCTGCCCCCTGCTCACGCACATCTCTAGCTCTCTCTCTCTCTCTCTCTCTCTCTCACTCTGTCAAAATAAATATACAAACTTAAAAAAATATGATCATGGTACTAGATTTTTAAAAGGGCAAGAATGGAATTTTTCTGTCATAAATTCAATTGGGTGAATTAAATGTATGTGTTGCAAAGCACTGTGTTGGGACTGCAGGGCAGACACAGATGAATAAGGCACCCACTATTCCAATATACTCAGAAAAACTAAATGACTGTCTTCATTTGAACATTAATTTACACATGGTTTGGTGACTGGAAATACAGCAACAATGTGATAGTACATCAGTGAGAAAATGAAATCGATGGCAAATAAAATGGAAACATTTGATTAAACAAGTCACTGTGAAGGTCATTAGCAATAAGAAGCTGTCTAGTCCATAAGTGTTGAACAGTAGTAGAGTCAGGACACTTGTGTGTTTATGAGAAAGAGGTGTGGGCGCAGAGCCCATGGTTTGGTGTGCAGAGGCCACTATTGTACATCAGTACTAAGGCTTCCCTTTCCCTGAACGGATACAAGCTCCAGTCCAAGGGTGTGTGTTGTTTCTGCCCCTATTTCACCTCAGCTCAGCACCCTTGCACTATTGCATGGTAGTGGTCTGACCTCAGTATGACAGCTGAATTAATAAGGGCATGTTCAAAGTCAAATTATACTTTTATCTTTCAGGATGATACTGTGTTACATTCCACTTTTCCTTCCAGGAAGGAAGGGATTGACAGACTTTTTGATATCCTATTTCTGTGCTTATTCAAGTTGAATCCAGTCATTCTTTGGCCAAGAGAGACAATTATTTCCTGTATGTGTGTGGCCTGAAAAGTGTAGGCTATACATAGTGTTTTGGTATTTTCAACTGAGTTATGCTCACTGTTTTAGTAATGTCTACTTTGTGTGCCTATGTTTGCTGGACATTGTGTTAAGCCACTCATATAATTGATCTCATTGAAATCCTTTCAACCTTATAAGGCAGAAATTATGATGGCAACTTTACTGCTAATACACCTGCAAGCCAAGGAGGTTAAATGGCTTGCCCAGTCCCCCATATCATCACTGGCTGAACCAAGATATAAATGGGTCAGCCTCCCTTCCTGGGCTCTGCTGGATTGGTCACACTCAGATGTCCTGTGGAAAGAAGGAAACCTAGTTTTGAGATCTTAGAATAAAAAGAATCATTAGAGATCACTCTAGAAATGGAGGCCCAGAGGTTTTTCAGAAGGTCTAAGGATTTGCCCAAAGTCACGGAGCTAAAATAGAAGAGTTTGCCTGAGAGAAAAGGGTCTTTATTAAAGGGTTTCAAGAATCAGAACAACAGCTGTCATCAGCAAGCCTAACTAGTGAGTAGTTACTATTTAGGGGCCACAAGGAGGCAGATCAGTGCCATGAATAAAGGCTTGGATTTGTGGGGTCATCTGGGCCCCAGTAACATCCTTGGTCTGTCATTCACTTGTTGTGTGACTTTGGGCTATATGACTGCCTCCATTTTCCATTCTGGAAGATGGAGATGGTGATAGTAATAACTCCTACCTGGTTAGAGCGAAGATTATGTGGGGCCATCAATATGTAGTTACTACTATTATTTGTAGTATGTGTAATACACCAACCCAGTGACAATGCTTGAATAATAATAAACAACAACAATCAAAAAGAAAAAACAAAAACCTAGTTTTGATAGGGACAGAAAGAAGTTTCAAGGGATAAATTTGGTTTTTGTTTGTTTGTTTGTTTTTTCTCTCTGTGATTGTATTTTACTGTCTCCTCTTTGACTGTGCAGCTATGTAGTTACTGTTCACTGCCTCACCCAGACCACCTAAGGACTGGGGTAGGTGTCTGGGAATCTGCAGACAGATAGCCTCATTGTCAGGATTCATCATAGATATGGATCATAACAGCTGAACAAATTAGAGTGTTTTTTATTGATTTCTGTTTTTACATTAAAAAACACTTTGATTTGATTAAAAATATTAAATTATAAGCAAATAGGCATACAGATTGCATAGTAAGACATAGTAGAATTTCTGATTTCTTCAGCAGCTTTCCAACATAAACTTCTTTCCTGTGCCTTAAATCTAGATTGTCAGGTCTATGGAGAAATCAGGAAAAGGTTTCAAAAGTTACAAAACTGAAAGAAACATATTTCATTTTTATATAAACCATGATTATGATGCATACATTACTTCTACAATACTGATAGACATATTAATCAAACTTTAAAATCCTGGTGTGAATAACGTTTGTATATATGTCTTGAATACTCTTTATGAGGGTCAATGTGGTTCTCATTTCTACTCTACAATCTTATTTATGGCTCTCCCCTAAGGAGCTAGCTTTCTATGAGAGTGAAAATTCAAAATAAAAAATAAAAAAAAATACACATCAAATATTTCAGAAGTCAAGAGTTTAAAAAAGTCTACAGGCTGTTTTTAACATAACACAAATCTTTGTCCTCAAGGTAACAATAATCAGAGTTCCAACTGCATATCTACAGAGCTCTTTGTCCAGGTCACTGTCTCTTCTCTGTGCCTTTTGATCTCTGGCTACTATGGCCTGCTCCAGGCTTGGGAACTTTCTCCAGGGCAGTTAGCTGGGACAATTGTTTCCATCTCTCAGGGGTCCAGGGGTCACTGGCCTTCCCTGCCTCATGTTTTGTGTGATTTTTGTCATTTGGCTTGATTTGTTTTGTTTATTAGGAAAGGTGAATTTTAGTGTTTGGCAAGATTGTGCAGATAATGACTTATTCCTCACTTTCTAGCCCCATCTGCAAGGGTATTCAAATGCTCATACCTTAACTGTAAAGCCACACTGAGACTGGGAAGGATAGTAACCTGTTCTTTGGATGAGTTTTGTTTGGGCTAAGAAAAAATTTATTGTCTCCTATATCAACAGTATTTACACGCTTTAGATTGTGCTGTGTTTTATTAGGCCCACCTACTCTACTGAAAGGCTTTGACCACAAATGTAAGGTGATCTATTTGAGGTGGAGCTGTAGGTCTGCCAGAAGCTGAGGTTGCAGACTGTCTTCTTTAGCCCCTGTGTGAACTCAGCTCAAGAAACTCATGGGCTTTAATTTTTTTTAATTCTTTGTTTTGAAATTATTTTAGATTTAGAGAAAAATTGCAAAAATCATACTAATTAGGAAATTAGCATTGCTACAACTTTATTAAGTAATCTATAGATCTTGTTCAATACCTGCCACTGTTCCATTAATGTCCTTTTTCTGGTGCGAGATCAACTTCAGAATCCCACATAAAAACACACTCATGTTAAGTGTACATGTAAGTAAGCTTTGACAAATTTATACATCATGTAACTACCATCTAAATTAATATGTAGAACATTTTTCCCATTCCCAAAAGAATCCCTTATATTTCCAACACACCCCAAAGTTCACTGTGCCCCTTCCTAGTCCATCCCCCACCTACTTGCAGCCATGGCAACCACAGGTCTGCTTTCTGTCTCCTTAGATGAGACTGTTTTTTTCTAGTATTTTAAGTAGATGCAATTATCTAGCATATATTCTTCTGCATCTGGCCCTTTGTGTTCAGCATACTTGCTTGGATATTCATTCATGTTGCTGTACCTGTAGTTATTTATTTTTTTTTTATTGCTGAGTTTGGAAATACCACCACAATTTGTTTATTTGTTCACCTGCTGATGAATATTTGGATTGTTTCTGGATTTGAGGTATCTAGAGGAGAAATCATAGGAAGGTGGACCCTTCCCTGCCATATTGCTTACTCTTCCTCCAAGTGGGATTCTTGACTAACAAAGGTTAATACAAAGAACTAGGCTAGTTCTAGCAGGCTAGAAACCAGAATACCATTAAATATCCCTGGTTCAGAGCACTTTTTTCTGAAAGCTGCATTGGTGAGATTTATTTTGGGCTTAAGGCTTTAGTGACGCTTCTTCTTCCCCCTGCCTTAAATCTGAGATGTCTGGAATTATAGATCTGGCTCCAGCCTAAATTATTCACCCAATTTCAGACACAAAGCTGGGATAAAGAGAAAGAGAGCCAGTATTGAGAATGTGGGCTCAAAACCAGACTGCACAGGTTCAAGTCTCAGCTCAGCTAATTGCTGGACATATAACCATTGGCAAGTTAATTCACTCTCTGGGCCTCACTTTTCTATAAAAGAGGGGTAGCAATAGCACCTTCTTCGTGGGGTTGTTATGAGGATTGAAAAAGTTAATAGATGTGTTCAGCCTGTCTGACCTCAGTATACATTCAGTGGATTTTAGATGTTGTTATTAAAATATTCAATATGTGCCTTTCATTCAGGTTTGCCTGGATGTTCCTAGAGGTAAGATTCACAGATATGTTTTTTATCTTTTCCATTACCTCTAAGTCTATCACAGGGCTGGACAGATGGTAGCTGCTTAATATTTCTTTTCAAATTGAATATTGATGTCCAAATCATTCATTATTTTCATAGTGATGAAGTTATAGCTATTCTTTTGTGGGTTTCCCAAACTGAGCACTAATATCCTGTTATCCTGGGTTATCAGTCTTTATAACATATATCATTGATGTATTTGTATCTCTGGGAATAGTATTTGAAGTTTAAATATCCTCTTGGAAAGGTGAAGATAGAGATTTTGCAGATGATAATGTAGGTGGTAGAGCATCAATGGTTAAGGACATGACCTAGGCTTAAATCTGACTTTACTTACTAGCTGTGAGAACTTGGGTAAGTTACTGACTACTAAGTGCCTCAATTTCCCCTCTGTAAAATGTAGCTAATAGTAGTACCCATGTCATTGAGTTATGCTGAGGAGTGATATATTAATGCAAATAAAGCACTTAGAAAAGTCCCTTGCACAAGGTAAGCATTCAATACATGTTATTTGTTGTTACTGTTTTTTGTAAGGTGGAATATCCCCAATTTTTGAAGATACTTTCAATGTCAAATATTCTACTTCACTAGCTTAATTGTGCTAAAATTTATTGCCCCCTGTATCCCAATTAGGAATTCAGAAAATCTGATTATAGCAATATTGGCTTTTTAAAAAAAGTCTTCTTAGTACTAAGCTTACTTATGCACCTGCATGAGTATGTACTGAAAGAAGTGATTTTGTTTGCTTGGATTCCTTGGAGCTCTTCTGTGCAGTAAGTTTGGACAGATGGAAAGAGAAGAAAAAAAGATATTAAATTCCACATACTTACAGTCATGCAGCTAAGAGAACACTGAACTTCAGAAAACTCAAATTCATGTTCATTATTCACTGCCTCTGACCACTTTACCTCTGTGAGCCTCATTCTTAATATGGGGACAGTGTTACTGTCTGCCAACCTCAAAAGAGTCTTTCAAAGATTAAATAAGAAAATTGATGGAAAAGCCCAATGTAACCTATACACTGATATATAAATACATAATGTGTATATTTATTTGAGTGACTGATATTCTGGCAAATTAAATGTTCAGATAATAGAGAATTCTTATACATAACAAATTATTAACCAATTAGTAAAAGATTGAAATGCATTGACAAAATACTTAGCATCTAAATCATTTCGACATATACATATAACATGCTTTTCTCACTCATCTTTACCCATGATTAGGAGAGTATTTAGTTCCTGACACAAGAGCCTTCTCAATATTTCTGAAAGTTCCTCTGATGATATGCCAGATGTTCTCCCAAAGTACTGTTGTCTACCTCTTATTCTGGCTCTCATCTCTGCTATTGCCCTCTGGTCCTTGGACATTGCCTCTCCACCCATTACCCAATTCCGTGGTGATGTATTCTTCTATGACTCCAGAGTGGCACTGTACAAATGTTGTACACTGCAGAATCTGCCCTGCTCAAAATCTGATCATGCCATCTACTAAAGCCCTTCCACATACTTGTTCTCTTTCAATTCTAAGATTTTTTTAATGCTCTTCCAAGTCATCTTCTGTCATCTCATGAATTCTTCATCATTCTTTATGTGTAAGCTTCAGTGCCATTCTTTCAGGGCATTTGTCCATGACCCGCTGTCAGCTTCAGCTTGCAGCTTTTCTCAGCTTGGGATGCTAGGTCTGTGTTTTGGGGGCGGGTTGACAGTTTGGTCTGAGAAGCTATAGTGTAGTGATCTGGTCTCGGGTTTCCTCTCTCAACTGTGTGTACCCTTTCCCTATGGTCAGTTGTTTTCCACTTGGAATTTCTAAATTAACCTATTCTATATAGGGTTCTATTTTATCTCACAGTTTCCAATATGTATATTTATATTTTAAAATATTTTGTAGAGGGCCCTTCAGGACTGCACACTGCCTAAGTTCTTCCTTCCTTCCTTCCTTCCTTCATCCCTCTTTCTTTCTTTCTTTCTTTCTTTCTTTCTTTCTTTCTCTTTCTTTATTTCTACAAATGTTTATTTTGTATTTACTGTGTGCCAGGGACTATTCTAACTTATGGAGACATCCAAAATATGTGAAATGAGGTGGTTGTTTTTTAAATAAAAACCAACACTCATTGTATTACAGACACCCAGAAATACCAGTAAATACAAGATATCAAGTCAAAAACATGCTGGATAAACCAACTTTTATTTTGCTTCTACAGGGTCTAGATTAGTTGATGGCTTTGAATTTGTGTTGTGTCCTACTCTACTATTAGGCTCTGGGCTTCTGGATAAGAAATTTCCTAAGCCTCATCTGCAAGACAAGGAAGAGTTCTGACTCAGACCATCATGAGGATTAGAGAAGATAAAGCATGCAGCGAGTGTGCTTTGCACAGAGAACAGCACATATTAAATGCACTAAATGCCAAATCTGTTATTATATTGGAACTTCCCTGTTAACCACATAAGTAGCTGATAGCACCAAAATTGATTAAAGCTATTAATTGTAGAGAAAATAGAAATGATTCCTTTGGGGGCTCTGACTAAATTATGGTATAGTGTATTGAGAAAAACACTGGACTAAGCATAAAGAATCTGAACCCCAGTTGATTTTTGACATTTTGACACTACATGACTATATGACTTTATGTAAATCATTTAATATCTTTGACTTTCTTTTTCTTATCTATAAAATTACAAGAGCCCGTATGGTCCCTTTTTATTAGAGTATACTAGAACTTTCAAACTGGTTTAGAGAATTAAAATTATATCCCCATAGGTCCTCTGTATCTCCTATTTCTACATTTTCTAGTATGATAACAGGACATATTTTCTTGTACGCAATTCTTTCTTCACAAGTAACATGCTGGAATATGAGTTTAACATTTTAGGAAGAAGAATTTATTGTAGCTATGGAGCAAGATACTGAAGGTTAATTGGAGTTTTGATGCAGTGGAGACATTTGTGAGTGTCTTTTTTGACTGGTTGGACAGCTTCTTCCCTTCCAAATCTGCCTCTGATTATCAAAGGAGACATCAAAGGTTGTTCTCCTCTGTAGAATGCCATTGGTTATTAAAGTTTAGATGAAGCACTTCATTTGTTTAATGGAGTACATTTCAGAGAGAACCCATAGACACTTAAATTCTCTTTATTATTTTTGTTAAACTGTAATCTTTCCTAATATGAGATGCGTCTTTGCAGTTGAGGTCAGCTGAGAAATCTTTTTCCCTACTGTTCAAGGGGAAATAGGATTTCTGAATTTTTATTCTAAAAACTTTAAATTCCAATTCTTTCTTATTAGAAGATGTGACCCTTTCTTCCTCCATTTTATTGCTTAAAAGAACAAGGAAAACTATATCAGTATGAATAATGTTTTAGAAATTTTATATAAAACTCTTTGCTATTTATAGGTATAATGTAAAATAGTAACAACTCTTTGCAATGAGGTGATGGTCACCAGAGTCAGTATTTAGGCAAAAATTAGTAAGTGTTTATATATTCTATGAAGGGCTTGAAACTCTACCAGAATATTTTTATTGAAACACAAGATATTAAGGTGGGTAAACAATACTTTCCAAGTGGTTCTTCCCCTCCATTCTGTTGTCCATATCCCAAACTGCGAGCACTCTTTTTTTTTAAGTTTATTTATTTTGAAAGAAAGAGTGCAAGTAGGGGAGGGGCGGAGAGAGAGAGAGAATCTCAAGCAGGCCCCACACTGCTAGTGCAGAGCCTGATGAGGGGCTCAAACCCATGAGCCATGAGATCATGATCTGAGCTGAAGTTGGACACTTAACCGACTGAGCCACCCAGGCACCCCCAAACTGTGAGCATTCTTATTTTTCACCCTGGTTAAGCACTGGCTGGAAAGAAAAAAAAGAGATCAAGAGAGTGAGAAAGAGTAAGGGAGATAGCAGAAGTGGGGAGTGAGAGTTCTACCTGGAAGAGCACTAAA
Source organism: Panthera leo (assembly GCF_018350215.1). Taxonomy (NCBI): domain Eukaryota; kingdom Metazoa; phylum Chordata; class Mammalia; order Carnivora; family Felidae; genus Panthera; species Panthera leo. Next base: position 62,756,032 of record NC_056685.1, on the reverse strand, counting down.
GATTTTATAAGTTCATTTAAGCTCAGTAAATATTTATTGATCATCTTGCTATAAGGTTAGGTATATCATTGTCATTTGATGGTACAAATGAATAAGGAAGAAAGCTTCTTCATTGTCCAGGAGCTCACAAACTTGTGAGAGGGATGGGTAAATGCATTTTTGACTACTATCAGGCTGATTTCTTGAAAGGGCTATCATAAAGACACCAAAGATGAGTATCTACAGAGTTAAGAGCAGAGACTCCCAAAGAAGACAGACCTGGTGAAGCTAAGCTCTGTTGTTTATATTTTGTGTAACCTTGACCAAGGTATTGACTGTTCTAAAGATCCAGTGTCCTCCTTTATAAATGGAGATAATGTCTGTCTCTAAGGGTCACTTTGAGAATTACAGGTATAGAAGATTATATGCATAGACACCTATATGCATTCACACAATGTCAGACATTTGGTAAAAGTTCTCAAAATGATAACTAAGTGATAGGAAAGTCCAGGGAATGGAGATATTAAATCCTACTGGGAGATTGTAGATACCCTCCTTGAGAAGGTGAGATTTTATTTTGATGTTAAAGAATGAACAGATCTCTGCTAGGAACCATGGGAAGGAAAGGCATTCTGGGCAGAGGAAGCTGTTTATTCAGAGGTTGCAAAGGACAGAGGAGGACCCAGAGAACCCAGGAGAGATTTGGGTGTGTTGTAGTGGGAGAGCATCTGGATATGCCAGGTAGTCAGAGTTTGGAGATTTTGAATGCCAGGTCAAGAAATTTGGACTTTAATTTTAGTAAGAGCTGTGTATTTGAAATGAATCTCACAGTTTTCAAAGAGTTTTCTCACACATTAAAAAAAAAGTCTGTGTAGCCTATGAGGTAGGTCAGGAAAATATTACATCATCTCACTACATACATAAAGAAATTTATTTTCAAATAAGAAAGAAGTACAAGGCTGCAGACCCAGTAAGTAGTAGACTTAGAACTGGGTCTCACATCCTTTGGCCTAGACAAAGTGTCTTGCCCTAGATGCTACCTCTGGCTGCAGTGAGTGTGGCTGAAAGTATTGATTAGGGGGCCTGGTGAGATCTTTTCTTTTAAGAAGGGAACTCCCCTTCAAGTGAATGGCATTGAGGAAAAACAGCCAAGTTGGGAAGACCAGTTAGGGGGGCGGGGCTTTAAGATAATCAAGGGGGAGATAACAGGGAGCCCAACTATGGAACTTCCAGGGCAACAGACTGAATAGCCTTCATGAATATGGAATCAACAGGATCAACAGGATGGGAAGACTGATTAGCCATGGAGGGTGAACTTTAAGTAAGGAGAAGGAGTTTATGGCTTTGATGTTTTGAATGTGACCAGCTGAGAAGGGGGATGTTCAGTCTCAGAGAATTTGAAGTGTTTTTATTATTCACTGTCTTTGCAGCAGCAAACCTTGGAGAAGTTGAACAAGATTGAAAAGTAGCTAATGACATTGGAATTGTGCCTTATGTTTACACAGCACATTCAGGTCTTTATCTCATGGTTGAATTAAGTAGCTGAGAACATCTGATATAATTATTATTTCTAGTTCTTTATTTTTCTCATCTATAAAATGGGGAATATAATGATTTCCCCCCTGGGCTTATATTGCGTTAGTTAATATATTTAAATCACAGCAGTGTCTGGCACATACAAATTGTTTCCCATTATTATTTTTGGTTTTATTGTTGTTAAGTTTCAGTTCTATAGGCTGTATATAATAAATGGGCTGACGAGGAAAATCCCACAGGCCACTTTTACAGGGATGCGAGGGAGGAGGAAGAGATTTGGAGAACTCAATCCCTGAATTTATGAATTTCAGTCTCTGATATAGAGTGGGGAAAAGGCCAGATCATTGTTGGCTTATTTTCTATTTTATTATGAATTGATAAAGAGAAATAGAAACCTTGAAATAGAGGTAATTTCTTAGAATTAGAATAGAATGGTCAGTGACCCTCATTGCTATGGAAAGCTAACTCTTAATTAAGAGTAAATTATTTGGGGGTGCCTGGTTGGCTCAGTTGGTTGAGCGTCCAACTTTGGCTCAGGTCATGATCTTGCGGTTTGTGGATTTGAGCCCCGCGTTGGGCTCTGTGCTGACAGCTCAGAGCCTGGAGCCTGCTTCAGATTCTGTGTCTCCTTCTCTGTCTGCCCCCTCCCCCATTCGTGCTCTGTCTCTCTCTGTCTCTCAAAAGTAAATAAATGTAAAAAAAAATTTTTAAAAAGAGTAAATTATTTGGTCCCTTTATATTCACTTCTTGAGGAAATGGAATTTTTCATGGAGGTAGAATTGCTAAATAAGAAAGAGCCTCATAAATAAAACTCTTCATACAACACCCCTAGCATACTTTCAGGGAACTGGAACATGAGAAATATACTTCAACATAACATTTTAAAAGAAATCCTCAAACACAAAGTTTGTCATTGCAGAAAGGAGGAGCCACTTCTAATTTCATTTGCTATGTTAAAATAAGTAAACAAAAGAAGAAATGGAGAAAGTAAGCTTTCAGGAGTACTTTTTCATTTACCTCCAGCCCCCCCAAGTACCTTTTTCCACACTGCCATTCTCTTTCCTTTCTTACTACTCTTCATTTTGATCCTATAAAGAAGTTGCAGGAGCATATGATCCAGTAATTCTACTATGGATACTTACCCAAGAATATGAAAACACTAATTCTAAAAGATATATGCTCCACTATGTTTATTGCAACATTATTTACGATAGCCAAGCTAAGGAAGCAGCTGAGGGGTCCATCAATAGATAAATGGATAGAGAAGATGCAGTATCTATACATAATGGAATATTACCCAGTCATAAAAAAGAATGAGACCTTGCTATCTGCAAAAACATGGATGGCTCTAGAGGGTATAATGCTAAGTGAAATAAGTCAGTCAGACAAAGGAAAATACCATATGATTTCACTCATTTGTAGAATGTAAGAAACAAAACAAACAAAGAAAAAAGAGACAAACAAGAAAACAGACTATTGACTATAAACTGATGGTCACCAGAGGGGAGATGGGTGAGTGGAGATGCATAAAATAGGTGATGGGGATTCAGAATACACTTATCTTGATGAGCACTTAGTAATGTATGACTTGTTGAATCACTATATTGTACGCCTGAAACTAACATAACACTGTATGTTAAATATACTGGAATTAAAAATAAATAGATAAAACTAGAAGAAAAAGATAAAATAAAATTAGATTAAATAAGCAAGAGAGATAGAGAGAGAGACAGAGAGAGAGAGAGAAGTTACATAAGTAACCAGAGTTTGGTCTTTGTGATGTTGAACTGAAAATAATTCCACCAGGGAGCCAGGGTTGAGAGGAAGAGGATACTTAGCTGGGCTTTAGCAATTTGGGATCACAGATCACATTGATATTGAAAATCAAAGGTAGACTTTTACCCCCAAAATGTTTTAATGCAAATATATGCAAAATTTTTCTTATAATTTCAAGGGTTATGGACTGCCTTAGGCCAGTCCTGGGTCAGGAGCTGCACCTGTTTTGGGAGAGCTGGTAGGACCTCTGGGCTTCCTCCTTGCCAAGCCCAGAGGGAGCTAACATAGGCGGAGGAGAGGGAGCTAACATAGGAGGGAGGGAGATAAATAATATGGTGCTTGGGGTGAATCCAGTCCAGGGCTTACTAAAAGGGATTCGGTTTCGTTTCCAGATTCTTTTCTTTTTTTTCCATTCCATAAATACTCACACAGCCAGTTTTCTAGGAACTTTTGCCAGGATTGTTGGTATGGTAGCAGGAAACCTGGTATTAAGAGAGAAAGAAGGAGGAGTGGGGAAAGAAGACACACGATCTGAGTGAGCTGGTCATTTCCTCTCTGTGCCATTTGGGTAGTTAGGTGTTAGGAAGTATATGAGGCCACATGTATTTTCTAAGTATGAAAACAGAAGCTTCTTTTGGAATTACTGATTCACTCTCATAGTCAGGCTTTACAGGATTTTCCCTGAGAGAGCTCATTCAAGTTCAAAATTTTGAGGGAAATGGGGAGAAATACTCTGAGGAAAAATTGTATGAAAAAAGAGTGAAAGGGTGAAAAAAGAGTAGCAGTGTGTGGAGAGTAAGGGTGAGAGAAGTGGTTGTAGGATTTTATGATTAGATGCAACTCTCTTTGTCTCCTCTCTGTCCTTAAAATATAGTTGATTTGCATATAGTTTGCACATAGTAATTGCCTCTGGATATAACCAAAGAATATATGCAAAATTTGACTTTGAAAAGAAAGTAAATGATCACATAATTTAAAATTGTGGGCCTGAAAATCATAGAGGAAATGATGACACAGGATGTAAAGCAGGTGGCCACGGAGCCTACCTTTGAGGCTTATTAACTCTGACTTTGGGAAAATTACATAACCTTGCCTACCTATAGTGTCCCCTCCTTTTTAGTATAAGCAATAGGTCTGTTTGGGAGATATTCAATAACATAAAATAACTCATTTATTCTACAGAATAGAACTACGAGGTAGATAACTATTATTGTCCCCATTTTATAATTAAGAAAAATACAGAGGTGTAGAAAAGTTAAATAAGTTGCCCAAGATGTTCCAGGGAGTAACTAGCAGAGCTGGGGGATTTAGACACAGCTGGTCTTGCTCCAGAGGCCATACCCTTAGCTTTGGTCCTTGTTGGTTTGCAAATAGGCCCCCATACATGGAGAGCAAGGAGAGACAGAAGAAAGAGGCAGGCCACTCCATATTGGCAGGTGGCAAGTATAGTAAGCAAGGGAACTCACCTACAAGAATTGTCTTCGGCAGCCACAAGAGTACATTTGTGTGCCTGCTGGCCAGAATCTTCAAAGTTTATATAGAGGCCTTAACTGGGTTCAATCCTGTATACTGTCCAGGTGGTCTCAACAGAACATCACTATCTCAAGGCTATTTGCTTGGAACCACTCCTACAGTAGGAACAATAGGCAGAATGTATCTTCCAAGGATAGAGTAGGGAGTGACCAACTCCAGGGGGTAAAGTGGCAGTTATGTCCTCTCAAAGACCTCTTCCAAAAATTCTTTACAGCTATCTGAAATTAATGCAGGTTGAGTGAAACATTTTTGAAGAGTAGAGTAAATTAGTTTTGAAAGAATATTATACATGTAGTATATTCTTAACATTGTTTTAGCAAACATTTTTCCTTCCTGTTTCACATATCTGACTAAAAAGTAGCAATAGCTATTTCTGTTCCCATAAGACTGTTTTTAAAAGGACCATTCTGGTCATAAGCTATGTAAATATGTATATACTTTTGGACTGTCTGGTAAGAAATGTTTTTGCTTTTATTTGGCTGAGACATGTATTTCATAAACTCTGCGTTGGAGTCTAATAACATGATCTAATAACAATGGATCTTGCTCATCCACTTGAAGTTGCTGAATCAATAAATGGTCCCACAAACCAAATCATTCTCCTGTGTTGTTGGAGTCTCCCAGTCAGCCAGCTTAGGAGGCCAGCCTTGTGTGATATTAATCTTTCTCATAAATTCCCTACCAACAGTTATTTATAAAAATATCTTTCTGCTTATTTGTAATGTCAGTCACTAACATAATGTGCTTATTTACCAAACATTAAAACATATTTGTGGGAGAAGAGACTTATCTAAAAATGGACTGAAATGGAGATCAGCTTTTAAAAAAATGGGAGGACCATGTGTCTAGAAAATACCCTAAAGCATCTTGCATAGAATTAAGATGCCATTGCCTGCCCTACAAATCTTTGTGTTTGTGTGTATGTTACTGTGATGAAAGTTGTCAAATTTCAACCCATCTGTTATTCTTTGAATAATTCAAGTCTCACAGATCACTTTACTATCAGTTTTCTTACCAGTTTTGTTGTTGGTATCACTACTTAAATGTCTTTAAGAATTTAAGTTTAGTCTGAAAATTCTCCAGTCACCTTAACCCACCCTAAAAGAGGACACTGTGTAAGTGTGAAATTGAAATGATGTTAAATTATTGCATATCTGCTGTCACACTAACATTGGACTGATGCCACATGTGTATCCCAATTTTTGGATTTGGGCCATTATACTAATAAGTCTGTGATATGCATTTAAAAACACTTTTTTCATGTTTATTTTTGAGAGAGAGAGAGAGAGAGAGAGAGAGAGGATGAGTGAGGGGGGTGGGTTGCAGAGAGAGAGGGAGACACATAATGAGAAGCAGGCACCAGGCTCTGAGCTGTCAGCACAGAGACTGATGTGGGACTCAAAACCATAAACTGTGAGATCATGACCTGAGCCCAAGTCGAACTCTCACTGACTGAGCCACCCAGATACCCCATGTGATATTCATTTTTTAAAAATCCAGCCATGACTACTTCAAAATATAATTCTTTGTCTTTTATTCAAGTGAAGAATGTCCAGACCACTGTAATTGGTCTTCACAGAAATGAGAAGAATGTCCAGCCTCAACTGTGAACAATACTTGCCAGGGCAGTAATGTCACCTCAGCCTCTGCAGTCCCCCTGCCCAAGGTAGCCACAGGGTCCCACTGGTCAATGAGATGAAAAAAAGGGGAGGAAAATCTTCCCTTGGAGTCTGTTGAAATAAACCTTTGCTAGCATTTTGTCTTAAGTCATTCAAGAATTGGCATTTTTCCAACTGTTTTCATGCAAGAAACAACAACATTATGCATCACATTAAAAATAACTTTCAGAAGGCTGCATGAGCAGGATGGTTAAGAGCTTGGGCTTTGATCTGAAAGCCTGGCTCTTGCCATTTTCTAGTCGTGTGACCCTGGACAGATTACTTAACTTCCCTAAGCCTCCATCTTTGTGTAAAGGGTGGGCAGTGATATCTACATCCTCGAGTATTATGAGAATAAAGTAAAATGAAAAGCATTTAGCACAATGATAGAAGGGCACAGTGACAAGCAGCTGCTACCTTATCAGTTTTGCCTTTGCCTCATCACCTTCCTTACTTGCTCTTCTTCCACACAGTGAATTTTGCTCTTCCTCCTCAGTTCGTCATTAAGATAGAAAAGCTCACCACAAGGAGTGTGTGTAAAGTGTCTTGAGATGACCAGAGAAGTGTATCACTCCACTGAGTGGTTATTTAGTCCTTAGTTTTTTTTGTTGTTGTTCTGTGGAGCAATTTTGCTTGTGCTGCTGTATTTCTGCCTGTGGATGATGGAAGAGTCCAGGCTACTCTTCTGAGCAAGACAGTCCAGTTTCATTCTTGCCTAACATTTTTGCAAGGTCAGTAGGAATGACATTTGAAACCTCATCTAGGTATTTGTTGGATAGTTTTAGTAATCTTAAGTGTTTTATTTTGGTTTTGTACTTTGAGGAAACAAAAGTCACATTCTGTTCAGGGTGTGGAGAAGTTAAGAGTAGTAAAAAGAAATTAATAGGTATTTTTGCAAAGATACACTCAGTCATGTCTTTATTTGTCCATAAGAGTTCTAGAGTTATCAGGTCAGAGGGTATATGTTGATCAATAAGTTTGATTCATTGGTAAGGCTTTCATAGAAATTGATGGCATTATTGGTTTGGTTATGGGGCTATGTAAACATTCTATTATATGGTACATTTACCACATGGAGTTTATATTTACTTATTACTTTTATTGAAGCATACTGACATATAAGATTGTATAAGTTTCAGGTGTACAACATTATAATCTGTCAACTGTGTGCACTACAAAATGATCACCACTAAATGTCTAGTTACTATCCATATGGTATTTATATGGGAAACTGTATAAATAATGCTAAATTAGGACACATTTGTTCCTTTGCATTTAACCTCACCTTGAGGTCTACTTTTTAAAAAATTGGAACTCAAGATTTTCATTTGTGGGGGAAGTTTTGAAGGATATTTATTGATTGTCACCATGCTATCAATGATGACTGTAACAATAATCATGAAAAATGTATTTAGAGCATCTAATAAACTCTTATGTTCTTCAAAACCTGTAAAATCAATTCTGAACAGCATATGGAAAGCTAGAGGCAATTATTTGAAAGTGAGACTAAAGCAGGGTGGGATTTCATTTGAGAAAGTGAAATATTAATGAATATCAACATCTTCTTATTTTCTACACCATTGAAACTGTTTATACTAGTGTGTAATACAAAAAATACGGTGTCATATTTAATAAAAAGTTCACACTTCACATTATTTCCTTTTTATCACAAAACAAGTCAGCTGTAATAACTTCTGATGCTTATTTTTAGCTACTGTAGAATGATTTAAATGATAAATTTTCATTTTTTAATGTTTATATATTTATTTTGAGAGAGAGAGAGAGAGAGAGAGCACATAAGTGGGGGAAGGGCAGAGAGAGAGAGAGAATTCCAAGCAGGCTCTGTGCTGTTAACACACAGATGTGGGGCTTGATTCCATGAACCATGAGATCATGACAAGATCAAGAGCCAAATGCTTAACTGACTGAGCCACCCAGGTGCCCCAAAATAATAAGTTTTCTATTATGTTATCAACATTTGTTACAGGGGCGCCTGGGTGGCTCAGTCAGTTGAGCGTCTGACTTTAGCTCAGGTCATGATCTAATCACTGGTAAGTTTGAGCCCCACACCTGGCTCTGCACTGACAGCTCAGAGCCTGGATCCTGCTTCAGACTGTTTACCTCTCCCTGCCTTACCTTACCCCACCCCTGCTCGTGCTCTGTCTCTCTCTGTCTCTCTCTCTCTCAAAAATAAATAAACATGAAAAGATATTTACAAATTAGACCTTTAACAAAAGCCTCCAGCAGTGTTATACTAGGCCTCTACTCCTAATCTATTTGATAGGCTAACTTCTATCATGTGTGATTCGGTGAAAGCTGGGAGGAATAGCAATATAGATGGTGGAGAGTTGGAGGTTAAGGGGATAAAAATGAATATTAATGAGTATTATTTTCTATTTATATCTCCTTAACATTTACTATTCTATGTGAGGGTTATATTCCATAATATTAAGATATACCAAATAATATGTTTATTATTCTGTATATTTATAAATCCTTTATTTTTTAAAATATTGTTTTAATGTTTACTTATTATGAGAGAGAGAGAGAGAGCGAGAGAGAGAGAGAGAGAGAGAGAGAGCAGGGGAAAGGCAGAGAGAGGGAGAGAGAGAGAATCCCAAGCAGGCTCCGTGCTGTCAGCATAGAGTCCAACATGGGGTTCAATCTCACAAACTGTGAGACCATGACCTGAGTCAAAATTAAGAGTTGGATGCTTAACCAACTGAGCCACCCAGGAACCCCTATATATCCTTTAAAAATACTTTATTATCATCTGAATTTTCTCTATGACATAAGCATTAAAGGTATAATTTAAAATTTTTCACATAGTTGAGCAATTTTAGAGGCTGCTTTTGTTATTTCTCACATCACAAGGTGAAAAGATAGGATATATAGATTTTATGCCTTTCTGATACTTACTTTATTTTTCTTACTTAAGCAATTCTTTATATATATATATATATATATATATATATATATATATATATATATATAAAATTTATTGTCAAGTTAGCTAACATAACAGTGTATACAGTGCGCTCTTGATTTGGGGGGTACATTCCTGTGATTCATCACTTACATACAACACCGAATGCTCATCCCAACAAGTGCCCTCCTCAATGCCCATCACCCATTTTCCCCTCTCCTCTGCCCCCCACCCCCCAAGCCTCAGTTTGTTCTCTGTATTTATGAGTCTCTTATGGTTTGCTTCCCTTTCTGAAACTATTTTTTCCCCTTCCCTTCCCCCATGGTCTTCTGTGAAATTTCTCAAGTTCCACATATGAGTGAAAACATATGATGTGTGTCTTTCTCTGACTTATTTCGATTGGCATAATACCCTCCAGTTCCATCCACATTATTGCAAATGGCAGGATTTCATTCTTTCTCATTGCCAAGTAGTATTCCATTGTGTATATATACCACATCTTCTTTATCCATTCATCAGTTCATGGACATTTGGGCTCTTTCCATAATTTGGCTGTTGTTGAAAGCACTGCTATAAACATTGGGGTACATGTGCCCCTGTGAATCAGCACTCCTGTATCCTTTGGATAAATTTCTAGTAGTGCTATTGCTGGATTGTTGGGTAGTTCTATTTTTAACTTTTTTGAGGAACCTCCACACCGTTTTCCAGAGCAGCTGCAGCAGCTTGAATTCCCACCAAGAGTGCAAGAGAGTTCCCATTTCTCCACATCCTCACCAACATGTGTTGTTTCCTGAGTTGTTCATTTTAGCCACTCTGACCAGTGTGAGGTAGTATCTCAGTGTGACTTTGATTTGTATTTCCCTGATGATGAGTGATGTTGAGCATCTTTTCATGTGTCAGTTGGCCATCTGGATGTTTTCTTTGAATAAATGTCTATTCATGTCTTCTGCCCATTTCTTCCCTGGATTATTTGTCTTTTGTGGGTTGAGTTTGGTAAGTTCTTTATAGATTTTGGATACTAATGCTTTATTCAGTATGTCATTTGCAAATATCTTCTCCCATTCTGTCGGTTGCCTTTTAGTTTTGTTAATTATTTCCTTTGTAGTGCAGAAGCTTTTCATCTTGATGAGGTCCCAATAGTTTATTTTTGCTTTTAATTCCCTTGCCTTTGGAAACGTGTCGAGCAAGAAGTTGTTATGGCTGATGTCAAAGAGATTGTTGCTTGTATTCTCCTCTAGGGTTTTTATGGTTTTGTCTCACATTTAGGTCTTTCATCCATTTTGAGTTTATTTTTGTGTATGGTGTAAGAAAGTGGTCCAGGTTCATTCTTCTGCATGTTGCTGGCCAGTTCTCCTAGCACCATTTGCTAAAGAGACTGTCTTTTTTTCATTTACCTAGGCAATTCAAAAATAATAATAGATATGGATTTAGTAAGAAAAAAAAACAAAAAAACCCAGTGACTCTTCCATCTTGTCATTAAATTTTTACTATTACAAAGTTATTTGTCATTTATTATTTGATGTAGCTTTAAAAATTCTGTTTTATCATTATTCTTAATTTGATATCTACTAAACCTGATATTATAAACTGATGAGGTTTTCAGGTACAATTATATTTTCCATTTTTAATCTCTTTTTCTTCAGAATATGTTGTTACCATGTTGTTTGGAATAGACACATGCGATATAGTTAGTGTCTTCTTGAATATGACTTTATATATGAAGTTATTTGTTTATTAATTTGTCCTAACTTTTTGCCATAGTAGAAAACTCCAGATTTTTTCTTTTTGTATTTGCACAGATATAAAAGACTTTAAATTATCACTTAACTTTTAGCCACTTATATTTTAATTTTAAGTATGTCTCATATAGGCCTCAGCTTGTTAAATTTTATTTTTATGCCAGTGACCTATACCTTATATTGGGGTTTAGTTCATTTGCCTTAAAGATTTTAATTGATAACTTTCTACTACTTCCTGTTTTCTCCTATTGTTGCCTTCTTTTATTCCATTTTATAATATTTCTGTAGCAGATTATAAACTTTTTAAAAAAGTTTCTTTAAATTCCAATTAGTTAACCTACAGTGCAATATTAATTTCAGGTGTATAGTTTAGTGATTCCATATTTACATATAACACCCAGTGCTCAACAAGTTCCCACCTTAATCCCCATCACCTATGAACCCATCCCCCCACCTACCTCCTCTTTGGTACCCATCAGTTTGTTCCCTGTAGTTAAGAGTCTGCTTCTTGGGTTGCTCTCTCTTATTTCTCCCAATGCTTGGTTGTTTTGTTTCTTAAATTCCACATATGAGTGAAATCATATGGTATTTGTCTTTCTCTGATTGACTTATTTTGCTTAGCATAATACTCTCTGGATCCATCTATATTGTTGCAAAATGCAAGATTTCATTTTTTTTTCATGACTGAGAAGTAATATTCCATTTATTTATCCATTTATCAGTTGATGGGCATTTGGGCTCTTTCCATAATTTGGCTATTGTAGATAATGCTGCTGTAAACATCAGGCTGCATGTATCCCTTTGAATCAGTGTTTTTTTTATCCTTTGGGTAAATACCTAGTAGTGCAATTGCTGGATGGTAGGGTAGTTCTATTTTTAAGTTTCAAGGAATCTTCATGCTGTTTTTCAGAGTGGCTTCAACAGTTTGCATTCCCACCAACAGTGTAAGAGGGTTCCCCTTTCTCCATATCCTCATCAACACCTGTTGTTTCTTGTGTTGCTGCTTTTAGCCAATCTGACGGCAGTGAGGTAATGTCTTATTGTGGTTTTGATTTGTATTTCCCTGATGATGAGTGATGTTGAGCATCTTTTCATATGTCTGTTAACCATCTGGATGTCTTCTTTGGAGAAATGTCTATTCATGTCTTCTGACCATTTCTTCACTGGATTATTTGTTTTTTAGGGGTTGAGTTTGGTAAGTTCTTTATAGATTTTGGATACTAACCCTTTATTCAATATGTCATTTGCAAATATCTTCTCCCATTCTGTCAGTTGCCTTTTAGTTTTGTTGATTGTTTCCTTCACTGTGCAGAAGCTTTTCATTTTGATGAAGCCCCAATAGTTTATTTTCGCTTTTGTTTCCCTTGCCTCAGGAGACGTATCTAGTAAGAAGTTGTTACTTCCTGTATTACTGCCTGTATTCTCCTCTAGGATTTTAATGGTTTCATATCTCACATTTAGGTCTTCAACCCATTTGGAATTTATTTTTGTGTATGGTGTAGGAAAGTGGTCCAGTTTCATTCTTCTGCATGTTGCTATCCAGTTTTCTCAACACCATTTGTTGAAAGGATTTTTTCCCTGTAGATATTCTTTCCTGCTTTGTTGAAGATGAATTGACCATATAGTTGTGGGTTCATTTCTGGATTTTCTATTCTGTTCTATTGATCTGTGTATCTCTTTTTTGTGCCAGTACCGTACTGTTTTGATAATGACAGCTTTGCAATATACCTTGAAGTCTGGAATTGTGATATCTACAGTTTTGCTTTTCTTTTTCCAGATTGCTTTGGTTATTCGATGTTCCATACAAATTTTAGGATTGTTCTAACTCTGTGAAAAATACTGTTGCTATTTTGATAGGGATTACATTAATTGTATAGATTGCTTTGGGTAGTATAGACATTTTAATATTTGTTCTTCTGATCCTTGAGCACAGAATGTCTTTCCATTTCTTTGTGTCCTCTTCAATTTCTTTCCTCAGTGTTTTATAGTTTCAGAGTACAAGTCTTTCACCACTTTTATTAGGTTTATTACTAGGTGTCTTATGGTTTGGGGTGCAATTGTAAATGGGACTGATTCCTTAATTTCTCTTTCTGCTGCTTCATTATTGGTGTATAGAAATGCAACAAATTTCTGTACATTGATTTTGTATCCTGGGACTTTACTGAATTCATCCATTAATTCTAGCATTCTAGAATTCTTTGGTGGAGTCTTTCTGGTTTTCTATATAGAGTATCATGTCATCTGAAAATAGTGAAAGTTTGACTTCTTCCTTGCCAGTTTGGGTGCCTTTTATTTCTTTTTGTTGTCTGATGCTGAGGGTAGGACTTCCGGCTTCCAGCACTATGTTGAACAATAGTGGTGAGAGTTGACATCCCTGTCTTGTTCCTGACCATAGAAGAAAAGCTCAGTTTTTCCCCAATGAGGATATTAACTGTGGGTTTTTCATATATGACCTTTATTATGTTAAGGTGTATTTCCTCTAACCCTACTTTATTGAAGGTTTTTATCATGAATGGGTGTTGTATTTTGTCACATGTTTTTTCTGCATCTATTGAAATGATCATATGGTTCTTATCCTTTCTTCTATTCATTGATTGATTTGTGAATATTGATCCACCTTGCAACCCAAGAATAAACCATGATCATGATGAATGATTTTTTTAATGTACTTTTGGATTTGGTTTGCTAGTATTTTATTGAGAATTTTTGCATCCATGTTCATCAGGAATATTGGCCTGTAGTTCTCTTAAGTGGAGTCTTTATCAGATTTTGGTATCAGGGTAATGCTGGCCTCATAGAATGAATTTAGATGTTTTCCTTCCCTTTTTTATGTTCTGGAATAGTTTGAGAAGCATAGGTATTAGCACTTCCTTCAGTGTTTGGTAGAATTTGTTTGTGAAGCCATCTGGCCCTGGACTTTTGTTTGTTGGGAGATTTTTGATTACTGATTCAATTTATTTGCTGGTTATCAACCTATTCAAGTTTTCTATTTCTTCCTGTTTAAATTTTGGTAGTTTATATGTTTCTAGGAATTTATCCATTTCTTCCAGGTTGTCCAATTTGTTGGCATGTAGTTTTTGATAATATTCTCTTATAATTGTTTTATTTCTGTGGTGTTGGTCCTCCCTCATTAGTGATTTTATTTATTTGGGTACTTGTGCCTTTTCTTTCTGATAAGTTTGACTAGAGGTTTATCAATTTTATTAATTTTTTCAAATAGTAGGCTCTTATTTTCGTTGATCTGTTCTGTGGGTTTTTTTAGTTTCCATATAATTTATTTCTGCTCTAACTTTATTGTTTCCTTCCTTCTGCTGGCTTTGGCTTTGTTTGTTGTTGTTCTTCTAGCTCCTTTAGGTGTAAGGTTGGGTTTTGTATTTTAGATTTTCCTTGCTTCTTAAGGTAGGCCTGTGTAGCTATATACTTCCTCTTAGGACTTCTTTTGCTGCATCCCAAAGGCTTTGGAACATTGTGTTTTCATTTTATTTCTTTCCATGTATTTGTTTTAAGTTTTTCTTTGAGTTCCTGGTTGTTAAGTAGCATGTTGTTTAACCGCAATGTATTTGTAGTCTTTCTAATTATTTTTTGTGTGTGGTTTACTTTAAGTTTCATAACATTGTGGTCAGAAAATATGGATGGTATGATCTCAGTCTTTTTGTGTTTGTTGAGGCCTGATTTGTTACCTAGTATGTGATCTATTCTGGAGAACATTCCATGTGCACGAAAAGAATGTGTATTCTCCTATTTTATGATGTAATGTTCTGAATATATCTGTTAAGTCCATCAGGTCCAGTGTGTCATTCAAAGCCATTGTTTTCTTGTTGATTTTCTCTTTAGATGATGTGTCCATTGATATAAGTGGGCTGTTAAAGTCCCCTACTATTATTGTATTATTATAAATTAGTTCCTTTATGTCTGTTATTTTTAAAAAAAATTTTAATGTTGGGCATCTGGGCAGCTGAGTTGGTTAAGTGTCCAACTTTGGCTCAGGTCATGATCTCACAGTTTGTGAGTTTGAGCCCCACGTTAGGCTCTGTGTTGACAGCTCGGAACCTGGAGCCTGTTTTGGATTCTGTGTCTCCTTCTCTCTCTGCCTGTCCCCCACTGGTGCTCTGTCTCTCAAAAATAAATAAATGTAAAAAAATATTTTTAATTTTTTAATGTTTATTTTATTTTTGAGAGAGAGACAATGTGAGTGGGGGAGAGGCAGAAAGAGAGGGAGACACGGAATCTGAAGCAGGCTCCAGGCTCCAGGCTATCAGCACAGAGCCCAACAGAGGGCTTGAACTCACAAACTGCAAGATCATGACCTGAGCCAAAGTTGGACACATAACCAAGTGAGCCATCCAGGTGCCCCTCCTTTATGTCTGTTATTAACTGTTTCATGTATTTGGGTGCTTTCATGTTGCATGCATAAATATTTACAATTGTTAGATCCTCTTGTTGGATTGTCCCCTTTATTATTAAAATTTTTTTTAACGTTTTTATTTATTTTTGAGACAGAGAGAGACAGAGTGTGAACAGGGGAGGGGCAGAGAGAGAGGGAGACACAGAATCCGAAACAGGCTCCAGGCTCTGAGCAGTCAGCACAGAGCCCGACGTGGGGCTCGAACTCATGGACCGTGAGATCATGACCTGAGCCGAAGTCGGACGCTTAACCTACCAAGCCACCCAGGCGCCCCGTCCCCTTTATTATTATATAGTGCACTTCTTCATCTCTTGTTACAGTCTTTGGTTTAAAATCTATTTGGTCCCATTTAAGTATTGCTACTCTGGCTTTCTTTTGGCATCCATTTGCATGAAAAATGTTTCTCCATCCCCTTACTTTCAATCTGCATGTGTCTTTAGGTCTAAAATGAGTCTCTTGTAGGCAGCATATAGATGGGTCTCATTTTTTATCTATTCTGACACCCTGTATCTTTAGATTGGAGCATTTAGTCCATTTTCATTCAGGGTAATTATTGATAGATATGTGTTTAATGACATTTTATTACTTGTTTTATTATTGTTTCTGGAGATTTTCTCTGTTCCTTTCTTTTTTTTCCCCCTGTGTTCCTTTCTTTTCATTGTCACTTTTGGTCTTTGCTTTACACTCAAAAAGTCCCCTTCAATATTTTTTGCAGGACTGGTTTAGTGGTCACAAACTCCTTTAGTTTTTGTTAGTCTGGGAAACTCTTTAACTCTCCTATTCTGAAGGATAGCCTTGCTGGGTACAGTATACTTGGCTGCAGATTTTTCCCATTCAGCACATTCGAACAGTCATGCCACTCTCTTCTGGCTTGCCAAGTTTCTGTTTAGAAATCTGCAGTTAGCCTTATGGTCTTCCCTTGTAAGTTAAGGACTTCTTTTACCTTGCTGCTTTTAAGATTTTTTTCTTTATCACTATATTTGGCAAATTTAATTATAATATGTCCTGGTGTTGGTTCTCCCCCCCCCCCCCCACTTTTTTTTTTTATTTTTATGGGAGTTCCCTATGCCTCCTGGATCTGGATGTCTGTTTCCTTCCCCATATTAGGGAAGTTTTCAGCTATTATTCCCTGAAATAAATTTTCTGCCCCTCTTTCTCTGTCTTCTTCTTTTTATAAAAATAATGCTTATTTATTTATTATGAGGGAGACAGAGAGAGCATGAATGTGGGAGGGGCAGAGAAAGAGGGAGAGAGAATCCCAAGCAGGCTCCATACTCAATGTGGAGCCCAATGCAGGGCTCAGTCTCACAGCGGTGAAATCACAACCTGAACCAACATCAAGAGTTGGATGATTAACTGACTAGTCACCCCAGCGCCTCTCTCTCTTTTTCTTCTGAGATTCCTATGGTATGAATGTTATTACATTTGATGGAGTCAGAGTTCCCTAAGTCTATTCTTGTGTTGCATGATTCATCTTTCTGTCTTTTGTTCAGCTTCATTGTTTTTCCATTATTTTGTCTTCTATATCACTTATTCATTCCTCTTCTTCTTCCAGCCTTGGATTCATTGCACCAAACCTATTTTCAATCTCAGTTATTTTTCATTTCTTTTTTTAACTATCCTTTCTTTAAATTTTTTTAACGTTTTATTCATTTTTGAGAGAGAGAGACAGAGTGAGCAGGGAAGGAGCAGAGAGAGAGAGAGGGAGACACAGAATCTGAAACAGGCTCCGGCTCTGAGCTGTCAGCACAGAGCCCAATGCGGTGTTTGAACTCTGAATGGCGAGATCATGACCTGAGCC
Organism: Panthera leo; assembly: GCF_018350215.1. Lineage (NCBI taxonomy): Eukaryota > Metazoa > Chordata > Mammalia > Carnivora > Felidae > Panthera > Panthera leo. Next base: position 62,738,679 of record NC_056685.1, on the reverse strand, counting down.
CAAATCAGACATTTAACTGAGCAACCCAGGTGCCCCTATATTTTTTATTTATAACTGATTCTTTTAAAATTATTTTATCTCTGTTGTATCTCCCTCAAGTCTTCCATTCTTTTCTCAAGCCCAGTGAGTATCCTTATAATTGTTGTTTTAAATTCTCCATAAGGTATATTTCTTATATCTAGTTTGATTAGATCTCTGGCTGGACCTTATCTTGTTTTTTCATTTGGGATGAATTCCTCCTTCTGGGCATTTTGTCTAAGTGTCTGCCTTCTCTGTTAGAAAAGCCCATTATGTTTCCCTCTTCTAAGAGTAATGGTTTTATGAAGATGCAGTCATATAGTGTCCAGGGCTTGGTGCTTGATTGAGTGTCTCTGGTGTGTGCTGCATGAGCTCTGCTGTTTGGCTGCTCTATCTTTCAGGCCAGTCATCTGCAGAGGCACTCCTTGCCTGCAGTGGGCAGTGTTTGTTCCTTGGCCACAATGTGGCAGATTTTATTTTATTTTATTTTTTATTTTTTATTTTTTTTAAGTTTAAACAAATTTTTATTACACAAAGGTTGTCACATAATTGGATATTTCTCTACTTTGTACACAATTATTCTTACTCTCCACAGAAAGGCTGCTTAACTTTTCATCTGGTGATGGCAAGCACTAAAATCCTGATTTTAACAGAATAATAGTAAAAATGCCTCAGTGATTTAAGTTGAAAGCTGTACATTGGTACATGGCTCTTGCATTCAGTTATCAGGAATGTACAAATGTCTTTTTATTCAAAAATACAAAATAAATTATCTGTAGGCATGGACAATGACAGCAGTAAACCATTATATGTTGTCAACTGAAACCAGTAACTGATGGTTATAGTGATTTTCTTAAACATCAGCCAGCCTTTTCTTCAGTCATTTCCTTCAACCGACTTCTCTGAAGTTATTCTTGAGGAGCACTGCCTTGAGCTTCCTCTCACAGTTCATTAACAATGGTAAAGCGCTATTCTAGGAATTAGAACATGCCACCTCCCATACCACCTCCCATTCCTCCCATTCCGCCCATTCCAGGGTCCTTCTCTTCCTTAGGAATTTCGGTGACTACAACTTCTGCTGTAGTTAACAGAGAGGCCACTCCAGCAGCATCCAATAAAGCAGTTCTTACAACCTTAGTTGGATCAATGATTCCCTTTTCTACCATATTCACAAAATCTCCAAGCATAGCATCATAACCAACTTCTGAGGAACTCTGCATAATTTTCTCAACTATCAATGATCCTTCAACACCTGCATTCTTAGCAATGGTCATTGCAGGAATTTTGAGTGTTCTCTTAATGATTTCTATACCAATTTTTTGATCTTCATTAGCTGGAGTTATTGAATCCAAGGCTGGAATGCACCGAAGCAGGGCACAACCCCCTCCCAGAACAATGCCTTCTTCAACAGCAGCTCGGGTAGCATTGAGGGCATCTGTAACTCTGTCTTTTTTTTCATTCACTTCAACATCACTTGTGACAATGTGGCAGATTTTAACTAGGTGTGCTCTGGTCTGCTTATGAAATGGGACCTGACACCACCTCCACCAGAACTGAAGCCCCTCAGAACTCTCTAGTTGGGAGATGTGTGGGTAGGGGTTTGTGCTGGTCTTCTGGGGAAGGGGCCCACTATGCTAGGACTGAGGCAAGCTTGACTGAGAAGGGCAATCTCACCATAGTACAGGGGTGTGGCACTTGGTATAAGCAGGTTATGCCTAATAAGTAGCCAATGTGGGCACTGCCCTGCTTCCTGTAGGTGGTTCTGTGTTTATGCTGGGGCAAGGGAGAGAAATGGCACCAGCCAGCTCCTTTGTCCCTGAAGAAGCATCTCTGTGCTACTTCTTAAGGAAGTAGCTCTTCCAAGAAGAGCAAATAATCTCCCTGATGTGTACCCCAGTCATTCTTCAGATCACTGTTTCCACACTGTCTCCAGGTTGTTTGTTGCCTTCTCTCTCAGGAGCAGGGCAGTGCCTTTAGCGATCTATCCCAGCCAAGCCCGCCAACCTTTAAACATCCTGTCTTTAAGCCCCACTGGTTGTAAGAGCTCACGAAAATCAGCTCCTCTCCCAGCCAATGGCTTTTTCCTGGTCAGTGGCTTTGGAGAGAGGTCCTCCTTGTGCATTCTCCTGTGTGCTCCTGTCTCACCTTTCTCTGAGACCATGGCCCCTTCCCCTCCACAGCACCTTTGATCCTTTTCTCCCGCAAACCACATCTCCACCCTTCCTACTTTCTTCAATGTTTCTTCTCTCCCTTTAGTTGTGGAGTTTGTTCTGTCAGTCTTCAGGTTGATTTCTAGGGTATTTAGAATGATTTGATAGTTATATAGTTGTGTTCGTGGGACAAGATGAGCCTAGGGCCCTTCTACTCTGCTGCCATATTGTCTGATACCTGATTTTAAAGTTTTTATTTCCAACTGAAAAGATTATCTACCAATCTGATTACCTATTTTTAACAACAATACATTTTGACACATTTGTCATCATTAGTTTTAATATACACTTCAACTAAATAAATTAACCTTTATCATTGTTTCGGAGGTGACATGAAATCTAAATTCTATGCTGGCATTTCCATTGGCATAGCCTGGAACACTTTATAAAATATTTACATGCATCTCAAAATGAGGTCTAATTTTACATGGTATTTCTAACCATTCCTTTTATTAATTTTGCAGTCCACTGGTTCTTGATAGTTATCTGTCATTTCATTCTTCTCACTGGAGTATTTTCATCAAATTTTTTCCAGGGTTTTGAGGTTTTCTTTCATTTTCAAAAGCTATCTTTTGTCTTCAAAGAAAAAAATGATCTTTGTTGGATTCTGTTCTTTTATAATGCCTCCTTTTCCCTTAGCTTTGGGTTGATGTCCCTTGAAGCCTGCCTTGTGCCTCAAGGCTGAGCATCAGGGCATTCTTACCTTTATAGTAAGATGGAGCCTGTTTTTTGAGGCCACCAATCTCTAGAAAATTAAGATGCATGGTCAAACAGATAGTTAGATGAGAGCAAGTGTAATCCTCACACCAGAGTGCTCTCAACTCACCAAGCAATGATTTCTATCATATGTTCTGCCATCAGTAAGGAAGTGGTCCTACACTCCTTTGATCTCCAACTTACTGTTCTCCAAACTGTGCCATCTTACCTGCCCAAGGGCTTGTGTTATGGCTTCTTATCATCTGATGGCCTGAAAAAAAAATTCTTCCCTTTTATTGGTGGATCTCAAGGCAAAATTAATACATTAGGTCATTCATTTATCAGGCCTTTCCCTCAACTCCTAAGAATCCAGACATATACAAGTTATAGGAGTAAAAATACTCCTTAGAAGGGGGCTCTGGAGGAAATTTGACCTTTGACTTCTCCATATGAGTTTATCCAGGTGTCTATACTCAGGTTACACAATCCATAGAGTGCAATAAAAATATCCCATTAATCACATCTTTATCTTCTTTTATGCCTTTCTACTCAAGACCTCATATTCTTTTGTTCATGTGTGTCAGACTTTAAAAATGTAACAAGTAGGTACCCAGGTATATTTCAGTGAAGCCTGTTTCCAACTGACTTTTCATATTTGTTCAAGATATCTGTATTGTAATTTGATTTCTTGACAGTCCACAAAATTATCTTTAATTTATTCCCAAGTAAAATTCCACTTTATTTACATTTTTATTTCCTTTAATACATCGATTATTCTCAAATTGGTTATCCTGGTTTTTACCCTGGTTTGTAGGTTTCTTTTCTTTGTCATTGCTGTGTACCCTTGATGTACTTTCATTTGTTCTGTTATTGTCTTTTCAATATCACAGGTTCTTCGTTCTTGATGTCAGTTATGCTCATAATGGTCTTCTCTGATGCTTGACTGCTTTTATAGGATTTATAGATTTCATACAGTTTTTAATAGAATCTTTGCACCTTGTTTGGGTAAAAATTATTTCTTCTTTTAAAGTAGTGGGAATAAATTGCTCTCCAATCACATAAGCAGCTTTCAGACAATGGATGTTTTGTCTAGCTTCCTGTCCCTTTAGTAGTTGCCCTACTAATAAAATGTGGATTTTCAAAAATATTATTTTTGTTCTATATAACTTGTTGACATTTGCTCTTACAGTTTTCTTTTTCAAATAATATCTTCTTGCAAGTTTTTATCTGAGTTTCCTTCTCTTTTGGATTCTCTTTACCTAAATTTAGCTAAGAGGTCATTTGCTTTTCAGTCTGTCCAAGAAGTTCTCTCTTTTGCTTTAACTAAACTGAGGAGAAAAAAACCCAAGACATTGTGGTACGCTTATGTAAAAAGGCAGAGTGCTTGCCACCCCCAATTCATTTTTCCATCATCTTCATATTAAATTCATTTATATACTAACTGTAGAATAATCCCTGCCACCATATTACTTAAACAAAAGGGTTGAAATAATAATAGTGGCAATAATACTTATGAGAATTTGTCAATGATTAAAAAGTATGCAATGTTAGAGTGCTTTCCTATCTTGCATGGTATATTGGATAGACAAATTGTCCACATTTACAAATGAGTAAACTTAGTTTCAGGGAAGTTTAGTGACTTGCTCTTGGTCACTTAGCAAAGCCAAACCAGTTATATAAATTTTGGCTGTAAAGTTTGAGGATCCTGATTTCTAAATTAATGCTAAGCCTTTCAACTAAGCAGAAAAATTCTTTTTGTCTAAGTTTTTATTTAAATTCTAGTTATCATACAGTGCAATATTAGTTTCAGGTATACTATAGTTAAGAGTCTGTTTCATTGTTTGCCTCTCTCTCTTATTTTTTCCCTATGCTTGATTGTTTTGTTTCCTAATTCCACACATTAGTCAAGTCATATGGTATTTGTCTTTCTCTGACAGACTTATTTTGCTTAGTATTATACTCTCTAGCTCCATCCATATCATTGCAAATGCCAGTACATACTTTTTTATGAATACAAATAAAATATTTTATATAAATATATATACACACCATATCTTCCTATTGTTTTTTCTCAGATCTATGTTTAGGGTTTAGGTTAAGCTTATAGTTAGAAATAGGGTTGGGGTTTGGGGTTTATGGTTTAGGGTTCTGGTTAGTGTTAGGGTTAGGGTTGGGGTATGTGCCTGGTCTCCTGCAGTTCAGAGACCTCTTCAGAGAATAAAACCCTAGACTTCTAAGCAGAAAAAATTCTTAGTCCAGTAAGAGATAATATTACCCCAATAGGGTCTTTGTGATGCCCTAAAGTCAAACTAAACTGGTAATTTACCACATTTTGTTTGAGTGAGATATTCCGAAGATCAGCCACATAAGCGCTACTCAAAAATACCTAACGACATGACGGAGAAATAGTTAATGTTCCCCAAAGTTTGGATACCTTTAAGAACTTGACTTCTTAATTTTGATCAGTTGGCCTGTCAAATCACACAGAGGACCATTATAATCAGGGACCCTTATTCAAATATGCTAGTGAGAAGAACCCTTTAATCTTTCACATTTCTGTTTTATCTCAAGTGGGCAATTGTAGGCTGTCAGCACTTCTGTGTGTTTGATCAATAACTTTTCCAACCTGTAGTGAATAGAGTGTGCTGATCAATTGAATGATATGACATTGAATCATAAATGTGTTTGCTTTCAAGTTGTGTAGAAAACTGTAATTAAAAGTTTAGGGATAAAGGAGTCATTGCATTTTGATTGCCCATGCATTAGCAACGTATAAGGAGTGAGCAAAGTCCCCAAACAACTTTCTCTTGCCTATAGAAGCTCCCGGGGGTTCAGTCCTTCTATTAGTTGTCCATGTTAAAACACTTGGCAATCATTTTGTCTACTGTTTCCCTTCACCAGTCACAGTCAAGCAGTCACCAGGGCCTGTGGTTTTGATCATTCAGGTTCTCCAGAATTTGACCATTTATCTCTATCCCCAGTGCTTCCACTTTAGTTAAAGCTCTCATCATAGTTCACCTGGGTTACTGCAAATAGCTTCTTTACCAATCTCCATGCCCCCAGTTTTATACCTCTTCAGACCCATTCTCCACATTGCTGGTACTTGATCTTCATAATTATCTTAAAATAGTAAGTGGTTTCCTGTAACCTTTACGGTAGAGGCTAATAGTCCTTGGTAAGGCATATGATTATGATCTGACCCTTGCTGATCATTTTGCCTCATCTCTTGACACCTCCCTTGCTCTTCTTTAACAATAAGCACTCTCCACCCTAAATTACTCTTGGTTCCTCAAATATACCAAGTTCTATTTGTCTCAGAGCTTTATGACAAGCTTCTTCCTTTTCCTGGAATGCTCTTTCCTTTATCCTTGGCTGCTATTGCTTCTATGTGGCTTCTAGGACTTCTTGCCTGAACTTTCTTATCCCCAGTGTTTGTTATGTCTGATGTCCTAAGACTCTGTACTTTCTTTTCTTTTATTGCACTAGATATTATTTGCTAGTGATTCTTCTTCCCTTTGATGTGAAGTCCTTGAGGGCTGAGACCATGCCTTCCTTTATGTCTCCAGCAGGTTGTATGGTGTTGAATCTAGAATAGACCCACAGTAAGTGGTTTTTTCCAGCTTCATTGAGATATAATTGACCAAAAATTAATATGTATTTAAAGTGTACAGCGTGATTATTTGATATACATATATACATTGTGAATGATTACCATAGTCAAACTAATTAACACATCCATCACCTCACATAGTTATTTTTTTGTGGTGCAAACACTTAAGATCTATGCTGTTAGCAAAGTCAATAGTATTCACTACAGTCACTATGCTATATATTATTAGATCCCCAGAACTTATTTATCTTAGAACTGAAAGTTTGGGGGTGCCTGGGTAGCTCAGTCGGTTAAGTGTCTGACGTTAGCTGAGGCCATGATCTCATGATTCGTGATTTTAAGCCCCACATCGGGCTCTCTGCTATCAGCACAGAGCCTGCTTTGGATCCTCTGTCTCCCTCTTTCTCTGCCCCTCCTCCACTCATGCTCTATCTCTCTCTCAAAAAAAAAAAAAAAAAAAAAAAGAAGAACTGAAAGTTTGTACCCTTTGACTGACATCTTTTCATTTTACCCATTGTCCAGTTCCTGATAACCTCTAGTAACCCCTATTCTACTCTGTGTCTGTAAGTTTGACTTTTTTTTTTTAATTCCACGTGTAAGTTAGATTATACAGTATTTGTCTTCTTTGTCTGGCTTATTTTCCTTAGCATAATGTCCTTCATTGTGCACATAGCACAGTTTCCTTCTTTTTTTAATGAATGAATAATATTCCATTGTATATATCTATATATCATCTGTATCTATATCTGTCTATCCATGTATCTATACATATACATCTTTTTATCCATTCAGCCTTTGATGGACACTTAGGTTGTTTCCATGTGTCAGCTGTTGTGAATAATGTTGTAATTAACATGGGAGTGTAGATATCTCTTTGACTTAGTGATTTCATTTCCCTCAGATGTATAACCAGAAGTGGGATTGCTGGAAGATATTAGCTGCGGGTTTGTCATATATGGCCTTTATTATGTTGAGGTAAATTCCTTCCATATCTAATTTGTTGACAGTTTTATCATAAAAGGATGCTGAGTTTCATCAAATGCTTTTTCTATATCTATTAAAATGGTCATCTGAATTTTACCCTTCATTCTGTTTGCTAGAGTATCACTCTTACTAATATTTGTGTGTCAACTCATCCTTGCATCCTTGAGTCCTTTCAGTTTGCTGTTGAATTCAGTTTGCTAGTATTTTGTTGTGGATTTTTAAAACCTGTGTTCTTTAGGGATATTGGTAGTTTTCTTGTAGTATCCTTATTGATATCAGGATAATGCTGGCCTTGTAAAATGAATTTGGGAGTGTTTTCTTCTCTTCATTTTTTGGAAGAGTTTAAGAAGGATTGGTATTACTTCTTTAAACATTTGATAGACTTCATCATAAGGTCATTTGGTCCTGGGCTTTTTTTTGTTGTTGGGAGACTTTTGAGTACTGACTCAGTCCCCTTACCCATTATTTGATCTTTCCACATTTTCTATTCATGGTTCAGTCTTGGTTAGTTTTATGTTTCTAGGAACTTACTCATTTATTTTAGATTATCCAATCTGTTAGATGTTGCCATTTTTGAAAAAGTTCTTGGGGCACCTGGGTGGCCCAGTCGGTTGAGCGACCGTCTTCGGCTCAGGTCACGATCTCACGGTCCATGAGCTCGAGCCCCACGTCGAGCTCTGTGCTGACAGCTCAGAGCCTGGAGCCTTCTTCTGATTCTGTGTCTCCCTCTCTCTCTCTGCCCCTCCCCCACTCATGCTCTGTCTCTGTCTCAGAAATGAATAAAATAAACATTAAAAAAAATTTAAAAAAAAGTTCTTTAGCCACCCTTGCCACAGGTGACTTCTTGTTGGTTGATTTTTTTTTTTTCCTGAAAATCCCTTGCCTGTACTGTGTTGCCTGACCTTTCCTTCTTACCCTCAGTTTCCTCTCTGTGCTCCTTCTCAAATTCATGCTAGTTTCTTATCCAGTCAGCTATCCTATAAGTTACCTCTTTGGCTAGCTCCGTACCATATAGGCTATTACAGGCTACCCCATATTCAAAATCAAATCTTCCTATTATTATTTAGGTTAGGCTAGGCTACACGCTTACACTGAGGTATCAAGTAACCACAAAATACCAGTGGCTTACCACATAAAGATTTCCACCTTGTTCACAAAAGGTCTGCTTTGGGTTATCAAGGCAACTCTCCTCTATGCAGTGACCTGGGATTCCACCCTATAGTATTATCCTAAAGCTTTACTTCTGGAATAGGTGGTTTTTGGATCACTTTAATAGGAAGGTAAAGGGAGAGGGTGTCAAACCAGTTGATCTTTTAAAAATTTGTGTTAATAGATTTCAGTTATGTAAACAATCATCAGTTCAGTTTTGCTTCAATTGTATCCCTACTCACCATATCTACTCTTACTGGACGATTTTGAAAATGATCCCAGAAATTTCCTCTATAAATGTTTAAGTATGTACCTTTAAAAGACATGGATTCTTTCTAAAAGCATCATCAAAATACCATTTTCACATCTAAAAGATGACACAATTTCTTAATATTATCAAATAATCACTCAGCCTCACCGGCCCTTAGGTATTTTAGCCAGAAAGAGACACATTACACACATTATTGGCCAGAACTAGTCACATGGCTCTAACTAAAGCTGGGAAGGCAGTTTTTTTGTGTACCCAGGAAAAGAATTATGAAGCAGGACTTGGTGAACACAACCTAACATTAGATAAGTTTTACTGAGCTCACTTTGCTTCTTTTTAAGCATTTCTTTCTTCCCTTGTGTTTATCAGTAAAGGTTCTCAGGCATATTGAGCAATGCTACTGTCATTAACTACTCAAACATGACATCTCAGAATTTTGGGACAGACACACAGATCTACTTTGTTTACTTAATTCATAAGTATTCCATTCTGATTCCTGCCCATACATTTCATAAAGGTCCAATTTAAGTGTTAACCTCTTTTGGAGAAAGGTTTTCCTGACCTAAAACTGGCAGTGAACTTTCACTCCCTAATTGTTTAAACATAGTAGTTATTGGTACTAGATTGCGAATTATTTCAGTCATGGTGCTTTCTTTTTGCAGTCAAATGCTCTACCACTGAGCTATACCCCCGTGGTGCTTTCTTTTTGAAGCACAGCCAGGATCTGATCCCTAAGTGAGTGGGTGCCCTGCCTGGTGATTTTGCAGCATGAAGTATCTGCGCATGCTGCATAAGTGAAGATCGAGTAGGTCAAGAGAAGGGTGAGCCACAGGTGATATGGTGATATGGTTCAGGGTGAGCCTAGACTATAAAGGGATGTAGGTCTTAAGGTCAAGAGGAGCAGCCACTTATTTGCAGAAATTTTATCACTACGTTAGGTGGGAGGGTGTGCTAATCGACAAACCTATCTTCTGCTCAGCTTTTCTTATATTCCTGGGGGTGACAGTGGCACCGATGACATACTTTTTATGCCATCTGTCATAGACTCTGGGTCTAGAGTTCTTTCTTGTCCAGCAAGAAAGTGGGACACAGGATTAAAATGCGAGAGATGGCTAATGTCCAGGAGAAGACAAGAGCCCCTATCAAGGGTCCTTGCTCCATTTTTATTAGGATCAGAAGACTTACAAACATGGTGATGGACGTGCACAAAGAGACGGTGAAACTGTGAACATTAACTCATGGGCGTGAGGGAAAGGGGGTTTTGAAAATGTGCCGTTTCAGGGATTTGGGTTAATACAAAACAAAATCCTGGCTCTGGAGGAAAGTTGTTTATAGCAGATGTGAGGCACCACCTCTGTTTACCTAAACTGGTCTGGGGGACAAGAAAAGCAGAGCTGTCTCAGGGTCACCAAGGCACCTTTCTTTTGCTAATTAGCTTGGCTCTGGGCAACTTTGCTGGCAGTGGTCTATAGCCCTATTTACCTGTTTACCTAATTTGGTCCTTCCTTCCTGTGAAAGCAGCTTCCTGCTATAGTACTAAATTAGGGGGCATTTCCTCCCTGAATACCTAATCTTATTTACCTCACAGACTTTTGTTCTATATTGGGGCCTTTGCCCCGCTCTCTCTGTGCCTATGTACCTAATCTTGTTTACTCAAACTTGGGTGTGAGCATCCTATGGCTTTCTAATTCCTTATACTTGTTAATCCGTAGGTGCAAGCCCAGGGAATTCCTAAACTTATTCCCCGCAGACATCAAAATTTCTTAGCATATTTATTGGCCTTGGCTGATTGAAATAATTTAGCTGACCTGGCCCCCAACTAAATCCTGTGTGCCTGATGGGAAGAAGGACTGCTGATGCCTGTGATGCACTTCGCAGTGAGACAGGAGGGACACTTGTCGAGGTACCCTCTGAAGCAGCAGCATCCACCTGATAGTCCATGCTGCTGCATCAGAGTTTTGATAGGAAGTTAAAATTCCATGTCTCATTCCTTGTCCAGTTTTTTAATCTGAAAGTTTAGTATCTACAGAAGTCTGTACAGTCATAGGCTTCCTTGAGAGTTTCTGAACTGATGCAGCGGAATGAGAAGTGGGACTTTCTAGTTAATTTAAGCATAGTTTCATCTAAAAGAAGATGTAAACTCTATATAGAGAAGATTTCTCTATATCATGCATGTTGTTCTTCAACAGTTAGCTAGTCACTTTTTTTTTCCTAATTAAGAAAGGTTTAGCTCTCATATGTCCAAAGTCCTGTATCTCTCTTATCCTGTATCTTCTCTCTTATCCCAGCAGGAATTTCTATAGGAGCAAGTGCTAGAACAGAAGTTTTCACCAAAAACAAAGGAAGTAAGTAGAGACAAAAGCAATACAACAAGACCAAGGAAAAAAAAGCCAGGATGTTGATTTGGGGACTCTTGACAGTGGAAGGAGGTGCCAGCCAACTACTGAGAGTAAGTATAGGGTCAGTAACCCTGAACTCAAAAGATGAGAACCATGGTGTGTGTGAATGGACAATGATGGAGGGTGGGGTTGAAGGCTGTAGTGATTTTCTAGAACAAGCTCTGGTGTTCCTGGTTTGACTTTATGAGATGGAAGAAACTTGATTAGTGGATGGGATGGCCAGGTGTGAAAACTAGGTGGAACACTGTGCACTCTGCAACCTTTGTTTATCTCTGGTTTGGATGTTCTCTGAATCTGCCAACTCATGTTTTGTTCGGCTTACTCTCAGTGGTGGGAGGTTTGGGTTTTATTTATACTTTTGTTGTGATAAATAACTTAGAATTTAAGATCCACCTGAAAATGAAGGTGTTTCCTCCATGAGCCAGCAAAATGGTGCTATGACACTTCCCAAGTATGACCGTCTAGTAGCATGTCCTGGCCAGAGCCACTCAACTTGTTCTGTTCCACTTTCTGGCCACTGTAGGGTAGAGAGTGGTTCTCCCAGCCCTTGGCTGGGCATCAAGGACACCAGGAGAACATGTTAAAAGTACCAGTTCTGGCTGCTATGCCCATGAGATTCTGATTTAGTACACTGAGTGGATTCAAATTTGGGAACTGATATCATAGATTTGCATGTAACTTGTTCTGTCAGAGTAGTGGCATTATATTTCTGTGAATATTAATCTTTAGAAACTGGGTAATTAGCACTTAACTATACAATCTGAGATTGTAAACAAACTAACAAAAAGCCCAAGTTAATTATGATTCTCCAAAAAATTGGAGCCTGCAGTAGACAACATAAGCTGGCAGTTTTCAAGGCAGACTAAATGTTGTGTAAATGGTAGCCAATCTCCACCTCCTAGTACTTGAAAGAGAGAAGAAGTGACACATTGTATGCTTCATCAAAGATATTTGGCCTTTATAATGTTTAACATCTTGGCTTCCATATCCACATAAATGGATAACATTGGACCCGTAGGGAAAGACATAAAGAATCCTTATTAACATCATATTATTTTCCTGAGAAGATTAAATGGATTTACTTAAGTGACAGATATATTTCTGCTATAGAGAAATGTAAGAAAAAGCATGTGATACTTTTTAGGAAAACAATAGGATATGAAATGACAGAAAAGACTATTTAAGACAGAATTCATCATTGTTCCTTCTCTTTCTCCTGACTTTTCCATTTCTATCAATATCACAGAGACTCAAACCCTCAGATTTTATTTGTTACTGCCTTACAGGCTTTACTTTAGAGTGAACCACCACCCATAAGACAATTCTGGCCCCCACTGATTTTTGTAAGGCCCCCAAAATTGTTTTTACATTTTTTAAATGGTTGGAAAAAAACTCTAAAGATGAATGATATTTCATGACATGTGAAAACTATATGACATTCAAGTGCTAGTATCTATAAATGAAGTTTTGTTGGAATGCAGCCAACTGCATTCATTTACATATTATCTCTGGCTGCTTTTATAGTAACAGAACCCAGTAGTTACACAGAAGCATGTGACCCACAATGCCTAAAACACTTAATCTCTGGCCCTTGACAGAAAAAGTTTATCTTAGTAGATTATAAGCTTCTTGAGCCCAGGAACTATATCTTTCTAATACCTTTATCCTAAGAAACCACTAACACAGTGCTTAGCACAGAGTAAATTCTCCATAGAAGTTTGAAGAAATACGCGTTTAAAAAGTGATGTAGTACAAAGTGAGCTGCTCTTTTTTCCCTGAAGCAGCTAACCCAGGGACTTTACTCAGGAGGGTCTCAATATATGTTTTTTTTTAAATTGAAATTTAACTATTCTCTCTCTTGTTGAAATCCGTGGTTCTCAAACTCCACCGTGTATCAAAACCATCTGGAGGACATGACAGAACACAGATTTCTGGGATATATGGTTGGCTTAGTTGGTTAAGCATCCAACTTTTGATTTCAGCTCAGGTCATGATCTCACAGTTCGTGAGTTCAAACCCTGCATCAGGCTCTGCACTGACAGCACAGAGCCTGCTTTGCATTCTCTCTCTCTCTCTCTCTCTCTCTCTCTCTCTCCCCCTCCCCCCTCTTAAAAAGAAATAAACATTAACAAAACAAAACACAGATTTCTGTGGCCCCATCCTAAGAGTCTCTGATTTAGTAGGTCTGGGGCAGGACCTGAGAACTTTCATTTCTAGAATGTTCCCAGGTTCCCAAATGGGGGTGAACATCAGAATCATACAAGGAAGTGTGTTAGAAATACATATTTCTAAGTCTCATTCCAGAAATTCTGATTTAGTACGTCTGGGTTTGGGCCCAGGAATCTGCTCAACAAGGCATCCAAGGCATATATAACAAGGTGTCCAACTGTTTCTGGGATTTCTGGGGGTCACCCCTTTTGGGATCCACAGTGATAACATCCTCTGAGGTGTGAGTACTGTTTGATATTCATATAGTTAGTGCTTTTTTTCATAGACTAATAGATTGATGGGTTTAGAAGAGATCATCTAGTTTGCTAGTTTGGTTTCCAAAACTCAAATGACACCAGGGTTGGCTGAAGTATTTGCTTTTTTTTTTTTTTTTTTTTTAAATCTCATACCTGGGAATGAAAAGATACAGTATGAAGTAGGGTGAAGAGGAGAGCTTATCGATCTGTGTTGTCTCTGGGAATGGTGTCTGGGGAGGTTGCTGTGGAGCTGACAAAATTTGCCTTTGGATAATGGCCCTACAGTTGGAGAAATACTGTTCCAGTCTAACTGCTGGGCTTTTACTTCATGGAGGAAACTACATAAGCCTACATGTTAATATTTCCATTAAATTCTCAGTTGCTGAAAAACCGATTAAGTTAAGAGAAAATCCTTTTCTTCATAAATTAGGACATAATGACAAAAATAATTTTTGTAATGACAAAATTGCTAGGCTCCAGTGAACATTATGTAAAGCTTTTAATTTACAATTTTATTTCTGGCTGTGTGATGCTCTAACAAATTTTCAGCAGTCATCTATTAACTGAGCTGTTAGAAGAAATGGTACACTCATTGTAAGCTTGTGTCAGCTCTGATATAGTCACATAGAAACTCAAGTTCACCTGGGCTGCACTGCTAAACAGTCTGGATCTCAGGCACAGTGCTTCCATGAAAGCAATATTTGACACAACATATTCCCCTGTCCATTCTCCACATTAATAAAGGAGCTGAAATGAGAGGCCATGTGTTGTAGCAGAGAATTGGGTTTGGAGCCAGACGACCTACTCTCACATGGGAGTCGACTGTGTACTTGGAATGACCTTGAGGGAGTCATAACAACCACTCTATGCTATTCCTCCACTGTAAGATTAAAGGGGTTTTGTTGGTAGCAGATGATTCTTATATGAAAGTGTTCATGAGCCACAAAGCATTCTACCCACTTACGGCATTGTTAATGTGATTGCTAATGTGTTTGTTAACAGATAAACAAGACTCTTGTCTGGAAGTCCGGAAACATGTGCTTGGTGCATATAGTATGCAATCTGTACATGTTTATTGGATGAAACTGAGAGAATGAAATGACAAAGAAAATTTATTGGTTTAAAATAAATATGTTAAATGCTTTATAGAGCAGAACTAGACTAGAGGTAAGAAATGAACCAAGTGTGTGTTTTGCAGAATGTCACATTTGCTTTTTTGCAGGTATGTGCTTTAGATTTTGTTAGCAGTCTTAGACGTAGAAATTTACTTTATTAAATTTACTCTGTTAATAAGATAACTGTATTAATACTGTATTAGAAAATTCACTGAGTCTTAATGGCATTTCAAATCCACTTTAGATTTATTCAGGGTGAGAAAAACCCTGATTTAAACTGTGTTGTTGTTCAATACAAAGTAAGAAAGAATCTCACATAGCTTTTTTTATATATTGATATCTCTTTATTGTTACTTTTTTGATTTAAATATAGTTGACATATAATGTTATATTAGTTCCAGGTGTACAACCTAGTGATTCAAGAGGTTTATACATTATGCTGTGTTCGTATATATTGATACTTCTGTAGCCTGTAAAGGGGACTGCATTCTCATTCATTTCTCACTGGTTCATTTCAGATAGTTACTATTCAAAAGAAGCAGACCTTCAACATGTGCCCTCAGCTAGATGCCTCAACAACTAGAAGCATAGCAGATGCTTTTATAGAAATGTAGAAATTTGTATGGTGGCTTCAGCAAGAGCAAAAAGTACAGACTTAATGTATTTCCATATTTGTAGGTATTATTTTAATATAGGGTTAATCCAAACCCATTGAGCCCATGTTTATTTATTTAAAGAGCTAGATGCTGAGAAAATAATAATCCATGAGACACAACCCTGGCCCAGGAGCTTCTACTGGGAAGACAGACAAGTGAACAGGCAGTTACTGGGCGGTGTATAAGTCTGGGTGGGGCTGTGGGAGCACAGAGAGGCACCCACCTGGTCTAGCAGCCTGTGACAGGGCAGGTTTGTCAGAGGATGTGACATCCTCACTGCGACCTGAAGGGTCAGCGGGGGCTGGAGTTCAGCAACTTGTAAGAGTTGGTCCCAGAAGGTGAGGTGAGTTGATGGGCACTGCTCTCAGGACCTGGACACCAGAGAGAGAGCTGTGAAGACTGTAGTGATAAGTGTGTGAGGACAGGAGAAAAGGAGAGGGGGCCGCCCTCATGACCATGCTCCAGCCTCAGTCCAGAACAGGCCCAATAAGCCCATGAGCAGAGAGAGCAGGGGAACCACGTGCACAGGGTGAAGCAGGGTGGCCATGAAAGAGGCCCGTGGCCAAGAAAGGAGTACTACCCCTCTCCTATCAACTGATGGGAACTGCATGTGGTTTCCCACCACTACGCCCTTGACCTGGGCTCTGGCCCTGTTCCAAATCAGTCAAACCTCAGTTTCATGCCACTTTGCTTCAATGAACTCTTTGTCGCACACTCTCAGAATTTGCTCCCAACACTCATTAGGTACCGTGGTCTGTGCTGTTGGTCTTGATGCCTGCTTCGTATTATTATAATCTGTCTTGACTCCACTGGAACTTGAGCTATGATTGTCACCCTTCTCAAGGTGACACGGTTGCAGATCTATCACCATTTGACTCTTATGCAGTCACTAGGACACTAAATGTACCACTGTTTTCCCAGTTTACCTTTGGGTGTCTGTTGGTTGAAGTTATCAGAACAAAAATTCTCAAATATATAAGGTGCTACTTTTCTTTTATCTTTTCTTCCAGCAGTAGAATTGAACAAAAAGTAATGGTTGTTGGTTACTGCATGATACATGATAACATCAGAGTGGGCTGGGTAGATGTGATGCCAGCAGCTGGTATGAGGACTCCCATAGTGAAGCTAATGGGAACTCCCAGGGAGAAAAGGATGGAAATGAAATCCCATGTTTTTAAGAAGGGATATCCCCAGCCTAACTGACATTGTGATTTGTTATCCATATTAGACAGATTTTAGAGCCTGTAGGCTATAGTCAGCACCATAACCCATGTCTTCTTGCTCTTGAAGTGACTCAGACTCCTGAGATAATCAGGAAAACGACTCCTCTAACTCACACACACATCATCTACTTGGCTAGAAATATAAGAGTTGGGGGTCCCAGGAGCTCATCTAGTCAAGTCTGCCATACTGTCTGAAGCAGATGCTCTCACTGCACTATCCTTGCACAGCAAGTTTCTTTCCATAATTCCTTAATTGCCATGATTCCAGACTTGCCAATAAGCAAACATATTCTCTTCGCCCACACTCTATTCTATAAACTTGAATTTCCTTCCCGAATGCTCTGTTCTGCCAGTGTATACTACCACTGTCCAGCCAACTAAGCCAGAAACAGGAGTCACATCTTGGACAAGTCCCCCTCCTTTCTTGTATGTTAGTATCTGAATCCTGGTTTTGTTTTGTTTTGTTTTGTTTTGTTTTGTTTTGTTTTGTTTTGTTTTGTTTTGCTTTGTTTCTTTGAAGCAGCTTTTCTCCTCTTCCTTTTTTTCTGTTATCACTGTCTATCTCCACCAAGACAATTATTTTTGTGCTCTATTAGTAAATTTCACACAAGATCGATGTTTCTGTATCATTGATTTTGTCAGATCTCTCCTGTTTAAATCTCCAGAGAAAACTGCAAAATAAGTTTTGCTGTATACCTGGAATTTAAGGATCTCTACAGCTTGAGACAAATGGCAACCTCTTCAAACTGATTTAGTAATTATTGCTACTATATGGTACACAGTCTTTACTGTGTTTTTAAAATTTTTTTAATGTTTTTTATTTTTTGAGAGATGGAGAGAGACAGAGGGCAAGCAGGGGAGGGGTAGAGAGAGAGGGAGACATAGAATCCAAAGCAAGCTTCAGGCTCTTAGCTCTCAGCACAGAGCCCGATGCAGAGCTTGAACTCATCAATGCAAGATCATGACATGAAGTTGGACACTTGACCGACGGAGCCACCCAGGCGCCTTTGTACTGTGTTTTTACCATCCTCAGAAAAATGTCACATTTGTTCATAATGTTAAGGCTTTCTGATTCAGTGGCCCCTGCCAGACTGGTTCTTTTCCCATCATTCCAACTATCTAAATTCTGGCTAGAAAAGATACATCTTCCCATATTCTTCCCTTATTCATTAATGTCTTATTTCTTGAACTCCTTTGACACTTGGTGTTGGTGGCCCATACTCCATTCCACCTTGCAATGTGAGTGGGAATGTGTGTGTGGCTATTACTTGGAGTATAAGCAGATAGGGGACAGGTTCTGCACATCCAGTGAATTAAATGGTTCTGTTGAGAAGAGTTGTGCTAATAATAACTTTCTTTGGATGGTCCTGGAGAAGGTAGGTGACAAAAGAGTAAGATGGTGATACCTGCCTAGACCTATTATAGCTGGTGCCAGGTCAGACCAAAGGCCCTTTGAAGCATCAGTGCTAACTCAGAAATGTTGAGGGCAAAAATAGGGGACAGACTTGGCAAGGAGGTCAGATCACCAGTATCTGGCAAGTAGAACAGAAGGAGTTAGGGCAGGGCGAAGTGCCACATGCTGGTCTTAAATGTGTTTAAATTGAAACTAGTGTCCTTGATAAAGCCAAATGATGTTCTTCCCCAAGGCGGAGGCAAGTCCTATGAAACAGACTAAGCCCCTCTAACTTTATATAAACGGAGTTTTTAAGTAAAAGAATCAGAGGGGTCATTTGGCTTTGAACACTAATGTTCTGATATAAGACAAACACTTGCTGCTTTTTAAAAAAAATTTCATATGTACCTTCCCCATGCTCAGGAAGTATTTTGGACTCCTGTTACTTCTCAGAAAGTGTTCCTCAAAGACAAAAGAACAGAGCTCTGATCATCTTTTTGAATTTAAGGCATCCTGGGATTAAAAATTTTTTTCTTGATTAAAATAGTTTGAATACAAAGGGCTATACAATTTAATTAAGTGCCAGTTGATGGATGCCAATTTCCCTACAGTCTTATCTCCCCTTTCCCAGTCATATATTTTTGTTATGAATTCCTTTACTCTTTCCTGATTAACCAACAAAAATGCATGACTAAATTGTTTAAGCTTAATTCTTGGCTTATTTGTGTTTTATATTCTATTTTGTTGGCAAGATATTTTAATGTCTTTCCTCCCACTAGCAGAATTTATGGCAGAAAAATTGCTTTAGCTTTAAAAAAGAGACCTGGCAGGGCAGGAATTTTCGGCTGATCACTTGGTTTCTGAAATTTTAGCAGAAATAAACAAGATGATTAGTTTGAAATGTAATTCATAGTCAATGAGTTTAAAAAAAAATACTTGAGTTGCTGATTACAGCTAGCTCAAATAGACCCCCTAAAATGTAATTTACTTTTGGAATGATTCCAAATGGATTCTTTCTGCTTAAATTTGCAAAATTTCCCAATGCTGTGTCAATATTTCAAATAGTACTTAAAAAGTTTATTAGTAGCATTGATCTGACTTTAATCATCTGGCCTGAATGTTGGTGGTATCTTGAATTTTATGAGCACAATATACATGAATCGAAAAGAGACATTGGTTTGGATAAATGCATAGCCCTGATTTTCCCCCATGCACTTTCACTATTGCCCTTTTTCTTCTAATGTTTTTCTTTTTTCTTTTTGAAAATTTTTATTATGGATAATTTCAAATTTACAGACACAAGAGAAGAAAGCAAAGTAAAGCTCTAACTATGCAACACTCAGCTTCAAGCATCATGAGCTGTGCCAATCTTGTCTCATTCATCTCCTACCTACTTTTCCTTTCCCTGTGCTGATTTTTTTAAAGCAAATTCTGGATGTGCATGTCATTTCATGTGTAAATATTTTAGCATGATATCTAAATTATGATTCTTTTAAAAAATAACTTTAATACCATTATCACATCTAAAAAAAATCGAGATTTCTTCCTTCATCAAATATCCAACTCAAATTCCCTGTTTTATCTCATATAGATTTTATAGTCCATATATTCAAATCAGGGTCTGAATGAGGTCCATCCATATATTATAATTGCTCAGCATGTCACTTAAATTTCTTTTGAGTATGGGTTTCTTATTCTTTTTTTCCCCTTCTAATACATTTTTTGGAGAAACTAGTCATTTATTTTTCTAGATTGTCCTACAATATAGATTTTCCGGGTTGTATTCATTCCCATGTTTTTACTTGGCATCTTGCTCTGTCTTTTGTATTTGTTGAATAATCTGGTCACTGCATGATCTGTCCATGCCTGACTATTCAGTGTCATCTCACAGAAGCATTCTGTACTCATCCAGAATTTGCCCACCTCTACCTAGAATGGTCTGACTGCTCAGCTCAAATGTTGTTTTCTTAGGAAAGCCTTATCTAAGGTAGGAACCTATCTCGTGCTCTTCTAGCACTTTTTTCTTCATAGCAATTATCTTTATAACATATTTGTTTGTATGTATATTATTTAATACATGTTTAAAAAACTGTCTTTTTTGCACACCATTGAATAGTCAGCACCTAATATAGCAACCAATCCGTGAAAATGTGTCAAAAAATGATGAATTTGATGATTAACTAAAATGAATTCTATACTATGCACTACTCAGCTTCAAGCATCATGAGCTCATGGCCAATCTTGTCTCATTCATTTCCTGCCTACTTTCTCCTTTCCCCTACACTGAATTCTTTTGAAGCAAATTCTAGACATGGAAGTCATTTCATGTGTGAATATTTTATATCCCCCCTTGCTTCTTGAATATTACTTAATACAAATGAGGTGACCACAAGTTGTGCTCCAGTTATTCTTTATCTTGGTCCTACCTCCTGGTCTTCCACATGTGGCTACTTTTCACACCCACTATCGTGTAATACTGCAGACAGCTGGTCAGTATTCCTCTAGGGGAGACTATAAAGGACATGTGGAATTTAGTCACATTTCTTTTGGTGGTCGTGATGGTCTTGGGAGCCTGCATTGCTTAGGGAGCTTTAAGGGAAATTTTCTCAAAATGCAAATGAACTCTTTATTTAAAAAGAGATGGTTATACTTATATATTAGTGTGCTTGGGGTGCCATAACAGAATACCACAGACTGGGTGGGTTAAGTAATAGAAATTTATTTTCTTATAGTCTTGGAGGCTGGAAGTGCAAGATCAAGGTTCTGGGAAAGTTGGCTTCTGACACCTGTCTTTCTGGCTTGCCAACAGCTGCCTTCTCACTATGTCCTCACGTAGCTTTTCCTTTGTGCCCTTGAAAAGAGAGAGAGAGATACCTTTCTGGTGTCTCTTCCTCTTCCTAGAAGGACATCAGTTCTGTTGGATTAGGTCCCCACCTCACCTTTTTTCTGTTTTTGTTTTTTTGAGACAGAAAGAGAGAGAGAATGAGTGGAGGAGGGACGGGGGGTGGGGTGGGGGGACAGAGGATCTGAAGCAGACTCTATGCTGACAGCAGAGCCCAATGCAAAGCTCGAATTCATGACCCGTGAGATCATGACCTGAGCTGAAGTCAGACACTTAACCGACTGAACCACACAGGTGCCACAAACCCCCACCCTTTTACCTCATTTAACCTTAGTTACCTCCTAAAAGGCCCCATTTCCAAATATAGTACAGTCATTAAACATTTGATTTAATATAATGGTTAAATAACAATTTTAAGTATTAAAAATAAAGTTTAAAACATACAAAAAGGGTAAAAGCAGGGCTACATTTAGAACTAAGATTTGAATACAAAATGTAATATGTATTTCTGAAAATCTTTGTAAAGTACTTAAAACATACTTACGTAACCGTAAGTGGGCCTTAGAAAAATGATGTGAAAAACCACTCTGACATACCAATTAGTGACCCAAAGCTCAAATTTTATGAACTACAACCATGTCATATCAAATGCATTTATGCCCCTTCTCATCAATGCCCCATATTCCTTTCATTGTTTTATTTCTTCTACAGTATTTATTTTCTAAAATACCATGTAGTTTGCTTATTTTGTTTGTCTGTCTGCCTACTTCAACTAGAATGTTTAATGATCCATGAGGTCAGGGTGTGTGTCTGTTCTGTTTGCTGTAGAATCTCTGGCTTCCAGAGCAATAGTTATTACAAGATGGGCACTTAATATACATTGGCTAAATAAGTAAATAAATTAGTAGTAAGTCAATTATTCTGTCCAATTGGATTTTAATAGTCAGGTTTTTAAAAAATTATAAATTAAATATTACTTATAATGCAATGCACCAGAATCACCTGGAGGGCTTGTTTTAGGGCTTATTGAACTCCATCTCCAAATTCTGGACTCTGTAGATCTAATGTGAGAATCTGCATTTCTAATGTGTTGTTACTGGTGCTGTTACTGGTGGTAGAGGAAACATACTTGGAAAAAACACTAACTTACAAAGACCAAAACTCAATAGCATCATGAAATTTGGGGGAGGGATATGAATTATTATTATTAGCATTATTAGCATTTGGCCCTAACTCATGGTATAGTGCATCTGCTACGTTGTAATTAACTTGCAGAAGCACATGTAGTGGAACACTGGATTGGTGTGTTGGTAAGTGATTTTCTTGACTCCTTCGCAACAAATTAAAGGGAGTGCTGACTCCCCATAGGCTGTCATCTCACTCACGTATTTTAAATATGGACCTTCATGATGGCAGTAGATTCACAGAAGGCAAATCTTGGCTGTCCCCAGAGTGTCTTTGTTAATGTGATGAATGAATGGAAATTTCCCTTTGGAAGGCTGTTCAGGCTTTTCTTTTGGTAGAATGTATTTAAAAGTATTTGTAATGTAGCATGAAAAAAAAAATAGCATTCCAGTTATTGAGATAGTAGGATTTAGCTCTTCTCTGATACTTTTCATCTTGAAAATTTTTTGCAAACATTAACTAATGCCTCAGGCAATCCTTGGAGGCAATTTATATTCTATATTTTGTTCTTTTAAAGGTTGGAGACAGAAGTTTGGCTTCTATTTCATGCTTTTGTGGCCTGGCCTCTCTGCTTTTTGGTCTGTTTATGCACTGGTAGAGAGTTGGAAATCAGCCCTTAAAAATCAGATTCTCCTGCTACTCGGCAACCTCTTGAGGCCTGTTGTTTCCTGCCTCACTTGTTATTTCTGACCATCCTATTTTTCATGTGCAATGATTAGTTACTAAGGCAATGATCTTAAGGACTCTGACTCTGTTTATCATCCAGTAGGGAGTGAACTTATAGGAAAACAGAGGTCTTGCTTTTATAGACATTCTTTTGTGTTAAAAAAAACAAATATTATGCTGAGTGAAATAAGTCAGTCAGAGAAGGACAGATATCATATGTTTTCACTCATATGTGGATCTTGAGAAACTTAACAGAAGACCATGGGGGAAGGGAGGGGGAAAAATAGTTACAAACAGAGAGGGAGGGAGGCAAACCACAAGAGACTCTTAAATACAGAGAACAAACTGAAGGTGGATGGGGGAGGGGGGAGAGAAAACGGGTGATGGGCATTGAGGAGGGTGCTTGTTGGGATGAGCACTGGGTGTTGAATGTAAGCCAATTTGACAATAATTAATGTTAAAACAAACAAACAATGAATGAGATGTATACAGAATTATCAGCAAAATAAGCACAACTCTGTTGGCCTAGAAATGTTTTCATTAACGTGCTCACTGTATTCAATAATTATTGGGTTAAATTTATCTCATAACTCTTCCTATGTTCTTAAATTTTGAGGGGATAGGAAGCCTATTATCAGAAAGTATATTTTTTATTGGATAAGAAAGCATATACACAAAGTCCAGAGGATCAGACAAAATATGTCTTTCATTCTTAAGTATACCACAGCCACCTTGACCAGTAAGGAGAGGGCAGGTGCTCTTTCTAGTCTTTCTTCTTCCTTCATCATTGAATATTTGTTGAGTGCCTAGTACAGACTAGGTACCTGTCTAGTTCTGGGATTAGAGCAGAGAACAAAACAAAGGTTCTGGTCTCATGGACTTAGATTATAGTAGAGGGGAATAATTAATAAATAAAATTGTATGTCTGTATTAGAATTAAGTGTTGATAATGGCGCTTGGGTGGCTCAGTCAGTTGAGTGTACGGCTCTTGATTTCGGCTCAATACATGACTTTGAGGTTCATGAGATGGAGCCCCACATTGGGCTCTGTGCTGACAGCATAGAGCCTGCTTGTGATGCTCACTCTCTCTCTCTCTTTGCCCCTTCCCTGCTTGCACATGCATGTGTATTTTCTCTCTCTCAATATAAATTAAGAATAAATAAATAAAATTGAATTAAGTATTGATAAATACTGTGTAGACATTAAGACAAGAGCTTTCAAGTAAGATGACACATGGTACAAGTCCAGAAGGCACCAGGGGAATGAGCCACTTAGAGTATTGAGGGAAAAGCATTCTAGGCAGAGGAAAATTAGGCACCAGGATCCTGAGGAGGGAGCATGGCTGATAATTCAGGACCAATAGGGAAGCAATGGGCTGCAGTACAATGAGTCAGGAGTACAGTGGTACCAACTGAAATCTGAGAGATACAGGAGTATACAGAGAGTTACAAATCATGTCTTCTCATTAAAAAAAAATGTTTATTTATTCTGAGAGAGAGAATATGCATGTGCACATGAGCCGGGGGGGGGGGTGGTGCAAAGAGAGAGAGAGAGAGAGAGAGAGAGAGAGAGAGAATCTCAAGTAGGCTCCATGCTAACAGCACAGGGGCCAGATGCCGGGCTCGATCTCACAAACCATGAGATCATGACCTGAGCCAAAATCAAGAGTCAGATACTTAATTGATTGATCCACCCAGACTCCCTGAGTCTCCTCATTAAAAAAAATTTTTCATAAACTAGTTGGAGGGTTAGGTTAGGTAGCAGACCCGATGAATAGATATTTAAAGTTTATAAGATATTGTCCAGAATTGGGTAAAAGCCCTAAGATATGTTACCTAGGTTTTCCTCTAGAAAAATTGCAGATTGAATATATGGATTGTTTGAAATTTATGCTTTTTCATAGCATTAGAAATTCAAGACCTCAAGCTTAGCTTCTTATTTATCTCAAAAGAACTCAGGTTTCATCTCTAAGTGTTGTGCCCCTTAAAGAGAATCACAGTGAGAATTTGTGTGTAGAACTTGGTTCATTCTGTGCCTTTCTATCATATTCTCCTCCTACTCCTATTATACCTGCACTAAGACTGAATTTCAACATATATTACATCATGCAAACAATCATATAAGAATTTAGCATTTAATTCAGTCCTCTGTTAGCATTAAATTTTTAAATGAACTAATTTGTTGTTGACCATTATGATTAGAATAATCACCCCATTGGAATGTATGTACAGTAGAGATAAAGGGAATTAAAACTGAAGGCTGATTCTTTCTTCTATGAATAGTTAATGTTATACCCCAGGAGGACCATCATCTGAAAATGTACTCGGGTTTCCTTTATGACTCTTGCCCATTTAAGCTGGACTAAGAATGTTGGTTTGCAATAAATAGTGGCGTAAATCAGGAAAATAACCAGTCTAATTTTGATTGGCAGAATCAATGTCATTGGATCTATTTTTTATAGTTCTCAATTTCCTGTCTTCTAATGTGGTTTCCCTGCATAACAAAAAACATCATTGAATTTTATTTATGAGTAATTTATTTGGTATTGGTTTTTCATTACTTTCTCACAAGGTGCCTTGAGGTTTGGGGTTATTTTTATTATGTATTTTACAATCATATGGCCTACTTACAAGGGGAGAATGTTGCGTGGGGTTGAGGGTACCAGAGATCTGACTTGCCTAAAAATGACAATGATATATCTTTTCATCATTTTGTGAAGCAATGGAACCCCCACTGGAAGGGTGGGTGATTTGAAGGCTTTTTTTCTCCAGTAGAGGTGACCTCATCCATCCATCCATCCATCCATCCATCCATCCATCCATCCATCCAAACCCTCCCTTGAGCTCACATTTCCCTTCAACTACCATCTCATTTATAAATTCCCTTTTCATAGAAAAAAGTCATAATTATTGTATACACATATTGCCTTTATACCTCTTTTCTTTCTTGAATGCTTTCCAGGTAGTTTTCTGTTTTTACTATACCATGAAAGTAATTCTTACTGAGGTGATCAAGAATCACAATTTCAAAGTTCTCACCCTCATCTTGACCTTTCAAGTCATTAAACTCTCTTCATTTTTTTCTTCCTCCATGTAATACTTCCTTCAATTTGTCCTCACTCTTGTTTAGATTTCCTTTGGCTTCACCTTTTCTCAGTCACCTCCTCATTTCCCTTCTAAATTTTATAATACTCCAAGGCTGATCCATAGATTTCTTCTAGCCTATGAATTGTCTTCTTTATCTTATCTTTATAGTGATCTCATCTAGTCTCTTGGCTTTAAGTACCATCTGGATAGTGCAACCTCAACATTTAGGTCTTCTGCTTGGACTTCTCCAAACTTCAAACTCATATTAAATTGTCTAAATTATATCTCTTACTGGTTATAAAAATATGCATCTCAAGTTTAATGTGTCTAAACTGGACTTCTGATTCCCACTACCCCAACCTGTACTTCCTGAAATCTTTCCCATCTAGTAATCACTAAGCCCACTGTTCCAGTTTTTCAGACAAAAATCTTAGATTGCCATAGATTCCTCTTTCTCTTACATAATACATTTAATCCATCATAAAGCCTGTTGACTTTTTCCTTAAAATACATTCAATCTTTTAACCTCTACCACTACCATTCTAGTTCCAGGTACTATCATTACCTGAGACAGTTTTCTAATGTGGTTGTCCCTTTTACATTTCCATAGCAACATGAGGGTTCCAGTTTCCTAATCAATATTTGCTCTTATCACTCATTTTCATTTTAGCCAATTTAGTAGGCATGAAGTGGTATCTCATGGTGACTTTAATTTTCATTTTCATTATAATTAATGATGTTGAGCAGGTTGACCCATCATATTTAATTGCATCTCATCCCATGATACCCTCCAGGTACTCTTTATCTGTTCAATCTCTAATTTTTTTCATAGCACTTATTACCTTCTGACATGATGCATAATTTATTTATATTTACTGCTTATTACCTCCTTCCCTGATAATCTCCCTTCCCAACTAGAATGTTAGCATGGAATCTTCCCCCATTTTGCTTGTCAGTGTAGCCCAAAGAGCCTAGAATAAAACCAGTATTTATTTGGTATTAGATACATATTGCTTGAGCAAATGAATGATCAATAGCCTTGGATTACTAGGAGTACCACTGCTGAGAATGGGATAGTTTCCAAGACTCACACAAAAGAAGTGAAGTGGAAGCTTCCTGTCCATTATTTCCCTTCATCATCCCTGTGCCACTTGTACTTTCTGTGTCTGTCATAGGCAGGGACCAGGTGTCTGAGTAGCATGACTAGTCAGTTAGCAGCTACATATATAGATATATATATACTGCACTATATGGGGATTCTCACTTGGAGAACATGATGGACATGAAAAATTACTGTGAAAGTGACAAAGTATTCAAGTGAAACACAATAGCTTTCATGGTAGTGAGATACACACACACACACACACACACACACACACACACAAGGCAATACCTTTGCAAGAAAAATCAGTGGTAAAGTAGGAGACAAAATACTAGATATTATGCTGAATGTGGCAAATAAAAATGGAATAAGACCTACTACCTGCCTTGAGGAGCTTGGCTTGCCCTACTTCCATTTCATTCACTCCACCAGGGATATGATGTAAACATGTCACTCCCATGTCAAGAACTCATCATGGTCTCTTTGTTCTCCATTAAGTCTATATTCCTTAGTGGAGCATTCAGGCTCCTTCACAAACTGGCTCCAGCCATCTTTCTTTCTAGTTTCAGTTCTTTTTTTTCCCCCTTATCCAACTCCCAGCAACACAAGAATCAAAGTTCCAGGTTATGGGCTCTTTCTGACACAGAATACTCATTTCATATCTACTTGCCTTTTCTCCTGCTCCATTTGCATAAAAATTTCCCAAGCCCCCCACTATACATTTCCACATACACAACATGCACACAGCACCTTTCCACAGTTAATAAAATCCTCCTTGTTGTTCAAGACTTGATACTTTTGGGGCAACATTCTTTCATGATTTAAGCAGAATGAATTTCTTCCCTTCCTATACAATTATGATACTTAATACAGTCTTATTTTGATTTTGGTTTTGTTTATGCTTGTTTCCATCAAATATGAAGTCCGAGACCAGAGGTTGGGTCATATTCATGTTTTTGCCCAATATTCCCCCCTCCTGTTGCCTATTGTAATTATTTACTGAACATTGAAACAGGATAAAACAAATAATAAATAGACTCCTCTTTCCTTGTACTTAGAATATAATGAATAGATTTTTTTTAACGTTTATTTATTAATCAGAGACGGAGAGAGACGGAGCATGAGCATGGGAGGGGCAAAGAGAGGAGGAAACACAGAATCCGAAGCAGGCTCCAGGCTCCGAGCTGTCAGCACAGAGCCTGACATGGGGCTCGAACTCACAAACCGTGAGATCATGACCTGAGTTGTTGTCGGCCGCTTAACCGACTGAGCCACCCAGGCGCCCCTGAATAGATTTTTAAAAACGTAACTAAAATGATAATCAGATGCATTTTGACATAAAGTTATTTGCATCATAGGTACATTTACACAAATGCAATTATAGTAGATTAATTTTAAATCTCAAAAGCAAAAATGAAAGAGAAAAATCACAACTTAATAGTGTGGATACAATTCACACTATTGCTCTCACTGACTGCAGTCCCAGGAGAAAGCAGGAAATAAGAGATATGGATTGGTTCTTCTCTTTGTCAGTTCCAGATCCAGCTCCTGTGAGTCCTCTTGGTGTGAGCATCTTGCTGTGGTGAACAGGATTCTAGTGTTTAAAGATACGCATTTTTCATACAACGTGGCCTCTGAGAAGAACCCAACTACTTTATTTGGTACAGCCCCTAGATCTGGAGGGAGATGCATCTTTGGGGATGGCATGTCCTTCTTCACCATCAAGCCTTTAATAGGGTCTGAAGAGTATTTTAACTCTACATGATTTTGCTTCATTTGTTGCCTTTTAGACCTGATTCCCACATGAGGTATTACTCCACAGTAATCTGTCAGCACTGTGGTACTAAGTACCGGTCATATTTCTAATAGAGTAGCTATACTTACGGACTTTCTAACTTAAAAATGTAATGGAGAAAGTAGATGATTCCAAGTAGAGCTGCAAAGATAGTTAACATTTGTGGAAGATGAATATCTAAGAAAGATTTAATCATTGTACTTGCTCTTGTTGTGACAAAGAAGGTAGATAGATGCCCTAAGACAGGTCTCTAAACGAAAAATGATTTCTCACATGGAAAATGGTGGCCAGCTGTTCTTCTCCGCAGAGTACGCAACAGCAGGGAATGTTTAAAATGTAGCATGAGGGATTTATCTCAGATACAGAAAGATTTTCTGTTTGTCAGACACTTAGATGACTTCTTGAGAGAAGTTATAGAATCTCTGAATGTGGAAACTTTTCTTTTTAACCTCATTCTGTCTGGAATAGTTCATACCCACATTTTTCATAGTATGTTCTAGTATTTTATGGGCTGTTAAGGGAAGTTACTCAAATAAAGATTCTGTTATCAAATGCATTTCAGAAACACTAGGTTTAACAAAGTTAAAAAAGAAAAAGCTCTACTGAAGGGCTTTATGGCATTTGCTTTATACTTTGTGAATTTCTGGTTAGAGTTAGGGACATGTAGTAAAACTTCTTTCTAAACTTTATTTAATCATATATAACCCATTTTTTAAAGAGGCTTTTTAAAGGATTGGTGTTCTGTGTTACTTTCTGGGAGATATGTTGACCTACATATTTGAAGTGGACTTTCACATAATGTTGAAAAAATTTTCACTTGCCACATTCCTACTTTTGAAAACAATAACAAAGTAATCCACAGAGATATCTCTTTTTAAAAACCACCTAAATATGGATTCCTTTGGAATAATTTCTTTTATAGTTTTAGATGTCCAGTGAGCCATAGTGGAGTGAAAACAATGAGTGTTCAGAAGCAGAAACAGATTTATGGAATCTTACTCCTCATTCTGGTTTCCGAGCACATTATTTGTGCTAATGTAGAGGCAGAGGCTATACATGTGCATGTTGGGTTTTGCTGTAGTGAGGATTGCAGCTCCAAACACTTCTAATGAAATGAGAGGTGAGTATATTCATAAGATAGTATAATTTGGGGAGGACAATTTCACCTAGAATAGCTAGCTTACTCACTACTACATTACATGACATCTTACCCATGGAAAGCAAAACTATCACCCTACATAACTCTTCACTACTTACACTTGCTCTAGTAAGTTCTCAGGGTCTTGAGTGAATCTTTTGGGAGCTACATAAACGTAACTGGACAGATGTACGGGAGAGAAGTTATCTCCACATCTACTTAACTGTTAATCTGAAATGAGGCAAAAATATATAGAAGAAACAGTGAGGGAAGGGACATACAGAACAAGGTGACATATTGTCTGGATGATAATATACTTTGATATTGTATTGAATGTGTGTGGGATTAAGTGACCTATAATGTACACTCTTAGAGGTGGTTAGTTAGCACTTGAAGTGCTTCAAGAAGCACTTGAAGGTCCCCCATTAGGGATCTAAGTTGCTCTTGGTTCTCCAGAAAAACTGTGTGTGTGTGTGTGTGTGTGTGTGTGTGTGTGTGTGTGTGTGAAAGAGAGATTTATTTTAAGGAATTGACTCATGGTGATCATGGGGGTGGGCAAGTTTGAAATTTGTGGGACAGACCAGAACCTTGAACAGGCAGGATTTCTATGTTGGAGTCTTGAGGAAGAATTACTTCTTCCTTTGGAAGCCTCAGTCTCTGTTTTTAGAGCTCAAGCTGATTGGATGAGGCCCACCTAGCCATGGAGGTAAGGTCCTTTACTTAAAATCCGCTAATTATAAACATTAATCACATATAAGAAATAACTTCCCAGCAACATCTAGACTGATGTTTAACTAAACGATTAGAAACTATAGCCTAGCCTGAAAACTATCACAGAGTCTACACTTCCGATATTGTCAAAATTCCTACCAGAGCTTTGTTCTTTAGCATGAGAATTGTTAGAAAATAATCTTACATCATTGAAATAAGTAGTGGTCAAACTAAGTGGCCGGCCAGAAGGAGTGTACGGGCACTATTGGCCTTAAATGAACAAGATCCCACTCTGGCAAGCCCAGCAGGCTTATGGAGCTAGAACTGAACTCTGTTCGGGTGTGTTTCCCTACAGAAAAGACTATCCACTGTCCTGACTAGAAGGTAAGCTGATGCTGCCTCACAGCACTGGACATTCTCCTCAGAGTGAATCTGTTAAGCAAGATTCTCCTAAAAGGCCTGAAAACAGAGGGGGTCTCTCTGAGGTTCCAAGAACAGGTGGTGTAGACTTTATCTAGTTGCGCATAAATGTTTACATCCCAGCAGACCCTTGTCTAAGACTTGTTTTCATTGTTACGTCCCATCTGGCTCTTATCGCTAGAGGCTTTTACAAAGGTTTTGGCTGTTTTCAGATAGCCAAACCAGCTCAGCTTAGTTCACAACAAAAGGAATTTGGAAGTCAGTATCAAAAAACTATCCATTGGGAGAAACGCTGTGATTTCCTCTCCATCCCAGCCAACTACCGTCCTTTTTTGGTTTGAGTGACTTCGGTCAGCAAAGTCTAGTCTTCTGTCTCCCACAGATGTAGGTCTTCATTATGATATTCATGTAAGAATAATTGAATGCCAGGGGTTGTTGAAGAAACCATTTCACTCTTTTTGTTTCCTGACACTTAAAATTCTTTTTTTTTATTAAAAAAATTTTTTTTAACGTTTATTTATTTTTGAGACAGAGAGAGACAGAGCATGAATGGGGGAGGGTCAGAGAGAGGGAGACACAGAATCTGAAACAGGCTCCAGACTCTGAGCTGTCAACACAGAGCCCGACGCGGGGCTCGAACTCACGGACCGCGAGATCATGACCTGAGCCGAAGTCGGCTGCTTAACCGACTGAGCCACCCAGGCGCCCCTTAAAATTCTTAAAGGAATTAATTAATGTGTTGGGGCTTCACTCTTACCTTTAATGTAATTTTGGTACACGAATTTGGAATACGAATCACACAAAGCTTCCTCTCTTGTATATACACTTAGGAGATGTGGGTTGATGCCACTTGATGGAAAACAGTCCTTTTAAGAATGCATTTTCCATACCATGAAACAGTGAAAATAGGGGTATGAGAGTCTGAATTCTGAAAAACACAGATATTTGACCAATTCAAAAACATAGGACCTTTATTACATTTTATTACCCCATTAACATTTTCCCACTTAAGTTATGGAAGGTAGATGTTTGCATACTTAAAAGTGGAGAAAGGGGAGTATTCCATCAAGTGAGTTTTTTCTTAAAATAGCTGTTTAACCACCTCTTAAGAAGCTAAATAATCCATCATGCTTTATTACCATGAACTTGGAAGTAGGAAAGTGGATCTTGTCCAGAGAGATACACTGTATTTTGATTTAGAAGATATTTTGCTTTTGGATGAATACATTGATTGATAACAGGAATCAGCTACACTATTAATAGTAGCTCCCCCAAAAGCTCTGTTATACAAATAAATCTCTCCCATCTTTCTTAGCTGCTAAAATAGATGCTTACTAGATTTATCTTTCCTTTCATATTATGTGGCCTTGAAGTAAGCCAAGAATTTCTCTGCAAATTTGTTAGATAAAGCAAAGTGAATTCTTACCTGTTTTTAGGAAATAGTGCTCTAAACTATTTAGATCTTTACAAGTGAGTGAAACTGGAATTTTTGACTCTTTTTGTTTATTTAATTTATTTTTTTTAAATTTTTAATTATTTATTTTTGAGAGAGAGAGAGCCAGGGAGGGGCAGAGAGAGTGAGACACAGAATCTGAAGCAGTCTGAGCTGTCAGCACAGAGCCTGATGTGGGGCTTGAACTCATGAACTGCACGATCATTACCTCAGCCAAAGTTGGACGCCTAACCAACTGAGCCACCCAGGTGCCCCACTTTTTGTTTATTTTAGATTATAGAATGAAGGGCACCACTTTCTCTGTGTCAAACTGTGGTGACAGATGAATGAGAAGTATTCCTTGAGTGAAGACAACTCAGCAGATTTTGGTGGACAAATGTTTTACTAAAGCAGTACTGAGTAATGTTAGAAGGCTACTTTATCCACAGGAACAAAACTATTAATGCCAGCTTCTAATTTATACAGATCTATGTTATCTACCTTCTCATTTTCTCTACCTCTGTTTTCTCCACTTCATCAAAGCTAACTTCACGGTATGACTCCATTTAGGATTCCATAACCTAGGGGCTTAGGGACTTAGGATGCCATAATTCAGACCTTACCTGAACCATACGCTTCTCCAACCAGGGCCACAATGTGGTGAATGAGGTGCTGCCTGGGCATCTAAGGAGCTGTTGACTTGTTCACCTCTTCTTGCCTTTCTGCTCTGAGTTGGCTCTGAGCACAGGAATGGGGTTTGCTTAGGTTTTCTCTCTTTGGTTCTCATGAGTTACCCTGGTCTAGTGTCATATCAGGTGCTCACACTGTGGTATAGTCTTGCCTGAAGCCAAGTGATTCTGATGGGGGGTCTTGGTACTTTACCTAATCTCCTGCTTGACCCTTACTCAAGTAGCTTTGGTCCTACCATGTGAACACATCTCCTACACAGCAATACCACTGCTTAGATTTTACAACTGTGCCCACTTAAGTGAATACCCAGCATTTAATGCTGTGAGAGTGGGACTGAAAAGCTAGCAATATTCTTCCAAGTGAGCATTTGTAGCTAAGTGGATATCTGTCCCCACATCTGCCTGATGTCAGCTCATCCTGCCTTCCCACAAGTTTCTTGTTGCCTCAGTAACCATACTGCTTGTGATGGTTAATTTTTATGTATCATCTTGGAAGGTGTTTTGAGATGAAATTAACATTTAATTATGTGAACTCAGAGTAAAGCAGCTTGTCCTTCATAGTGTGGTGGGCCTCATCTAATCAGTTGATGGCTTGAATAGAACAAAAAGACTGGTCTTCTCAAGCACGAGGGAAATTTTCAGCAGACTGTCTTGGGATTTCCTCTGCACATTGGCTTTTCTGGATCTCTACCTGCTGACCCTCAGACTGGAGCTGCACCATCGGCTCTCGTGGGTCTCATGCCTGCCAGCCCACAGTGCAGATTTGGATTTGCCAGCCTCCATACTTGCATGAGCCAATTCCTTGTAATAAATCTCTTTCTGGATATATACACATCCTATTGGTTCTGTTTCTTTGAAGAACCCTGAAAATTATAATGTCTTATGTTGTAGTACCTCAAACTGTAACACTATTATAAATGTTTATGTTAAATTTGCCTCTGTATATATGCATGTTTTTACTGTGGGAAAAATGAGGCTTCACATTGACTTTGGATCAGAACTCTAATAGGTAGTTTTACTATCCACAGTCAAGGGAGAATGTCAGCCCCAAAACCTTCTAACAAAACCTCAAAGCTTTTGTAGTTGCTGTTTCTTCTTCTGGAATACTCTTCCTCCTGAGAGTTGCAGGGATTATTCCCATATTTTGATTTAGGTCGATACTCAAATGCCTCTTCTCAAAGAAGACTTCTTCAACCACAGTCTAAAATAACCCCCTTTATCACCCTGCACAGCCTTACCTTAATTGATATTTCTTTATAGCATTTACAACCACTTGGTATTTTATTATGCATGTATTTATTTCTTTGTTGTCTAGCACTCCACTAGCATGTGAAGTCCAAGGACTTTGCTTTATTCACTGCTGTATCCCTGGTGCTCAGACTTGCTCAGACTAGATTTTTGAATAATATTTGTTGTCTGAATGAATAAACGAATAAATGTTCTATGTAATAATAGAATAATTAACCCAAGGCTTGTGAATTTATGTACCACTCAGTTTGAGCAAAATTAGAATCCTATAGCAAGTGTTATATTACTTTAGTGAAAAATGTAATTTCCTGTAGCAAATACGTTACAAGGTTGAGAGGTCATGATAAAATTATATTATTGGGAAGTTAACAGAAAATTTTATGGAGTAAAGACTTGTGGATGAAAAAGATTAAAAAAAGTGTGGTTGTGATGACAAGTAATAGAATATGTATGGATGTCATGTTTAAGATCTTTGTCCCATTTGGCCCATTTCCAGATGTGCTGTTTATTCATGGGCCCTCTGTGGTCCCTGGAATATGAATGCTCTCCAGCCTTCTCTAGCTTTTCTTACTGAGAAGGGCAGTTTCAACAGAGCACTTCAGTGCTTATGATAAACAGGGAGAAGAGGGTATTTGTATATAGTTGTTTATTCCCAAGGTATAATATTGTGGCTAGTACTCATGATGTGTGTGTTAAGTGCTAGCATAAGCAGGTTGTTCATACAAAGTAATGGGACAGACTAATTTGTAAGGAGCTCCATTCTGGAGTTATCTCTCTCTAGGTTAAAGAATAGCTGTTTCTCTATTCAGCTGGCAAATTGAAGCAGGGATGCCCATTGCTAGAGACCCACAGGGTTGAGATATTCCTAAAACACTGTGGCAGTCTTACCTGGCAACCCCAGCCCGCTGTACCTCATCCACTAGCAGAGTGCATTTCAACTACATAACAATTAAGCAGTGGACAGGCTGGAATTACTTCCCATATCTGAGGATGGCTTTGGGGTTCAGAGCCAGATGGGCTGTGGGAAGAGAACAGGCTTTGGAGTCAGCCAGATGTCAGATTAAAACCCAGCCGTGCCCCTCACTGGATGAACTTGGCTAAGTTATTAAATCACCTTGACCTGTAATTTCTTCACCCGTGGCATAGGACTAATTGTACTTATCTGGTAAGGTTACCAGGAAGGTTCATCTGGCTCACAGCTGACACTTGAAGAGATGATAATTTTTCTCCTACTGTCCACCATTTGCAGCTTATTAGGTGTTTTCTTTTTATTTGTTGGCTTTTTGGTTTTTTTTTTCCCCCTTTGACATGTCTACCTCTCATAGGACACATGAAATTTATAATTTGGAAGGAATCTTACAGATTAACTAAGCCAATTCCTTCCTCCATCTCCTTCTTCTACTTTACTCTTATACACACACACACACACACACACACACACACACAATTTTCTACTTCCTTTCCTGTTTCTGGTCATATCCATAGATGATGAAGAATGTTCATGTATTGTATACTCCCCAGGTCTCCATAAAAAGCTATGTTTCTTTCCAATTGGAAAAGATTTATTCATGATTTTCAGTCTCATAAACCCTCCTCCTTTCTAGCAATTGCTTAACACAAACCATGAATGAAATTTCAGTGCTAGACCCTGTCCTTTCCCATCCTGCCCCTTCTAGAGAAGTGATTTCTAAAAAGGCTTTGCCTTATTTCCCTTTGAACATTTGGAAACATATAAGCAGAATGTAGTTTGCATTTCTAAATAAAGCTACAAATTTGTGTATTCATGTTCACATTAAAACAAACAAACTGGAACTTCAGTATCTCACCCCACTTAACCTAGAAAAGTTTTTTTTTTGTTCTTATAAGATGTCTTTTTAACTGAGGTATAATTTAACACAATAAAATGCACTGATCATAATTTTTCTGAGGAGATAAGGAATTTTAAGCTCATGACATGGTTTGTAAGAAGTTTAAGACTACTGATTAAAAGCAAAACCGAACCAAAAGAGTGATGCAAAAAATCTAGTTCAGAACTCAAAACCCAGAAGTGGAAAATATCAGTGTAGGGACACCGAATTTTCCTCAGCTTCAGCTCGCTGATTATTATTGCATGTGGCAGTGCCTCTTGCGGAAGAAATTGGCCTTTGAAAGGCCAAATTGTAAAAAAATTTTAAATTGTAAAATCTATAAAATTGTAAGGCTAATTGTAATCCTAATTAGCTTTACCATTGGTAGCATTAACAAGTATAAGGATTTGCTTGGATTAAAAGTTCTGTGATATTTTAAATAAACCTGGTACTCTGATTCACTCCATTAAAAATACTGTTTCATCTTCTGTGGTCAACAGCAAAGGCATTACCCTGCAGAAAACTCTTAAAGCATACGCCAGCTCCTCAGTTTTGCCACTGTCACACCTATATATGGGGTATAGTGTATGGTGTACAGACCTGTGTATAGTGTCCGCATTTGCTGGCTTAGCATTTGTGATGAAAATTATTTGTGAGGGACCCAATGGTCTAAGATATATGCCACTTTTGAATAGGGATAATACTCACCTCCATCACATTGCTGTGGAGATCAAACAAGACTTCGTTGGTACCTGGCACAAATTTAGATTGCCATGGCACAAGATTCATACAGGGGAATTATTTAACTAGTGAATAACCCGTCTGATGGCCCACTCCCCACGCCCCCTCGTGTAACTGGAGTTCTGAACATATTTCTCAAGAATGTCAAGAATTGTGCGATCAGATGATGTATGATAGGTTTCAGTTGGTTAAAAATGCGTAGCCTTCTCTGTTTTGAAATTCTTCAATAATGAAAATAATAAATGTCTCTGAAACATGTTGATTCCCCCAAGCAAGAAAGTTATTAGGAGAAATGATGATATCAAAGAATGAATGGTAACCAAGAGCAACAAGCCCAATTGGAGAATTTCAAATGGCAAACACTGTATCATGATGAAAAAGATCTCCTCAAGTGTCAGTTCTATCAGACCATTAGGAGACACCCTTGTGTGCTCAGCTCAAGGCTGAGAGAACTTGCCACTCAACTTCATGTCCCATCTACTATATGCTAGTGCATTCTCAGAGATCGATTACCTTCACGGGAATTCCCTTAAAGCCACACGAGTGCCTGAACACCCCAGTGATAAATATATATAGCCTTAACTGCAAATTTTTCCTAACACATTTTTATTGAGTGTCTATTTTGAATGTGCCTGGTCCTGACATGACAAATTTGAATACATTTAGCATACCCCTGAGGAATTTGCAGTGTGATGGAAAACATTGCCATATAAAGAGATATAAAACAGTGAGCTAAGGGCAACAGCAGAAGTCCGTGGAGGGTGCAGGGAGTACCCAGGAGAGGGCTGTCTAAGCTGGATGGTGGGGATGGAGGTGTGTGTGGAGTAGATCTAGTTACCCAAAATCAACTATGTTCCTACAGCATAAACAGACACAGTGAGAGAAAACAACTGCACATTTAGATCCATATCTACCGAATTTCACTCTCTGGATTGTTCAATAGCCCCTCCTTCATCCATGGTTTCACTTTCCATGGTTTCAGTTACCTGCAGTCAATTGTGGTCCCGCATCTCATCATATAAGCATCTCATCACCTCTCATCAATACAAGAAGAGGGGTGTACACAGTATAGTAAGACATGGTGAGAGAGACCACATTCATGTAGCTTTTATTATATCATTATAATTGTTCTATTTTATTATTAGTTATTGTTCATCTCTTCTGTGCCTAATTTACAAATTAAACTTTATCCATAGGTGTGTATGTATAGGAAAAATGTAGTATATATAGAGTTTGGTGCTGTCTGGGGTTTCAGGCATCCACAGGGGTCTTGGCACACATCCCCTGCAGGTAAGTGGGGACTATTATAATTGAGAGTATAGGGGGAAGTAGCAGTATCTGTAGTCCAAGAAGAGAGGCAGAAAGGAGAGGAAACCCCAAAGGGGGATGCTGGGACCCCCTAACTGCAGCCTTAGCTGTGAATTGGGTTTTGCCTCCTACCTGTTGTACCACCCTTTTCTGGACAGCTGTGTCTAATACTTGTCAGTGGGAAAGTTTATGCATTTTCAGATACGTGGCCTTTGACGTGAATCCAGCAGGGAGTCTAGATGCAGAGGCGCAGCCAGGCCAGTTGTCAGCTTCACAAGTGTCTTAATCCGGGGCAGAAGGGGAGAGCTTGGCTGTCATCAGCTTCCGGGAAGATTGATAAATTGGAGGCAGACAGCTAGAGCCTAGGGCTGCCAAATAGATCTTTAGGATGGAAATACAACTGCTGTA
Source organism: Panthera leo (assembly GCF_018350215.1). Lineage (NCBI taxonomy): Eukaryota > Metazoa > Chordata > Mammalia > Carnivora > Felidae > Panthera > Panthera leo. The sequence goes on along the minus strand of NC_056685.1, from coordinate 62,699,875 downwards.
TGTAGAACTCTGTGAAACACCCACACACCCCCAAACACATGAGGATCTTGTTTAGAGTTAGATCATGTATTAGAAACGATAATTGTAATTAATATCATGAGGCCTATTGTCTACCTCCTCGGGAAGGCAACAGCCTGCAGTGGATGGAATTTGTGTTGTTTGGGCAGGGCAGGCAGGGGTGCCTCTTCCTCTCAGGCACACTCACCCCCACACTGCTGGCCACAATGCCCGAGTCCAGGGAGAATGTGTAGTGTGGGCATATATATGGATTTGTGTGTGCCCGTCTGTCTTTGGGTAGGAGTATGCAGGCATCGATAATCTGTGTCCATCAGTCTGTACACACGTGCGTGTGTGTGTGTGTGTGTGTGTGTGTGTGTGAGACAGTGTCTGCCTCTGTGTCTGCGTGTATCATATGTATCTATGTTTATGTACATGTGTGGGCATATGCCTTTATCTGTGTCTCTGTCTCTGTATACATGTGTGGATATATGTGTGCATCTGTGTGTGTTTGTTTCACTGTCTACATCTGTCTTGTCTGTGTATATATGTGAAGGATTGTGTGCATGTGTCTGTATGTTATTGTGTACATGCGTGGACATATGTATACGTCTGTGTGTCGGACTGCCTGTACCTGCGTGGGTCTGTGTGTATATGTTTCCCCTGTGTGTATATGTTTCCCCTGTGTGTATATGTCCCATCCTCTGGAAGCCGAGCTTCTAAGTTGCACTTAAGCCCCAAGCTGGACTTCCTCTGTGGTGACTGATAGCACTGAGGAAGGCCGCTGTTGTTGCTGCTTGGCCGTCTGCGTGGCTGTACCCATAGCAGCTAAACAGTAATGTGGGCTTACACTCGGTCACCTCAGAGACTCTTAACGGGAATGTTGAGAAAAGATATCTACCTCTTTGTGGCTCAGGAAGACCCTCCCAAGCCAGAAAATGAAATTCAGTCTCAGTTATATCTGCTGCAGGGAATCTATTAATATCCCACTAATTGTCTTCACAGGTTTGCTATGAGGTAACGTATGTGTGTCAGCTTCAAGTATAGAGAAGTCTAAAGTCATGTTAATTATAGGCAGAAATACTGTGTGTTATCAGGGACTGTATCATTAGCTGTTTTAATTCTCACTTCTCTTAGTTCCTTGTGTGATCAGAAATATGCACCTTCCCATTGGCCTCTTTTCCCAGAAACAAATGCACTATGTTAACTTTGGAAAATGCCTCAAATGCCTTCTTTCTGGTTCCTCGAATTGTGTTTGAGTTTTATCTGAATTTATTTGGCTGAAATCAGCTATAATTTTTAAAAACAATTTTGTCACACAAACTACAAGAATGTTTAGCCAATTTTTGATCCCCGCTTTTCAAAATTGGGATCCTCTCCCAGTCTTTCTTGTGCTTAGAAATCCAGACATATCTTAGCGACATATTTTTGCCTCATTTTCCAACTTTGTACTTGGCAGGTGCATGTGCAATGTAACAAAATACCATCTTAGATATTTTAAATCCAACTTGGCTGATTGGGGAGGAGGGAGGGAAAGGAGTGTTATGAACGGTAGTGTTTGAAGTTAAAGAAGCGTTGGCGAATGTTACTGTTTTCAAAATTAACCCCAGGGAGTGTGGGAGTTTTGTCTTTAGCTGAAAATTTTAAAAATAGGGGCGCCTGCGGGGCGCCTGGGTGGCTCAGTCAGTTAAGCATCTGACTTCGGCTCAGGCCATGATCTCACGGTCTGTGAGTTTGAGCCCCGTGTCGGGCTCTGTGCTGACAGCTCAGAGCCTGGAGCCTGCTTCAGATTCTGTGTCTCCCTCTCTCTCTGCCCCTGTCCCACTCGCACTCTGTCTCTCTCTGAAATAAATAAACACTAAAAAAAAAATTTAAAAAAAAAATAGGGGCGCCTGGGTGGCTCAGTTAAGCGTCTTGACTTTGGCTCAGGTCACGATCTCACGGTTTATGGGTTTGAGCCCACCTCAGATCCTCTGTCTTTCTGTCTCTCTCATTCTCTCTGTCTCTCTCTCTCTCAAAAATAAATAAACATTAAAAAAATGAAAATAAATCACAGATCCACTCCTTGCCTCTTCAAACCAGTGCTGTGGAACAAGTAGAATGTGGTGCTTCCAGTGTTCAGAGCTCATGCTATGGGATCTCCACCTTATTCACCCTATGATGGCCTTGTGACTCAGGGTAACGTAACTCAAATAACGTGGACTTTCAGAGCTGGAGCATGTCTGCAATCACTCAAGCCCCACTGAGCCCTAAGCCTCAGGAGGTCCTTAAAGGCAGGAAAAGCCACGACTTGACTCCGGGCTTGCTGACTCCTGATCAGCAAGGATCAGCAAGGATGCTGTCCTCCTGTGCACGTGAGACTCTTCAGCAGCTTCCTAGTGACTGCTAGGTGAGGGTTGACTCCACAACAGGGCATGGGAAAACCTCACTTCCCATCTCCTGCCCACATGCCTGGTCCAACTTACTGCCATTCTTCCCTTGCCACTTTACACTCAGGAAATGCAAATGTCTCATAAATACATGGTAGCATTTTACATCTTCCTGTCTCAGTACTTTTTGTACTTTCTGCGTAGAATGCTCTTAGCTACTAGTGTCATTTGAGAGGTACCAAGAAAACTCTCACATGAGCACCTAAAACATCACCATTAATTCCCTTTATACTCAGCTTTGCTTCCATTGGTGCTCCCCCTGCCCCACACGCCTGCCCCCATAATTCATGTCATTTCTGTGAAGACAACAACTTAAAATTGCATTGGTACTGATTGAGTTTTCCAGATGCTTTGCTGCCAGGGAGGACTAGGTGCCCGGGCAACAGGGATGCTGAAAGGGGCAGGAAGCAAAGAACAGGGACTTCTGAGGGCAGTCTCATTTGATCAGAGTTTTGCTCAGGTCCAGCCTACTGACCACACCATACACCTGTCAGAAGTTTTTGGATGGCACTCGGGTGTCAGAGGTGCAACATGGGAATATTTAGGTGTGTTACGTTCTCACCTGTATGGGGTTTCTCTGTTCAGTTCAACACATTGATCAAAATATGTACACGAATTATTCATTTATTCAATGAGAATCTGAAAATAAGAATCAGAGTTAAAAACCAACACAAAGAATTAAATGAAATTTCATTTGTCCTTCATGATTGTGCCTTTCAAAAACTAGATGTTCTGAAAAAAAGAAAGAAAGAAAGAAACCTAGCTGTTCTGATTATTTATTGCTGGGTAGCAGACCACTACAGTCGTGGCTTACAATAACATTTATTTTGCACATGAGTTTGCAATTTGATCAGGTCTCTAGGGGGGCTAGCTCCTGTCCGCTCCACTGGGTGTCAGGTGGGGCAGCTGGAAGGCTCATGTGGAATTATCTGACAGCTCCCCTCACTCACATGTCAAGCAGATGATGCTGGCTGTCAGCTCAGCTGAAGCTGTCACCAGGACTACCCACGGGTGGCTGCTTCCTGTGGCCCGTGCTTCCTCCCAGGGGCGTGGCTGGGTTCCAAGATGAGTGTCCTGAGAAAAGGAGCCAGGAGAAAGCCCTATCTGCTTTATGACTTAGCCTAAGAAATTATGCAGAATCATTTCTGCCACATTCCATTCATCCCCACAGCCACAAAGCCTCTCAAATTCAGGAAGGGACGTGCGGGACCAGAAATACTGCTTTGGCCATTTTTAGAAAATACAATCTGCTACACTGGAGCATACAGAAATTTTAATGGACTTGTTATTGCTGGTTTTCCCATTTATTCCAGCCACCAGAGTCTTCATGGTGGGTTGTGTGGGGGCCAAGAAAGTCTTTTACACGACTAAGTAATTACTGTATTTGGTTTCTTTGTTAATGAGACCTGCCCTCCATCACCAACATCTCTTTGTCCAGAGAGAAAAGCTTTCGTGCATATAGCAATTAGATCCATGTGGATCAAAGGTTTTTATTACAACAGCTTTAAAAACAACCTCACAAACTGTTGTACAAGATTAAATTCTGGCCCATCCACTTTAGTATTTAATACTCTGTACAATTGAAAGATTTACAGGAAAATTTGAAATATTGATTTGAGTACATATAGATGATCTTTGCAGCAGGAGTTGAGCACAAAGTCTTTGGCCAAACATCTGTGTTTTCTGGAATGTTTTCTGGAATGTAATTAAAGTAGTTGTCTAGCAAATCTGTCTATTTGCATAACATTAATTAATTGTGTTTAAGTAGTTTAGTTTTAATTAAGCTTTTCTTCTTTAAAAATTAAAGATAAGGAAAATCACATTAAGAATTTGACCTTGACTCAGTCTGTTAAGCATCTGCCTCTTGATTTGAAATCAGGTCATGATCTCAGGGTTTATGAATTCAAGCCTTGCATTGGGTTCTGTGCTGACAGAGGGAGCCTGCTTGGGATTCTCTCTCTCTCCCCCTCTCTCTCTCTCCCTGCCTCTCCCTCACTTACACTCTCTCTCTCTCAAAGTAAATAAATAAACTTTAAAAAAAGAATTTGGCCTTGAGAAAAATAATACAAGGTTTCAAAATTGTAGCAGTATTGCGATATTTGGGATTATGTAATGCCACTTAGCTTTTGGATATTTGAAATGTTCTGAAGCTTGTCTTTTGTCTCATTCAACCTGCATCATCCTAAGGCCATGTTTATTTTTGGATGCCTGGAAAAAAACCCTGAATCAGGAGATAGAGTCCTGGTTCAGCCCTATTCGTTGAATGGCCATAAAAGCAGAACACTACACTTGGTGGTACCTCATTTGTAGAATGAAAGCATTTGATTAAACATTCTCTAAAATTGTTTATGAATAATATATAAGAATGTCATTTACTGAGAGCATAACAAAACAAAACAATATGAAGAATTATTTTTTTCTGATGCTGGGCTAGTAATTAGAAATAATCAAAACCATATATTTTACTTAGAAGCACACTTCAAAATCTTTTATTTCCCAACAACCAATTATTCAAGGTTTCTTGAGACATTTCAGGGTCTTGTTTGGATTTGATTAAGGGAGTAGTCAGCCCTTAGCTTCTTTTATATGACTTCATTACAATTTGAGAAGCAGATGGTTACTTAATAGATACTATTTGATAATGGCAAAAATAGGACAAGTCTCTTCACATCTTAAATAGGTCTTAAAATAACAGTCTTATAAAGCCTTGCCAGTAATTAGGGCTGTGTCCATATTACGGACAAGCAAAAGGAGGAGGGGACCTTTGTTGTAGGATAGTTACTAATGCCAAAGTCTTTCTTCTTTGGGTATTATAAGCTATAATATCCCTTAAAACAGTATTATATTCATTCTATTTTGTATTAATCAAAACATTCTTTTGATATGAACAAAAAACAATAGCAAACTTTCGTGTATCCCTTATAACATGTCAGATACAATGCTGTGTACTTTATATTCATTGCCTAATACGATACCCACTTTTAAGGAGTCTTTTTCAGCATGACTTCTACAGTCATAGGTTTTGGATTCAAATTACTGCTTACCTAATAGTTGTGATGACCTCACATCTCATTGCCTTGACCTTTGAGGATTACATGAGATTCATCATGCAAAATACTTAATATAGTGTCTGGAATAGTAAACATTCAATAGACATTAACTCTTTATAATTATTATTGTCACCATCAGCTCTGTCAGGTAGGTAATGTGGATAATTTTTGTGTGGCTTTAAACAGTGAAGTAATTTGCCTGGTCACATAGCTCTTAAGCAGTGGAGCTAGAAAGATAGTTGTTGTTTAATGCCAAATTTTTTAACTTCTAAACCATAATTCTTCCTAATAATTAAAATGGTGAAACTTAGTAAAATATTTCAGTTCTTTCAATTCTGTTAAGTGATCAACCCTTGATACTTCCAAGGATCCTGGGATCAAAATCCCAAGTAGTTTCATTTTGTGTGGCCTTTCTCATCTAGAGTTTCTGGATCTGGGAAAATAGTTTATGGGGGGGGGGTAGAAACAAGATTGTGGGTGCCCCTTTTGAACAGTCAGGAGTCTTCGTGGATTGAATTATTCTTTCTAAAACTTTTGATCTCTTATTCTTTTTTTTTTTTTTAAAGAAAATTTTTTTTAACGTTTATTTATTTTTGAGACAGAGAGAGACAGAGCATGAACGGGGGAGGGTCAGAGAGAGGGAGACACAGAATCTGAAACAGGCTCCAGGCTCTGAGCTGTCAGCACAGAGCCTGACGCGGGACTTGAACTCATGGACCGCGAGATCATGACCTGAGCTGAAGTCGGCCGCTTAACCGACTGAGCCACCCAGGCGCCCCTTGATCTCTTATTCTTATCCTAAGAGAAACTGATACAATTATGTTTCTTTTTTCACTTTTGTAAAACCCACATTAGAATGGGTCAGGTGTCTAAAATTTCTGGGGATTGATGAAGCAGAAGTAGTTGATGAAAGCTCTCAAAATAAAGTCATAGAATGTGATCAGATATTCATTCACATGCCAGATTAAGTGTGATTTATTCACTTCAGTGCCAAAAAGCAAATTCCTAAACTACTTTAGGAAAACATGAATAAGAATGGAAAAATATACTGGAATGAAAAAAAACAAATTCTAAGCAGAGGCTTGAGGTCAGAGCAAGACTACCCATAGGATGACAGGTGCCATTCAGAGTGTTGAGTTAGTGTAAGTCCCTCTGTGTAAGGCACCCATGGTGGGGATTGGACAAGATCGAGCCTACTGATACAACTCAAGGAGTTCCAGATTTAAAGGGAACCAGACCACAGCAGGGGTAGGGAGCCCAGTTGCCTTTAGCTTGATTCTCTGTTTGACATCTCACAAAGCCATTCGTTGAAGAAACAGGAAGAGCAAACTGGGCTTGTCAAGAAGCCGTTCTACTGAGAACACCAGTAAATAAGTCAACGTGTGTTTTTCATAGTTCTGATGTCCACTGCATCACACTCTGTATCAGTGCATGCCCTGTGCATATGTGCATGGCTAAATTATAAAACTTATCCTGTCATTATTTCCTCATCCTGAATGCATTTGCTATGCCTTCCTTTTCATTTATTCTTCATGTCTGAACTTATTTTTAGTTTCATTTCTGTTTTCAAGTGCATCACATTCCTCATTTCTTGCCTCTGCTTCTCCTGCGCAGATGCTGATGAGCCATAGCTCTCAAGACCACGTATATTTAGAACCCGATCAGACAGTGTTGTAATTTTTGCTTCAACTGTTAAACATAATTCAGAAAGCTCCAGAGGAAAAGGAAAGTCTATTTATTCACCCATATTTTTGCTTACTATGTTCTCTCTTTCTTCTTCATGTAGCAGGTTTCCTTCTATCGTTTCCTCTCTGTTTAGGGCACTCCCTTCAGCCATTGTCTTAGGGTAGGTCTGCTGGTGGGTGGCACATTGTCTTAATTTGTCTTCATCCAAGAATGGCTTCATTTCCCCTTTCTTCCTGAAGGATACTTTCACTGGAGGTAGAATTGTCAGTTGACAGCTCTTTCTCTAAGCATTTTTCAATATTTCGCCATTTCCTCTGGCCTCTGTGGATTCTGGTGGGAAATCCACTGGCGTCTGAGTTATTTTTCCCCTATCGGTAGTGCTGCCTTCAAGAGTTTTTCTTTGTCTTTAGCTTCCTGAAGTTTATGATGTGACTTGGTATGGATGTGTTTTTGAATTATCCTGTTTGGCATTTGCTTAGCTTTTGAAACTGTAAGTTTATGTCTTTTGCCAAACTTGGAAAGTTTTCTTTTTAACGTTTATCTATTTTTGAGAGAGAGAGGGAGAGAGAGAGAGAGAGAGAGAGAGAGAGAGAGAGAGAACAAATGATCAGGGGAGGGGCACAGAGAGGTGACACAGAATCCGAAGCAGGCTCCAGGCTCTGAGCTGTCAGCATAGAGCCCAACGAGGGGCTTGAACCCATGAACCATGAGATCATGACCTCAGCCAAAGTCGACACTCAACCAACTGAGCCACCCAGGTGCCCCCCACCTTTTTTTTAATGTTTATTTATTTTTGAGAGCGAGAGAGATAGACAGACAAACCTGGAAAGTTTTTAGCCATAATTGCTTCTAGTACTTTTTCAGCCATGTCCTCTCTCTCCTGTCTTTTGGGGACTCCGGCGATATGACTGTTTGATCTTTTGTTATAGTCCAGATCTCTGAGGAGCTATCTGTGGATTTTTTTTTCCTCCAGTCTATTTTCTCTCTGTTGTTCAAATTTGATAACACATTATTCTGTCTTCCTGCTCACTGACTCTCCTCTGACCCCCTCATTCTGCTATTGTACCCATTCATTGAGTTTTTAGTTTCAATTATTGTATTTTTCAATTCTAAAAATTTCCACTTGGTTCTTCTTGTATCTTTTTATTTTCTGCTAGAACTTTCTAGTCCTTTGCTGAGGCTTCCTATTTTTTTCATTAGCTTTGATCATGCTCATAATTGCTTGTTGAAGCATTTAAATTTTTTTTTAATGTTTATTTATTATTGAGAGACAGAGACAGAGCACAAGCATGGGAGGGGCAGAGAGAGAAGGAGACACAGAATCTGAAGCAGGCTTCGGGCTCTGAGCTGTCAGCACAGAGCCCAACACGGGACTCGAACCCACAGACGGCGAGATCATGACCTGAGCCGAAGTCAGACACTTAACCAACTGAGCCACCCAGGTGCCCCAGCTTGTGGAAGCATTTTAATGATGTCTGCTTTAAAAATCGTTGTCAGATATTTCTAATATCTCTGTTATCTCAATGTTGACTTCTGTTGATTATCATTTATCCCTCATTTGGGGATCTTCCTGTTTCTTGGTATGATGTGTGAGTTTTAGCTGAAATGTAGATATTTTGGGTATTTTGTTGTGAGACTCTGGATCTTATTTAAACCTTCAGATTAGGCTATCTTTCTTTGACACCTCCCTGGCCAGGCAAGTGGGGTCTCACCTTGTCACTGCCAGGTGGGATTAGAATTCATTTCACCTGTTGGCTTCTGTTGACACCACAGTGGTGGTAGTGGGAGGGTCCCCTTGTTACTTCTGGGCAGGGGTGAGACTTCCTCCCCACTAGGTCTCTGCTGACACTTCCCTGGCAGAAGGATAGGAATGCCTGTATACTGCTCCTCCGTGACCTCCATGACACCAAGTGGGTGGGGGCTGCCTGGCTGCCTCATTACCAGCAGGTGGTGGTGAAAGTCCTGATTCTCTAGGAGGCCTCTCCTGACACCCACCAGGGGTGGGAAGGAGGGATGCCTCATTACTGCTGGATGGGGGTAGAAGTCCAGGCTCCCATGTGGTTCCCACTGACACTGGGAGTCAGGGAGGTGCAGGGTTTGTTGCCACCCAAGTGGAGATAACAGTCCCAGCTCCTTATTTGGCCTTATATGATACTATGGCAACAGGGGAGGCGGAGGATTGAGGCACTTTGTTACAGCCCTATGATGGTGGAAGTGTGGCTCCCCACTTAGCATATGCTGGAATGGTGAGAAGGGGCCACTGTGTTATCTGTGGTGTCTGGCTAGAGTAGAACAGTTTTTGTCTAAAAGTTTTCTGTCTTTCTAACTGCTCCTTTCCTGATCCTTTGGCTAGAAAGAACAGGCTTCCTTTGGGCCTTTTTGTCTGCCCATGCTGGCAACCAAGTTGCTGGCTTCTCCAGTTCCAAATCCGGGATACATAAGGCAAAGAGAAGAGCCACCATGTCATTCCTTGGGTCCTCAAGTCCCTAGCCAGTCTGCCTTCTTCTCACCAACTTTCAGAGTCTTCATAGATTTGTTTTACTTACAATGTCCAAGGCTCTTCTTCATACTTAACAGGCAGAATGGGGAAATGTATGTATGTTCCATTTTCCCAGAAGTGGAAATCAACTGCCTACATTTTACACAGAATTACTTACATGATCCATCATTGTCCTTGTTGTTGTTCATTTATTTGTTCACTCCCTCACTCGTGTAGGAGCTCTGAGGGAGAGCCGGCCACTTAGCACTTGTCAGTGCAGGAAAGTCTAGTGCTGGCGTGGGGGGAGAGGCTCCAGAGGAAGGGGAAGCCATGGCCTGGCCTCTTTCTCCCCGAGTACAGCTTCTTGACGTCTCTGGTTCTGTTGCCTGCTGCCACACCGATTCCCAGCCAGGCTTCCCCAGACTCAGCCGGAACCAATAGGATTATAATAAGACAAGGAATGTAAATATTAAATATTTACTTATAGTTATATGGCTGAGCTTGTGAATAATGAATACAAGAATTTTACAGGAGAAAAAAACTTCTAAGGGGACTTTTTTTCCTTTTTTTGTAACATGCCATTTAAAGAAGTTTTTTGGGGAAATAATCTCCCACCTGGTAAAAGATGCAAAAATAGAATAGTGAAAGGAAAGCCCATATACCCCTTACCCACATTCACCTGTTTCTAACACTTAACACTTTATTTTCTTTATCATTTGCACACTGTCTCCCTACAACACCCACCCACACACACACACACACACACACACACACACAGACACTAATTTAACAGACCATCTGCACTCAAATTTTTCAATTGACTCAATATCTTTTATAGGATTTCCCCTCCAGGACAGGACTCAGTATAGCATCAAGTATCACATACATTTATAGAGCCTCCTTAGTCTCCTTTCATTGGGAACAGTTCCTAACTGTGATTTTTTTTAAAAAACAATAAAATGGTAAAACTGTATCTGTCTCATATCATTAATGTTATTTATGGGTACACTTAGCAGATTGTGAACTTATTAACTTGCAAAAAAAGTAGAATTTCAGTACTCAGTAGTAGTAAAAAGGATCTTGCAGCAGCATGTAATTAAATCAAAAAATGAAGCCACAGCAAAACCATAAAAAACCATAAAATGCTTGACCCAAAATTAGAAAGTTGTTTATGTAAAGTTAGAATGGAGAGCATTGTTCTTTTATCACCTAAAAGCTTCTGGGGGTGATTAATGAAAGTGCATTTGTACAATTTACACTTAAATTAAATGCTTGCAAAATTCTAAAATGACAGTTTTTAAAGCCTAGCTGGAAAATTTGTTTTATTCTAACTTGCAGTCACATATTGCTAATGTGCCTGTCCTGATAAATCCCCTCTGGACATGCACCATAAAAGCACAAGTGAGAGCAGCACAGTGTCTTTCCTTATTTTAAATGCTGAATTCTGAACAGACTACCAATAAACCCATTTCTAATTTGGAGGTTCCATTAGCCTGCAAATGAATGATCACCTTTATATGCTAGGGATAATCTCTATTCCCTGAGACTGCAGTGGTGTTTCTCCAACATGCTTTGAAAATGCATCTGAAATGCATCTTCTTAGTATGCAGCAAAACTGAACATTTGGCAACCAGCTCCAAATCTGGGATACATAAGGCAAAGAGAAAAGCCACCGTGTCATTCCTTGGGTCCTCAAGTCCCTAGCCAGCCTGGCTTCTTCTCACCAACTTTCAGAGTCTTCATAGATTTGGCAACCAGAGTTTACCTTCTGGTTCTTGCGTGTCACTGGCTTGCCCTGGCTCTTTTGTGCTCCTTATTGAGATCTCTAGTCAGAGCAGAGTTTTCCTCACAGCCAGGACGGGCTGGTTTCATCTCCTTGGAGGCCAGAAAAACACATGGTTTGCTCTTCACTTGAATTTCCCTTTTCAAGAAGAGGCCTTGCCCTGTTCCTGGAGATGGAGAGAGAGCACTTCTCTCAAAACCTTGGACTGATGAGGTCTGGATTAGACCAGACATTGAAAGATCTTTCCTATTGAAGAAGCGTGTTAATCTCTGTAATGTTTGTATTAGGATTTTAAGCAATGTGACACCTGTCAAGATATTTTCAAATCCGAGTAGAGATTATTTTAGATGAATTACGGCTTCTTGAAATCCTATCTCTTTTCAGTGGTTTAGAAAGAAAATCATCTCCGTTTTATTTTATATAGATGTCTTGGGTTATTGCATCGTGTTAGGGGCAGGCTCTAGAGGCAAGGCTGCCCTCATTGCATTCCTCACCAGTGAGCATGTTACTGAACCCCGTAAGTCTCAGTTTCCTCATGTGTAAGATGATAAGAATAGTAGTGACTTCCTGGGATTTGAAGAGCAGTAAAATTTTAAATTAGATGATACCTTTAAAACCAGTGTACCTCAGACCCAGGCACGAGGTTCCCATCCCGTGCCTTAGACTTCAGAGGATTCCAGTCTGGCTCTCCTATAGCAATATTCTACAAAATGAAGAATCTGGGATGAGTGGAGGGGTAGCAAGAAAGTGCTCTCCCTTCTCCCTGTCTCTCATTGCATGCTGCACCATCCAGAACAAGTTCTAGGCACTAGAAACTCCAGATCCCTGCCCAGTTGTCCCCAAGTCCACTTACAGGGTCTTTATACACTTCTTTTCTGCTTCTCCTGAAGGGTGACCTCCCCCCTGCCCCCTCTGGTATGAGCATCCCCCCTCCTGAGGGATGGCCAGAGAGTGGCAGTTAGTAGGGCTGTGGGGAGGAGCTTGGGTTCTCAGTGTGGGTGTCTACACATGCATGTGGCCCCTTGCACAGTCACCCAGAGTGAGTGGGAAGAAAAGGGGGGTGACCTGGGGCTGCCTTTTCCTGAGCTTCCATATTCCTACATGGAATGTCAAGGAGTCTGAGCAAGCTAAATTCTCAGTCTCATGGCCTCCCCGGTTGTTATGAAGGCATATTTGTCAAATAAGAGACCAGATGTATTTTATGTGTTTAGCTCTATTTGTACGTGTGCCCCAGACTCCACGAATGTTGGGAGTGAGAGTGTGTTTAGGCAGTGACTGGCACATAGTAAGAACTCAATAGGGGCGCCTGGGTGGCTCAGTCGGTTAAGCGTCCCACTTGGGCTCAGGTCATGATCTCGCGGTCCGTGAGTTCGAGCCCCGCGTCAGGCTCTGTGCTGACCGTTCAGAGCCTGGAGCCTGTTTCAGATTCTGTGCCTCCCTCTCTCTGACCCTCCCCCTTTCATGCTTTGTCTCTCTCTGTCTCAAAAATAAATAAACGTTAAAAAAAATTTTTTTAAAAAGAACTCAACAAACATTGTCATTATTGTTGTCGTTGTTATCTTCTGCCACATGTGGCATGTGGCATTTCTCTGAAATGGGTGGGAAACCAGTCCTTCTCTCACCCCTTCATGGTCAAATACCAGCTCTGTTTCTTACAAGAGAGAGTAGATGACTATGAAGATTTCACGGATGGTTTTGGGGAAGGCAGTGGGGGTGGCAGTGTAATCTGGACTGGAATGAGCAGACCATCGAAGGTGACTACCCTCGCCCTTTGCTGTGGGTTCTGTCCAGGGTCTGTCATCCTGCCGGCTCCTATTTGGCACAGTTCTCAGACTCTGGTGGCCTCATTCCCTCAGACTATCCGGTACCAAAGTCATTTGATAAACACAGGGGTGTGGACATCTGCTACTTCAACTTTCTCTTAGCTTCTGCCTAATTTTTTTCTTTCATCTTTTAAATGTTGGTGCTTTTATAAGAGACTTAAGATGGTTCTGTCCTGTGGTAGGCTCTTGCCTGAATAAAGGTACCCATAGTCTAACAGCACCCATGCCTCTGGGACAGGATCTTTGGCAGACAGCAGTTTATCTCAAGGATTAAGGTGCTCAAACCCTCCTCAGGTGATGCCGTGGCCCAAAAATATCTTGCTGATTTTGCATCTAAGATGGTTTTGTAGTAGAAGCAATCTGACAGAATACCTTAGCATAGGCCTTTGTGTTAGAGAAAATACAAATTCTGGTCAAGTTCCAGTCTTTTCAAATAAACTTCTTTGCATGAAAGAGATCCCACCATCTGATGCCTTTTTGGGAGAAACACATAGAGTCATTTTAGCTGTGTGAGTGATGTGCCTCATTGGCAAGAAGCATGACGACCACAAAAACACAGAACTTGGGTTTCACCAAGTTGGGTAATGCTAATGACAGAGATCATTTATGGCATGCTTATTATATGCCAAGGCTGTATTCAGTGATTCGTACATATTATTTAATCAATGAGAAATTAATATGTCCAAGTTAACAAAGCTAACACAATGAGGAGCCAAGATTTGAACCACATTTAATTAAAAAAAAAAAGCTAAGAGATATGAAACCTCACTACTCTTTTTGTTTGCGAGAGGAGGGCATTTTTCAGCCTAATGTATGTCCAATGTAAATAAGGAGAGGTGCTTATAATTATAGCTGCACGGAACTTTAATTTTGATTAGCAAGAACAGTATTATCTTGAGGGCTGGGCAAAATGAGTGAAGGGAAGTGGGAGGTACACGCTTCCAGTTATGAAATGAATAAGTCATGGGGAGGAGATGTACAGCGCAGGGCATCCAGGCAGTGGTACTATAATAGGGTTGCTTGCTGACAGATGGTAGCTACGTTGTGGTGAGCACAGTATAATCTATAGATTGGTGAAATCACCATGTTGTACACCTGAAACTGACACTGTGTGTCAGCTGTACTTTAATTAAAAAAAAAAAAAAAAAAAGAACAGTGTTATCTCCTGGAAACAGTGATGACTGCCATCCCCAGACACGAATTTTTATAATTTATATTACCTTATATTGTTTATAGTAAAATAACCCCATATATTGTTTATAGTAAAAATAATAGTACAATTTGACAAACTTTTCTCCAATCTTCACAATAGCAGATAAACATGAAATAAAACATTCTCAATTCTTTCCTCTGTTTTATCACCTATTCTTCCCTCCTGGCTGCCCTCCTCACCATAAACCCCTCCCCTGTCATCTAATCAAGAGCAGTTTCGAGCCATTTCCTCCCGGACAGCTCTCAAAATTATCTGTTTTTGTTTCCCCACTATCACTACCTTGGTCCAGGCCAGGGAACAGACTGTAGAACCAAACTATTGGAGTTGTGATTCCAGCTCACTGCTGCTTACCAGCGGTGTGACCTCAGTCAAATAACTCAACATCTCTGTGCCCAGTTTTCAGTCTGTAATTTGGGAATGATAGTACATAGTTCACAGGGTTTTAAAGATTAAAGAATAGATATAACACAAAAAAGGTACTTAGAATAGTGCATTGCACATGTAAGGTGCTGCTGTCCTTAGCCCATTATAAAAGCTTTAGGAACTACAGTCCTGTTCAATTAACTACATGTTCATAGTCATTTTCATTTTCAACTTATTTTGCCGGGAAAATTATCCACTACTTACAAGTGGGCAAAAGAAAACTTGCTGGCTATCCTTTCAGTGGAGCATTGGTATCTTGTCCAGTGGAACCTCCTGGCATTATCGGATTCTGTAGCCGTGGGCATCTTTGATAACCTTTGCATTGATTAGACTGTTTTACAACATTGCATGTGTAAAAGTTGTAGAAAACTCACAGTAAAGCAAGTGATCTTTGTCATAAAAAAAAGGAAAGGAATTTTGTCTTAAAAAAGACACAATTGATTTCCACACTGTGGAAAAGATGACCTCAAACATTATGTTTTTCTGCCCTAGATGGTATCAAGCACTTTTGTATCTGTTAGCAAATATATTTCATAATTCCTGGTTGTATACATGTATGTGTATGTTCATGAATTCTACTTAAAATTTTATTTTAATATTTACTTTGAGAGAGAGATAGAGTCCAATGGAGGGAGGGGCAGAGAGAGGGAGACACAGAATCTGAAGCAGGCTCCAGGCTCTGAGCTGTCAGCGCAGAGCCCGATGCGGGGCTCTAACTCAACAACCATGAGATCATGACCTGAGCCAAAGTGGGACGCTTAACCTACTGAGCCACGCAGGCACCCTGTGAATTCTACTTTGAAATAGTTTTAACATCTTAGTGGTACCTTCCTCAACTATTGAGTTAAATGAAATCTTTTTACATGTGCAAAGCTCCCAAACAATATAACTAAGCCAAATGAGAGTCCCTGATTAAAAATTTACAAACCTTCCTTCTCTCATCATTTTCTGAAACCCAAGGAAGAGCCCCAAGTTTGTCCTAATGCAACACTGAGAACTGATAAACTTGTTGCTGGTTATTTTCTTCTCCCTTTCTGTTTTCTGCCTTTTTCAATAGTGCTCCTCACTATCACGGCAGGTGCCAGTATCCCATGGTGGTGGAGACACCCCATTCCCCACACCAACCAGCCTTATCTACCCTGGTCTCACCCAGTGCCCCTCCTTGATTGTCACCTCAAAAGCAGTTTGTGTCCTGGGGCACCGATACAGCTCAGTTGTTTGAGCGTCCGACTTTGGCTCAGGTCATGATCTTGAGGTTCGTTAGTTCGAGCCCCACAACAGGCTCACTGCTGTTATCCTGTCAGCACAGAGCCTGCTTCAGATCCTCTGTCCCCCTCTCTCTGCCTCTCCCCCACTTGCGCTCTGCCTAAAATAAATTAATTATTTTTTTTAAAAAAGCAGTTTGTGTCCTGAGTCTTCCCTCATCACCATCCTCAGCTTATCCCCTTATCAGTTCTGATCCTCAGTTCCTCAGATCATGAAGGCTGATAACAGGCAATATCAGAAAATCATTCATTCATTGAGCTAAGATTATTTGTTGAGCTCCTGCTAAGTGCCAGACACTCTGTTAGGTGCTAGTGATAGAAGAGTGAAGACAACACAATTCATGTCTCTAAGAGCTTTAAAGTCTATTGAGAGAGACCAGCAAACCAGAGATTTGGATACAGTGTGTAGGGACAGTGACTCAGGTAAGAACAGTAGCTATGGGAGTGAAGGGAAGTGACGATGAAAGGGATATGGAAGAGAGCATTCTGGGAAGCACAAATTCTGTGGCTTGATCCCCAGGAAAAGACCAACAGAATCCTTCAAGCTAAAGTAGCCCTAAATGGCCAACAGACCTCGTGTTGCCTTCAGAAAGATGAGGGTCCCTAAGTAGATGGCCTTAGCATAGAGGAGCAGAGAGGAAAACCTTTAGCGTCCTATTTTTGTTCCCACCTCTCAGTGTCCTTTGTGATGAAAAACTCCACAGAAAACAAGACAAAAATGGAACGCTTGGTTCTGTGTACTTGAGAAAGGCCTGGAGAAGAGGGGTTCCTTCACTTGGGGAGAGCTTCATATCCCGCCTTGTGCTAGTAGCAAACCTCTGGTGGCATTTGGCTGGCTGTACCTCCTGTACCTGAGGAGAAAGCGTTATGTTCTTCCTAGTAGTTAAGTGCATGGCCTTTGAAGTACATCAGGTTGAAGTTTAAGTTCTGGTCTCTCATTTGCTGGATGGTGACCTTGAATATGACATTAAACCACTCCGAGAGAACCCTCCCTTTCCTGCCTGTATACAAGTGCTTGACACAATGCCTGGCACATGGGAAGTAATACTAAAAGGAGGTGATATTCAACCTTCCAAGCAAAGCTTATCAACAGTCGACAAACAATGCAACCTGCTGTTGCTTGCAAAGTTTTGTCCAAACAAGCATGCAGAACCATTTTTACATTTGCTAGTTCGGAAATATGAGGGTGATAAGTTCAAAACCATATTTCCATATGGGTGACAGATTCTAATGCAGTGCAGAGTTTAGCGATACTGAAATATTCCTGTATTACACCATTTGGGTGTTTTATATCCCTTAGAAAAGTAATCATCTCAGTGTCCTTTTCATGTGTGTGTCTCAGCCCAGTGCACCCCTGGTCTACAGCAGAGATGAGCCAATTTACAACTCTGTCCGGCGCTTTTCCCCCAGGCCATTCCAGGACTGACTTGAAGGGATGGCAGTAGGGCTGTTGCAGGACTTGTGCAGTTTCTCTGAGCAGGAGAGACACCTCTGCCTTTCCCCATTCACAGCATCCCCCACCCCACAATGCACTGCATTTTGGAATTATGCCACACAACAATCCCAGAGTCTCTACTCGCTGTGTTTCCTGGGAATCATGCCGTTACAGCAATATGCCTACGCATGTATTTTTGTATTCAGGAAATTTGGTTCAACCAAATAGTGTCAACAGCAGCTTGGGGAGCAGCATACATAAAGACCAGGAAGATATCATGTCTCTGTTCTTCCCCCTCACTTCCCCCACCCCCTGACCAACCCACTAGAGAGCACAAAGTTGAATAAGTGTCATCTGCCAACACAGGGCTATTCATGCAAAGATATATTGACAGCATGAACACTGGGTCAGAGCCAGGATGAGCCATCATCTCTGATAGGACAACTGGAAGAGAGACATCATTGTAGTATTCACAGAGGAAAGAAAGCTTGAATTGGGCTTTGAAAGATGAGCAGGATTTCATCAGGTGGAGATACTACCATCCACCACAGGGCTGTTGAGACTACCATGTCCAGTAGCAGGCAGAGGAAGAGCAGTGTTTGGGTGGTGATTCTGGGGAAGATAACCAGTTAGTAGGGCTAAGGGAGATTCCCAAGCTAGGGAACTGTGAAAAATATGTGATGCCTGACCTCTTGTTTCTTGACGCTGTCAATAGAAATCTATTGCCAACCTATTGGTACTTACTCATCTCAGCCCAGCTAAGGGGGTTTCCTGTGTAATGCTCACCAGTGTTTCTAGGAATGTACAAGATTATAGACCTCTAGGTCTACCCATAATAGTTGCTCATTATTGTGAGATGTCAGTGAGAGAGCTGACTTGGCTCTGTCAGCATCCTTGTCCACGTAAAGCCCTTCCTGATGTAGTTGAGAAAGCAGTACTATATCCATATCTTTCTGAGGACTGCAAGACAGAAAATTCTGATTTAGCTGCCTCATGCCCCCACTTACTCCCATTTCCATTTTTCTTCATGTTCTAATTACCACAATAATATGGAGTACAGGGAGAAAAGCAAGATTTTGATGAGGAAATGGGTACAAACGAGTTTAGTATTCCCTTGTTAAGTGCAGTCCCAGCGGGATGTCTGGAGGTTGAGCTAATAGACAACCATGGGAACTAATCTCGAGCTGAAGAGCTTGGTGCAACTAAATCCAGGTGTAACCCATGGCAGAGTGAGAAGGGAAGATGGGGTGGTGTAGTTGAGGACGTTCACAGGTGACGTTCCCCATCTCAATGACAGGATAAGCAAGATCTTCTGGGAGAGCAGGAGGATGAGGTAGATTAAGGTCCAAGAGGAAAGCAAGACATGTTGGAATTATTGCATTGGAGAGTTCAAAAGATAGGTGATCAGTAACGAGTGAAGGAATATCTAAGCAACACTGATGCTTAAAATGCAGTGGGAAACCATGGGGTTATGGAGTGTCTGTCATGCTGTTCAGTTATAATAGCTTTTACCACAAGGTTTGACAACCTAGGAGGAAGAAGAAAGTTGGGCTGGTTCTGAGTTTGGGACTGATCAGAAAATCCGGCAGGGGATTTCTGCTCATGCTAGCATGTGATTTTAGTGTCTGGTGGTTTTAGGTGCTGGTTTGTACTTCCCCATGCCTACCCCAGATAAAGCTATCTAGCTGCCTCCGTGTGAATGCATGTGATGATACATGACAAACCCAAACCGACTCAAATAACAGAAGGAATTTGTTGGTTTATGAAACAGGATTCAAGATTGTAACTTGCCTCACAGGATCGTTATGGGGATTAAAGAGATTAATTGTGTAAAGTGCATAAAACAGATTTTAGTTCAAAACAGATACTCCATAAAGAATTTGGCATGTTAACATTATCATCCAGAATCCATCATATCTTTGTATCTATTCTGTCTACCATGTTGTTAGCTTCTTCCTTGTTCATGTCCAGTGAAAAAAGACCTGTCTTCTAACTTCTCTCCTGGAAGGGTGAGGAGCCATCTTTCTCAAACATCTCAAAACTCATTGGTCTGATCTGGGTCTATAACAACGTCTGTGGCAAAGGAAATGTCATTTGCTCATTCGCATTGTCTCAGTAGGACAATCACGGTGGTTGGAGAAATGGGTTTTTTAATTGCTAGATAAAGCAGAGCCCATGCTAGAGTTGAGGGTGATCCATATTCCTGTCTAGATTACATGACTATTACATCATAAGTATTAGTGTGGTATTTGCTAGAGAGACAATCAAGAAGTTCACTGCAATCACTGAAGGTTTTAAGCAAAAAAGTACAGTTTTGCTTAATTAAGACTGAACAGAAAAATATTCTCCTGGGCCCCCGTGGAATTGTTTTATTGTCACAAGATAGAGATAGGATTCTCCTGAACAAAGAGCTGGTCTTGCTGTGTAATTCCTGTCAGAAAAACCACTGTATTAGTTTCCTGTGGTTCTGTAACAAATTACTTGAAGCATGCTGACTTAAAACAACAGAAATGCAGTCCCTCATAGTTCTGTAGACCAGCATTTCAGAATCAGTATCACTGGGTTGAAGCAAGGTGTGAGCAGGACCATACTCCCTCTGGAGGCTCAGGTCAGCATCTTCGAATCTCTCTCTGCCCTCTTGTCACATTACCTTCTCTGTGTAATGATGCAGGTGTCCTCTTACAAGGATGCAGGTGTCCTCAGTTTTCAAAAGTTCACATTACACCACTTTGCTTTTATGAAAGACTTGTGTTGGTACCTGTTTTCACTAAGTAAAAGCAATCCAAAGAGGATTTTCACTTTTATGAAAAAAAAGCAAAAAGAAGAGATAGCATGCAGTAGTTTTTTTTTTTTTTTTTTTTTTTTAATTTTTTTTTTTTCAACGTTTTTTTATTTATTTTTGGGACAGAGAGAGACAGAGCATGAACGGGGGAGGGGCAGAGAGAGAAGGAGACACAGAATAGGAAAGAGGCTCCAGGCTCCGAGCTGTCAGCCCAGAGCCCGACGCGGGGCTCGAACTCACGGACCGCGAGATCGTGACCTGGCTGAAGTCGGACGCTTAACCGACTGCGCCACCCAGGCGCCCCAGCATGCAGTAGTTTTTTAAATAAATTTTTTAGTGTTTATTATTTTTGAGAGAGAGAGAGTGAGATATACAGAGTGCAAGCAGGGGAGGGGCAGAGAAAGAGGGAGACACAGAATCCGAAGCAGGCTCCAAGCTGTCAGCATGACAGCCCCAACAGGGGCTCAAACCCATGAACCATGAGATCATGACCTGAGCCAAAATTGGCCACTCAATCGACTGGGCCACCCAGACACCAATATGCAGTGTTTGTTTTACAGCAGAGACTTTATAGAGGCAATGGGCACCCTGGGCAGCAAGAGTGGCTCCGTCAGGCTCCTGCCCGGGAACCTCACTCAGCATCTCAGCCTCAAGCTGCTGTAGCTTTGAACTGTGTGAGCATCTGTGCTTTATCTTGACTTATGTTGTGCCTCTGTTAGCAAGATGTGTCTTAAGATATCAGAAAAGCCTAAGAGAGGTTATTTTTGGGGTCTTGGAATGCGAAAAAATATTTCCATATAAATTAAGGTCAGTGGTGTCATTTTGGTTTACAAAAGATTTAATAGTAACACTCACTGTACTATCATAGTAGGGAAAGCCTGTGTACATGGGATTGCATTTAGAGTCCACCCTGATAATCCAGGATAATCTTCCTGTCTCAAGACCTTTATTTTAATCACATCTGCAAAGATTTTGCCACATAAAGTAATATTCACAGGTTCTAAGACTGGAACTTGATATCTTTGTGTGCCATTATTTAGATCAATTACTCTAAAATAATTATATTCTGTATTGGCAGACACCCTTAGATAATCGATAACCCAGTATAGAAGAACAATTTGTTATTTAGAAGGATATTATGCAATTACCACATACCCTTAATTGCCAGACTTCATCTGTTGAAAACAGCTTTTGAGAGGAACAAAAAAGAATAAACACTATACTAAATGTCCACATCCATCCTGATTTCAGAAACATAATGTGGGGAAATATGCATTTTAGAATTGAGGAAATGTGGTAATTTATCTTGGGAATATCACCAGGAAGTTACATTGTTTAAAACTAGATGTTTGATGGATAGTTATTGAGATTTTCCTAAAGAGCTATCAAAGGTGAGTGATAATACTTCCCTGAAAATTTTCCAGAGTGAAATCATCATGGCTATGAGTAGAGCATAGGATCCATCCTTTGCTGGTTTGTTGGAGATCTCAGAACTATTTCTAAAGGTAAATTTTGGCCATTTACTCAGATTTTTTCCTTGAGCCACCTCTGATCTCTTTTTCTACATTTCTCATATTGTAGTAATTCAGCTTTGTCATCTGCCTTGATTACCCCCCCCCCACCACCACCAAATAATATAAGGCTATAGGATAACGGAGAGAAGAACAAACTGAATTGACTGAGCATGCAGCTGTTCTCCAGGGAACCACATGTCACCAAGGGTTTTTACTTCTGTTTCCCCAATTTCTCTTGAACCCCTCCACTTGTTGCAATAGCCGCTGTACAAGGAGAACGACTCCCAAAGATGCCAACACCATAATCCCCAATCTGAATATGTTCTGTTACAAGGCAATTGGTCTAAAAAACAGAATTAAGGATGCTAATCTGCTGATCTTAAAGAGATTGGCCTGGGTTTTTCAGGGAGGCCCAATGTAATGGCAGAGCCCCTAAAGGGGCAAGAGGGAATGGAAGATTCAGAACCAGAAAGTTGACATTGCGGGGGAGAATTTACCAGCCATTGCTGGCTTTGAAGATGGAGAAAGGGGACCATTATGTGAGGAATATATCACCTGCTAGAGGCTGGAAAAGATGAGGAAATGGAGGGGCATCTGGGTGTCTCAGTCAGTTAAGCGTTTCACTTTGACTCAGGTCATGATCTCGTTGTTCAAGCCCCACCTTGGTCTCTGCACTCTCTTTCTCTCTCTCCCTGCCCCTCCCCTCATGGTTCCTCTCTCTCTCTCTCTCTCTCTCTCTCTCTCTCTCTCTCTCTCTCAAAAAAATAAAAATAAATAAACTTAAAAAAAAAGATGAGGAAATGGATTCTTCCCTTGAGCCTCCAGAAAGGCACACACCCATACTGACTCCTTGTTGATAGCCCAGTGAGACCCATTTTGAATTTCAGATCTCCAGAGCTGTAAGATAACAAATGTGTTGTTTTAAGTTACGAAGGTTGTGGTAATCCTTTCTAGCAGCACCGTTGTGGTTCTGCACATCCTATTCCCTATTCCCTACTCCCTGCACATGAAACAAACCTTGATATGATTTCCCGCCTTGCCCCCTTCCACCACATTTCTACACCGTGGTTACAGTTGTCTTAATAAAATGCTGTACAAGAGGTCTCAGTCACCTCAGTCACCTTCCAGTGACTCTCTTCTGCTTTTAAAGCCCAAAGTCTCTAATATGACCCCCAAGGTCCCTTCAGGATTGCTCTGCTCTAGATTCCCCTCGACCATCCACCCAGCCTGAATTTCTTCCAGTTCCTCAAAAGCCTCTCACTCTCCTCTCTCTGGATTCTCTGCTCAGAGGACTCTCCTCCCTCCCCGGGTGCTCCTCTTCCTCTAGACACTCATCTCCATAAAGTAGCTCCTTAGTTGTTGCTGCTTCCTGACTTTCCTGGACTCCACAGCCAGGCCAGATGCCCTCCCTTCTGCTCACATGAGACCCTGGTCACCACTCTTACAAGTCATCTTGTAGTTGCCCATGTTTCCTGCCAGCCTATAAGCTTCCTGGGGACAGAGACCCTGACTGCCTGAGCAACCAGCACAGTTCTTGGCACCCAGCAGGCCCCACTTTGTATGTAATGTCTGTACCCATTATTCAGATCGCAGGAATGCTGGATGTTAATTGGGCCAAACCATTTCAGTTCAGGAATTTCCCCCTTTTGATGGTTCTACGAGGGCCCACACATACTTTTATTCTCTCTTCTCCTTCCCTCATTACTTAACACTGTACTCTTCCCTGGGTGGCTGGGTGGCTCAATCAGTTAAGTATCCAACCGGCAGAGGTCATGATCTCACCGGTTCGTGAGTTCTAGCCTCACGTTGGGCTCTGTGCACAGAGCCTGCTTGGGATTCTCTCTCTCTCCCTCCCTCCCTCCTTCTGCCCCTCGCCTGCTTGCACTCTCTGTCTCTAAAAGAGGTAGAAAGAAAGAAAGAAAGAAAGAAAGAAAGAAAGAAAGAAAGAAAGAAAGAAAAAGAGAAAGAAAGAACTGTACTCTTCCCATGTTGTCCAGGGTAGGCATGTGAGAATTACATCAACCAAGCCAACTTTCCCACCCGCCATGGTTATGTGCTTGAGGAGCTATACAAATCCCCCTGCACAGTCTTTAGGTCTAGAATGTGTTTCTTCTCCAAACATGGAGCCCCTCAGATTTATGCAAACAAAAGTAAAAACGTGGAGATGGAAAAGAGTCCTTGAACCTTCAGAGATACAAACTGAATTCTAATATTACAAGAATAATTATCTAATTATCTAATATTAGTAATATTATCTAATATTACAAGAATAATTATCTAATTATCTTGTAATTTCTAATATTACAAGAAACTAGAATGGAGGAAATAATAAAGGTAAAGAAAAGCAAAGAACAAAGATACATTGCACGTTGTAGCTAATTTTTTAATTTACAGAGGAGGGTGTACTTTTAGTCTATTTCTTGTTATAAAAAATCATTTAATCTTTTGTTCTTTTGTACTCACATCAGTCAACTAGGCTATTTTTTCAAATCTCCATGATTAAAAAGCCTGCCCTTTTTAGGTGGATAGACATGAAAAGAAGAAAGGGTTTATCTAATGCCAGTCTCCCCCAGATAGGATGAATAGTTAATTACTCTCTGTGGGGTCTAGCTTGCTGTAGTATAGCCCCAATGTCCTCACATCTGCTGCTCACTGCACCCTGGCTTAGGAAAGCCAGACTGGCCTGGTAGTTTCAAGTTATGCATTTCCCTGGTTGTATGATGTGCACTGAGGTCTATAACTAGGCCCTGCTAGGCTCCCCGGAGTCCCTTAGGTAAGATGACAAAGCTCTGCCCAGGCTCTGCATGTGACTCTGGTGGACACAAACCCTTATATTTGCATGCTAATGGCATTTTGTTCATGTGCAAGTGGCATGTTTGTTTAGATGTGCACTCTTGCCTTCTGTGTAGTTTTGTGTACAGGCATGTTTAATAACTTATATAGTTCACTTATTTTGGAATCCTTGGCTTAGATATAATATATCATTTCAAATAGAAGTTCATAAATCCATGAGTAAAAACATAAGGTAAAATGACAGATTCCTAATCATTACTCTTTGTTTTCGTGGTTTTTGTTGTTGTTGTTTTTTTTAACGTTTATTTATTTTTGAGACAGAGAGAGACAGAGCATGAACAGGGGAGGATCAGAGAGAGGGAGACACAGAATCAGAAACAGGCTCCAGGCTCTGAGCTGTCACCACAGAGCCCGACGCGGGGCTCGAACTCACGGACCGCAAGATCATGACCTGAGCCGAAGTTGGCCGCCCAACCGACTGAGCCACCCAGGCGCCCCTGTTGTTTTTATTTTTTGGTATTTTTGTTGTTGTTTTAAGCTCAGAAGTCAACTGTGTATCATAATGCCTAGGTACACTACTTCTGCGGTAATTTTCTGAAAGCCCAAGGTTGGAAAGTGAAACAGTCTTCTGCTTGTCCTCAAGTAAGTGTGTGACACATATTTACACTTTTCAGAACACTATTTATTTTACTTGTCTCCTCCAGTATATGGAGTTTTTTGTTCTTGTTTTTTTTTTTTGACAATGAGCATGACCTTGGAGGAGGTAGAGTTCTTGGACTTTCAGTCTCAATATTCTAAACATTCTACTGGAGTTCCTAGCCAGTGCAATTAGGCAAGGAAAGAAATGACATGCATATGTCTTAGAAAGGCAGAAAAGATGATTTTGTTTATATAAAATCTTAAGAAATCTTTGAACAAAGCTACTAGAACCAATAAATGAATTTAGCAAACCAATGGAACACAAGATCAATGCACAAAAATCAGCATTTCTATATTTGTAAGCAGTAATTAGAAATTACAATTAAAGAATAACCATTACAATAGTACTAAAAAAGTTAGGGCAACTTTAACACAATATATGCAAGACTCGAACACTGAATACTACAAAACATTGCAGAGAAAAATTAAATTAAACCTAAAGAAATAGAACAGTATACCATGTTCATTAAAGAAGACTCAATTTATTTAGATGTCAAAAACTCCCAAATTGATTTATAAATTTAATGCAGTTTCAATCAAATTCTCAGCAGGTTTTTCTTTTTTTTTTTCAGTTTTTCTTTTTTTTAATGTGAAATTTATTGTCAAATTGGTTTCCATACAACATCCAGTGCTCATCCCAACAAGTGCCCTCCCCACTTTCCCCTCCCTCCCAACCCCCATCAATCCTCAGTTTATTCTCAGTGTTTAAGAGTCTCTTATGGTTTGCCTCCTTCCCTCTCTGTAACTTCCTTTTTTTTTCCCCTTCCCCTCCCCCATGGTCTTCTGTTAAGTTTCTCAGGATCCACATATGAGTGAAAACATATGGTATCTGTCTTTCTCTGTATGACTTATTAGCATAACACTCTCCAGTTCCATCCACATTGCTACAAAGGCCATATTTCATTCTTTCTCATTGCCAAGTAGTATTCCATTGTGTTTATAAACCACAACTTCTTTTTTTTTTTTAGGTTTTTATTTATTTATTATTTTTTTCAATATATGAAATTTATTGTCAAATTGGTTTCCATACAACACCCAGTGCTCATCCCAAAAGGTGCCCTCCTCAATACCCATCACCCACCCTGCCCTCCCTCCCACCCCCCATCAACCCTCAGTTTGTTCTCAGTTTTTAACAGTCTCTTATGCTTTGGCTCTCTCCCACTCTAACCTCTTTTTTTTTTCCTTCCCCTCCCCCATGGGTTTCTGTTAAGTTTCTCAGGATCCTCATAAGACTGAAAACATATGGTATCTGTCTTTCTCTGTATGGCTTATTTCACTTAGCATAACACTCTCCAGTTCCATCCACGTTGCTACAAAGGGCCATATTTCATTCTTTCTCATTGCCACGTAGTACTCCATTGTGTATATAAACCACAATTTCTTTATCCATTCATCAGTTGATGGACATTTAGGCTCTTTCCATAATTTGGCTATTGTTGAGAGTGCTGTTATAAACATTGGGGTACAAGTGCCCTTATGCATCAGCACTCCTATATCCCTTGGGTAAATTCCTAGCAGTGCTATCCCTGGGTCATAGGGTAGATCTATTTTTAATCTTTTGAGGAACCTCCACACTGTTTTCCAGAGTGGCTGTACCAGTTTGCATTCCCACCAACAGTGCAAGAGGATTCCCATTTCTCCACATCTTCACCAGCATCTCTAGAGTCCTGATTTGTTCATTTTAGCCACTCTGGCTGGTGTGAGGTGGTATCTTGGTGTGGTTTTGATTTGTATTTCCCTGATGAGGAGTGCCTGTTGGCCATCCGGATGTCTTCTTTAGAGAAGTGTCTATTCATGTCTTCTGCCCATTTCTTCACTGGATTATTTGTTTTTCAGGTGTGGAGTTTGGTGAGTTCTTCATAGATTTTGGATACTAGCCCTTTGTCTGATATGTCATTTGCAAATATCTTTTCCAATTCCGTTGGTTGCCTTTTAGTTTTGTTGATTGTTTCCTTTGCAGTGCAGAAGCTTTTTACCTTTGTGAGGTCCCAATAGTTCATTTTTGCTTTCAGTTCCCTTGCCTTTGGATATGTGTCAAGTAAGAAACTCAGCAGGTTTTTCTGAAGAAATTTATAAGGTGAATGTAAAATCTATACAGAAATGCAAATAACCCAGAATAGACAAAAACCTCTTGGAAAAATAAGAATTATACTGCCTAATTTAAAGAATTCTTATGAATGCACATTAAACAAGATAGTGTGGTATTGATTTAATCATTGACATATTTATTAGTGAAACAGAACACAGAGTACAGAGATAGATCCAAATGTATAGGGTCAATTGATCTTTGATGAATTTCCAAAGTAATTGCATAGTGAAAGAGTTCATCTTTTTGATTGATGGTATTAGTACAGTTGGATATCCATATGGAAACAATGCATCTTAACCTTTACCTCACATCATATATAAAAAAATGACCAAAGGAAATATATCAATGGCCAATAAGCACACAAATGATTCTCAATATCATTAGTCATTAGGGAAATGCAAATCAGATCCCTAATGATATAGCACTATACACCCATCAGAATGGCTAAAACTTGAGGAAATAATACTAACAAATATATGTCTGATGAGAAGGTAAATGGTGTGCACCAGTCTGTAAAATGCTTTGGCAGTTTTTTTTTTAATCAAATCAAACATGTGTATATTGAATGTTGGGACCCGGAAATCCCACATTTAAGTATTTATTTACAGAAGAAATTGAAAACACATGCCCACACAAATATTGTTATACAAATGTTTGGAGCAGCTTTAAACATAATGGCTCCCAACTGGAAACAACCTAAATGTCCAATAAACTGGTGAATAAACAGATTATTGTATAACCATATAATGGACTACTACTTAGTAATAAAAATAACATTGTATTGTTACATGCAACAATATGGATGAATCTTAAAACAATTACGTCAAGTCAAAAAAGCCAGACACAAAAGATTATATACTATATGATTCCATTTATGTGAAACTCTTAGTAACAGAAAGCAGATCAATTTTTGCCTGGTGCCATGGATGAGCAGAGGTGATTGGCCACAAAAGGGCACAAAGGAATTTATAGGAGTGATGAAAGTGTTCTCTGTCTTAATTGTGTCATGGTTTCATGAGTGTGTAAAGAATTATCCTTTTCCACCTTATTCTGCACCATAGTATTGTTCATCACTTGTTTAATATCCAGCTAACAAATAATTTACAACAGTATCCGTCAAAATCTTTACCAAAGATCACAAGAAATGTAAACTTCAAAGAGAAAATCAGACCAAAGTGTCATGTTTTATTGAAGAATAGAAGATCTGTTTGAGATGCATTAAGCATTCACGTTTCTTCACTGGGAAACAATTTACCAAAATTTGCAGTAATTATCTCTGGGTCATGTGATTATTCTCAATTTATTTTTTCTTTTTAAGATTTTCTTATTTGCCAAATGCTCAAGGATAAATGTCTTATTACTTTAGCTATTAGAGGATGTCATTTTAAACTGAGAGGAGACAAATTAGGTGATGGCGACTTTAACAATTAGTAGTTTTAGTGGTATTCCAAAGTGAAGATAAAGGGCACTAAGTTTATCGGACAAATACAGAATGAAAAAATGTTTTAGTAATTTATTTTCATTCTGAGAGTTTATTTTTTTATCTGGTTCAAACAGAAAAATAAGGCATTCGTTAAAGCAAAGCTCAGACTAAGGTATACAGTGAACAAAAATCACTAGCAGTTAATTTTACAGGATTATTGAAGCTGGTTAGGTACTTTCAGCTTTTCTCTGGTGAAATTATACAAATAAATCATGTTTTATCAACTGTGCTTCTGGAAGAAACCTGTCTCTTGAGAAATGAAAAAAAAAATAAAGCCACAAATATCCCGCATAGTAATTTTTTATCTTCTTGTACCAGGCTGAAAGCACTTCCTGCTTTAAAAATATTATCACGTGTGGGTAGCCCCTGATGTAAATATTCAAATGACGTTGGTCATTTCCGAAATAAATTATCATTTTTTAATATGCACTGGAGAGAAAGGAGAAAATGCAAGGATGATTCATCATTTTAATGGTTATTTACACAAGTGATTGGAAGATTGTTTTTACTTTGATATAGCAGCAGTTCCTGAGGGAGAGATTCCTCCTCTCCCATTTGCCCCTTCCCAGCTCTAAGTGCTGTGTGTCTGATGTTCTCCGCCTTCGCACACAGCAGGGAGGAGAATAATTGGGAAACGCAGGGATAAGGGGATAGAATTGGAAATCAGTTCTAACAATGATCTGTTACTGCTGCAGTGAACGCACCGATTGCAAAGATCATAGTTACATTAGTCATCAGGGTTATATTTATCTGTAATGATCAATCTGTTTGGTCTGGCTTATATTTTTCAAATTAGCACACTATTAAATTGGTATTCATAGACTGCCTGACTGTTCTGCTTCAACTTTTCATTTTATTTTTAAAGCATTGTAGAATTCCCATTGCCCTTTCTCTTTTTAGCATCGCATATTTTATTTCTGCACTACGAGCAAAATCGCCTTTGGAAAATGGTGCTTCTAAGGTTATGGATTTAATTTAAACCCTGAATCAAAGAAAAATGTCAGAACCCTTTTCTTAAAGCTTCAGCAAACATGAGTGCTAGCTTTCCTTTTTTTTTTTTTTTTTTTGTATGAGGCAGCTTTCTTATTTTACTGTTGCTAGTGCCTTAGAGCTTCTGAGTATTTATTTCCAGACACCAGAGAACCACTGGGACATCTGTCATAGGCTTCCAAAGTTTTGTGACAGTCACTTTTTACTGTGTAACAGACTACTTCCCAAGTTTAGTGGACTAAAATAACAACAGTCATCTATTTGTGCAAAATTCTGCAAACAGGCTGGGCAGCTGGGCAGCTGGTCTCTGTTCCATGTGGTATCAGCTGGCCAGACTCACGTGTTTGCAGTCAGCTGGTGTTGTGACTGGGTCTGGAGCATCCAAGACAGACTTAGTCATATGTTGGCACCATCATCATCTATGATGGCTGGAACAAGTGGGTGGTGGTTTAGCCTTTCCTTCTTCAAAGTGGTCTTTTATCTTCCAAAGTCTGTCTCTTTACATGAGGTGCAGTTCACGAGGAGGCTGGCTTGGGCTTCCTTGCATGGCATCATATGGCAGCAAGAGAACAAAAACAAAAAGAATGAGGCTTCTCAAGGTCAAGGCCCAGTTCTTGTACAACATTGCTTTTGTCATGTCTTGTCAGTCCAAGAAATTAATAATATTGGAGAGTTGTATCCAAGGGTATGAAATCAAGGAGGAGTGACTCATTGGGAGCTCTTTTGTAGCAATAAGGCCTAGTTATTCTGAGGAATGTTTTTTTTTATCATTTCATTACAGTGGAGGCAAATAACAAGTCATATATATTTTTCCCCCTTCAGTGACCATCTGAAATCAGCTCACTATTTCTACACGGGAACTTGAAAGTAGTTGTCCAATAAGAAGAAATTCAGTAAACCCGAGTGAATAGGTGCAGGAGGAATCCTCCAAGTGAGTGGGTACTTGGTCAATAGTTGGCTGATTAATTTGAAAAGTCAGTTAAGTATAAGGAATCATAAAACAAATTATATATAATCTCACATACTTTGTTCTAACCTAAAATGAGCAAATATGTATGCATTCGTCAATATTTTAATATCAGTCCCAGGGCTTTTCTTTTTTTAAATATTTTTTAATATTTATTTATTTTTGAGAGAGAGAGTGTGTACATGGAGGAGGGGTAGAGACAGAGAGGGAGACACAGAATCTGATGCAGGCTCCAGGCTGCGAGCTGTCAGCACAGAGCCTGCTGCGGGGCTCGAACTTGGGAATGGTGAAATCATGATCTGAGCCAAAGTTGGACACTTAACTGCCTGAGGCCCCAGGTGCCTCAGACCCAAGGCTCTTCTTTGAGTAAGCATCCACTGTTTAGAATACCACTTTATCTTTCTTGTATTAACCCACCAGTAATGATAGCCAGTGATTATCAATATCAGTGGCTTTGAAGTGGAATGAATACAAATATGGTTGCATATCAATCTATTTAGAGAATCTGACACTTATATATTTTCTTTCAAGCTCTTACAGTTGTCTCACACCTCATTCACAGCAATTACTTGGGCCACTTGGTGATTGTGACATTATCTTTCTACATCACTTAAATGGTTTTCATTAAAAGAGCATTAAGTCCCTTTACACTTATATTTTTATCAATTTCCAGATACGTTATACAATTTTGATAAAAAGTACAACCCGGATAAATTTGGGAATAAACTCAGTTGACTTTTAGCAGTTGTGCAATTCAAAACAATGGAAACACAAATGTACGAGCATACCAGAGAATGTTTATTGGGCTGTGGGCATCCACCAATATGTTTTACAGAGGAAATGGGGAGTATCTATTAACTGATGACCTGATGAAGTGGACATTATTTAAAAGAGTTTTTATTATAAGGGAAATAGGTAATTTATAATAGGTGGATCAGTACCAACTATGAATTTTACTATTGTTCAAATAGTATTGAAATGATTCAATTACTGGTTGATTAATGTGAGCTGGTCATCAAAAAATCCTGCATCTTAGAATGTAAAATAAAATTCTCTATGCCTGGTGATTTGGAAGGTCTCAGTGCTATCACCAGAAAATTACCCATTTCCCATTGAATATTAGTTCACCTGGATGCTCATTCTGAAACTCCACCCCATAAGGACTTGCTGAATTCAGTGGTCTAAATTTGCTGATATGCCCAGTTGTTTGGTTATCAGCTGTGTGCAGGATTCCAACCTGATAAAAGGGCTGTGATCCTCACTCAAACTTGACGGCCATTTCCTTCTGCAAAAGTATTAGTTTCAGTATAAAAATGTATAAATCAAATAGGATTTATTTTCTCCCTGCTATTTTGGACAAACAAGATATGTTGCCATGTCCTGAAGGAAACTGAAATGTGTTTGCGCAGTCATAGGACTTTTGGAAATGTCTGATCAGTTCCCAGTGTATCTGTTACTGAAATACAAACTGTTGTAGAAAATACAAACTGAAATACACATATATGTTCAAAGAATTTGAAGTCCTTGATCTGCTATTGGTAAATTAAGGGGAAGGAATGTGTTTTTACTGTTCCTGTACAAAAGGAATGCTCATTCAATTTTTAATTTGGTAACACATGGGAAAGAAAAGGATTGAAATAGTTTTGATTAAAATTAATTTAACACATAAGGAGAGACTTGTCATGAGACTGGTGTCCACTAATATGCTACTTTGTTATCTCTCCTATATGGAAATTCCATTAGACTCTGATAAATATAGATTGAGTAAACAAATAACCAATGAATGGATATTGGAGAAACACCATATTGTTTGTATTGTAATGAAATCCAAAAAAAAATCGAATCTCAGTTGTAAATTAACCTACTGTTCAATAGTATCTTATGATATCATTAATAAAGGTCTTATTATAATTCCAAATGAAAAGTATAGTCAATAAATTAAAAATAGCAAAAATTAGAATTCACTGAATATTATAAAAATCCCACACTCTTTACATTGCTTATTTAAAAGAGCATTTAGGGGCAGCTGGGTGGCTCAGTCTGTTAATGGTTGGACTCTTGATTTCTGCTCAGGTCATGATCTCATTCATGGTCTTGAGATCCAGCCCCACATCAGGCTCTGTGCTGAGCACAGAGCCTGCTTGGGATTCTCTCTCTCCTTCTGTCTCTGCCTCTCCCTGGCTCACACATGCTCTTTCTCTCTCTCTCAAACTTAATAAATAAATGTTAAAAAATAAAAGGACATTTAAAATAGCTTTCTCATGGCTATAGGTGGCCTTGGATACCAGCTGCCATGTATTTCTGGAAGAATTAAAATACCAAGGCCATTTGTAACCCAGGCTTAACAAGTGGAGAGAGGTTCCTCTGCTAAAGTGGTATTACTATTTTGGGACTTGCCTGTAGAGCTCCCAAAATATCCTTCTGGTATCACGATTAGAAACTTGAAATTATTTGTCTCCTCTCATTAATAAAATAATATTCTCACTCCCTGTTCTGTGTTAATTAAGTCTGGCAAAAAAGTAACAAATGAATGTTCATTAAGTAAAATAAATATTACTTCATTTTAAAAAGTGTACTACAGTTTTAGTTCATACTGGTCATGCCTGTATAAACCAAATTTCAAAATCAAAGCACAATACTTTTTATTCAAAAATAGTGGGTTTTTTTGTGTTTTTTTGATTTTTTCAGTTTTGTTGTTGTTGTTGTTGTTGTTGTTGTTGTTTTTGGTTTGGTTTTTGACCTCATATCTTTCTTGCACTTCAAAAGTAGATTGATAGTCCATCACATGAGTAAGTATGGCTGCTTGGGGAGGGTATCTCTCAGATTGAGTAGTGGTACCTATCTCACAGAGTTCTTGTCAGAATAGAGCAGTTAATTCATGTTAAGCACTTAGAACAGTATGGCACTGCAAATGCAGTCAGACCCACGTCTCTGCCCTCCTTTGCTTCTCCAGCCTGTCCCCTGGAACCCAGCCTGGGTCACTGCCTTTCCTTCCACAGGTCTTCAGGCTCCCACCTTTGTTTCCGTCCCCTCAGTTCTCACCTGGGCAGCCTCAGGGATTCATGGGTCGTGGATTCAAGTCCCTACTCAGCTCAGAGCCTGGCACTGGACCCCATCTCATCCATAGGAAAAGTCAAAGCCCCCACGTGGGTGCATACACTCCATGCTGCCTGGCCTTCCCTGTTCTGTCCCCACCGCCTGCTGCTGGCTTCTTGCCCCCTGCCACCCGAGGCTCCTTGCTGCTGCTGGAGCTCCACAGGCTTAGTCCTGCATCCGGGCTTTTGCATTTGCAGTTCCCACGGTCCAGAGTGCTTTTCCCTCAGCCTTGCATGGCTCACGTTCTGCTTCCTTCAGATCCTGTGTCCCCACCACAAGACTTTCCCTGACCTCACTGCATAAAATTACCAGCCCCTTACCTCCAGCACTTCCTCACCTCTGACCTTTGTTTTCTCCCTTAGTTCTCCTCACCACCAGATAGATCACATACTGTTTTGTTAATTGTCTGTCTCCCACTACCTGAAGAGCAGATATTTTGTAAATGTGCTCAGCACATCAGGCTCATGTCAGGCCTACAATAAATACTTGTTGGATGAATGAATGCTGCAGGTATGTACTTTGAATACATGCACTACTCATGCTGTTGGTTTTTTTTAAGATTCATTGTCTGAAATTAAAAGTAGTGACTGAGGTATAAGGAAATCATTCAGTCATTGTAGGGAGAGAGCCTCAACTACCTTACAGCAAATCCATAAAGGCACCTGCCTTTACTACTGTGCTGCCCTCCTCCCTCCTGTGGCCAGGACTCCAAGCTTCTAGGTTCTCAAGTTCACTTTGTAGTTATACTTTTCCTTGAAAACCTAATGGCTCATTCCTATTAGTATATAAATGTTTCAGATTTCTCTCATCTTTAAATAAGCAAATAAACAGACCTCCTTGAACCTCTTTTCTCCCCTCCAGCTATTCCTCCCCTCCTTTCTCTCCTTTCCTAGGTCACGTCCACGTTTCAATGGCAGCTACTCCTTGAGAGAGTTGCCAGGGTCGCTCTCACTAGGTTCCTGGTGGCTGGACCCAGTGGGCTCTTCCTAGACATTATCCTCATTGACCTCTCAGCTGCATTTGACCTTGTGGACCACTGACTCCTCCTCTATACTGTCTCTTCTCTTGGCTTAAGATATATCACAGTCCCTTCAACTACTCTTAACCTCTTTCTCTGTGGCTGTGCCAACCTCTTGCACTCTAGCTTGCTTTTTCTTTTTTTAAAAATTTTTTTTTTAATGTTTATTTATTTTTGAGACAGAGAGAGACAGAGCATGAATGGGGGAGGGTCAGAGAGAGGGAGACACAGAATCTGAAACAGGCTCCGGGCTCTGAGCTGTCAGCACAGGGGCCCGATGCAGGGCTCGAACTCACGGACCGCGAGATCGTGACCCGAGCTGAAGTCGGCGCTCAACCGACTGAGCCACCCAGGCGCCCCTAGCTTGCTTTTTCTTAAGAGGTCTCTTTAGTTTCAACAGTTTCGGTTACAGCCTACATGCTGACTAACTCTCAAATCTATATTTTCACCCCATATTTTCCCCCAAATATCAGAGCCATCTACCCCACTACCTAAAGAGCATTTCCACCATTTGCCCTCTGCACCTCCAACCCCAGAATATCTAAAACTAAGCTCATTGTCTTCTTTCCAAAGCCCACTCCTGGTCCTTTATTCTCCCCACACCCTCCCTGTGCTTCATCTGAGTGAAATGTTTTCAGTGGCCTGACTTTTATTTGGGTGTTGGTTTCTCTCTTTGGAAAGCCTTTACTCTTCTCCCTTTTACCCCCACCCCTATCCCTGGATCCCGATTCTTGGTCCAACATCACTCTCCCTGCTAAGACCTCAGTGAGTACCTGGTCCTCCTGGCTGCTCCTGTCATCCCTTGTTCCTCTCTGTCTCAGCCCTCACCACACTGTATTGAAATAAATTGGTTTTCTTCCACCATGAGAGCTTCTTGAGGACAAGGACTACATTCTTTTTTCTTTTCTGTCCTCTGCACTTAGCAGAGGGCCTGCCACTTTGTAAGTGCTTAATAATTGTCTGTCGAAAGAAAGACTGAATAAGTGTGAGTGTATAAGGGCTACAGAGCTCTTGGGAGAGAGGACAACTTGGTAATATTAAGCAGAGTTTCTTAATGGGAGACATGTTGGCATTTTGGATGGAACAACTCCATTTGGTAGAATTGTTAAAGTCACCCCTCTGCTCAGAGCCTGGCACCTGTCCTAAGCATTGCAGGATGGTTAGCACCACAGTGGTACCCTCAGTCACTAAAATCAGAAATGCACCCCCTCACCCCCAAACACACACATATTTCTAGATGCTTCTTGTGGAGATAGCTTGGCTTGGGCTGGGAATCTCTGGGCAAAGGTTGGTGCTCTGGGTAGTGCAGTGGTTTATACAGTGGGAGTACTCGGGGAATCAGAGAGAAGTAGACCTCTTATTAAAACGATCTAATTGTATAGATTCCAACTGCTGTACTGAAAATCAGAAGGGAGACGCCTGGGTGGCTTAGCTGGTTGAGGATCCAACTCTTGATTTTGGTTCAGGTCATGATCCCGGGGTCATGGGATCAAGCCCTGCGTTGGGCTCAGTGCTGAGCGTGGAACCTGCTTAAGATATTCTCTCTCTCTCTCTCTGTCTCTCTCACTCTCTCTCACTCACTCCCTCCCTCTGCCCCTCTCTTGAGCTTGCTCTCTCTGTCTAAAAAAAAAGAAGAAAATCAGAAGGCTGATGCATTAAGAAAAATGTGGATCTTCACTAGAAACAGATGAAGGCATTAAACTGCTGCAGAGTCAGTTAATTTTTTAGCACTCCTTACCTTTATAATGCCCAGCTTCAGAAAAGCTATCTGTCATTGTGCTCTGCACATCTTGAGTCATTGAAGTTTGATGCAGTTGCAAACACTGAATCACAATCAGAGCTCACAGAACAGTAAAATCCAGACTGTGACTGGAGTGCTTTCTATGAATTCAGATTCCTAGGTGCCACCCCAGACCCACCACTGGACAAGCTCTGAGAAGCTTGGACATTTCAACAAACTTCATAGGAGATTCTTAAGCACCCTCCTTTGAGAACTATTGACCCAGACCATGTTCTTTTGTGAATGGATCTCGAGAAATTTCCTGATTTCTGGCTATTTGTTTCTTAAAAGGGCAAAGATTTACATGATTAATTAAGGCATATTAACTTTAGGGAGGGGAGTTTTGGCATTTCAAATTCACACGGCATTGAAGAAAATGGATGTGACTGTGACTACCAAAAGAAAAAAAAATTCTGTCAATTTTCCAGAAAGCGTATTTTCTAACAAGAATCTAATTTCTGATGGACTAGTCCACTTTGGTATGGTTTTTGCCAATGTCTGTCTGCAAGTGAATCAAGTTCTCCAAGACATGAGAAAAATAAGGAGAAACTGCATGTTCTTCTATGTTTGAACATTCTTGGGTCTCGTGCAGGATAACATTTGGTGATCCAACATGTCTTAATTCCAGAATACTCAAAGATGTTACAATGTCCATGTTTCTCATAGAGATGTATGGATGCACAAATACTTTTTTCTGGGGGCGCCTGGGGGCTCAGTGAGTTAAGCATAGGATTCTTAATTTCAGCTCAGGTCATGACCTCGCAGTTCATGAGTTCAAACTCCACATTGGGCTCTGTGCTGACAGCTCAGAGCCTGCTTGGGATTTTCTCATTGCCCCTCCCCTGCTCGCTCTCTCTCTCTCTCTCTCTCTCTCTCTCTGTGTGTCTCTCTGAAAAATAAATAAACTAAAAAAAAAGACTTTTTTTCTGGCTGATTCTGTCATCTTTTTTTGTTCTATGAAAGAAATTTCCAGAGCTCAAGTTTTCAGTGAGAATTAGGAGTGGATACCCTAGCCTGTCCATTTAGAGTTTCTCACAGGAAGCCTAATATGATCCGTGTCCTGTAAATGAAATCCGTGTCCTGTCTGCATTCCTGGAAAGGGAATACAGGATATATCGCCTCCCAGGTCTCCTCAGAGGACAGTTACTGACTAGGCACACACTTCCTGCTACTTCTGTCTCTTCCCTGAGTGGATCCACCAACCAGAGTGCTAATCATGCTACAAGGTATTGTAACAACAGCAATTCCAAGAACATGTGGATCTGTCACCCTGGCACCTCACAGAATTTTGAACATTATTATCACCTTAGGTTGTAGACTTTTAAATTGAGCATGACTGGAATTCCACTTGATGTTGGCATTTCAGAGAAACTTCAAGAAAAACTGCTCACGTGTTTAAGATTATCTGCTCTGGATGATGAAAGATTGACAGACTTTGGAGTGAGTTCTTGACACACTCTCACCATCTTGAAATAGAGATGATCACTCATCTTTCACACCTAAAAGCGCTCAGTGTAAGGAAAGGTTGTCTCGAGTGTCACTGGGTTAGTGGTGGAGAAATAATGGATGATATCTTGACTGATGGGAACAAGTCGAAGGCTGTTGACAGGTGTGTCGAGAATGGTTTGGGGGAAGATGAAAGAAGGATAGGAGAGAAGCAGAGCCGGGTCTTCAGCGTGGTCTGGGCTCATCCTGGCTGTGGAGCCAGCGTCACTGCACAGAGGTCCTGTGGTTGCACGGGCTCTGATGCATCTCCAGGTGACAGAGCTAAGGGTCCTTCCCCCCTGGGGGAAGTTCGGAATGGAGACAACCACATTTAAATACTTAAATATAACAACATATTGTAAATGTGTACTAGTGGATGGTTTTACACAAATAATTTTATTTATAAGTTTTTTTTTAATGTTTATTTGTTTTTAAGAGAGGTGGGGGACAGAAGATCCAAAGCAGGCTTAGTGATGACAGCAGAGAGCCCGATGCAGGGTTCGAACCCACAGACTGGGAGATCATGACCTGAGCCGAAGTCAGAGGCCCAACTGACTGAGCCACCCAAGTGCCCCCAAATCATTTTTATTTATTCACACAGCAGCTCAAGGAGATGTTATTGGCCTTAATTTTCAGAGAGACAAACTAAAACAAGACATAAGTCTAAAATCGTGTGGTTATAAAGTATCATAATCAGAAAAGTCAGGGATGCTGAATCCAAATTCACTTGTCTTTCCATTTTTCCAAAGTGGTTTCCCATCATTCTGTCACAAAAACTGAGGCTCAGTATTCTCATTCCAAGCCACCAAGAAGGGTTTTAAAAGGGCAGAGAGGGGCGCCTAGGTGGCGCAGTGAGTTAAGCGTCTGACTTCAACTCAGGTCACCATCTCACAGTTTGTGAGTTCCAGCCCCACGTCGGGCTCTGTGCCGACAGCTCAGAGCCTGGAGCCTGCTTCGGATTCTGTGTCTCCCTCTCTCTCTCTGCCCATCCCCTGCTCGTGCTCTGTCTCTGTCTCTCAAAAATAAATGTTAAAAAAAAAATTAAAAGAGCAGAGAAGGGAGGTGGCGGATGGGCAGTATGGGTGAAGAGGAGTGAGAGGTACAGGTTTCTAGTCAGGGAATATAGTCAATGGTATTGTAGTAGCCTTGTATGGTGACAGATAATAGCTACAGTTGTGGTGAGTGCACCATAATTTATAGAATTGTCCAAACACTGTGTTGTACACCTGAAACTAATGTAACATTATGTGCCAACTCTACATCAATTACAAATAAATAAATAAATAAATAAACAGCAGAGAGTATAATAGTGCAATTTAGAAACAGTTTCATTCAATAAAATCCCTGCTTACTGGTACTTAAAGGATTAACTCCTCGGCTATCAGCCAATTCAGTTATTTACCAAGGTTCATTTCCTGAGGAAATAGACAGCGGTGGTCTTACTGTAAATTCACTTGAAAAATAAACAGGGTAGTGTCCTCTGAGGTCATTCCTAGAAGTCATCCATACTCCTTTTGTTATGTAGTAGACCACTCATTTGAAAATGTCCACATTTTCCTAAATCACCTTAGAGTTTTTTCAGGTCTGTCCATTATGGATCAGAAGCAGTACAATTAGCGCCCACAGCGACTGTCTGAATTGTTCACAGCAATTCCAAATATTGAAGGAAACAGACCAGTAGGGTTAGCTATATTTGTCAGTGGCAGTTTATTGATATGATAATTCAAATGTTATAACAGGAATTAAGTACAGGTTAAGGTTACAGACCAAATGCTTCCCAGGAATAAGGAAAGATCTAGGCACTTAACGAATGACACAAGCTAACTTGAATGAGATAAAGTTTCTTTGGGTATTTTTTAGTTCTGTGAAAGTTACATTTATGAATTTCAAGTCATATTTTTCTCTTGATTTTTTAAAACATGAAATAGAAAATATATATCTTAAGCATAGTTAACTTCAAGTAAGTGAATGTTTGAGAATGGCAATCAGACAAGTAATAATGATGCATGCATTCACATGTGACAGTAAGAAAATGACTAAGACGATAAAAAGCTGGCCCAAATCATTGAATTTTGAAGAATGTTAAAAAAATCTAAAGGAAATGACTGAAATCAAATGTAAAATTAAGATTTAATCCTATGAATTTCATCAACAAATAATCTTTGTTTATTATCTGGACTACAGGCCCATTTTCCAGACTTCAGCCTTTGGACCTTTGGCTGAAGTCAAGAATAGTAGAGTTGAATGCTCTACTATTTTATATATTTATATTTATATTTATATTTATATTTTACTTTGTTATATTTTATTTTATATTTTTCTATAAAACTTAGGAAGCTAAGTTTCATACATTTTCTGAATATTCTCTTTTCTAAATCAGCTTTCCATAATGCCACACCTTTCAGGAATGTAATGTTCATTTTGTGTAATAGGAAACAAATTTTTATTTAAAAAAAGAAATCTCTGTAGCCGAGGATCCTGAAAATTGAGTTTGTTTGACTTCTATTGTGGCCCTTAAAAGCTGACTAGATTGGCCAATGAAACAAAATGAAGTAACTATCCCAACAGATTTAACTAGTAGCTATTTAAACATTTCATTAGTGAGCTGTTTTCCCTGAAAATTAACTGAATTCTTTTTTTGAAAACTCACAGATTGACAGGAGACACTTGGACTCCTTTCATTTCCTTTAAGAGCAGTTCTTAATAATATAATTGAAGTAATAATTATTTATATTTTTTATAATACATTCTTTACTTAATTTCTTCCAGCTGTGGTTTCCTCAGTTGTAAAGTAGAGACAACAGTAATTTCACCTTAAAGAATTGTGAAGATTACATGATCTAATGACAGTAACACAAATATCAAGTATCAGCTTTACTAACATAGATTATTTGGACCTCTTTTTGTTAGGGTTTAGCTTTTTCCCTTAGGCAAATTCTCCCTCCCAAAGACTACGTCTTATTCAAATGTCACAGATGCACTGGCTGGATGGAAGGAAATAACAATATCCTCACCAATTTGACTAGTTGTGTTTAAGGAAATGCTGTTAGATACTAAGATCCCCTTAAATGATCAAATAGTTCTGTTTTAAAACTTAAATAGCATTTAAGTTTTCTAATGTTTTAATTAAAAGGATTAAAATTCTCAGTGGATTAAAGATTATTTCCATGGCAACTAATTTCTTTCTTTTTCCTTCAGCACATTAAACTATATTTCTGTAGTTAGTCTTTTAAAAGAAAATAAGCTCTTCCACCTCAGAACTACTTAAAATATCAAACATAGTACCTTATGATAAATTTTTAAAATCCAAGTCAGAAAAAGATGAAAACGCAACAGTAAGAGAGTCCTCCGCAAACAATGCAAATGTTGAACAAGACTGTGAGAACGAAAATCCAGTGGCTATTCATGCCGGACTTCGAAACGGGCTTGAAAAACACCATTCTGCTTCAGTTCAGTGAAGCTTTTGTTGAGTTATATCAGTGCAACTCTGTTTTTCAGATGGGGTAGGGAATAATTACTGACAGGATTTTTGTATGACACACCTGTAAAAGTCAAAATCAAGATGCACTTAAATTTATTCAGATAGACATCTCTTGAATTATTCATCTTTCCAAAGGAAAATAATCCTACTTGACTCTTCTGGGGACCTCAAACCCCAATCTAGTTTAAACACATCTAAAGGGGAAACACACAAAGTGTGTATTGTTTCTGCATGAGTCTGTGATAAATAAAAAAAATATATGTATATGTTTTAAGAGAGTATTTGATTTAGAAAATCAAAATAAAGTATGATACTTTTCATCACCTGATTGTTGAAGAATCCTTTTAATGAAATTAAGCTTTGTTTCATAACTGATGCAATGATTGTACATGATTAGGTGAACTCCAAAGGAATTTTCACCTAACCAGATACCTGGTAAGAAAGGATATTTGCTTTCAGAAATTTAGTGTTACTAGGAACAAAAAGTATCTGCATATTCTTCATATGGAGGGCTATGGTTGATAGTAGAATCAGTAAATTGCCATAAATACTAGCAATTCCATTCTATGATGGTTTGGGCTATTTGTTACAGCAAAGTTCCTCCTTTGATTCTGGCCAGCTTGAAGCCTCCCCGTAAACTTCATGATTCTGCAGCTGCAGACAGTGTCTGAGCACAGAATATAGGAAAGGCCTTCTCTGCTCACAGAGTTTATATTTGTTTCTCTCTCCTAGGGAATGGATCAGGCTTTTAAGAAATTAATTCTGTGATGAAGAGAGGAAAAGATCCCAGGTAGGTTTTTTATTACTACATGTCATCAAGGAAACAACCAGCTTGGGAATTGCCTCACCAGGTTGCCTGGACATTCCTTAAATCTGTTAGTGACCAGAGAGCTTAGCTTGATATATACATAGGGAGATGATAGATAGACAGATAGACAGATAGATAGATGATAGATAGATAGATAGATAGATAGATAGATAGAACAAAATTTTAAATTATACTTCTGGCTATGATGTGCTCTTATAACCACTTCTAAGAAGCAGCAAGGCAATTTTTAGACACAGCTGCCCAGGAGAGTTGCTAGGGCAAGGCCTGAGTAGGTTAGCAGAAGGGTATTTTTATGCTGCAGTTGTAGCTATGGTATCCACTAGCTGCCTCCAGAGATGGCACTTGGGATTTGCTATCCCCTCACTGGGGAGATTAGAAGGTCCTTGAACTGTTCTTGCCAATTAAAGATAT
This sequence comes from Panthera leo, assembly GCF_018350215.1. NCBI lineage: Eukaryota > Metazoa > Chordata > Mammalia > Carnivora > Felidae > Panthera > Panthera leo. The sequence continues at coordinate 62,656,875 of NC_056685.1, read as the reverse complement.
CCAGAAAGAAGCAGTGGGGCATTCTGAGGCTCATGGTTTTCTTTGTCCAGCTAGCTCTTATATGTCACTCATCACAGCTTCCTAAGCTCTTGTGTGGGCCTTTTAAACTAATGCAACTTGTCTTCCTTAGCCTTTCAATAGAATCTACTTCTGCCCCATATTAAATTGATCGTTTTGATAGGGCAGGACAGGGGAGCAAGCTTGGCATTTAATTGTCCAGAGACTTGACAAGCACTGATCCTGTTTTTATTAGTTGGGCATTATCTTGGCTTTTCTACATTAAAGGCCAGTCCCATAGGCTTATTTCCAGTACCTTTGGTGACAGAGTTAGAGGGAACCTATTACATGCCAAATATGTCTACTGTAAATGTAGCAAAAACAGCTGAGTCATGTAGGGGTGCTGATTTGGCTGCTTTATAGTTTTGAGTCAAAGAAGTTAGTAAGCTAAGTCTCTTGTTTCCTTAATTGGTGCAGACATCCAGTCCTCCTTTGCATCTGCTTCTGGATATTGGAAATGTTGGCCTGGCTTCTGTTTTGTTTTTGTTTTGTTTCCATATACTTTTGCATTGCTTAATACTTTTCACAGTATTTGCCAGGATTTCAATGCTAAAAATATATATCATGCCAGACAGAGTCTAGTGGCAGAAGAAGAGGGAAATGAAATAAAACAGAAAAAAAAATCAAGAGAAAGAACTATTTTGGCAGAAATTTTGTACAGCTTCCTTTCTCCATAATGTAGATTCTTTACCCAAGGAATTTCCACCACCTTGTGTGAACAGAGAACAGAGAGCGAACAGAGAGCATGTAGGAGCAGGTGGCCAGCAGCCCTGGGACGGGGTGGGGGACAGAAACTCAGCACCTGACTGAGGTAAGGAGGATTTCCTAATGCAAAAACTTGGAAGTAATCTTATCCCCGTGAGCTAAAATTTATTTAATGCTTGTAGCTTTTCCCAAGTAGCTCCAAATCATGCATTATTGGGTGGTTATTTATTTTAATATTCTCTGTCAATGGTTTTCTTACTGAGGGACAATTTACCAGTGTTTGATTTTGATAGTGGAATATTTGGGGACAAAAGAACAAATAAACTCTGCCTCATTTAGAGCTTTTTGTACAAACAAATGGCTTAACATTTTCAATCTTTCACGTTATGTCTCCACCATGCAAGTGCCTTGAACAACCATGGGTATAGCAGGGGAAAAAATGTACTATCTGAGGGCTCTCCAGTTAGATCCCCAGCATAACTGGGCCACTTGAAATCTTGGAAATATCTTTAAGGAAGCAGAATATCAAGAAGCATTGTAACTTAAACACTGTTTTAGGTACCCTGCATTGGTGTCTTCCTAAGGTAGAGTAGTTAGACTTTTCAAGCTTTAGGAGGATGTAATCTCCATCTGAATTAATTCTTTCCTGTGTCAGTCAACAATAACATTTCTCAAAGTCTCTTCCTGAAAATATTAGTTCTGAGAGATATCCACGACTGTTCTTAAATGGGCAAGGTGGGAACGGGGAGTTGCCTGGTCAAATAAATTCAGGAAGCAAAGCCTTTGGCAAAGGTAAATGATTATTGCAGGAGCCTTTAATATGCTAAGAACCCTGTGAAACTTTAAAAAAAGAAATACGGACACAATTGCCCAAGGGATGGTTTTTAGGAGATAAGCGTTTCTTAAGACAAACATTCCAAAACACATAATTTGGGGAGAAACATTCAGGATTATAATTCAGTTATCATGCCCAGTTTATGCTACAAATAAGAAACACCTTGAGCTGGGATTAGTAGTGGTGACCTTGGTTCCTATGAATAGTATTTGGTTTTTGCTTACATCTATGTTATGAGGTGATAATGTAATTAAGCCATTGAAGACTGAATTAGAACTGGGTGTATCTTGTGTTTTTATTGATATAAACCTTAGACATGGGGGTGATGTGTTGTGATGGTTGCGTCAATGATAGTGTTTTTACTTCCAAACTTCCAAAGTCAGAATGAAAACAATAATAACAAAAATTAGAAACACTTTTAAAAAAACGGACTCAAAGAAAAGCAAGCAGTGAAATATTTTGTATATGTCTTTTGAGAAGCTGAGAAGTCACACACAAATAATGAAATAGCTTCTGTATTTATAAACTTCTAGAGGACAAATAATACACTTATTCATGTTTGTACATCTTTAGTATGTATTTACTAGATAATTGATGATGCTTTTAAATGAATGAAAACAACTCATCAGAAATTCAGCCTTCATACATCATGCTATTGGAATGTCCTGCTTTATCTACAAGGATAAAAAATTAAAACCTTTCTCTATATTCTTAGTTTAAAACTTTAGGAATAAAAATATTTTCAAGTGTTTTCTCTTAAAATTTGAAATAGTATAAACTAACTTTGATGAGGCAATAAGACTTTTTGTTCATAAATATTTTTGTCCCATCACAATGAGTAATTATTCTATAAATTCTGGTTATTCTAAGCAGACATAGTCTTTTCTCATTCCTTTTTGTAAAGTCATGGTTGCCAGCTGAGTATACACGTACAATGATTGACATGACGCCTTTAGTTTTGTCTTCCATTAATGCTTTGTCAAGGGCTCTCTCCAGATGGCCCTTAAAGTTAATGGGTTGCTTGTGTTCCTCCAGCCTTTCCATAACAAAACTAATTCATTTGCCTTGGTAACTGAAAGTATAATGCATCTGCCTGTTTACCCCCTGAATCTTAGGATCATATTCATAGGGAGACTTGTGCTTGTGTGTGTGTGTGTGTGTGTGTGTGCGCGTGTGTGTGCACACATGCACACACTCATCTTTTTCTTTAGTCCCATTAAACAAAAGCATTGGTGTTTGTCAGTTATGGAATAATTTTAATATAGTGTATGGTGATAACATCCATCAGGGGTGTGAAGTAATTTGTATCTTCAAAAATGGCCTTAGATCTCATGATGGAATACAAAATAAAGGGGACACACAACGCAAAAAATAACTGCTATTATTGTACTACTAAATAAGGTTTAAAAAGTATAAATCAGTAAAAAAAATTTAAAGCTTAATTTGAAAACCAGGTACTATTTGATAGAAACAGAGAAAGATAAACATTGAGGATAATTGAAAGAGTACACAGTGAGTCAGAACTATCATTTTAGTACCAAGAAGTTCTGTACGAAAATGAAAGGAAATCCAAAGATGAAAGAAGAATGAGTATAGTTATTATAGTATTTATTTAGAATACAGGACTATATGAAGCTTATTATTTTATCCTACTGTGTTTCAATTTTATGGCCACTTATTTCTTCATGTATAGTTCTAAAGACTCATTTTTTGAAGTTATTGCTTCTCAATATGTTCTACTTAAAGCCCAAATAACAGAAGACCCGGAAAAACTCCTTTTTATACTTTTTTGGGTCCCTGGATAGTGTAATACAATGAAATAAAATCATTTCAAGTATCATGTAGATGTGTATTATTTTTTTCTTGGCTAATTCTTTTCAAGAAAGCCAGCTTTAACGGCCTGGCTACATTTTGTTCTTATGAAAGATACACTGCAATTATGTTATAACATTGTGCTGAATGTGGTTCCACACAAGAAGGATGGCAGAAATTCTTTTAAATTTCATTTTGCCAAGACCTAAGGAAGAGATCGTTGCTATAATCTTTCCTTTTCGATTCACATAAATTGCCAGTAACTGTTTTCTTGAATTAATATATATCAGTTCAATTTAGAAAAAAAATTATTTTGAGGGATGAAAATGGTTCCTTTTTACAGTAAAAGGGTTCAAGAAACACCAACATAGAAGTTCTTTTCTCTAAGTCCACTGCAGTAAAGTCAACTCTTGCTGACAATCCCAGATAATGACCATGGCTTACATTTATGTAGTACTTTGCAATTTTCAAAGTGTGTTCTTGTCATTATTTCATGAGAACTCATATTAAGTGTGCAAAATAGGCCAGGATGAAGAGAAGCCAAGGTCCTGAGATATGAAGTGACTTGTAGAAGATCACACCAGCAGATATTTGCAAATGACATATGTGATAAAGGGTTAGTATCCAAAATCTATGAAAACCTTATTAAACTCAACACCCAAAAAACAAATAATCCAATTTAAAATGGGCAGAAGGCATGATCAGACATTTCTCCAAAGAAGACATACATGAAAAGATGCTCAACATCACTCACCATCAGAGAAATACAAATCAATACTACGATGAGATATCACCTCACACCTGTCAGAATGGCTAAAATTAACAACACAGGGAACAACAGATGGTGGTGAGGATATTGGAGGAAGGGGAACCCTTTTACACTGTTGGTGGGAATGCAAACTAGTGTAGCCACTCTGGAAAACAGTGTGAAGTTTTCTTAAAAAGTTAAAAGTAGATGGGGTACCTCGGTGACTCAGTCAGTTAAATGTCTGACTCTTGATTTCGGCTCAGGTCGTGATCTCATGGTTCATGACACTGAGCCCTGCATCAGGTTCTGTGCTGACAGTGCAGAACCTGCTTGGGATTGTCTCTCTCTCCTTGTCTCTCTGCCTCTTCCACACATACTCTCTCTTTCTCTCTCTCAAAAAAAGTTAAATGTAGAACTACCCTACAACCCAGCAATTGCACTACTAGGTTATTACCCAAAGGATACAAAAATACAGATTTGAAGGAGTACAGGCACCCCAATGTTTATAGCAGCACTATTGACAATAGCCAAACTATGGAAAGAGCCCAAATATCCATCAACTGATGAATGGATAAAGAAGGTGTTTATTACTCAGGAATATTAGTCATCAAAAGGAATGAAATCTTGCCATTTGCAATGTTGTGAATGGAGCTAGAGTATATTATGCTAACTAAGCAAAATAAGTCAGTCAGAGAAAGACAAATACCATATGATGTCACTCTTATGTGGAATTTAAGAAACAAAACAGATGAACATAGAGGATGGGGGAAAAAAGAGAGAGGGAAGCAAACCATAACAGAATATTAACTATAGAGTACTAACTGAGGGTTGATAGAAGGAGGTGGGTAGGGGATGAACTAAATGGGTGATGGGTGTTAAGGAGGGCACTTGTGATGAGCACTGAGTGTTATATGTAAGTGACGAATCACTAAATTCTACATCTAAAACCAATTTTACTGTATATGTTAACTAACTAGAATTTAAATAAAAGCTTGAAAAAAAAAGATCATACAACTAATGAATGACAGTACTTGGTTGGATTGCCACCGTGGTTTACACTCTCAGGTGTGTGTGTGTGTGTGTGTGTGTGTGTGTGTTTCATAAACAGAATCGTTGATAATATGGTTCAGCAGTTTAGAATAATTATAATAGTTAACATCTGTATAATGCTTTTCACTTTACTGAATGATTTCATGTCCTTTACCTTACTTAAGTTTTATGGTAACTTTAGCCGTATCTATTTTTATCATCTGCATCCCCATTTTACAGATGAGGAAGCCAAGGCTCAGAGATCTCACGTGACCTTGGCTCTGGCAGATCCTGGACTGAGGTGTTGACCAGTCTGGAAGGTCTAAAAACGAGGCAATATCAGAACATTCCATTCCTGTGGTAACAGTGCTGTAGTGCTGGAACACATTTTATTTGGATCTTTGCAATTACATGACAATTTACTATGAATCTTTTCAGGGTGAAAGAATTCTCTGAATGCCATGTGAATACTCTGACTTCTTCAACAAACACTTAGGTTCTTCCATGAACCTAGAAGGAAATCAGCCAAGATTCTGTATAGCATAGTGCCAATATGAGAGATTCATAAAGAATAGCTTTCATATTGTCATTCTTGATTTATATTCTTTACGACTGGCTTTCTTCAGAATTAAGCACTGTTAGATTTCCACCTTAACATAGAGAGGGGCTGTTGCCGTTACTTCTACTGCTTCCCACCCATTCAGTGCGAGCAAGCTGATCTCTTGAACATCAGCTGTGAATTCCCAAGACCTTCTCTCAGCCCTTAGCATGCTTGATTTTTCTAGAATGAAGAATTTGACACTGTTTAATTCCCTTCTTTTGAAAGTTCTCTTTCTTTGCTTCTGTGGTATTTTTCTGCAACCTCTGTATCTGGTGGCTACCCTTCTTTAACCCACTCTGAATTTACAGGCATCAGAGATAATTAATCCATGATTATATATTGTCTGCGTACATAAAAAGCCTTAGTTGAGGCGCCTGGGTGGCTCAGTCAGTTGGGCATTCGACTCTTGATTTTGGCTCAGGTCATGATCCGAGGGTCATGGAATCAAGCCCTGAGTCAGGCTATGCACTGAGTGTGGAGCCTGGTTAAGATATTATCTCTCTCTCTCTCTCTCTCTCTCTCTCTCTCTCTCTGCCTCTATCCACTTGTTCTCTCTCTCTGTAAAATTAAAAAAAGGCTTAGCACTCAGGGTTTGCAGTAATACAGTTACTTTCTATGGCTGTTTTTTTCACCATTTTCCTGTACCCTGTAAACCCAGCCCTCCAGCCAAACTAAACACTTGGCAGTAATTGGGAAACAAAAATCTACCAAAATTCAACTTGAGGAAATGTTACAAAGGGAATCACCTAAGGGTTTCTTTAAAGTGAGAACTCTTCTTATTCACCTAAAATGTGTTTCCATTTGAGTTGTTTTTTACTCATAATCAGATTTCTTTCTAAACTTGAATTACCTATAATGAGAATGAGAATGCTTACTTATTACCCCAGATGTTCATATAGAAACTTGTCCACAAATGGCCATAAAAGCAGCATCCATAATAGCCAAAAGGTGGAAACAACCCAAATATCCATCAACTGATGTATGGATAACCAGTATGTGGTATATCCATACAATGGTATATGATTCAGCAATGAAAAGAAATAGACTCTTGATATACATGATCTAACATGGATGAACCCTGAAAACTGATGGCTAAGTGAAAGAAGCCAGTGACAAAGGACAAGATATTGGTAATTTTTATTTATAGGAAGTATCTAGAATAGGCAAGTCCATAGACACAAAGTAGATTAGTGGCTGCCAAGAGCTGTGGGGAATGGAGAATTAGGGGTGTGATGTCTAAGAGATGTGGAGTTATGGGGAGGGAGATGAAAATATTCTAAAATTGTTTGGGGCGGTATTTGCACAATGCTATTAATACACAGATAACCACTGAATTATATACTTTGAATTGTATGGTATATGAATTTTATCTCCATAAACCTTTTTTTAAAAAAAGAATAAAAGGTCAGCAAGATGGCTGAATAAGAGGTCCCCTGTTGTATTCCTCTTTGGCAATAATAATTTGGCAGCCACTCATGGACAAAATTGCCTTGGTGGAAGCTTTTGTGGAGGTGGCTAAATCTGTGGCTGGGACCACAGAAATAGAAATAGCTCTTTATCCCAGAGGACTCAGCCACAGCCCTCTGTGGCTTGATCCTGTCACCAGCATCATATACCAAATGACCCAGAAGGAGTCATATCCACCTAAGTAGTAAGCATACAGACCTCTGTCGTGTCTGTAGACCCTGAAGTGTCCTATGAATCAGCTCTAGATCTTCTTGGTTATGATCTGGGAGATCCTTGAGGTAAGTCCACCAAACTTGGCCTGATGGTAGAGTCTAAAAGGGTCCAATAACTGGGCTTCAGACCCTTTCAGCCACAGTTCATTAGTAGCCATGCTGGCACAGGAACTCAGCAGGAAACATTCCCAAGTACCCCCAGAGATCTATGACTAGTCCCCACCTAGTCATAGTCTATGGATTGACCTGTTGGCACAGGAACAAGGTAGGAGAAGTTCTGGGCCTACACATGGCTCCAGGCCCCTCTCAACTGCAGTCTGTAAGCAGGCCTGCCAGTACAGGGACGCAAACATAGACATGTCTGTCTGCTCCCCCATAAATTCTGAAAGAGCCCCACACTCGGCTCCAGCCTCCTCCTAGCTACAGTCTGCAAGCATTTTTGTGAGTCCAGGGACCCAGAAGGAAACACTCCCATTTACACATCCAGAGATTCTGAAAGGGCCTTAGAGGGGCACTTGGGTGGCTCAGTCAGTTGAGCATCAGCATCCGACTTCAGCTTAAGTCATGATCTCACGGTTCATGGGTTTGGGCCTGTGTCAGCCTCTGTGCTGACAGCTCCGAGCCTGCAGCCTACTCCAAGTTTTATGTCTCCCTTGCTTTCTGCCCCTTCCCTGCTCATGTTCTGTCTCTCTCTTTCTCTAAAAAATAAATAAACATTAGAAAAAAAAATTTTTTTAATGAAAGGGCCTTATAGTTAGCTTCAACCCCTCCTACCCACAGTCCACAAACAATCCTGCTGGCACAGGGACCTGTCAGGAGACACTCCTGTGTGTACCTCAAGAGATTCTGAAACAACCATATACTTGGCTCCAGTCATGGTAACGGGGCAGCCCAACCTACCCAGGGACTTGGTGGGAGACACGTTCATTCATGTCTCCTGGGCAAGATCTGCAGACATAATCTTGCCTGTGGACCTTGAAATAGCAGTAGGGCTCAGTTCTAGCACCTCTCAGCCATGGTCCAGGGCTAGTCCTTTTCACCCAGGGACCTACCCAGTGACCCAGCAGGAGTCTTCCAGGGACCTGGTGGGAGTCACATCTATGCACACCTGCTATCAGGTCCACTGTCTGAGGACCTAACTGTGGACCGTGAAGTGGACTCTTGTCCCAGTGCAACCCTACTGAACAAGGTATTAGAGTCAGTCCCGTCCACCTGGGGACTAGACAGAATCTGCCAAGCAGTTGTAAGAAGGAAGTTTATAGTGATAAATTTCTACATTAAGAAGAAAGATTTCAAATAAACAACCCAACTTGACACCTGAAGGAATTAGAAAAAGAAGAAAAAACTAAGCCAAAAGTTAGAAGGAAGGAAATAATAGAGATTAGAGCAGAAATAAATTAAATATACTTGAAACACAATAGAAAAAATCAATGAAATTAAGAGGTTGTTTTTTAAAAGATAAACAAAATTAACACCCTTAGCTTAGCTAAACTAACCAAGAAAAAAAGAGGAAGGACTAAAACAAAATTGTCAATGAAAGAGGGGACATAATTGATACCACAGAAATACAAAAGAAGCTACTATTAACAATTATATGCCAAAAAACTAGATAACCTAGAAGAAATGAAAAAGTTCCTAGAATCATACAACCTACAACATACATAGCAAGTCCAAATTATGAAGAAATAAAAATTTAACAGTCCAATAACAATTGAAGAGATACAAGCAATAATAAAAAACCTCCCCCAAAATAAAAGCCCTAAACTAATGGCTCTTTGGGTGAATTCTACCAAACTTTTAAAGAATAATTAATGCCAATGCTTCTCAAATTCCCCCAATGTTTGAAGAAGAAGGAACACTCCCAAACTCATTTTATGAGGCTGTACCATTACTCTGATACCAAAGCCAGATAATGGCACTATAAAAGAAAAGAAAGCTACAGGCCAATATCTCTGATGAAAATAGATGCAAAAATTCTGAACAAAATACTAGCAAACAAAATTCAATAGCACATTAAAAGGATAATACCCATGATCCAGTAGGATCCATGCCTGGGATGGAAGCATGGTTCAACATGCAAATGACTAAACATGATGTGCCACGTTAATAAATGAAAGGAAAATCATTTGATCCTCTCAACAGATGCAAAAAAAGAATTTGACAAAATTCAACACCCATTCATGATAAAAACTATCAACAAATTGGTTTTAGAAGGAACATACTTCAACATAGTAAAGGCCATATATGAAAAGTCCACAGCAAATATTATATGAAATGGTGAGAAGTTGAAAGCTTTTCCTCTAAGATCAGGAACAAGACAAGGATGCCTGCTCTCACCACTCCTCTTCAACATAGTACTGGAAGTCCTAGCCACAGTAGCTAACTAGGCTAGCAAAAAGAAATAAAAGGCATTCATATCAGAAAGGAAGAAGTAAAATTGTCTCTGTTTATGTATTATATGACCTTATATGTAGAAAACTCTAAAGACTCCACCAAAAAACTGTTAGAACTAATAAACAAATTCAGCAATGCTGCAGTATGCAAAATCAATATGCAAAAATTAGATGCATATCTATACACTAACAACAAACTATCTGCAAAAAAGCAAAGAAAACAATCATATAAAATAGCATCAAACAATAAAAATACTTAGGCATAAATGTAAGGAGATAAAAGATCTGTATATTAAAAACTCTAAAAAACTGATGAAATAAATAGAAGAAAACACAAGTAAATGAAAAAATATCACATGTTCATGTATCAAAAGAGATAGTGGTGTTAAAAATGTCCACATTAGCCAAAGCCATCCATAGATTCAATGCAATCGCTATCAAAATTTCAATGGCATTTTCCACAGAAATGAAAAACAGTCCTAAACTGTGTTTGGAATCACAAAAGATCCTGAATAGCCAAGGCAGTCTTGAAGAAGAACAAAGTTGGAGGCATCACACTTCCTGATTTCAAAATCTTACAAAGCTAGAGTAGTCAGAACAATGTAGTACAGGTGTAAAAACAGACACATCAACCAATGGAGCAGAATCAACAGTCCATAAATAAAGCCATTCATATATGGCCAAGAAATATTTGGCAAGGAAGCCAAGACTACTCAATAGGGAAAGGATAATCTCTTCAATAAATGGTATTGGTTATCCACATACAAAAGAGTGAAACCAGACCCCTATCTTATACCACCCAGAAAAATTAACTCAAAATAGATTAAGGACTTAAACATAAGAACTGAAACTGTAAAAGTCCTAGAAGAAAACATAGGGAAAAACTCCTTGACATTGGTCTTGGCAATAATTGTTTGGATATAACACCAAAAGCACAAGCAACAAATTAAAAAATCAATAAGCAGGACTATATCAAACTAAAAGGCTTCAACACAGCATGAACAAACGAACAAGAAAAACAAAACAAAACAATCAACAAAATTAAAAGGTAACCCACAGAGCAGGAGAAAATATTTGCAAGTTGTATATATCTGATAAGTAGTTAATATCCAAAAAATATAAAGAACTTGTATGATTCAGCAGCACAAAAACAATTGGCAAAGGATCTGAATAATCATATTTCCAAAAAAGACCTATAGTCTGCCAACAGGTACACAAAAAAGTGCTCAACATCAGTAATCATCAGGGAAATGCAAATCAAAATCATAATGAGATATCACCTCACATCTGTTAGAATGACTATTATCAAAAAGATAAGACATAACAAGTGCTGGTAAGGATGTGGAGAAAAGGAAACCTTTGTGCACTGTTGGTGGAAGTGAAAACTGGTACCGCCACCATGGAAAACAGTATGGAGGTTTCTCAAAAAATTAAAAATAGAAATACCATATGATCCAACAATTCCACTTCTGGGTATATATCCAAAGGAAATGAAATCACTATCTTGGAGAGAAATCTGCACCCCCATGTTCATTGCAGTGTCATTTATGTAGCCAACACATGGAAACAACGCAAGTGTTCATTAACATGTACAATGCAATATTACTCAGCCATAAAAAGAAGGAAATTCTGCCATTTGAGACAACATGAATGAATCTTGAGGGCATTAAGCTAAGTGAAATAAGTCAGACAGAGAAATACAAATACTGTATGATCTCACTTATATGTGGAATCTAAAAAGTCAGCTCATAGAAACAGTAAAATGGTGGTTACCAGGGGCTGGGTGTGGGGGGACTGTGGAGACACTGGTCAAGAGGTACAAACTTTCAATCACAATATGAATAAGTTTTGAGAAGTTCACGTACAGCATGGTGACTATAGCTGACAAAACTGTAGCATATACTTGAAATTTTCTAAGAGAGTAGAGCTTGAATGTTTTCAATACACACACACACACACACACACACACATGATTTAAAAGAAAGCAAATAAAAAAAACAGGAGTCTTTTGAAACTTTCATTTTAGAGAGACAAACAAGCTTCCTAGTCAGTTAATTTTTTCAAGAGTTACTTAAACATAAAACCAAGAGGGGATACTAAGAAGACATATGAGAAATATCAGGTAATTGTTATGCAGTTTCTTAATACTATTTACCTATTTTCTCTAACAACACAGGTCACCCCTGAGGTGGCATCAGACAATATTAAAACTTCCTAATGCATGTATTTTGACTATGCAATAAATATTTAGGGAAGCCAGAAGCCACGTATTAACTTAGGCCTTATCTATAAAGGAATATCATGTTAATTATCTGAACCAGATTGACAGGTATATTCAGAAAGTAAAAGAATTAGTAAAATAAAATTTCTTCTGAATTCACTAGGCAAGCGTCATATGTAATGAAGTTGTTTTTCTATATTATATCAATGGAGCCTAAAATCCCTAAGTCATATGTGTTGAACAAATAAATAAAAATGGTTGAAACAGCTGTACAAGTAGATAACACTTCAGTACATATTCTATACAATTAGCCAAGGATCCACTTTAGTCTGAAGCCAGAGAAAAGAATGCTTTCATTCTTTTTTGAAAATCATGTGATATAGTGGCTCTCAGAACCTCTGTTAAGGGTTGTGCAGTTGGTACTGGATAGAACCAAGATATTTTGGTTGCTGTGGTCTGAATGTTTGTGTCCCTCCCACACCATTCATATGTTGAAATCCTAATGTCCAATATGATGATGTGTAGTATGTGGGGGTCTTTGGGAAGTGATTAGGTCATTTAATTAGGCAGACACCTCATGAATGAGATTAATGCTCTTATAAAAGAGACCCAAGAGAGCTCCCCTACCCCTTCCACCATGTGAGAAGTCTGCTGCCCCGACAAAGTCCTTCACCAAACCATGCTGGCTCCATGACTTCAGACTTCCAACTTCAGAACTGTGAGAAATACATTTCTGTTTCTAAGTCACCCAGACTGTCGCATTTGTGATAGCAGCCTGGACAGATGAAGACACTAGTTAAATGAGATAAGCGAAGTAAAAATTGCTCTGGGATAAAGCAGTATTATTTCCCTCTAGAAACCTGCACTTCCTTATCAAATGGTGTAAATAAGTAAGGATCAACAATCCTCGGCTTTTCCTCTAGATCAGCAGTGATCAAATTTCAGTGCCGTAAGTATTAGTGTATTTGTTATAATGCATAGCCCTAGGCCCTTCAGTGACATAGTGGGTCTCGGCAGGGACCCAAGGATCAGCTTTCAAAATAAACACCATAATGATGCTGATAGAAGTGGTGTGTAGGCTACATTTTGAGAAATACTAGCATGTGAATTTTCCTTATCCCTTGATGCTTGTATCAATGGTAACAGCTAACAAATAAAAAGAGAAGACTTCCCTCAGACTATTTGAGCTAATGTCACAGTAGGTGGCTCATTTTCTTTCTTTTTTTTTTTTTTTTTCAATATATGAAGTTTATTGTCAAATTGGTTTCCATACAACACTCGTATGTTCATCCCAAAAGGTGCCCTCCTCGATACCCATCACCCACCCTCCCCCCCCCACCCCCTATAAACCCTCAGTTTGTTCTCAGTTTTTAAGAGTCTCTTATGCTTTGGCTCTCTCCCACTCTAATTTCCTTTTTTTTTTTTTTTTCCTTCCCCTCCCCCATGGGTTTCTGTTAAGTTTCTCAGGATCCACCTAAGAGTGAAACCATATGGTATCTGTCCTTCTCTGTATGGCTTATTTCACTTAGCATCACACTCTCCATTTCCATCCACATTGCTACAAAGGGCCATGTTTCATTCTTTCTCATTGCCACGTAGTACTCCATTGTGTATATAAACCACAATTTCTTTATCCATTCATCAGTTGATGGACATTTAGGCTGTTTCCATAGTTTGGCTATTGTTGAGAGTGCTGCTATAAACATTGGGGTACAAGTGCCCCTATGCATCAGTACTCCTGTATCCCTTGGGTAAATTCCTAGCAGTGCTACTGCTGGGTCATAGGGTAGGTCTATTTTTAATTTTGTGAGGAACCTCCACACTGTTTTCCGCAGCGGCTGCACCAGTTTGCATTCCCACCAACAGTGCAAGAGGGTTCCCGTTTCTCCACATCCTTTCCAGCATCTATAGTCTCCTGATTTGTTCATTTTGGCCACTCTGACTGGCGTGAGGTGATATCTGAGTGTGGTTTTAATTTGTATTTCCCTGATGATGAGCGATGTTGAGCATCTTTTCATGTGCCTGTTGGCCATCCAGATGTCTTCTTTAGAGAAGTGTCTATTCATGTTTTCTGCCCTTGTCCCAGTAGTTCATTTTTGCTTCTAATTCCCTAGCCTTTGGAGATGTGTCAAGTAAGAAATTGCTACGGCTATTACTGGGACCTTATGAAGATAAAAAGCTTCTGCACAGCAAAGGAAACAACCAACAAAACTAAAAGGCAACCAATGGAATGGGAAAAGATATTTGCAAATGACATATCGGACAAAGGGCTAGTATCCAAAATCTATAAAGAGCTCATCAAACTCCACACCCGAAAAAAAAATAACCCAGTGAAGAAATGGGCAGAAAACATGAATAGACACTTCTCTAAAGAAGACATCCGGATGGCCAACAGGCACATAAAAAGATGTTCAACGTCGCTCCTTATCAGGGAAATACAAATCAAAACCACACTCAGATATCACCTCACGCCAGTCAGAGTGGCCAAAATGAAGAAATCAGGAGACTATAGATGCTGGAGAGGATGTGGAGAAACAGGAACCCTCTTGCACTGTTGGTGGGAATGCAAATTGGTGCAGCCGCTCTGGAAAGCAGTGTGGAGGTTCCTCAGAAAATTAAAAATAGACCTACCCTATGACCCAGCAATAGCACTGCTAGGAATTTATCCAAGGGATACAGGAGTACTGATGCATAGGGGCACTTGTACCCCAATGTTTATAGCAGCACTCTCAACAATAGCCAAATTATGGAAAGAGCCTAAATGTCCATCAACTGATGAATGGATAAAGAAATTGTGGTTTATATACACAATGGAATACTACGTGGCAATGAGAAAAAATGAAATACGGCCTTTTGTAGCAACGTGGATGGAACTGGAGAGTGTGATGCTAAGTGAAATAAGCCGTACAGAGAAAGACAGATACCATATGGTTTCACTCTTATGTGGATCCTGAGAAACGTAACAGAAACCCATGGGGGAGGGGAAGGAAAAAAAAAAAAAAAGAGGTTAGAGTGGGAGAGAGCCAAAGCATAAGAGACTGTTAAAAACTGAGAACGAACTGAGGGTTGATGGGGGGTGGGAGGGAGGGCAGGGTGGGTGATGGGTATTGAGGAGGGCACCTTTTGGGATGAGCACTGGGTGTTGTATGGAAACCAATTTGACAGTAAATTTCATATATTAAAAAATAAAAAATAAAAAATAAAAAGAAATTGCTACGGCTGAGGTCAGAGAGGTCTTTTCCTGCTATCTCCTCTAGGGTTTTGATGGTTTCCTGTCTCACATTCAGGTCCTTTATCCATTTTGAATTTATTTTTGTGAATGGTGTAAGAAAGTGGTCTAGTTTCATTCTTCTGCATGTTGCTGTCCAGTTCTCCCAGCACCATTTGTTAAAGAGACTGTCTTTTTCCATTGGATGTTCTTTCCTGCTTTGTCAAAGATTAGTTGGCCATACGTTTGTGGGTCTAGTTTTGGGGTTTCTATTCTATTCCTTTGGTCTATGTGTCTGTTTTTGTGCCAATACCATGCTGTCTTGATGATGACAGCTTTGTAGTAGAGACTAAAGTCTGGGATTGTGATGCCTCCTGCTTTGGTCTTCTTCAAAATTACTTTGGCTATTCGGGGCCTTTTGTGGTTCCATATGAATTTTAGGATTGCTTATTCTAGTTTCGAGAAGAATGCTGGTACAATTTTGATTGGGGTTGCATTGAATATGTAGATAGCTTTGGGTAGTATTGACATTTTGACAATATTTATTCTTCCAATCCATGAGCAGGGAATGTCTTTCCATTTCTTTATATCTTCTTCAATTTCCTTCATAAGCTTTCTATAGTTTTCAGCATACAGATCTTTTACATCTTTGGTTAGATTTATTCCTAGGTATTTTATGCTTCTTGGTGCAATTGTGAATGGGATCAGTTTCTTTATTTGTCTTTCTGTTGCTTCATTATTAGTGTATGAGAATGCAACTGATTTCTGTACATTGATTTTGTATCCTGCAACTTTGCTAAATTCATGTATCAGTTCTAGCAGACTTTTGGTGGAATCTATCGGATTTTTCATGTATAATATGTCATCTGCAAAAAGTAAAAGCTTAACTTAATCTTTGCCAATTTTGATGCCTTTGATTTCCTTTTGTTGTCTGATTGCTGATGCTAGAACTTCCAGCACTATGTTAAACAACAGCGGTGAGAGTGGACATCCCTGTCGTGTTCCTGATCTCAGGGAAAAAGCTCTCAGTTTTTCCCCGTTGAGGATGATGTTAACTGTGGGCTTTTCATAAATGGCTTTTATGATCTTTAAGTATGTTCCTTCTATCCCGACTTTCTCGAGGGTTTTTATTAAGAAAGGTTGCTGAATTTTGTCAAATGCCTTTTCTGCATCGATTGACAGGATCATATGGTTCTTATCTTTTCTTTTATTAATGTGATGTATCACGTTGATTGATTTACGAATGTTGAACCAGCCCTGCATCCCAGGAATGAATCCCACTTGATCATGGTGAATAATTCTTTTTATATGCTGTTGAATTCGATTTGCTAGTATCTTATTGAGAATTTTTGCATCCATATTCATCAGGGATATTGGCCTACAGTTCTCTTTTTTGGCTGGGTTTCTGTCTGGTTTAGGAATCAAAGTAATACTGGCTTCATAAAATGAGTCTGGAAGTTTTCCTTCCCTTTCTATTTTTTGGAATAGCTTGAGAAAGATAGGTATTATCTCTGCTTTAAACGTCTGGTAGAACTCCCCTGGGAAGCCATCTGGTCCTGGACTCTTATTTGTTGGGAGATTTTTGATGACTGATTCAATTTCTTTGCTGGTTATGGGTCTGTTCAGGCTTTCTATTTCCTCCTGATTGAGTTTCGGAAGAGTGTGGGTGTTTAGGAATTTGTCCATTTCTTCCAGGTTGTCCAATTTGTTGGCATATAATTTTTCATAGTATTCCCTGATAATTGCTCTTATCTCTGAGGGATTGGTTGTAATAATTCCATTTTCATTCATGATTTTATCATTTGGGTCATCTCCCTTTTCTTTTTGAGAAGACTGGCTAGAGGTTTATCAATTTTGTTTATTTTTTCAAAAAACCAACTCTTGGTTTCGTTGATCTGCTCTACAGTTTTTTTAGATTCTATATTGTTTATTTCTGCTCTGATCTTTATTATTTCTCTTCTTCTGCTGGGTTTAGGCTGCCTTTGCTGTTCTGCTTCTGTTTCCTTTAGGTGTGCTGTTAGATTTTGTATTTGGGATTTTTCTTGTTTCTTGAGATAGGCCTGGATTGCAATGTATTTTCCTCTCAGGACTGCCTTCGCTGCGTCCCAAAGCGTTTGGATTGTTGTATTTTCATTTTCGTTTGTTTCCATATATTTTTTAATTTCTTCTCTAATTGCCTGGTTGACCCACTCATTCGTTAGTAGGGTGTTCTTTAACCTCCATGCTTTTGGAGGTTTCCCAGACTTTTTCCTGTGGTTGATTTCAAGCTTCATAGCATTGTGGTCTGAAAGTATGCATGGTATGATTTCAATTCTTGTATACTTATGAAGGGCTGTTTTGTGACCCAGTATGTGATCTATCTTGGAGAATGTTCCATGTGCACTCGAGAAGAAAGTATATTCTGTTGCTTTGGGATGCAGAGTTCTAAATATATCTGTCAAGTCCATCTGATCCAATGTATCATTCAGGGCCCTTGTTTCTTTATTGACCGTGTGTCTAGATGATCTATCCATTTCTGTAAGTGGAGTGTTAAAGTCTCCTGCAATTACCACATTCTTGTCAATAAGGTTGCTTATGTTTATGAGTAATTGTTTTATATATTTGGGGGCTCCTGTATTTGGCGCATAGGCATTTATAATTGTTAGCTCTTCCTGATGGATAGACCCTGTGATTATTATATAATGCCCTTCTTCATCTCTTGTTACAGCCCTTAATTTAAAGTCTAGTTTGTCTGATATAAGTATGGCTACTCCAGCTTTCTTTTTGCTTCCAGTGTCGTGATAAATAGTTCTCCATCCCCTCACTCTCAATCTGAAGGTGTCCTCAGGTCTAAAATGAGTCTCTTGTAGACAGCAAATAGATGGGTCTTGTTTTTTTATCCATTCTGATACCCTATGTCTTTTGGTTGGCGCATTTAGTCCATTTACATTCAGTGTTATTATAGAAAGATATGGGTTTAGAGTCATTGTGATGTCTGTAGGTTTCATGCTTGTAGCGATGTCTCTGGTACTTTGTCTCACAGGATCCCCCTTAGGATCTCTTGTAGGGCTGGTTTAGTGGTGACAAATTCTTCAATTTTTGTTTGTTTGAGAAGACCTTTATCTCTCCTTCTATTCTAAATGACAGACTTGCTCGATAAAGGATTCTCGGCTGCATATTTTTTTCTGTTCATCACATTAAAGATCTCCTGCCATTCCTTTCTGGCCTGCCAAGTTTCAGTAGAGAGATCAGTCACGAGTCTTATAGGTCTCCCTTTATATGTTAGAGCACGTTTATCCCTAGCTGCTTTCAGAATTTTCTCTTTATCCTTGTATTTTGCCAGTTTCACTATGATATGTCGTGCAGAAGATCAATTTAAGTTACGTCTGAAGGGAGTTCTCTGTGCCTCTTGGATTTCAGTGCCTTTTTCCTTCCCCAGATCCGGGAAGTTCTCAGCTATTATTTCTTCAAGTACACCTTCAGCACCTTTCCCTCTCTCTTCCTCCTCTGGAATACCAATTATGCATATATTATTTCTCTTTAGTGCATCACTTAATACTCTAATTTTCCCCTCATACTCCTGGATTTTTTTTATCTCTCTTTTTCTCAGCTTCTTCTTTTTCCATAATTTTATCTTCTAGTTCACCTATTCTCTCCTCTGCGTCTTCAATCCAAGCCGTGGTTGTCTCCACTTTATTTTGCAGCTCATTGATAGCATTTTTTGGCTCCTCCTGGCTGTTCCTTAGTCCCTTGATCTCTGTAGCAATAGATTCTCTGCTGTCCTTTATACTGTTTTCAAGCCCAGTGATTAATTTTATGACTATTATTCTAAATTCACTTTCTGTTATGTTGTTTAAATCGTTTTTGATCAGTTCGTTAGCTGTTGTTATTTCCTGGACGTTTTTTTGAGCGGAATTCTTCCGTTTGGTCATTTTGGATAGTCCCTGGAGTGGTGCGGAACTGCGGGGCACTTCCCCTGTGCTGTCTCGAATAACTTGCGTTGGTGGGCGGGCCGCAGTCAGACCTGATGTCTGCCCCCAGCCCACCACTGGGGCCACAGTCAGACTGGTGTGAACCTTCTCTTCCCCTCTCCTAGGGGCGGGATTCACTGTGGGGTGGCATAGCCCGTCTGGGCTACTTGCACACTGCCAGGCTTGTGGTGCTGGGGAATTGGCGTATTAGCTGGGGTGGATCGGCAAGGTGCACAGGGGCGGGAGGGGCAGACTCAGCTTGCTTATCCTTGGGTGATCCTCTTCGGGAGGGGCCCTACGGCCCCGGGAGAGAGTCAGACCCACTGCCAGAGGGATGGATCCGCAGAAGCACAGCCTTGGGTGTTTGCGCGGAGCGAGCAAGTTCCCTGGC
The DNA here is from genome assembly GCF_018350215.1 of Panthera leo. Classification (NCBI taxonomy): domain Eukaryota; kingdom Metazoa; phylum Chordata; class Mammalia; order Carnivora; family Felidae; genus Panthera; species Panthera leo. The sequence goes on along the minus strand of NC_056685.1, from coordinate 62,637,246 downwards.
AGGAACTGGTTCCGTTTGGGATTTTGACTGGGGGATGGGCGGGGGAGATGGAGCTGGCGAGCGCCTTTGTTCCCCGCCAAGCTGAGCTCTGTCGTCTGGGGCTCAACAACTCTCCCTCCCGTTGTCCATCAGCCCTCCCATTCTGCGAGCAGAGCTGTTAGCTTATAACCTTCCAGATGTCAAGTCCCGCTTGCTGTCAGAACACACTCCATCCGGCCCCTCCGCTTTTGCAAGCCAGACTCGGGGGCTCTGCTTGGCCAGTGGGCCGCCTCTCCGCCCTGGCTCCCTCCTGCCAGTCCGTGGAGCACGCACCTCCTCGCCACCCTTCCTACCCTCTTCCGTGGGCCTCTTGTCTGCGCTTGGCTCCGGAGACTCCGTTCTGCTAGTCTTCTGGTGGTTTTCTGGGTTATTTAAGCAGGTGTAGGTGGAATCTAAGTCATCAGCAGGATGCATGGTGAGCCCAGTGTCCTCCTACGCCGCCATCTTCCCAGGATCCCCCGGTGGCTCATTATCCATGATGATAATATTGTGGCCACTTGGTGAGATGAGAAGGCTGGAGGTTGGATGATACTGAGAAATGCTGCAATGATAAGAGATTGTCCACTTTGAGTTAGGTGAGAAACATTGAAGCCCCAGTTCCTGCAGATCCAAATGTCCATCAAAATAGGAACAAAGGTTCCCAGTGTTTTGTAAGCAAACCCCACATTCCACTCTGTACATTTCTCTCAGAAACCTCCAAAAGGTCACATCTGTGAAAGAGGGATACTAGGGCCAGCAACAGCTTTATCATACTTAAAAAAGGGACATTTACTTGAGGCATCTGGGTGGCTCAGTCAGGTGAGGGTCAGACTCTTTATTTCAGTTCAGGTCATGTGGGGCTTGAACTCACAAACTGTGGGATCATGACCTGAGCCGAAATCAAGATGCCTAACTGACTGAGCCACCCAGGGGCCCCTACCCAGATTTTTTTTTCAATAAATACAGTATAGTACTGTAGATGTATTTTCTCTTCCTTATGATTTTCTTAATACGATTTCCCCTTCCCTAGCTTACTTTATTGTAAGAATACAATGTATAATACATAAAACACACAAAATATGTTAATCAACCGTTTGTGTTATTGGTAAGGCTTCTAATCAACAGTAGGCTATTAGTAGTTAAGTTTTTGGGGAATCAAAAGTTATACATGATTTTCAACTGCACAGGGGGCTGACACCCCTAACTCCAACATTGTTCAAGGGTAACTGTAATATGATAAGGATTACAGAGGAGTGCACAACTACCTAAGAGTAAATGGAGGAAGGGGAATGCTGAGTGTGGCTTGCCCATGGAACTGGCTAGATCTAATGTTGCAAATGAGAATTGTGGTGAAGTATTTGGGAGGTTAGTGCCCTGCAGTGGTTAAGGAATTGGAAGAATTGGCACGTCCAGGTTCAAATTACAACATTATCACTGAGTAAGTAGCTGGTTGACTGGGCCAATGCTAATGCAAATGCAAATGCAAATTTACAAATTTCCTATTTAATTTTAGCATGAAATAATATTGCCTACTTCAAAATGTTTAATATGAATTAAAGTATGTTATACATTACAAAGCATGATACCTGGCAGAAAGAAAATGGTCCATGAGTAGAGACTTTCTGGAATGATGGAAACGATTGAGATGATGGTTACATGGGTATTTACATTTATCAAAACTCCCTGAACTGTACACTTAGTTGCACTAAATTATATGTAAATTATGTAAATAATTTTGATTTTAAAAATCACCAATTATCTCTTGTAACTTTTTGGGCTTGGTGACTTTATTTTTTAAAAAGTTTTTAAACAACTTTCCAAGTGGCATGAACTAGACTTGTTAGCCTGAGTCTTCAGTGTCTAATGACTCTCCAAAAGTCCCCCAAAAAAGGTAGAGTCATCCTGCAGTGCAGAGCTAAGAGGAAATATTCTATGTGCCTCAGAAGGCTTTGCATTTTTTAATACTCCTATACTGTAATTTTATGTGTCAATTTGCAGGGTGTTTTAGGCTAAGACTAACATTTAAGTAGGTGAACACTGAGTAAAGCAGATTATATTCCATTATATCGATGGGTCTAATCCAATCATTTGAAGGCCTGAATAGAACAGAAAGATCAACCTCTCCCAAGCAAGAGATGATTCTCCAGCACACAGCCTTCAGCTTGGGACTTGAATCAAAACATCAGCTGTCCTGGGTCTTTAGCCTGCTGGCCCATTCTTTAGATTTTAGACTTGCCAGCCTCATAATAACATGAACCAGATCCTTATAATAAATCTCTCTCTTTATATTTATACATTTTATTATTTTTCCCCCCTCTGGAAAACACTAACACATATACTAAATTATGTAATGAGATGCTTTTCTTTATAGGGGTCAGTCCCTCATGGGATTTTTAGAGGTATATCTTCCTGTAAAGAAGCACTTTCTAGTGAAGGTGACACTTAATAACACTTGTTAATTTGGCACGTGAATGTGAAAGGGGGAACTGAAATAAATTCATCATGTGTGTTTAGTGCCAGATACCCTACTAGAGTCATTATATAAAAGGCCAATCCTGGTATAAAATCAAATAAATTAAGCACTGTCAAATCTATACTATCAAATTGTGTTGTTTCTTTTTTCTTTTCTGCTGATTTTGAAAAGCATAGAAGTTATATTATTATGGAGACAATAAATCCTCGGTGTTTTCAGCCTTTGTTTCTTAAACTGACTCCTCCTTGAGATAGCTCTCCAAGGAAAAAATTGGTAAAAAACTTTTAAATCCTTTAACTGAAGAACTATATTAGCCATAAAATCCATGACAAATTTAATAGTGCTTTAAAAACAACAAAATTTCATTAAAAAAATATGTGCCCATTGAAGGATTACTTCATCGGATAGTTTAGTGTAAAAGCTGAGTATATGTAAACATAATGGACTTCTGAAGTGCTTTGTACACACTCTTCAAATATTTGTTGACTAAATGAATGGATCAATAATGTAGCAACAAGTAGAGAGCTGCAGATGCATTTTATTATAAGCATGCAACTTTAAAACCAAGAATTGGCCAAATCACCATAAGCAGGGAGTAACGTGGACCACCACTTCCCACAGGAAACCTCTGAGACCTGCACTGCACACAGGGCCTGACAAATAACACACAGTGATAAATGTTTGCAAACTGAATCATTAAATGTAGGGTCTGTGTGGGAAACAGAATTTTTTCAATGCCTGTGATAGGAAACTGCCTTCTAGATGAAATCGCCATGTGATAAGCTCCCGTGGCACTCACAAACCCCAATTTATGGAGTCAAGTGAGTTTTCCCTCTACTGCATCCTGCAGAGACTTGAGCCAGAGGGGTTCTGTAGCAGGAGCTTCTTTGATGGTTCACGGAGCAGTTCTGCTGAGATCTCAGCCTGCAGACAGACTGTCTGGGGCGGCGGGGGCGGGGGGGGGGTGCGCTTGTTAAACACAAGGTCTGATTCAGAAGGTCTGGGTGGGGTCCGAGATTCTGCATGTCTAACAAGCTCCCAGGTGACGCCAACATGGCATCCATGGAACACACTTGGGGCAGCAAGGTCATAGAAAAAGAGCAAGAATCCTGAATAACCAGGCAGACTAAGCAGATATGGGGTGATGGAAGACACTGAACCTGGAGAGGACAGGTTATGTGACCACATATGAGTCACTTAACTTTTCAGAATCCAAATTGTCTCATGGGGAAAATGGGTATAATAATGATGATGATTGGATGATAATGACACATTATGAGATCCTTATAGAATTAATGAATAACTTAATGTAAAAATGTAGGCACATGCTCCATACACAGCCTTTGTTCTGCAAATGCTTACTGACTGAACGGTAAGCACAGGTCACATGCTCTCCGTAGGTCAGAGGACTCAGCGCCTCATCCCCCCTAGTGCCAAGCACAGGTGCTGAGCAGGTGCTCAGGCAGTGTTTGCTCAGTTCAGTTAGCAGCACAGCAATGGATGCTGTAAAGACACAGACACCTGGACGATGGCTCCCTGTGGCACCAACAGGAGAGAATCTTCACCGAGAAAACAGTAACTTTGAGGCCTTGGGTAACTTCCGGGCTCCTCTGAGCCAGCGGTGGGAGACAGAACCAGCTCTTCCCAATAAAGGTACGGTGTTAGGGTAGCTGATCTTTCATATCCTTCAACATAAATTGTGTCTAAATCGCCTCCCTGTGATACAAGGCCAGGCCTGTCTGGAGGAAGGCTCAGCTGCTCTTGGGTACAGCCCACAGCCGTGATTAGTGCCTTAGACTCAAGTCAATCTCCGGATTCTCTGACTCTGGCTCCCGGCCACCAGTATTGCCCCGGACGATGCTCTGCTGAAGGTCAGGTGAAGGTCTTGTGAACAACTTGTTGAGGACGGAACAGAACTCCCAAGCAACACAGCAGGAACATAGGTAGAGGACACTGAGAATTACCCTCAGGTTCACTTAAATCATAACACCTCTTTCTGATGAGGAGTCAGAGACACTGAATCTGTTAGCACCTTGAGAAAGCCTGGTTTCATCCACTTTCAGTGAAAATCTAGGGTAAGTCACTTGATCTTTGTTAAAAGAAATTAGATACTATTGAAATCTGATCAAAGTATTTAGACAAAGTGTTTTTAAAAGGTGTTCTTTCTCTCCCTTTCATAATCTATTGATCCCAGGAGAAAAAAGAAGCTGGTATCATCTTACTGAAGGATTGATTCCAATAAATATGGTTCAGAGTTGGATGAGTATCCAAGTTTTGCTCCTTTAATGGCTGACAAGTAATTGCTTCCATTTAATTTCACACCATATTTTGAAAAATTCCTTGTCAAATATATAAATTAAGATTGAACAAATTTTCATAAAATGGCTTTAATTTTTAAGGTCATAATTGACATATAATCTCTATGACTATTTTCTTTTTTTAATATTTATTTGTTTATTTTGAGAGAGAGTATGAGCAGAGGAAGGCCGGGGGTGGGGTGGAGAGAGAGAGAGAATCCCCAATCAGCTCCACACCGTTAGTGGGCTCGAACTTGTGAACCATGAGATCATGACCTGAGCCCAAATCAAGAGTTGTATACTTAGCTGACTGAGCCACCTGTACACCCCTTTGACTATTTTCTTTCTTTAAAAAAAAATTGTTTCATGTTTGTTTATTTTTGAGAGAGAAAGAGAGAGTGTGTGTGTGTGAGCAGGGGACAGACAGAGAGAGAGGGCGACACAGAATCTGAAGCAGGCTCCAGGTTCTGAGGTGTCAGCATAGAGCCTGATGTGGGGCTTGAACTCATGAACTGTGAGATCATGACCTGAGCTGAAGTTGGACGCTTAACCAACTGAGCCACCCAGGTGCTCCTGACTATTTTCTTTTCATTAGAATTTCTTTTTTTTTTTTTTAATTTTTTTTTTAATGTTTTTTATTTATTTTCGAGACAGAGAGAGACAGAGCATGAACGGGGGAGGGGCAGAGAGAGAGGGAGACACAGAATCGGAAGCAGGCTCCAGGCTCTGAGCCATCAGCCCAGAGCCCGACGCGGGGCTCGAACTCATGGACCGCGAGATCGTGACCTGAGCTGAAGCTGGACGCCCAACCGACTGAGCCACCCAGGTGCCCCCTTTTCATTAGACTTTCTTACACACATATTACATACACATATTTGCTGCTCCAGGTTAGGTAGGTTCTAGGCCAGAATAATCCATTATATTAATATATTCTTTATTAACCTTGGGAAAAATATTTCATGAACAATAAAAGATTGCTTGCAGCTTTTAAAGAAGTTTTTATTTTAATTCCAGTTAACATACAGTGTTATATTAGCTTCAAGTGTATGATATAGTAAGTCAACGATTCCATACATCACCTGGTGCTTATCAAGATAAGTGCACTTCTTATTCTGCATCACCTATTTCACCCATGTCTCCTGTCCCCCTCTCCTCTGGTAACCACCAATATGTTCTCTATAGTGAAGAGTCTCTTTCTTGGTTTCCCTCTCTCTCTCTCTCTCTCTTTCTCTCCCTTTCCTTTCTTGTTTTTCAAATTCCACATATGAGTGGAATACGTATATGGTATTTGTTTTTTTCTGACTTATTTCACTTAGTGTTATAACCTCTAGTTCCATCCATCTCTTTGCAAATGGCAAGACTTAATCATTTCTTATGGCTGAATAATATTCTATTGTATCACCTCTTCTTTATCCATACATCTATTGATGGACACTTGGGCTGCCTCCATATCTTCACTATTATAAATAATGCTGCTATACACATACCAGACTTATTTTGCTTAGCATTATACCCTCTAGTTCCATCCATCTCATTGCAAATGGCAAGACTTCATCCTTTTTTATAGCTGAATAATATTCCAGTAGTTTGATTACTCACTGAGTAGTTTTATTTTTAACTTTTTCAGGAACTCAAAAAGTTTTCCACAGTGGGTGCACCAGTTTGCATTCCCACCAACAGTGTAGAGGTTTACTTTTTCTCCACATCCTTGCCAACACCTGTTGTTTCTTGTGTTGGTGATGTTAGCCATCTGACAGGTGAGATTATATTGTATTGTAGCTTTGATTTGCATTTCTCTGATGTTAAGTGGCAATGAGCATCTTTTCATATGTCTGTTGGCCATATGGATGTGTTCTTTGGAGAAATGTCTATTCATGTCTTCTGTCCTTTTTTCATTGGATTATTTTTGGGGGGGTGGTTAGTTGTATCACTTCTTTATGTATTTTGGATACTAACCCTTTATCAGCTATGTCATTTATAAATATCTTCTTGCATTGAGTAGGTTGTCTTTTAGTTTTGTTGTTTCTTCCACTGTGCAGAAGCATTTTATCTTGATGTAGTCTCAGTAGTTTACTTTTTTTTGTTTCCCTTGCCTTAAGGGACCTATCTAGAAAGAAATTGCTATAGCAGATATCAGAAAACATACCACCTATGTTCTTTTCTAGGAACTTTATGGTTACGGGTCTCAAATTTAAGTCTTCAATCCATTTTGAATTTATTTTTGTTTATAGTGTAAGAGTGATCCAGTTTTATTGTTTTGCATGTTGCTGTCTGCAACTTTTATTAATCTTTTTTCAGGCTTTGCATAGGAATTGGCTATGTTACTAGTCAGATGGATCCAATTACTTTTAATCTTACAGAATCTGCATCTTAATACCTCTTAGAAGATCAAAGTGATGATGGCCTTTTTAGAGAAAATATTTTTAATGGCATAAAACACATGTAGTTGACCTCTCCTCTTTCATTTTTACTTTACTTTCATTTTTACTTTCATTTTTACTCTCCTTTTTCATTTTTATATTTTAAATGATTTTATATTGTTTTCCAATGTCCTGGATACATGCCACCTGCTATTAAAAGTAAAAATATAAATTGTCTCCTGTAATATGATGACATAGTTCTGCTAATACCTAGAAACATCCAAAATAGACAACAGGTCCTATATTATGATTTTTTTTTTTGCCAGACAGAACATCTTTAAAATCAAATCCAGGGGGGCGCCTGGGTGGCTTGGTTGGTTAAGTGTCCGACTTCGGCTCAGGTCACGATCTCACGGTCCGTGAGGTCGAGCCCTGCGTCGGGCTCTGTGCTGACAGCTCAGAGCCTGGAGCCTGTTTCAGATTCTGTGTCTCCCTCTCTCTCCCCCGTTCATGCTCTGTCTCAAAAATAAACGTTAAAAAAAATTCAAAAAAAATAAAAATAAAAAAAAAATAATAATAAAATAAAATCCAGGGGCACCTGGGTGGCTCAGTCAGTTAAGCATCTGACTTCTGCTTAGACCATGATCTCACAGCTCATGAGTTCAAGCCCCACATCTGGCTCTGTGCTGACAGCTCAGAGCCTGGAACCTGCTTCATATTCTGTGTCTCCCTCTCTCTGCCTCCTTACCCGACTCTCTCTCTCTCTCTCTCTCTCTCAAAAATAAATAAGCGTTAAAAATTTTTTTAAATCAAATCCAACATTTTTAATAGAAGCTCTCAACATTCAATTGACTTACAGTCAGTAAATGGTTCTATGCTACAGATCAGTTACCAAAGGCTGTAATTTGTGGTCATTTAATCCTGGAAGATCCACCAGGAAGCAAAACTTGAATATTCTTCACATATTTTAGAGGATTTGTCTATGGCTGTGCATGTGGTTTAAAGCATGAGGGATTTTTTTGGTTCTAACATCTTAAATAATGTTAGCCATGCTCTATGTATATATCAGGCATCCCTGGCCCATTTGCGTATGTATTGAAGTAGACACAGAACTTCTCCCTTGAGAAGACACTGGCTCTGTCCATCAGTGTTCTCTTGGTCCACCTAATCCTCACTCTTTCATGTTCAAAAGAGGACTCTCACTTTGCCCTCCACCTAGCTGGTTACGAAGAATGGGAAATGCTCTTCAAACTGGAACATTTCTGCTGCAAGTTCTCACCAGAGACTGCAACCTCAGAACTCTCTGCCATCAAATTCTCACCAACGCTTAGTTCTGAGAAATAATGTTTATGAAGAAGCCAACCTATTGGTGTTCCTGCTATTGTCTAAACTGACAGTTATTTTAGGGTTTTTGCTGTTTCCTATGCCCTTTTCTCCTAGCTTTCTCTATAGATTCCTTCCTCATTTCAGTCATGTCTCTATTCAGATATGTTCACATTAGAAAGGTCTTTCATGCGAACTCTTCCTAGTGTAGCAGTGCCCACCACACCCCCATCATGTTCTCTGTCACCTCCCCCTGGTTTAGATATTTCCATAGCATTCATGACAAAGCATTTATTTTATCTGTTCATCTGGTATGTGCATTCCCTCAATACCATATTATTCACTGACATCTGCCTCTCTGAATGCCACTGCACATAACAGGTGCTCAATAAAATTGTACAATGCTCGAATGAGTATAAACTAAAGAATATGTAGTCCATCCATTCCTGTATGTATTAGAAATTTTACTCTTATATCAAGATGTTCAGATCATCTGAAATCTGGGGCATGCAGGGCACACTGCTTTGAGGCCCCTCATAGAATTGCCTTTAGCAAGTTATACCTCAGCATTCTGTTCTTGTCCTATACTAAGTGACATTGCAAAAAACAGCCATGTGAAATTATTCTTCATAACTATAGGTTTAGGGATGGAGTTATGGCCATCACCTGGACATCAACAGGTGACTTCTTATACAAACAGAGGCAAAATTCCTTTCCTGAATTACAGATTTGTTTTTAGATGACAGGTAAGTTTCTTTGCTAGTCAGATTTGTGCCCCTGAGGAACAGCTGTGGGTCTTATATACTACATTTCTCTGTTGGCCAGTCTTCCTCTTCCTCTTGGGTTTATTATTTTCCCTCAGTAATTCATTTTGTATGATTTTTGTATATATTTTCACATGCTATCTCCATTACTTTGTGGAAAGAAAGGGCAAAAAATAAATAAGTAAAGCATTGAATTAAAATTCTTTGTTTGTTTGTTCCCTCTGAACTCAACCAGGATAGGAAATATACATGTCATTGCTCTCCCTGAATGATAATCATTCTTACGGACAGTATCTCTCATGTAATACAAATGTTAACATATTCATTATTTGAAGGGAGAGTACTTTACACATGTGAATGTGATTTATATTTACTTATCTCCCTTCAATAGCATCTTCCCTGTTTTCTCTCTTTAGGCCCCATCTATTCTTCAAGATCCAGTTCCACTTCTACTTCCTCCCAAGAGTATGTTCACACCTCCCCATCTTTCTTTAGTGTTTTTGCAAAACATATTGAACACGCATCAATAAGCAAACCAGTCATGTGTTTTTATTTCTTATGTTAGTATCTTGAACTGTGCTTTAAGCCTTGTGTTGATTTTCAGGTCTTTAGTCTTGTCCCCTGAAATAAAACTATCTATTTCTTTAAAGTGCTAAGGTTTTTGGTAAACCTACTTTTCCTACAAGGGTGTATAAACCAGGAAGTCCATTTCAGTCTCTCTTGAGTTAATTTACTTTGGGCTTCATTTACCCTCCCATGTGTTATAAAAGAGCATTTCACTATGAACAGGGAATCTTGGGTTCTGGACCTCACACCAAAGTAACCAGCTACATGGGCTTTGGTAGGGGCTGGATCTCTCTGGTCTTAGTTGCTAAATCTAAGGCTAAAAAATACTCTCAGTGATGTTTTCTCCTCTAGTTCCAAAATTTCAAAAGTGTCTAGTACTATTACCCTTGATATCAATAAACTAGTAGCCACTATTATGATGAATAACTTGTCTCTATTGCAATCAGTATTATTATCCCAAATGCAAATATGTTAATATGCTAAAATAGCTTATATTTTAATAACACTTGACGTTCTAATTGAACACATGGCTTGTACTATTTACATATAGGCTCTAGATTGGTCAACTACAAATTCATGAAAAGTTACTTTTTTAAATGTTTGAGTTGTTTAGTGACCTCAAAATTGACTTTAATGTCTTTCTGCTGATCTTTGCATTCATCGTTACTATTGACAGTTTTTATAAAAGATGGAGGTTTTAAAAAGATAACATATATGGGACACCTGGGTGGCTCAGTCAGGTCCAACCTCAGCTCAGGTTATGATCTCGCAGTTCTGATCTTTGAGCCCCATGTTGGGCTCTGTGCTGACAGCTCAGAGCCTGGAGCCTGCTTCGGATTCTTTGTCTCCCTCTCCCTCTGCCCCTACCCCAATCATGCTCTGTCTCTCTCTCTCTCTCTCTCAAAAATAAATATTAACACAATTTAAAAAATATAACATATATATATTTGTCTTCACTTATGTTTAAGAAATGACAGATGCTCTATTTTAAAATCAGTAATGTGACAGGTTGAATCTGAGTGAACCTCAAGGGTACACTGATGCAAAGTTATTGCATTTCACATATTTGAGGTTGTGAGCCATTTTAAAGAAAAACAAAATATTAGTAAGATCATGATCTTGTCTTATATACAAAGGTCACATCCTTTGGTAGGCTTTCTCACATTAAATACAATGCTGAAATGTTATGAGATCTAAGAAATAAATCGAAAGTTTGAAAGTTTCTTTCTTTAGCTTTTTAGGTAATTGATTTTAGCATCAAAGAGGCAGAGTAGCTGGTGGGCATTACTCAGAATTATTCACCTCTCTCTGACTTTCATGATCTCATCATGTTTTGAATTTTATAATAATAAGAGCATGCTCCTAATCCATGCTAAGCACAGAGCATCTGTTAACAAAAAACCCACTTGACTCAACATTCTTTAGCAGAAAACAAATTCCTTTTGTGATGATACCACTTTGTTTATCATCCCAACAATTCAGGCACCCACACCAGATGAAATCATTGTCTACAAACCTTTCTCAATCCATCACAACTTGTGAAACCCTGTCAAACCACCTGTCATTTTTCAGTGACACCATCTGTCTGCACGCACAGCTTATGCTTATTGTAGATGTGCATATGCAGTTATGGAGGGGTGGGGTGGAGAGGACTATATGAGCAGCAGCATACATTAGTTATTCTCTGCCTTTTCTCAATTCAGTATCCTACAAAATGCAGGAATCCCTATATATAATACACACCCCAAGGGGAATTATTCAACATCTGCCTGAAAACTTCCAGGAAGAGGCATCTCGCTCTTACGCAAGAAGACACATTTTATTTGGGGGACTTGTTAGAAAGGTTTTCCCTACATTGAGCTAGAATCAACCTCGCTATAATTTTCACCACGTGGGCCCTGTGTTTCCATCTGAGAACCTGTGAGGTGTATGTCAATGTCCACCATGCTCCTTCTCTAACCATGTCTTTTATAAGCCAAACACCTCACTTTTTCCAATTTTCCCCTTATTTGCCAGGTTTCTCATATAGTTATCTTTCTGATGACATTGCTTGGCTAGTCTTCAGATTATCTGTTTTCCCCATTAAAATATAGCACCTGGAATCTGAAATGGCTTTTTTACCTGAAGTTCAATAAGTTCAGGGTAGAGAGTGATTATTTACTTGCCAGCCACTGGATTGATATAATCCAGCATGAAATAATATATATTTTTTACATTCACAAGACTTTATGGCTCAGATTGGAGAGGCAGTCAACATAAACCTTTGTTCTTGTTTTTTGTTAAACATTTGTTATGTCTCACCCATGATGAAATAGGCCCAAGAAAAAGGATACATGTTTATTTGTATTTAGTTTCTCTTGATATCAGCCTGAAATTTGAAATTTCCTGGAACTTCTTGATTTTTTTTCTGCTACTCAATGACTTAATAAATTTTCTCTAGCTAACTTAATTGACAGATTTGGTAAGAACGCCTCCAAAAATTTAAATCATTGATACCTGTGTTAAGTGAGAGTGGGCTGATGTTAAACTTTGTGGCATGTCTATGGGATCTCTCTTCAAGTTGACCTCTATCTTATTCAAATTCTTGGATGTAGTTATTCCTCTAGCTTTGAATTTACCTACTTGGCTATCACCCAGCTCAGTTCTCAGTCTCATCTACAATGATATCATGAGACTCTTTGTCAGGTGCCTTGCTGAAAGCATTCCTTTGATGGAAGCTAATGAAATCTATCAAAACTATGGTTAGTTCTGTCAATCATGTCTCAATATAGCTGAAAAAATGTATGATTAGATAACACTCTTATTGTGTCTACTGATCATATTTCCTGTCTTAAGTGACAAAAATCCCCACATAATCCCTTCTACTATTTTGCCTGTGACTAATACTATGTTCACTAATCTCTTATTTTTACGACACACCTTTCCAACTTAAAAAAACTTGAAAAATATTCGTTTTAAGGGTTCTGGGACATTTTCTACCAACCATAATTTTTAAAATGACTACGCTATGCTATAGCAATATCTTACATAACAGCTGCATATCTTCAAATATCTTTTCACATATTTAGAAATTCCATGGAAATAAGTACCAAGAAGACCTGGAATAAGGTGTCATTAAATTGATAGGTTTGAATGAGAGAGGAAAAAGACAGACAGTTGGGTACAGATCCTGTTGATGAATCCAGCAAAGCTTACTTGGCCAAAGGAGAGAATTCAAAATAAGGAAATATTAAAATTAAGGTAGGAGTTGAAGAAAGATTATATAAAGGGAGTAGTAAGACACACATTGAAGTCTAAATTTAAATTGGTAGGCAAAGGTATATTTTGAGGGGGGGATTTTGATACAATATGTGGGAAAGATTTTTGTGGAAATATGTAGAGTATTTGGGATCTGTTGAAGACATTCTGTTGAGATTGGCTGAAAGCCTGGAGGTAGGCAGAGAGTGTTGGAATGGATAGAATCCATCATGGAAGCAGATTTGTTTGTACTTGGGGAGAGCTTAAATATGAAGAGAGAAGCAGTAGAGAAATAGAAAATTAAGGAATCTAGGACAAAACACCTAGAGGACCAAGAAGAACAGCCACTGAGGCCACTGATGAAGACACTAGGGTGAGGCAAAATTTTAGGAAGGGATGAAACAAAATCAGATTCGTTTTTCATGTACACATGTAACAGAAAAATGGAATATTTGGAAAGAGGAAAAGCAAAAATAAATAAATAAATTATAATACACATTTATTTATGTATGTATTTATTTAAGTGTCTTTCCTATAGAATATATGCATATGTGGCATCTTTAGTCCTACTGTCTGAATCAAATTTTGCATGGGGAGTCCTCCTTCATTTGTGGAAAGATAGATAAATAGATAAAGAGAGTATTACTCAAGGTTCTCCAGAGAGACAAAACCATTAGGATATATAGATAGATTATAAGACATTGGCTCACACTATTATGGAGGTTGAGAAGTCCCACAGTCTGCCTTCTGGAAGCTGGAAACCCAAGGAAGTTCATGGTATATAGCTGGAAGGTCTGAGACCAGAAAGCCAATGGTGTAAATTTCAGTCTAGGTTTGAAGTCCTAAGTACCGGGAACTTCAGCTGAAGATATGCAGCTGGAGGCAGATTGAGATGGATATCCTGACTCAAGCAATCAAGTCAGGATGAAGAGAGCAAATCCAACTTTCCCCCACCTTTTTGTTCTGTTCAGGCCCTCAGCGGATTGGATGATACCTGCCTACACTGGGAGACCCATCTGCTTTACTCAGTCCACCATTTCAAATGCTAATCTCTTCCAGAAACATCCTCACAGACACCCAGAAATAATGTTTAACCAGGTATCTAGACATGCGTTAACAAACTGATACATAAAATTAACTATCAAAGATGATAGACAGATAGATAGATAGATAAACAGACAAATATAATTCTAAGGATGGCCCTGCTAAGAGTCTCATCCCTTGGTTATTCAGTCAAACACTAGTCTAGGTCTGACTGCTGTGAAGGAATTTTGCAGATTTAATTAAATTCCTAAATCAGTGTCCCTTAAAATACAGAGATTATCTGGGTAAGCCTGATCTAATTAGTTGAGACCTTCAAAAGGCAGAAGAGGAAACCAAAAGGGAGGTCAGAGAGAGTTGAAACATGAAAAAGACTCCATGCACCATTACTGGTTTAAAGATGGAGTCACATGAGAAGGAATGTGGATGGTCTACAGAGAGCAAGGAGATGGGCACATTAGTCCTATAAATGCAAGGAACTGAATTCTGACAGCAACGTTAATAAGCTTGTAGTCCAGTTCTTCTCCAGATCCTCTAAACAAGAACCCACACAGTCAATATACTGACTTTAACCTCAGGAGACACTGAGCAGAAAACCCAGTTGAGCCTCAGACTTGTGACCTACAGAACTATGAGATAATAAATGAATGTTTTTAACTGCTGAATTTGTGCAATATAAAACTAGTCACAGTGCAATATAAACTAATATTCTCTTTCTACATGTGTAAAACTATTCTATATATACCTACACACACATGAAGTTGTTTACACATTTATGTCCTATTCTGTTCACTTGTCATTGTATTATATAAAATGTTGCACATGTCTTTTATGTTACTACAGAGCCCTCATAAATACTATCTTTCTGGCTGCTTAGTAGTTATCAAATTCATATATTAGAAATTATTTAGTAATTCCCTGTTGAACGTTTAGATTCCCTTCTATTTTTTGTGGCAATGAATATCTTCATGCATATGACTTCTAAAATATGGATTTGGGGTAATCATCTTCAGACCTAGCAGAATTCCTGAGTCCAAAGGTGAGAGGTATTTCATAACCACTCATTCTGTTATATTAATGGCCAGGTCAATCTACAGTAATTCTCAGCAGAAGGCACCAGGTGTATATAGAGTTTACTGTGCCTGGAAATAGAACACCTGTGAAAATGCCATGAGATGAGTCTGGAGAAGTGGAAGCTGCAATTGTACGCAACATAAAGATAGTTGTTTCTGTGTTTTCCCTTGTCATGGTCTCCTGACAGTGCTGTAGTCCTGGCTGAGGTCACACTTTTTCTTTAGTTTTTATTTGATAATGTTTGGCATTTCCTCTTTAAAATGATATTTCTCTCGGGGCGCCTGGGTGGCGCAGTCGATTAAGCCTCCGACTTCAGCCAGGTCACGATCTCGCGGTCCGTGAGTTCGAGCCCCGCGTCAGGCTCTGGGCCAATGGCTCGGAGCCTGGAGCCTGTTTCCGATTCTGTGTCTCCCTCTCTCTCTGCCCCTCCCCCGTTCATGCTCTGTCTCTCTCTGTCCCAAAAAATAAATAAAAAACGTTGAAAAAAAAAAATTTAAAATGATATTTCTCTCTTGCCTAAATTGTCACAGTTTGATAGTGATCACACCCTGCCTGCTGCTGAGAAAACCCAGCTTAGAAGAGAACCAATATTTGCTGAGTTATGAGGGTGAGGAGAATGCCAGAGTGAATGATTCATTTCAGCCTTCTGTGAAAGATGAACTAGGAAGCAGACATGAAAAGTGAGTCACTCACGAAATGACCGTATTGATGGCAGATGAGTGGGAGAGCTGTTTTGAAGAGGAAATGCAGAGGATAGAAAGTAGAAGTGGAAAGGCAGAGGATGAAAGAGTATGCCTGTCTATTGTATCTTTGAATTAGTGGGTCTGGGTAGTATGTGTCTTAGAGAAATAATTACAATAAATCTTAATTCCCGTTGGTCTTTGTCCTAGTCTCCTGTGGCTGCCAAAGCCAATTACTACAAACAGGTGGTTTAGAACAACTGAAATATTCTCACACAGTTCTGGAGGCCAGAGTCTGAAATAAAGTGTCAACAGGGCCACACCCCACTGGAGACCCTAGGGGGGAATCCTTGCTTGACTCTTCTAGCTGCTGATAGCTCCACATATTTCTTGGCTTCCTTGGCTTGTGGCCACATGGCTCCACTCTCTTCCTCCATCTAAGTATGAACTTCTCTGTGGTTTTTTTTCTTCTCTACCTCATAAGGATACTGGTCATTGATTTACCCAGGTAATCCAAGATGATCTTATCCCAAATTCCTTAGCCAATTACATCTGCAAAGACCCTTCTTCCAGATAAGGACATATTCAGAGATTCTAGGGATTTGGGTGTGGACATATCTTTTGGGGGGGAGGGCATAATTAACTCACTCTAGTCTTCAATTTACCAGAGGTACACTATTGTAGGGGAAAAATGGTTTATGGAAGATAATTTGTGACTCATCATTAACTACGGTGAAAAATACTTCCAGAAAGTAAGTGGTTCAGCACTAGGACGACTTTCCAGTGGAGGTACCCCATGTCTCTCTCCCTTTCTATAGCTCCTCCATGACTCTGAATTGCCTGCCCCTTACCATTCTAGGCAGGAAGCATATGTTATTAGAGATCATCCATTAGGCAGTGTGTATGTTAACACATCTGGGTGTAACATTTGCTAATTTCCATGGTGTAGGTACTCCCACTGTGGCTAATTTTAAGCTGCCTGTGTGATGTCCCTGACCACAAAATTGAAAGAGATATATATGCCCAGCTGGATCCAGCACACCACTATCAGTAGACAGGCAGTATTACTGTCACACACATTTTAAACTAAAGGTGACTTATAAATATTTTATTTTATTTTCCTCCGGAATCCACAATGTTTGTAGAGACAGAGAATGGACAGGCTTAGCTCAGGAACTTCTAACTTGGTAAATTAACAGAAGAGGAACTGCCTGAAATACATAGATCGTACTTTTATTGGGGATAAATGTACTGCCTCTACAGAGAACAAAACAATAAATTGGGTTTGAATATATTGTATGTCATGTGTTTTCCTTCTGCAGTGATCTCTCTTCATGTTTTTTAAAGTAGAGTCTTAATTCCTCTTTGAAATTCACAGTCGGGAGTGAAAGAAAAAGAAAGACAAATACTGAGGACATTTTCCTCTGAACCAGAATCTTAAGACCACTCCCTGGGGCTAAGGAAGTAAGAGATGTAATTATATGATCTGGATATATGTGCTAATTTGAATTCCCTTGTTAAAATCTCTGACTTCAAAATTTGCATTTCTAGTTGAAACCTAGCTGAGTAACCCAGTAGAGGAAGAAGAAATTTTAGATGAAAAACTGTGCTCTCTTTGACTATTTTACAGCAGCAAAAATATCAGAGAAGTAAATTAATTCAGATAAGATAGCAATTGCACTCCTGTTTACTGCTATATTCTGTTTCAAGAACTTACCTCGTGAGGAAATTGATTTTAATCCTTTCAGGAAAAATACTTCCCCTGCGTTTGTTTATAAGGGTGTCTTTGGGATCTAAAGTGTCCCTGGATTTTTTTAAAGTACATGTTTATATTACATGTGATGCTGAGATCAGTGCGTGGGAGAAAGGGGGAAAGGGTCTTGGAAGAGAGCAGTGTGGCGGCACCTCCAGCGTCTTATCCTTGCTGGTCTGAGTAGATGTGGGCAGTGACTGTCCTTCCCCTGCCCCGGCAGCAGTATACAGAAGCTTCCTCTTGTGTTTCTCCGCCGCCTCTCCTGTAAAATCCTAGTAGGGTCACCACCTTGTCCTGCTTATAAAACTGAAAATCCCACATCCTGGTGTCCCCTTCAGTCCCAGAAGGGCCATTTGGTCACCATAGAGCCCAATGGGGTTCTCAGAGGGAAATCCAGTTGGGACCTAGATCACATGGACCCCCATGTCTGTGATCCCCAGAGGCCTCGCACTTTCCAAGTAGCCTGCACTCTGCCTGCAGCAGTTTGTTAACATTTCTGGCTAATCTTCCTATGGGTTTATATGGCGTTTGGTAAGCAAATGCCCAGGTCCTATTTCTCCCTGCAAGGATCTGCCTCTTGGGTTAGTTGTTTGCTCTGCGACCTCATTTATGTGATAGGTTGAAGAGAAGTCATTGCAGTATATCCAGCTTTTTCCTATTGTAAAAGTGGAAGTGATATTCTTTCCACCTCTTAATATCTTCCAGCTGAAACCAGAAGTCACTTAGGGGTGACTAAATCTGAAGTAAATAAGCATGGCTATGAATTGTAGCTATTTTTGCATGGTTAATACTGACGTCAGTGCATCTAAATATTTAAAGGGTGAATCATCATGTCTGCCATACAGTAGATGTTCAATAAATGTTAGTTCTTTTCCCATTTTACCCCCCCCCCACCTGCCCTCAGTGGAGATTATAGTATTAATTATTAAAAATCTAAAAAAAATATTAAAGATCTATCATGCATTTTCTTTGTTCTTTTTTTAAGAAGTAATTTAAGGAAGATGAAGAAATGAATTAGGCTGGACCCAAGAAGTGTCTAGAGAGCTCAGATTTACACAGTCTTGGGGTTTCTTACTTGATGCTGGCAAAGGAGATTAAGGAGAACCTGTTCTGGTGAGATTAGATAATGCTAATCAGGTGTATCTATCAAACAAATGGCAGTAACCCAAATAATGCCCAAGAAATAAAATTTCACTGAGCTTGGCAGTAAGCTCAAAATGTTGACAGGACCTAGTACCTTGGGGACGGTGATTTCTCCAGCTCTCCAAGATCAGCTCAGCAAAATCTGCCCAGTTCTTATAATCATATCTCTAAAGAAAACTCCCCAGGCTGCAAGAAGTAGTATTAATGATTTATTGAGCAGCAGACTTCTTTTTACATCATTTATACAAGATTTTATAAATCCACAATGAGGAAATGTTCCTCTACAGTGAGGCAGAAACTTCATTTAAATCTAGACATAGGCTCAGGGCAGACACTAGCTTTCTATGCATGACACAAGCCTCCAGTGCTGTTGTTTTTTTCCTTATTTAAACACATCATATAACCCCATTTACTATACCTTATAATTGATAGGATGTTCTTGTATAGCAGGTGTTCTTATAAAATGCTTTTACTGCAGTTTATTTAAAGCAACACTGTATGGGAAGGGATTCTATTTTCTTTATGATTCGGGCAGAACCACATACACTCTTGGCATATAATGAATACTTATAAATAATTTAAAAAATTCAAGCTTAATGCAAAGACCGCCCTGTTCTCATTGCCCAGTAGACTGTCTGCCCTGCAGTAAAATTTTATTTTAATTATTTTTCTAACCTGAAACGTACACAATGGTATTCATTTCTTGGTAAATTTGAAGCTCGCCTGTTTTCAAGAATATAAATTTATATTTTGGATTTATTTAATATGACCTGCCTATGAAGCTTGTTTAATTTTCACTTAAAATTGTCTTATATTCCTATTTGCTGACCTGTTAGCAACATAATACAAATTAGGAGTTACACACATTAGGAAATCAACAAAATTGACAAAATTAATGCATTGACAAAAAGCAGAAGAGAATTCAAGAGAATGACTCTCCTACTTCCATGACAAACAAACCCCCAGAACAGTCCACACACTGCTCTATTTATCTTGTGAACAACATCCTTTGTCTTTCTGCTTATGTGCTTATGAAGTTCCCCAAATCCTCTCCCCACCACCTGCTGTATATCTGAATATAGATTTGTCTCTTGTCACCTGCCAAACTTGCATTCTAACGTGGCATGCCTAAAAATATTATGATGTAGAGAGGAGACATTCCGCTAGGGAAAATGCACCTCAAATTCAGTTATCTACATATAATCTCACTCAAATGCTACTTTGGAGAAAATTACCTAAACCAGAGAGACTTAATTCTACTTCTCTATGAGAACCTCATTTGCCCTGACATCTTTGTCCGAGCATTTAACCTCTTTGTGCTTTGGCTTCTGGGTTTGTGAAATGGTGATTTTGTCTACTTCTTTATATCGCTTCCATCCCAAGAGGGATTTTAGGCAGTGAAGTGATATTTTTAAAATTGAGGTCATATGTGCAAATGAAAGTTTTTTGATTCATTACATCACCAGACAAGTGCAAGGTGATGTGTTATATGGTTCAAAATCCTATTGAAGTAAACACCAGTAAAACAAAAATGCCTGATTGGAAAAGACATTTTCAAACTTCAACTAATATACAGTTATGTAGAACAATGTATCAGTTATGATGTTCCAGCTTAGTATTGAGGCAGACTTAGCGTTTGCTAGAGAATGATTTTTTTTCTATTATGTATCTTAATGTAAAATAAGAATGATTTGGATAAATAACAGCTGCTAGAAATTTCAAAATATCACATTTGCTAGGATGTTGGTGGCACACGTTTTTGTAAACTTCCACAAATAAAAAGAGATATGGCATTTGGCTTTTGTTTTGTTTTGTTACTATGTTCTTTGATGCTTGGAGTACATACTGAGTATCCAAAGTTAGGCACTGGCAAGAGGACACTAATGGTGTGACCCTCTAATAACAAGGAAGCATCATATAAGAAGAGAGATTGAAGAGTTATGTTTTGTAATTAAGAAAGCTCTGGTGTTGGGGCACCTGGGTGGCTCAGTCAGTTGAGCGTCCAACTCTTGGTTTTGGCTCAGGTCAGGATCTCATGGTTCGTGGGATTGAGCCCCTCACTGGGCTCTGCACTGACAGCACAGAGTCTGCTCTCTCCCTCCCTCTCTCTCTGCTCCTCCCCTCTATCTGTCTTAAACAAACAAACAAACAAACTTTAAAAAAAAGAAAGAAAGAAAGCTCTGGTATTACCAAACCTTCACTGTCAGAGTTTGCACAGAAGGCAGTGGCCCATTATCAATGGGTCACTAAGCTCAGCTCAAAGCATCACGTGGCCATGGTGAACCAGGAGAGATTACAGGCCAGTGGAAGAGAACAGCCTGGCCAACAATGGTGACGATCCTTTTCTTCACTTTGCAAATTGTGTAGAAACCTACACTTTGCCCATTAATTTTTTTAGCTGGTTGGAAGAAACCAGTTTTTAAGTGTTAGAAAGTGTCAAACATTTAGGTAGCATTGACTCTCTTTCTCAAAAATAGGAATAAAATGCCGTAAATACTGTCCTAATTAATGACTGAACAGCTTGCTGATTACACAGTGGTGTTAATCAAGCTCAATTTGGAATCCATTTTTCTATATTTCATATAAGCCCATTATCTTCTACAGCCCTAAGAAAAACTAATAATTGTTAATTTTTAAAATGGTAATAGAAGAACACCTATGCATTAGCAGACAAGTCTACCACTTTTGATGGAATGACCCTTGGTTCCATCTTAGTGCCTCAGCAGAGGGAAGCATCCTTAAATGCAGAGGATAGTGACATAATTATTTTATATTTTTACTCTTGATATAAACTCAAGCATTATGTTAAACGCAGTTTCAATCTAAGGATAGTCTTCCCCAGTCTTTCACAACATTTAGAAATGGACTTTTTTGAAAAGAAAGCATTGGTTCTTAAAATTGAGCACACTGCAGGTGGTACATAAAAGGGAGAGACTTTCTTTGGGAGAGCTATGTTACCATGCTGACAGTGTGAAGAAGCTTTTCAGATTTGCTAGAAAGTTACAGTACATAGGATCTCTGGCATTGGTAAGAAGAGTGCAGAAAACAAAGGTGAGGATGAGCATGTGAGCAGTGTGGGGAGGCTTTGATGAGCTTCAAAGCTGGAACCAAAATATCTGTAGTATATCGATTTTATAAATACTGATGTGACACTTAATTAGATTCATTCACCAAAATCATAGACACCCAAGTTCTTTTTTTATTTCAATTTTCTGTTCCATGCACTTCTTTCTCATTAAATATGCAGTCAATGAAGTTTTTTTTCTACAAGTGTGCTCTTCTCCTTAAAGCTTGTGAAATCATTCAGTACTGTGGCTCTGGGTCATGATTTGACATACTTAGTTAATTTGTTTTTAAAAAGCACAAATTATTTCTCTGAGTTTCCTTGGACATCCTTGCCAGTCTCACACACACACACACGCACACGCACACGCACATGAACACACACACACATACACAGAACCATAAACTGGAAATTCAGCCCCCTGTGAGTCACAAACAGATGCTGAGCATTTTTGTCAGGAGTGTTTCTAGCACACTATTCAGGGATGCTGTATTTGATGAGGTGATAACGAAGTGTCTCCTAGGCCAAGGTCAGTGTGGTTTTGCAGGCTCAGGTTTCGGCCGTAATGGGTCAGACAAGACAAGCTGAAAAGATGACCACCCACATTGTGTCAGAGGAGACCGGATGCCTCGAATGCTACCTGTTGTCAGCAATCTACAGCAAGAGGAGCACCATGACAAGAGAGACAAGAGAGGACACGCAAGTTGTTCAGATCCACAGGTGGAAGATGGTGCTCACCTGACTGACTCTCCAGTCTGCAAGTTTACGAGGCAGAGCAGTCTTGACTATCACCCGTTGGCATAGTGTATCTTATGGATGCCCACTTTTCACAGATACCCACTGAATTCCTTAGATTCACATTTGGTATGAAAGTTTATGGGTTATTATTTCAGTTTGTTTTTAGCTATTCCTATTATGAAGAATTCTTTTATTTGTGTGCTCTATTGTTTGCCACATTTCTCCTAATACATTATCTCTGTTTTCCCTGTAAAAGACTCGTAAAAACCCTGTGAAACAAGTGAACCACACTATGTCGTTGCTGTTATCAGTATCTCCATTTTAAAGATTACCCAACCATTAAATTCATGAATTAATTCGACCAATGTTTATTGAATGCCTGCCATGTGCTAGATATTTGGGGAGATAGGAATCAAATAACCGCACCCTGACCTACATAAAATTATCATGGTACTCAATCATGACATGAAGAATGATGTGGTCTCAAAAGAGGGGAGGCAGGAATACAAGTTTCCAGATGGAGAAAGAGTACTTTTGAGGGCCCTATGAAGGAGAAAATAAGGCCTACTTGAGGAGCAGAATAAGGGAGCAGGAGCAAGAGGTGAGATCCAAATGTACAGCCAGCTCAAGTAGTTTATTTGTTATTCAAGGAATGATGGAGAATGCAAAGGAGAAGAGAAATGTGATCAGATGTGTGCTGCAAGGGGTGGGGCAGTGAGTGCTGGGGGCAGAGTCGATCCTGGAACCCAAGAGGGGGCTAGGGGCGGGGCCCAGATGGTCATGTGGTCAGTGCAAGATGTCCAGCCCCAGATGTTGTTTTCTTTCAGCTGTATCACATGACCTCCCTGTACAGTGATCCGGGACATTTCATTGTCACTAATTTATAGATAGGAAATGTGTGAATTTGTCAGGTACACATTATTTCTCAATAAGAAAGTCAGGAATTATATGACTGTTTTGTTTCTAACCCCACTGCATTTACTTAACATATTGTGCCAAGTAATACATACGAACAAGAGCATAATTTTTATTATTTAAGCATGAATTTCTTTATCTAGTTGGCACTCATAGTCTTAATTTCCAGTCTCTTATGTGCATGAGTTAATTCAATGTGACTATATAGAAAATGTCCTTCAGCTAAAACCCAACCCTAAAGTCATATGTAAATTTTTTTCACAAAAGGAAATCAACTAAGAGAGCAGAACCATTGTGACAAAAGTTCAAAGATATAAACAATTAATAAAATCAAGACATTAAATTATGTTCGTGGAAAAAATTAGTGCTTCCTCAGTCTTTACACACTTACACAGTAAAATCTACTATCGTCGGCAATTGTAGAATTTATCTTCTGATTAATTGACCTCATTTAATTTTGTAAATAAGTGCCTGTTTTGGGGGCACCTGGGTGGCTCCGTCGGTTGGGCATCCGACTTCAGTTTGGATCATGATCTCACGATTCGTGAGTTCAAGCCCCACATCGGGCACTGTGCTGACAGCTCAGAGCCTGGAGCCTGCTTCAGATTCTGTGTCTCCCTCTCTCTCTGCCCCTCCCCCGCTCACACTCTGTCTCTGTCTCTCTCAAAAATAAATAAAACGTTAAAAAAATTTTTTTAAATAAGTGTCCGTTTTTATTTTTCAAGATCCCAGAACCCTCTACTACAGCTTAACTATCACCTGAGTAGTTTTCGACATTTCCACATCCACATGCACTTGTGTCTTTGGAAGAGTTGCTGTCATCCCTGAGTCCCATTCATCTACCAAGACTGTGTCCTCCATTCCTTAGAAAGGCCTTCCTGACCATCCCTGCTCCCAGTGACCTTGCTTGTCTTATACTTTCAGGTCATTTAGTGTCCGTACTGATTACTTGAAGGCCTTCATATGTTGCCTTGTACTATTAGGTCTCTATAGTATATATCTATATATCTATATTAATATAATATGTCATCAGTCTTTAGATGCAAATGTGGAAATATCCAAAACTAGTACTCTTTCTGTACTTACAATATGTAATACATAATTTCATATACGTATATATACTCCACATGAACATCAACTAATTGCTTTACCAGAAAAAAAAAAGAATCGTGTTTCCATACTATTTATATTTATTTGCAAATGTCATAGCAATGTGCAAGCTGTGTATGAATTTTATTTCATTGCTGTATCTGTTGAATACCAAGCTAGAAGATGTAAGACACAGTGATATAAATATAGAAACTTCCTTAAGTTTTAAGAAGCTTCCAGTCCTGTCTCGGGGATTATATACATTGTATACATGATATACATCAAATTTTACATCATGTAAGTAAAATATAATATATAGAATCTCTTAATATATAATATATCCTAATTTAATATGTAATCTTCTAATATAATATATATAATCTCCTAATATATAAAATCTCCTCATGTAATATATATAAGCTCCCAAACAGGATTGAAAATTCTTTGAGGAAAGAGACTGCTTCTTTCTGTGTTCACATCATTAACCTGGTATATCTGTTCAGTTGTATTTTTAATAATTAAATCATAAAGAATATTTTAATATCTTTGAATGTATTTGTATTTCAGTTGACAGCAACTATTAACCTTTGAATGTAATAATTAAATCATAAAGAATATTTTAATATCTTTGAATGTATTTGTATTTCAGTTGACAGCAACTATTAACCTTTGCCTAATCTGAGTCAACAAGTTTATGAGGATCATGCTATTAACACTGAAAATCATTGGGCAGAATTTCTTTACTGCAAATCAAGCAAAAATACTTAAAGCGAATCCTCATAGACATTGCATTCAATACAATATTTGTTCTTTAGTTAAAAAGAAAAATGTAAGAGGAAGCACTTCACACATGTGAAGACCTTTCATGTGGCAGGAGAAACTCACTGTGTGTTGCTCTATACTAAGCAGCAAATTTCAGCTGAAAATAAAGACCTTCTAGTAATTAAAACTTCTGTCAGTGAAACAGACTCCCTAAGGAGGAAGCAGCACCCGGACGTTTTCATCTTTATTTGCGCTTGGACTAGGTAACGTTGTGAAAGGCAAGACAGCATTGAGCGCTGAGTGAGCGGACTTTGGCAACTGCTCGAAGATCCAAGGATAATAAGAAATTTTTATTACAAACTTCATTTGTAATGAAAACAGCTGAAAACCACAGTTCTCATACAGGTCAAAGCCAGTGGGAAATGATGTCCTGTAATAGAAATCGCCGGGATTTCCTGCAGGCATCTTCATCCCCTTTTCATCCACGAGGTTAGCTCTGCAGGGAAATTACACATTTCCGTTTCTTGCACTTTGGAATCAGCAACTTACACTGTGCATGCGACGTTAGAAAATAACGGGAAGAAAATGGGTCACTTTGTGAGCTGGGAGTGGCTGGTTCCATGACAATGATTATTGCATTTCATTATTTAAATTCTTGTGTGTGAAGGGAGTGCTTTCCACAAACCTATAGGGATCTGGTTTTGTGACATGAAGGTATTTATTTTTAAATTTTTTATTTAGAGCTCTAAAACCGTCTTGGAAATAAATCAAGATCAAGCACAGACCTGGATGTACATGCGTGGACTCCAGCACGTCAAGATACAAGAAAGAAATCATTTTTAAATGGAATGAGTCTTCCTGGGTTTTTTCCTTATATCTTTATTCTCTCAAATAATTGAAAACACTAGGTTATTATTTCTTTGGATTATTTTAAAACAAAAAGGAGAGATTTCTAAAAAGTGAATTTAGTAGTTTATGTTTTGTCATGTGTTAACCAGATACAGAATATGATGACTCCCTTGTCTTGTTTTGTTTTGTTTTTGATATGTCTGTGTAAATTGGGTATTGTGATTTTACTGATCATAGAGAGAATCATATGTACTTATGGGAAGTATCATTTAACATCCGTTATGATCTGTTTTATTGAACTAAAGTCCTGTCGAAGCAGCGATTCCCAATTAAGAGGATTTTGTCCTTCAGAGAACATTTGCAATGTTTGGAGACTTTTTTGGTTGTTACAACCTGAAAGTGCTACTGGAGTCTAGGTGTACCAGAGATCAGGGATGCTGCTGAACATCCTAAATTCCCCAGGGCAGTCCCCACAATAAAGACCTACCCAGCCCCTAATATCAGTATGGTCAAGGTTGAGAAACCATGTGTTAGTGCTTTGTGTGGCTCCTTTTCTTCACAGCCTCTGACTTAAGTGTCAAGGCTAAAGTGTTACTTCAAATGTTATTTTCCTATTTCTCGTGTAAAAAGTACTTCCTCTTATTGATAAACAAGCTTGTTCGTGCTATAGTAAAAGCTACCCTTGACGAATCTCCCTGTCTAGGAGAACTGAAGGTAGGGGGACCATATTGTAATGCTGGTATCTAATAAAAGCCAAAGTTCACCATAATTCATTTACTCATCCATTTATCCAGTTAATATTTATGAAAGATATCCTACGCTTCAGGTACTTTTGAAGGTACTGAGAATAGTGTGATGAAATCCTGACTTTATGGGGCTTTTATTCAATAGAAAAGGATCCATTGACCAATACATATGCATATACGAACAGAAAGGCATATAGAGCTATGTAGGTGAATGCTGCAAAGAAACATAAAGTAGGAAAGGGGGATAGGACATGCTGAAGGTAGTGAATGCAATTAAAAATTACGGTCATCAAAGAAGGCCGTGGTGAAAAGTACATTTGGGTAAAGACCCAAAGGTCATAAGGGAAAAAGCCATGTGGCGGTCTAAAAGAAGAACGTTCCAGACAAAGCAAACAGCAAGTGCAAAGGCCCTGAGTAGCAGCAAAGTGCCATATGGCTGAGGTGGAGCAAGTGAAAGTGAGTCAGAGATTGCGGGGTTCAGATCATAATGGCAGGGGCTAGAGTAATGTAGGGCCCTGAAGGTAACTACAGGGACTTTGGCTTTCATGTCAGATGAGTTGGAGACTTTCGGAGGGCTTTGAGCAAGACCACTGTGGTTCAAGTGAGCTATTCTCAGTCTTCGTCCTGCCTGGCCTCTGTGCTCTCGGGCCCATATCCAAAAAATGTAAACAGGTTAAATGGCAGGACAGAGATTAGAATGTCAGCCTCGTCCTGCAGCTGTGATGAACACAGTGCCTCCTGGCCAACAAGGCTTATTGTTCTGCAGAAACCGGACCACTCTAAAGAACACAGCACAACAAAATACCCAGACCAGAAAGGTCATCCATGGTGCTGGGCATGGGAAGCAGTGATGGTGTGATTGTGGCCTCGTGACTGGCAGGACTTGATTGAATAGAGAACAAAATGGGCGCATGTGAGCAGACCTTCATCTGACTCAAACCCTGGTCTTACTGGTGGTAAACTTGTTGCCCAGATGCACTGCATCTGATGTGCCTCACTCTTTCCCTGAGACTGGATACTGCTTAGCATTAGCTGAGGCTGTGACAGGGGGAAGGGTGCAAGATGAGTTGCCACTCTGAGAGAAAGGGAAGCCAAGGGGTGAGGTGAGGGAGGTGGGGAGCATGGACGTCTCCAGCTCAGAAAATTTGGTAACAAAAAGAAGCATTTTTAGAGTTTGGGATGCAGTTGAATACTGGATTAAAAAAGCAATGCCAACATTCTCTATGAACAAATGGAAACATCAATCTGGCACGTCATAAATTGTATTTTCTTTGCAAAAACACTCTAGAATGTAATATTGCCTAGAAAATTGCAAGATTTCAATTCTTTCAGATACAGAAAATAAAGATATTAAATCAAGGGTACAGCACATATTTTTAATGGTTTCTCATTTGGGGGGGGGGGAAATGAAAGGAAAACTTGGGAAACTAAGTGTTGCCACACTCAGCCTGGGTTTTGAGTGAAGGGTCAGAAGAGAGAATCCTGAGGTGACCAGGGAAGGAGATTCCAAGGCCTCACACGAGAGCCTTCAATTCAGGGAAACCTCTTCAAAGAAATAAGTTGATAACAACCTGCAGTAGAAATATGTTTTGAAAATTCTCAATTGACTACACATGTGTATGAACTTTAATAAATATCAGAAGATACTTGTAAGACAAATGTTCGGGTAGAGAAGAGTAATGAAATGCAGCAGTCCAGGTTCTCACTATTCTGGATTTTGTTATTCATCCTCATCAGAGTTAATAATAAGAATGCTTTTTAAATGTGCTTGGGTACATACAGAGCCTGCGGATCCCTGTCAACGAAACCTGCTGTTTTTCGTTTCTTCCCACTCTCTTTCACCTACCTCACAAGTGATACATCAGTGACAGACACTTTTAGACAATGCCTGAGTACTAATAACAGCACCAATAATAACAGCAGAACATTGAGTGTTCACTGTTATCTGGCTCTGTTCTGGCCTTTTGCATGTGGTCCCTCAACATTTGGAACACAACAACCATCAGAAAATGTTAGGCTTTGGTTGCACAAAGTACTTTCACTCCAAGAGATACTGTTTCAATCTAAGATTGAAACCTAGGGAGTAAACATTTCTCATCCATATGGGAGCTTTAAAAGAGAATAAAGTGGAAATAAGTCATATTTTTTGATATAGGGAAAGGGGTCCCTGGGTGGCTCAGTCAGTTAAGTGTCTGACTTTGGCTCAGGTCATGATCTCACAGTTTGTGGTTTTGAGCTGTGCTGACAGCTCAGAGCCTGGAACTTGCTTCAGATTCTGCATCTCCCTCTCTCTCTGCCCCTCTTCCCCGCCTCTGAAAAATAAATAAACATTAAAAAAATTTTTAATTGAAATAGAGAAAACTAAAAGGCATTAGCTCTGAAACTCTACAGGAAATGGATCCAAAGAGAGGGTGAACCAGATAATGGAGAAAATGGATTTATGCACAAGGACCTAGGACCAGGCAGACCTAAGGATGCTATTTAGGTCTAAGGATGCTATTTAGGTTACGGGGCATCGAACAAAACAGAGGGGGCTGATAGAGAGTTGGGACAGTGTGCTTGACAGGTCAGGAGATGGGCTAGGGCACTGTACCTTCCCTTTTGCTTAAGTGTCCAGAGGGATGTACTGCCATACATTTTGGGCACTGGGCAAATTAGGTACTGTTATTTTCATTTGTTCTTTTCATTAAAAAAAAACCACTTTCACTTAAACTATACTATGTAAGAATTACTCACATGTACATATTTTTAAGTTGAAGATTAGAATAACTCAATTCAGTAGGTATGATACACTTATGGGTTCCTTCATCATCACTCTTACAGATTCAGAAAACTCTCTCCTTCCTCCCTTACTCCCTCCTGCCCACCCTCCTCCTCCCTCCTTCTTTCTCTCCCTCTCTCCTTCCTTCTTCCTTCTTCCCAATAATATGAATCTCTAGCCAACACTCTGATGAGAACACTATGAAATGTTAGCCCCAGCTGTTACTTCCAGAAGGTTTAACTGATATCCTCATACTTGTCATAAGCAGAATTGAAAAAGTCTGCTCTTCTGTTGTTTAACCTTGTGCTACAACTCTTTTCCTTTGAATTCTCCAGCTGGTCATATACTTAACACTAACAATGAATTTCTTTGAGACATGGACCAGCAAGGATGGTATAGCTCATCCAGGCAATGTTTTCTCAGTTTCCTCAATTCTATTATGAAAGAAGTCTGGTGGATCAGGATAAAATCATTCTCTTCCTGGGTGTCTGCAAAGGGACGATTATGAGGAAATCTTACCACTGGTTTCAGATAGCAAATTACTAAGGGAAAGTCTTGCTAAACTGGAATGCCTAAGGAAAAAATTGGAGAATATTCAAGAAAAGGGTCAGACATAGCAGCACTTGTACCTAGTCTCATGAGACAAAACTGATGCCTCTAGGAGAGAACAGAGGGATGAAAGTTCTAATTCTGACATTGTTAAGGGCAACACCAATGAAGATATCTTCTCATTATGAGTTCTGAGTTCTGAGTGGTGTGTTTGGCACAGGTGCTCGTAACTCTGTACTGAGAGACTGACATTTCCATGGCAGAATATATCAAATGCAAGAAAAGATAAAACAGGGAGAGGGAAAAAAAACAAAAATCTTTTGGTCTGATTTATGAGTGATTTAGCTCCTGGTCTTACCATCATTTGTTGCTCTGCACTTGTAAATGGGGGATGTAATTCCATTTCTGAGTTATTTATGTCAAAAATGCAAAAACTTAGAGGGCTATGGAGACAGAGTCTACTCTTTATGGAGGAAGATATTTCAAAAATGGTAAATCCTCCAGGGGTAAATTATTTGGAAAATGCTAGCAAGAGGAGCAGTGTGTAACTCTCTAGAGCCAGCAGTAGAGTATCTATAGTCTTTATAGAGCCTTTGGGATAACGTGGGGAAAAGGGATGAAATTAATTGATCCAGAAGTATATTATTAGATCCCTGTTAAGAAGTAAGCTAGATTTCACTCTAATACAAGTTTTTTCCATTATCCTAATATATTAAAAGGAAATTCCATAGTCATATATGGATGTCTTTGTTCCTAGGGAATATCAACGAGTTTGGTACTGTTAATTCTTTATGGAAATGTTTACCTATTTTAGGTTTAGTACAAGAATTAGTAGAATATTAAAAAAGAAATAGTAGAATATTTGTTCTCCTTTAACGTTAAAAAGATGCTATTAAAATCACAAATGTGAGGGGCACTTCAATGGCTCAGTCGGTTAAGCGTCTGACTTTGGCTCAGGTCATGGTCTCATGGTTTGTGGGTTTGAGCCCTCCATCAGGCTCTGTATTGACAGCTCAGAGCCTGGAGCCTGCTTCAGATTCTGTGTCTCCCTCTCTCTCTCTGCCTCTCCCCAGCTCACACTCTGTCTCTCTCTCCCAAAGATAAATAAAATCATTAAAAAAAATTTAATCATAAAATCACAAATGTAAAATCAATCAATCACAAATGACCTCCTGCAATATATGGCTATTTTGGAGGAGAAAATAGTATAATTCTACAACAAAAATATTATAATGTAAACTATAGCCATAGCTATGTTTCTGATTTCAATCCTGATATTGTTTCTTAGAGTTTTCTTTGCATTTTAAAAATTATTTTGGGATAATATACATTGATTCAAAACAACTAGCTTTTGGTTTGATGTAATTTATGGTATTTTATTAATTTCTGTTCTCATCTTCATTTCCCATTTCTTTGAGCTAATTCTATTGTTTTTCTAACTTCTTGAGTTGGACTTGTAGCTCATTAACTTTGTAGCCTTTCTTAATTTCTAATACAATCAAGCTCTGCTCTAATATATATTAGTCTCTATTCTATGAAATTTGGTATGAGGTGATAATTTTTTTCCAACTTTTATATATGAAGATATCAATTGCAAGTTGTTTGTAGCAGTGAAAAGACTTAATAAGGAAATTGTCTAGAATATTGGCATTCACCTCTTACAACATTATATAGTTGAAAATGATTATAAAGCCCGTGTGGCAAAGTGGGGAAATGTTTTTAATTGAAAAGTAGAGAATATTCAATTGTGTTTGCCTTCATGGCAAGAAAATATGTACCTATGGACAAGGAGTTGAAAGAATCAAGAAAATTAAGTGATTGTCTTATTGTTTGGATGGAAGGTTAATTTGATTTTATCCTTTTTGTTATTAACTTTAGGTTAATAATTTTCAAAAATATGTAGAGAATTTTTACCTTCAAGAGGAAATGCTAGTTATTTGGGCAGTTAGTTAATATAGTCTATATCATTAGAAGGAAATTCTCATTTCACAGGGAAGTGAATTATTATCATTCATTTATTTGGGATTAGAGTAGCCAGAGAAGGTAAACAGACCTTGTTTATTTTGACCTTCTTCCTTTGGTCTGGCAAGGTATACTTGCAAAGCAAGTGAAGTTATGATTCCTTTAGCTAAAAATATGGGAGACAAATGCTTTAAGTAAAGATAGTTGTGCTGCATGGAATACCACTCACTAGTGGGCTGGCTGCAGTAACTATTGCAGATACTGGTGGGAGATGCAAGATAAGATGCAGAAGACATGCACTTATAATAGACTTGAAAACCTTGTTTGTCAGGTGGACAAAAAATAAGTATAGCTATAAGAGATCTTAAAAACTTAATTAAGAGGACAGACATTTTGGATTTATATCCAACACTATACCTTGATAATAGAGAATATACCTGCTTCATTGTTGGGGAAGGGAGTTGCAAATATGACAGTGGGGAAGCCTGGAATGAACCCTGTGGAGCTGGCCACAGTGACACCCAATAGCAGTCTGTCTGCACTGCCTTAAGAGGCACTGATCTAACTCCATCTGATTCTGTGTGCTTAGTTTCAATTCCTTCTCCATAAGCCTCCTTGGAGAACCCCATCCAGTGAACTTTTCTCTTTAGAACTAATAACTCTTATTGCTTCTGCCAGTCACTTGGGAAAAGTCACTTGCTCGTTATTGGCTCTTGTGAAATTTGACTCTCATTCTAACCCTCTATTAGAACTGTTATCCTGGGAGCGCCTGGGTGGCTCAGTCGGTTGGTTGGGCGTCCGACTTCGGCTCAGGTTGTGATCTCGCAGTCCATGAGTTCGAGCCCCGCGTCGGGCTCTGTGCTGACAGCTCAGAGCCTGGAGCCTGTTTCAGATTCTGTGTCTCCCTCTCTCTCTGACCTTCCCCCATTCATGCTCTGTCTCTTTCTGTCTTAAAAATGAATAAACGTTAAAAAAATTAAAAAAAAAGAACTGTTATCCTGAAAGTTTGCATAATCACCATATTCAACAGTGTTTTTCCAAGATCTTCATTTCCAACATCATTCCCTCTAGGTCTTCTTGTAAAAGTGGCTGATTCCAGACTGGGGAGGAATAGGCGTAAGATAGGCCTGGAACATTTTGTTACTACTAGAAAGTAAAGAAATCCTCAAAAACCTGATGGGAAATGTAATAAATATAGAGGGTTTGGCTTGAAGGGGTTCTCGCTGGCTAATTTTGGAACAATTTGAATGCCAAAATATTTAGGTACAGAAATGAATTACAAAGGCTTTTAAAAATAAGAATTCATGAATGATGAAAGAAAGAGAAAAGAGGAAGAGAGTGAGAAAGAAGAGGAGGGGAAGGAAAAGAGACTCTTGCTCACAGCAGAATGCCATGTGTCAGTGGTAAGTGTGTAGAGGGTGCTAGACTTAGAAGATCATTATTTTTCAGCCATCACAGTAAAGCAAGGATCCTCAGTGGATTTTAAACCTAGGGGAAATTTTTTATAATGAGTACAATATTTCCATTGTCTTAAAATGTCTTTCCACAGACTTCATATTAGCTCCAAGAGAAAAAGTGATTATATAGTAGAGACATCCAGCAAAACTTTGATGGATGATCAGATTACATCACCAGTCATCATGTGCCTATCCTCAGATGTGGTATCCTGAAAAGGACATGACATGAAGTCGTTTGTGTGGTTTTCTGAGTGAGAAAATATAAAACGAACATTCCTGGGAGCACCTGGGTGGCTCAGTCGGTTAAGCGTCCGACTTCGGCTCAGGTCATGATCTCACGGTTCGTGAGTTCGAGCCCCACATCCATCTCTGTGCTCACAGCTCAGAGCCTGGAGCCTCCTTTGGATTCTGTGTCTCCCTCTCTGCCCCTCTCCCATTCACGCTCTCTCGCTCTCTCAAAAATAAATAAACATTAAAAAAAAATTTAAGTGGACATTCCTAGATATTATATATGGAATATATAGAACATATAATAATATTGTATATTATACAATACAATTACAATTACAATTACAAATTAACGTTGTGTAAATTTAAAGTGTAATGTGATTATTTGATATGTGTATATATAGCGAAATGATTATCATAATGAAGGCAGTTACATCATTTACCTCACATGATTGCCTTTTTTTTGTTGTTGTTGTGGTGACAGCATTTAAGATCTATTAGCAACTTTCAAGTGTACAATAAACTATAAGTTACCATGCTGTAGATTAGATCCCCAGAACTTACTCATCTTAAAATTGAAAGTTTGTACCCTTGGACCAACATCTCATTTCCTTCCACCTACCTGTGGCAACCACCATTCTGTTTCTATCATTTGGTTTTTTTAGATTCCACGTATAAGTGAGATCATACTATATTTGTCTTTCTCTGACTTATTTCACTTAGTATACTCTCAGGTTTAAAATGGCAGGATTTGGGGCGCCTGGGTGGCTCAGTTGGTTGAGCATCTGACTTCAGCTCAGGTCATGATCTCACAGTTTGTGAGTTCGAGCCCCGCGTCAGGCTCTGTGCTGACAGCTCGGGGCCTGGAGCCTGCTTCCGAGTCTGTGTCTCCATCTCTCTCTGCCTCTCCCCTGCTCATCCTCTGCCTCTCTCTCTGTCAAAAATAAATAAACTTTAAAAAAATTAAAATAAAATAAAATAAAATAAAATGGCAGGATTTTCTTTTCCATGGCTGAATAATATTCCTGTGTGTGTGTGTGTGCGTGTGTGTGTGTGTGTGTGACAGTGACAATTTCGTTATCCATTCATCTGTCAATGGACAGTTAGTTTGTTTCCTTATCTTGGCTGCTGTAAATATGCTGCTATGAACATGAGGGTGCAGATATCTATTTGAGATAGTGATTCGATATCCTTTAGATATATACCCAGAAATGGAATTGCTGCATCATATGGCAGTTCTATTTTTAATTTTTTGAGAAACTTCCATACTGTTTTCTAGAATGTCTATACCAATTTACATTTCCACCAGCAGTGCACAAAGTTTTCCTTTTCTCAACATCCTTGCCCACATGTATTATCTCTTGTCTTTTTGATGATAGCCATGTTAGTAAGTGTCAGGTGATAGCTCATTCTAGTTTTGATTTGCATTTCCTGATGATCAGTGATGCTACGTACCTTTTCATGTACCTGTTGGCTATTTGTACATCTTTGGAAA
This sequence comes from Panthera leo, assembly GCF_018350215.1. Lineage (NCBI taxonomy): Eukaryota > Metazoa > Chordata > Mammalia > Carnivora > Felidae > Panthera > Panthera leo. Next base: position 62,601,901 of record NC_056685.1, on the reverse strand, counting down.
AAACATCTATTAAGGTCCTTTGACAATTTTTTAATCCAATTATTTTGCGTTTTTTTCCCTAATGAGTTGTATGAATTTCTTATATATTTTCAGTGTTAACCCCTTATCAAATACATTGTTTGCAAATATTTTCTCCCATTCTCTAGGTTACCTTTTCATTTTGTTGAATTTTTTCTTTGGCTGTGCAGAAGCTTTTAAAAATAAGTTCCACTTCTTTCTTTTGACCTTTGTTGCTTATGCTTTTCATGTCATATCTAAAAAAACCATAGCCAACCTCAGGGTCAAGGACTTTTTTCCCTATGTTTGCTTCTAGGAATTTTATGTTTCAGTTAGTTTCTGTGAGTGGTAGAAGATAGAGGTCTAGTCATTCTTTTGCATGTGAATATTCAGTTTTTCCAAGACTGTTTATCAAAGAGATTATCATTTCTCCTTTGAGTATTTTTTGGCTCCCTTGTCAAGTATTAGGTTGATCATATGTGTCTTGGTTTATTTTTGGGTTTTTGCTTCTGTCCCATTGGTCTAGGTGCCTGCTTTTATGCTAGTACTATACTGTTTTGATTACTGTAGCTTTGTGGTATAGTTTGGAGTCAGGAAGTGTGACGCCTCCAGCTTTGTTTTTGTTTCTAAAGTTTGCTTTACACTCGGGGTCATTTGTGGTTCTGTATGAATTTTGGGATAGTTTATTCTATTTCGGTGAAAAATGTCATTGGAATTTTGACAGGGATTACATTGAATTTATAAATTGCTTTGGGTAATATGGATATTTTAACAATACTAGCTCTTCTGATCCGTGAACATGAGAAAGCTTTCCTTTTTATTCTTGTTTTCTTTGATTTCTTTCATTAATGTCTTATAGTTTTCAGCATGTAGGTCTTTCATCTCCGTCATCCAGTTGATCTCTAAGTATTTTATTGTTTTTGATGCTATTGTTCATGGGATTGTTTTCTTTATTTCTTTTTCAGATAGTTCATTGTTAGTGTATAAATGCAACTGATTTTTTATGTTGACTTTGTATCCTGCAACTTTACTGAATTCATTTATTTGCTCTAACAATTTTTTGGTTGGAGTCTTTGCAGTTTTCTCTACATAACATCATGTTTGCAAACAGAGATCGTTTTACTTCTTTTACAATTTGAATGCCATTTCTTTTTCTTCCCTGGTTGCTCAATTTATGTATTTTTCTATTTTGTTTCCATTAATTGTAGTAGCTGTAGTTTTTTTCAATACTTCTGTCTTCTGTCTTAATTTATATACTAGAGTTAAATAATTAAATAATTAATATACCATCATATTAAAGTATGGTGATGTATTACTATATATACTTACCTTTACCAGTACATTTTATACTTTCATATGTATATGCCATGTCTTTATTTTCATGTTGTTGTGGTCACTTCTGGGAGATTTGCCTCAAATTTATCTTCCAGTTATTATACTAAGTTTTTTTTATTTTTGCTAGTGTGTATTTAATATCAAAAGTTTTCTTGTTTCTTTGATAATCCCTTTGTATCGTCTCCTCTTGTTTTATGGATGCACTATCTTTTTCTGTCTCTCTGAGGATGTGAATGATGTTTTAAAGCTAATTTTTCTCCCAGAGCTGTCTGTTTCTTCCATGATCTTTGTTTTGGTCTGTGTCTTTCATGTTACAGACTTTCCTTTCTACTGTCTCAATTGTATCTCACAAAACTATCTCATTGTGAAATATTTCCAACAAATATTTATTGAGTGCCTACTTTGTGCAATATATCATGGGGGATATAAAAGAGAGAACATAGTCCCTACTCTAAAGCAGTAGTTGAAGACCCAGGAAAAGATACATGTAAAACATAAACGAAGTGGTTATACAGGAAATCTCATTGTAACATATGTTTTGTTTATTAGAAAGTAGAAGGAAGAGGGGGATAAAAAGAAGAGGGAGAGGGGGAGAGAGAAGATGAAGAAGAGCTTTAAAACAAAAAAAGAAAACTTAGTGTAGTGTTGTAATGCCAAAGCTGTGATAGAATATGTACTACAGGAGTCAAAAGCCAAGAGAGGTAAGTTTTTTATGGCTTGGGTGATTGGGGGAGGATGGAACAAGCCAGGCTCAGTCTGGTCTTTGAAGGACAGACACCCATTAAAGGCAGAGAGCAAAAGGGAAGCTATTGCAGAACATGGGGAAAATACAAGCCTAAATATGGATATGAGATTAAGGAGTGTGTGTTGTATGGTGATGGATTCCAAATGTCGATATCACCTAGGAAGCTTTTAGGTCTTGGGTGAGGCCTGGAAATGTGTATTTAAAAAATATGCCCCAGGTGCTTCTTAGGTAGTCAGCCAAGTGTGGGTTCTTTTAAAAGAATAAGATGGAAAAGTAAGCTGGGGACAGACTGTAGTAGGCTTAAATTCTGGGCTAAGACGATATTATGCCATATCCAAGAGAGCTGTTGAGTGTTTTTCCTTAAGGGCCGTGACCTCATACACTTGAGTGTTACCAGGAATTAACATCACAGGCAAGAGGAGCTAAAAGGGGTGGAGCCAGAAGCACTGGGAGGTTACTTTATTGACTGGGAATCAGCTCAGAAGGCCTTGTTCTGGTGTTAGAATCGCAGTTGATGGAAATAGCACATAGGAGAAAAGCATTTTTTTTTAAAATCAAGAATAATGTTTGTGGAGAGGACATTGTTGCATCTGATCTTAGCCAAAAGGCTGGAAGTGATTGGAGAGAACATTGTTGAAGAAGCCAAAAGTTTAGCCTGGTTGACTGGGAGAATGGTAGAACTAGTGATGAAGATGAGGGGACGAGAGGATCTTTTAGGTAAAATGTTAAACCCGGGGTTAGATGTGTTGAGTTTGAGGTAAATTATTCAAATAGAAAAAGGCTAGTAGGCATAGAGGAAGGTTGGACCTAAAGGTATCGATGTTGGGTCTTTGGTATAAAATGATGCTGAAGCCACAGGTAGTGAGACTTACAGAGGAGGAGAGGAACAAGAGCAGGGCACTTGTGCTGCCCAAGATCTCGATTTGGGGGACGCTGTATGTGATATATGCTTAATGAAACAGCAGAAAGGAAAGGAGGCAGAGAAGAGCACCATGGTCAAAGAACTACACAAACCAGAGGCTTATAATGTCTTAAATTTTCTTTACTATCCTGCAGAGGTGGGTGTTAATGGAGTACACAGAAATGTGTCGCTGTCTGAATGAGCATCATTGCTCTGTGTTTGTAGCAGTGCTGCATTTTTGTATCTTCCTGCCTAAAATGTTTTTACTGTAACCTGATCACATCATCACTTATTGTCTGATTTAAGAATTGTCACTGGACTCTCGTTATATTTTCCTCCTTTCCCTATGACAACCCCAAAAAGACAGTTGGGCAGAATTGGAATGCTCCTTGCCATCAGCTGCCAAGGAACAGGGGAGGGCGCTGAAGGAGGTCCGCACGGTGGCTCACACTGAAGCACAGTGCTGGGTCAGCCAGATTACTTTCTAGATTGCAGTACATGTAGTGCAGGTGAGCTTATAGACTGGTTTGTGTCTAAATGCTGTTTTTAACTTGACAGGTATCAGCCCTTCAGAAAATAAAGAATTGGCATTATTTTGATTGTTCATCATTTTAATTACTTATATTAACTTTGCACCATCTGTACATCTTTAATGTATTTATAGACAATATTCTTATTCCTACCATTATTCCATTTTAGAAGCAAAGGTGAGGAATAAGAGTCACAATGACTCTTGCTAAAAGAGAGTTAATCAACTGGATCACCAACCAAAGCATCTCAGCCACACATAGCCTAAGGCACTTCATAATAAGTTCTTGCAAGGAACTTGGACTCCTGGAAGCAGATGAGAAAATACTCTCCATTTCTCTTTGTTGGACTTTATATGGTAGTGATTCTTATCATTAGCTGTTAGTCTTTGAACTGGAGACATTTGTTTTTATGAGGATTATCAGTGATCACAGTAAATAGATCTATGGAAAACCTTTCATATTTACAAAGATATATTTTCAGGAAACGTGATGGAATAAGTACATAATTCAATACCAAGTTTCCTCTGTTATTCCCATAGATGTAGGTATTTCTGAAGTTTCTGTACCAGCCCTCCTGGAATCATATGAGAAGTTCAAGATCTTTCTGCAATAGAGAACAGAAAGCTGGTGGAAAAACTTAGAAAATTGTTTCCTCTTGCTCATTTTATAGTCCATTTGTACCATATTCAAAACATGTATGCCAGCAAGGCATGTTCATTTCTACTTGAGGGCATCATCTGCTTTGGTAGGAGCAGGGACAACTTTTATTCCACTAGTTAAATAAGGAATTGGAATTGAAGACCTAACTTAACTAGCAGCATATTTCCAAAGTAAAGAAAAAAAAAATAGGTTTAAGACTCCTTATTGGCTGGTGTCCTAAGCCACTCCCCAGTTGGCCAGCCTTTTTAATTGGGCTGTGGCTGACTCTTAAAACCCTTCATCATTAAGAGGGAGTAGTACAACACTTCTGAAGGCAGAGATGATAAAATGAACGGAGTACTCACACACTTTCATCCAGGACCACACCTGAAAAGGTACACCTCCTTTTTCTACTCAGAATATGGGATATCCTGAGTCAGCCACAACTGTAGGTGGTGCTCTTTCCCTAACTGCACTTTGAAGATTCCACCCACTCATTTCTCCTCTCCAGTGAGTATTCTTTGCTTGGCTGCATTATTATAGGCCTTGGTGAGATGGGATGTCTTGCCTTTAAATAAAGTCTGAAGTGCTGGTTAATACCTTGGACCAGATGTTCCCATTTCTGAACCAAGTTCGTGTTGTACAACTTCACATTTAAAGTGATTTGCTACAACTTAAAAGTGACCAGGGCAGGCAATGAGCCTGGCAAAGATTCTATCCAAGGAAAAGGAAAGGAAATCCATGGAAAGGAAAGAAATTCTTCCAGTAAGTAAATGTTAAAGGGACAATGATAGATAAAATTAAAATTGCATTTTGAAGAGCTACCGTGAGTTGTTCTTGTTAACTTTTACAACAGTATACGGTAGTATCCAATGCAAAATGTCATGTTGCACTTCAAGATAATATATTATTCAACAAATATTTATTTAGTCTCAGCTCTTTCTAAGCACTATCTGGACATTGGAGGAAGCCTTTTGAACTGAATAGACGTTGTGTCTACCCCAAAGCATATTATCTGTTCAGGACTGTCATCCAGGTTCTCTGCCACCCAACCAAACTTGAGAACCGCTGTAATCAGGTGAAAGGGGGCTATTTCACAAGCTCAGCTTGTCTGGACTTGGAATCATGCCTGGGAATAGAAGCGGTTGTTCTAGTTGGAGAAATCTGATAGAGCGGATTATTTGAATAGGTGACTTTCCACTTCAGAGGATTCAGCAATGACTGCAGTTTTCTCCTTATCCAAGAAGATCTCCTTCAGACTGGTATTTCAAAACTTGTTGCTGTGAACAGCACTCAGGGAATATAGCTGATATGTGCCATTTTGACAACCAGGAAACCTGACTCTCAAGGGAATGGATCAAAAATTTGAGACTCATTAGAAATTATTCATGGCAGCAGCATCAGAGATGAAACAGCAGAATCTAGAGAAGGCAGTTTCAAATTCTGGGTGGCACCAAGTGCCTTGTGGCAGTGCTGTTCCATGACAGCAGGGGAGGAGGTGCAACTAGGGGAGGGCATATATGTCATGGGGCACAATTTTATGCTGGTTCCTGCTGCCCAGCTCTCTTACTTCTTGACATTGCCCATGCCTGACTTCCCACCTTCCTTTCAGTTCTGTGGGCAGTCTCAAGTCTCTCTAATAAATTCCTTTTCTACTTACATTAGCCAGAGTTGGTTTCTGTTGCTTGCAATCAAGAATGCTCACTGATATGGGAAACAAACTGATACTTTGCTCCTAGGTGGGTGGCCCCAGATGAACTATTATTCTCTGTTCATAAACCAAATTTGACATGAGACAAGGCAGAAACATTTTCTTCTTTACGTGGTTCTTAGGAGAAACGCACGTATGCCAAACTTAAACAGGGCCGAACCATTCTCTTTTGGTTGGGGCAGACTACTAATTGCAGAGACTAGACTATCTGACAATTGAAGAAGGGCACCTGCAATTTGTTGGAAACCTACCATAAAATAAGCACTTTGTTAGATGTTGTCTCCTACCTGAAAATTCCTTACATCCTTGTGTACATTAAGCATTATTATTCCTGTTTTACAGAAGCGTGAGAAATTAAGGCACTCCCATAAAATCCTACAGTTAGTATGTGGTGAGGAATGACTCCAAAGTTTATTCCCTCTCTACTGCCTCTCAGTGTATGTATAGGAAATCAGGTTTGCATCATTCAGAATTTATCCGGTCTGGTGTATCAGGGCTAGTGCCCCAAAGTTAATGTGATTTGGGGAAGGGGGAGTGAGTATGGGGACTAAGGACACTGCTCTCACAGTGTGCCAATATCCCAATCCCCAAGGTGCAGGAACCATGCCAGGTCTGGTACTTCAGTCATCCTGTGAGACTCTGCTTTCTAGAACCTAGTATTAGGAAAACCACAATCTTATATTTCCCCTCATTTCCTGAGACATAAATCTGTAGTAAACAAAAGTTCAAATGCATTCTGGCATTTTTCTGTCTCTATCATCGCTGTTTATTTTCCTTTAGAATTGACTCACTTGAAGGCCTCCTAGTCAGTGTTAATGAGCTGTGACATTGTTTAAAATATAAAATTCTGAAAGTTTCAACATTTTCTTCAGTACCTTGTGGAAATGTAGAAATCTGTGAGAAATATGGAGGTGTCAATATTAGAAACATAATGGGTCAGATTATTTTCTTTTGAAAGAGGAAAGTGTGGGGGCACCTGGGTGGCTCAGTCAGTTTAAGGGTCCAACTTTGGCTCAGGTCATAATCTCACCATTTGTGAGTTCCAGCCCTGCCGTCAGGCTCTGTGGTGACAGTGCCGAGCCTGGAGCCTGCTCTAACTTCGTTCTCTCTCTCTCTCTCTCTCTCTCTCTCTCTCTCTTTCTCTCTCTTTCTCTCTCTTTCTCTCTCCCTCTCTCTCTCTCTCTCTCTCTCCCCGCCGCCCGGCCCCTTGCTCATACTCTGTCTCTGTCTCACAAATAAATAAACATTAAAAATTATAAAAAAAAAAAAAAGAAAGAAAGAGGGAAGTGTGACAAAGATCATTAGAAATAGAAATTGAGGGCTGCCTGGCTGGCTGAGTCAGTAGAGCATGTGACTCTTGATCTCAGGGTTGTAAGTTCAAGTCCCACACTGGGTGTAGAGATTACATAAAATAAATAAAATAAAATAAAATAAAATGATAAATTACATATTCTACACAAGACTATAGTAACTTTCATTTTGATAAGTGACATAGGAGTGTTAACTTTCATTCTACTTATTTGAAAACTACAGGTAGAAAGCTTGTCTTACTTGAAAGTATGTCCTTCTTGGGGCGCCTGGGTAGGTCAGCTGGTTGAGCATCCGACTAGGGCTCGGGTCATGATCTCAGTTTGTGAGTTTGAGCCCCGCATCGGGCTCTGCACTGACAGCTCAGAGCCTGGAGCCTGCTTCGGATTCTGGGTCTCCCTGTCTCTGTCCTTCCCATGCTCATGCTCTGTTTTTCTCTCTCTCTCTCTCAAAAATAAACATCAAAAAATTTTTTTTAAAAAAGAAAGTATGTCCTTCTTAATTAGGGCACATACCTGTCTTATACTTTGAAACATAAAGACACACAGACCTTGTGCTGTTAATTAAAGGATAGGTGTTGTGCACACAGAAGCACAAGAGAGGAAAAGTCAGCATCAGATGTGAGAAAGAAATAGATCACCTCCAAGATTCCTTCTCTTTCTAAGATTCTGTGAGAGTTTGAATACGGAGAGTAAATAAGAACTGAATTTTTTTCAGAATGATGTAGCTTGTATATTTTCAAACTATTATGCTTAAAAATAGCTATGATATGAACTCAGTGGCTTAGACTCAGGTTTGCATCCACTAGGCATTTGATTTCAGGGACTATCCTCCCCATCCTTTCCACTTTGTTTTTATTAAGTCATCTACATTTTTAACATAAGAAAACTTTCTACAAGTGAGAAGGCATCATCAAATTTATAGGTTACATTTATATGTCCATAAAGCCCTTTTTGGAACAATGGGTAATTCTTTATTAAACATATTCAGGCATTATCTCAGGTTAATACTTGTTAATGTGCTCATTTGTAGTAATAGATGTGTTTATTCTTTACTCAGTGGGTCAACTCTACCATAGGTGATTGAATTTGATAACTGCAAACATTTATAAATGCAGAGCAAAGACAGTTTCTCAACACATCAGTTAAATGTGCACAAAGGATTTGCATTTCTGCAAAACTGTTCCTCAGAATCATTCAAGAGTGTTTTTAAGTCTGGACATGACTTTCTGCCCTTGGGCTCTGTTTTCAACGTCTCATTTTTATATTCAACTTGAAATCCAATTTTCATGAATGTCTGGGTTTAAAATAGGCTATGGGTTTAAATAGAGGAACAGGATTGTTTGTGTAAAACACTAACCAGGCTTTTGACTCCCCAGATCTTTTATTGAGCTGTCATTTTGTGACAGTTATTTGGTGACACCATTAATTTTATTCTGCCATGCAGAGAACCACTAAATTAGAATAATGGATTGTACTTTCAATTAGACTCCATGTAATCTTGTATACCTTAATAACTGAATAGATGAGAAAATGCGTAAAGTGCAGTTCTTTATAATGGCCCTATTTTCCCCCTACATGGCATCATAATATTGTAAATGTGATCCCAAGGGAAAGTTTTAACACCATGACACTCTTGCAGAAAAATTTAAGTGTTGGATTTTAATATATTTGCTTACTAAACAAAACGCAAATCAAGTAATAAGGGAAGATGCTGGAATGAGTGAACTCATCCTCTTGCTTAACTCACTCTCTTTTCAAATGTGTAAAAATGAACAAACATCACCAGACACATTTATTTATTAAGGAAAAATGTGCAAGTCTAAAAAAAAGAGAAAGAAAAAAGAAAAATTCAATACTAAAAACCTATTTGAAACCACAGCTCTGTGGCCTATCTTGATGGATATAAAGTAACATTATTGTTTATATGAAATAACATTAAAGAGAAAAATGGGAAAAAAATCAGAAAGGACTGACTAAATACTTAGAATGTGTGCCCAGCATATATGTAAATCCCAAATATGTATATACCTTCAAGGTGCTTTACCATTTTAATTCCCAGCATCAATACCATTTTGCAGTCCCTGCATATCCAATGTGATAAGTGATTATATAGGATAGTATGCCTGATTTTAGAGGCAAACACATGTAGAACTTTAAAAGGTATTTAAATTATTTTATTATTTTAAAGATTTTGGTATTGTTCCTGGTCTCCTAATGATGTATTCATAATTTTCACGATAACATCGGTAGGTTGCCTTTTTGTTTCGTGGATGATTTCCTTGGCTCTGCAGAAGTGTTTTAGTTTGACGTAGGCCCAATAGTTTATTTTCACTCTTCTTGCTTTTTGTGTGTGATGTCAGATTTAAAAAATCATTGCCAAGATGAATGCCAAGGGGCTTGCCACCTATGTTTTCTTCTGGGAGTTTTATGGTTTCAGGTGTTACATACAAGTCTTTAACCCACTTTGAGTTAGTTTTTGTTTCTGGTGTAAAATAGTGGCCCAGTTTCTCTCTTTGGCATACGGCTGCCCTGTTTTCTCAACACCATTTATTGATGTGACTGTCCTTTCCCCATTGTATATTCTTGGTTCCTTTTGCATAAATTAACTACCTAGGCATGGGTTTTTTTCTGGGTTTTCAATTCTTTTCCATTAATCTGTGTCTGTTTTTAAACTAATACCATGCTGGTTAAATTACTATAGCTTTGTAATACAGTTTGAAATCAGGGCAAATGATGCCTTCAGCTTTGTTCTTCTTTCTCAAGGTTGCTTTAGCTATTCAGAATCTTTTATAGTCCCATACAAATATTAGGATTGTTCATTCTATTTCTGTGAAAAGTGACATTGGAATTTTGATAGGGGTTACAGTGAATCTGTTTATTGCTTTAGATAGTATGGGCTTTTTTCTTTTTTTTTTTTTTCTGAGAGAGAATGTGTGAGCATGAGTGGGGGGGGGCAGAGGGAGAGAGAGAGAGAGAGAGAGAGAGAGAGAGAGAGAGAAGGAGAAAATCCTAAGCAGACTCCACACCCCAGCATGGAGCTGACATGGGATTGGATCCCATGATCCTGGGATCATGACCTGAGCCTAAATCAAAAGTTGGATGTTCAACTGACTGAGCCACCCAGGTATTCTAGACATGTTAACAATACTAATTCTTCTACTTCATGAGCACAGAATATCTTTACAATTATTTGTGTCTTCTTTAATTTCTTTCATTAATGTCTCATAGTTTTCAATATATAGGTCTTTCACCTTCTAGGTTAAATTTATAAATTTATAGGCATTTTACTTTTTCGGTGTAGTTGTAAATGGGATTGTTCTCTTAATATCCCTTTCTGATAGTTCATTATTAGTGTATAGAAATGCAACATATTTTTGTATATTGATTTTCTATGTACAATTTTACTGAATTCATTTATTCTAACAGTTTTTTGATGAAATATTTAGGGTTATATATATATATATTTATATTTATATATTATTTATATATTTATTATTTATATATAAATAATATTGTGTAATCTGCAAATAGTGGCAGTTTTACTTCTTCCTTTTCAATTTGGATGACCTTTCTTCATTTCTTCCTTCCCTCCCTTCTTTTTTCTTTCTTTCCCTTTCTTTCCTTTTCTTTCTTTCTTTCTTTCTTTCTTTCTTTCTCTCTCTCTCTCTCTCTCTCTCTCTCTCTCTCTTTCTTTCTTTCTTTCTCTCCTTACTGCTCTGACTATGGACTTCCAATACTATGTTGAATAAGAGTAGTAAGAATGGCATTTCTCTCTTGTTCCTGACCTTACAGGAAAAGCTTTCAGCTTTTTACAGCTGAGTATGATGTTAACTGTAACGTTGTCAAATATTACTTTTATCAGGTTTGTTCCCTCTATACCTACTTTGTTGAGTCTTTTAAATCATAAATGGATGTTGAATTTTGTCAAATTGCTTTTTCTAGATCTGTTGAGATCATCGTCTGATTTTTATTCTTCATTTTCTTTTTTTTTTTAATTTTTTTTTAACGTTTATTTATTTTTGAGACAGAGAGAGACAGAGCATGAACGGGGGAGGGGCAGAGAGAGAGGGAGACACAGAATCGGAAGCAGGCTCCAGGCTCTGAGCCATCAGCCCAGAGCCCGACGCGGGGCTCGAACTCACGGACCGTGAGATCATGACCTGAGCTGAAGTCGGACGCTTAACCGACTGAGCCACCCAGGGGCCCCTATTCTTCATTTTCTTAATCTGATGTAGTACATTAACTGACTTACGGGTGTTAAACTATCATTGCATCCCTAGAATAAATCCCACTTGATCATGGTGTATGACCCTTTTAATGTATTATTGAATTTTGTTTGCAAGTATTTTGTTGAAGATTTTTACATCTATGTTCATCAGGGATATTGGCCAATAATTTTCCTTCCCTGGAATGTCTTTGTCTGGTTTTGGTAACAGATAATGCTGGAATCATAAAATGAGTTTGGAAGAATCTCATCCTCTTCTGTTTTTTGGAAGAGTTTGAGAGGATTGGTATTAAATCTTCTTGGAATGGTAGAATTCACTAACAAAACCGTTTGGTCCTGGACTTTGGTTTGTTGGGAGGTTTTTAATAATGAATTCAATCTTCTTACTAGTAATTAGTATGTTCAGATTTTCTATTTCACTATAATTCAGTCTTGGTAAAGTTGTATGTTTCTAGGAATTATCCATTTCTTGTAGGTTGTCCAATTTGTTGACATATAATTTTTCATAGTCATCTCATTATCCTTTGTATTTCTGTGGTATCAGTTGTAACATCTCTTTCATTTCTGATTTTATATATATGAATCCTCTCCTTTTTCTTGGTGAATCAAGCTAAAGGTGTGTCAAATTTTGTTTATCTTTTCAAAGAACCAGCTCTTAGTGTTATTGATCTTCTCTATTATCTTTTTAGTATCCATTTCATTTATTTTTGCTTTAATCTTTGGTATTTCCTTCCTTCTACAAACTTTGCACTTTGTTCTTCTTTTTCTAGTTCTTTGTGGTGTAAAGTTAGGTTATTTATTTGAGACTTTTCTTGTTTCTTGAGATAGGTATTTATCACTGTGACCTTCCCTCTTAGAACTGATTTTGCTGCATCTCACGAATTTTCGTATGTTATATTTCCATTTTCGTTTGTCTCAAGGTAGTTTTTTATTTCTCTTTTGATTTCTTCTTTGGCCCATTTGTTGTTCAGTAGCATGTTGTTTAATCTCCACAAAGCTGTGAATTTTCCAGTGTTTTTCATGTAATTAATTTCTAGTTTCATAGCACTGTTGTGGAGAAAGATGCTTTATATGATTTCAATTCTCTTAAATTTATTAAGATTTGTTTTGTGGGCTAACATATGATATATCCTGGAAATTTTTTCACATGAGAAGATGTATATTCTGTTGCCTTCAGATGGAATGTTCTGTATATATCTGTTAAGTCCATCTGGTGTGATGTTTCATTTAAGGCCTATGTTTCTCTATTCATTTTCTGTCTGGATGATCTGTCCACTGGTGTAAGTGGAGTATTAAAACCCCTTACTATTATTGTATGATATCTATTTCTTCGTTCAGATCTGTTAATATTTGCTTTATATATTTTTGTGTTCCTATGTTAGGTGCATAAATATTTACCAATGTTGTATCATCTTATTGGATTGATCTCTTTATCATAATGTAATGTCCATCTTTGTCTTTTATTATAGTCTTTGTTGTAAAGTCTATTTTTTCTGATATAAGTATAGCTACTCTGGATTTCTTTTGGTTTCCATTTGCATGTAATATCTTTTTCCATCCCCTCACTTTCAGTCTGTGTGTCCTTACCTCTAAAGTGAATTTCTTATAGGCAGCATATGATGAGTCCTATTCTTTTTAATTTTTAAATTTTGTTTAAATCCAAGTTAGTTAAAATATAGTGTAATAATGATTTCAGTAGTAGAATTTAGTAATTTTTCACTTACATGTAACACCCAGTGTTCATCCCAATAAGTGCTCTCCTTAATGTCCATCACCCATTTAGCCCATCCCTCCACCAAACACCCCTCCAGCAACCCTCAGTTTGTTCTTTGTATTTAAGAGTCTTTATCTTATTTTTCCTTCCCTTCCCCTATGTTCATCTGTTTGTTTCTTAAATTCCACAGATGAGTGAAATCATACAATATTTATCTTTCTCTGACTTATTTCACTTAGCATAATACATTCTAGTTCCATCCACGGTTGTTGCAAATGGCAAGATTTCATTCTTTTTGATTGCCAAGTAATATCCTATGGTGTATATATACCACATCTTCTTTATCCATTTATCAGTTGATGCACATTTGGCCTCTTTCCATAATTTGGCTATTGTTGATAATGCTGCTGTAAACATTGGGGTTCATGTTCCCCTTCAAAATAGCACACCTGTATCCTTTAGATAAATGCCTACTAGTGCCATTTCTTGGTCATAGGGTAGTTTTATTTTTAATTTCTTGAGGAACTTCCATACTGTTTTCCAGAGTGGCTGCAACAGTTTGCATTCCCACAGCAGTGCAAAAGTGTTCCCCTTACTCCACATCCTCTCCAACATCTGTTATTTCCTGAGTTGTTAATGTTAGCCATTCTGACAGGTGTAAGTGGCATCTCATTGTGGTTTTGATTTGTATTTCCCTGATGATGAGTGATGTTGGGCATTTTTTCATGTGTCTGTTAGCCATCTGGATGTCTTCTTTGGAAAAGTGTCTGTTCATGTCTTTTGCCCATTTCTTCACGGGATCATTTGTTTTTTAGGGTGTTGAGTTTAATAAGTTCTTGTAGATTTTGGATACTAACCCTTTATCTGATTTGTCATTTGCAAATATCTTCTCCCCTTGCATCAGTTGCTTTCAGTTTTGTTGATTGTTTCCTTCAGTGTGCAGGAGTTTTTTATCTTGATGAGATCCCAGTAGTTCATTTCTTGTTTTTAATTCCCTTGCCTTTGGAGACATGTCTAGTGAGAAGTTGCTGTGGCCAAGGTTAAAGAGGTTGTTGCCTGTTTTCTCCTTTAGGATTTTGATGGCTTCCTCTCTTACATTTAGATCTTTCATCCGTTTTGAGTTTCTTTTTGTGTATGGTATAAGAAAGTACCTAGGTTCATTCTTCTGCCTGTCTCTTATTAAGAGTAATACTTATTACTCTTATTAAGAGTAATAAGTCCAGTCTTCCTGACACCATTTGCTGAAGAGACTGTCTTTTGTCCATTGGATATTCTTTCCTGCTCTGTTAAAGATTAGTTGGCCATATATTTGTGTGTCCATTTCTGAGTCCTCTATTCTCTTCCATTGATCTGAGTGTCTGTTCTTGTGCCAGTACCATACTGTCTTGATAATTACAGCTTTGTAAGGCAGCTTGAAGTCTGGGATTGTGATGCCTCCAGCTTTGGTTTTCTTTTTCAGGATTACTTTGGCTATTTGGGGTCTTTTCTGATTCCACACAAATTTCAGAATTGTTTGTTCTAGCTCTGCGAAGAATGCTGGTGTTATTTTGATAGGGATTGCATTGAATATGTAGCTTGCTTTGGGTAGTATCGACAAGTCTTTTTTTTTTTTTAATCCATTCAGCCACTCTTTGTCTTTTGATTATACAATTTATTACATTTATATTTAAAATAATTATTATTAGGGGGTGCCTGGGTGTCTCAGTCGGTTAAGTGGCCGACTTCGGCTCGGGTCATGATCTCACGGTCAGTGAGTTCCAGCCCCGCTTCGGGCTCTGTGCTGACAGCTCAGAGCCTAGAGCCTGTTTCAGATTCTGTGTCTCCCTCTCTCTGACCCTCCCCCGTTCATGCTCTGTCTCTCTCTGTCTCAAAAATAAATAAACGTTAAAAAAATAATTAAAAAATAATTATTATTAAGTACATAATTATGCTATTTTGTTAATTGTTTTCTAGCTGTTTTTGTAGTTCCTCTGTTTCCTTTTTTTGTCTCTTGCTCTCCTCATTTTTGGTTTTATGACTTTCTTTCATAATATGCTTATATTTCTTTATCTTTTGCATATTTACCATGGGTTTCTGCTTTGTGGTTATCATGGGGCTTATGTATAATAACTTATATCTATAGCAGTCTATTTAAAGTTGATAACAACTTAAGATTGATTCCATTCTAAAGCTCGACTTTTTTATTCCCTATCTCCTATGTTTTATGGTGCTGTTTTGTTTTTTGTTTTTTAAGTAGGCTCCATGCTGGGCTTGAACTCAGGACCCTGAGAACAAGACCTGAGCTAAGATCAAGAGTTGGATGCTGAAATCACTGAGCCACCCAGGCACCTCTGTTTAATATTTTTGATGTCACATTTTACATTTTTTTAATCTTGTGTGTTCCTTAATTAATTATAGTAATCAGTCATATAGTTACTTTTGTCTTTTAAACTTATATTAACTTTATAAGTTATTAATCCACTACCTTTATTATATATTTACCTTTCCAGGGAGATTTATTCTTTCGTATGTTTTCTTGTTACTAATTAGTGCTCCTTCTTTTTGCTGAGCACACACGCTAAGTATTTAGTCAGTCCTTGCTGATTTTTGAGTCACTGATTCTGTTTACTTTTCTCAATAGCTATAGAACATAGCCAAGAAAGTGATCATTTCTAAAATAATATCAGATGGGGCGCCTGGGTGGCTCAGTCGGTTGAGCGTCCGACTTCGGCTCAGGTCACGATCTCACGGTTCGTGAGTTCGAGCCCCGCGTCAGGCTCTGGGCTGATGGCTCAGAGCCTGGAGCCTGCTTCCGATTCTGTGTCTCCCTCTCTCTCTGACCCTCCCCCATTCATGCTCTGTCTCTCTCTCTGTCTCAAAAAAATAAATAAAAAAACATTTAAAAAAAAAATTTTAAAATAATATCAGGGGACTTCACACCAGGTCATGAAAATGTAACTGACTTCATCATCCATTCCTTATGTACCTCACTATTTTTGAAGATGAAAAGACTGGAAGTTACAAGTATGGATTTTGTACATGATGTGCATGCTAGCACTGCCACAGGGCTTCTTTTTTATTATTAATTTGACACAGATGACAAGAAGTGTTGACATCTTAAAGAGTAATAAAGTCAAACTACTTTTATTCCTTTAGAAGCTTACTCTCCTCTTATCTCAGTTTTGCTCACTGATAAAACAGAAATCAACAGAATATATACAGTTGCAAATTTCAGGTGAACTCTGCAAATCAAATTAAAAGCAGTGATATAATTGCCACAAATTTAAACTTTTAAAAATTTAATTTACTTAAAAAATAAAGATGAAGTTATCATAATTTTTGCATAATTACACTAGAAAATGAAAGTTTTTGCATTGTACATTCAGAAGTAAGCTTTCTTATGTACAAGGTTAGGTCCCATGTACCATTTCAGAAGGAGCTAGTCTCAGTATATGGGGACTTAAATAATGAGTTTGGAATGATCTTTCCTCTAGGCATGCTGGTTTTATCTGTGCTCTGTTTTCTTTATTCCATAATTTCTTATGCATCAGACACCCGTGGGTTCTCAATAAATGCTGATTGAATGAATATAAGAGGTTAAAGGCAGTAAGTGAAGGAATCAGATGAGATATTGTCTCCCTATATTCTTTGTGAATAGGAGCAGTTTGAATAGGTGCCCATTTGACAATAAAATAATATCAGGGGACTTCACACCAGGTCAGTTTGGTTTGGCTCATTCCAACATAAGAATGTTTCCAGTGATTCATCTGAGCAATATTCCTCCTTTTTCATAGTTCTGATGAATGACAGCTTCTACTTATAAATGTTTTTGATCCCCTTGTTTAAGCAATGATACATTCTCAGAATGTTATCAAAGGTGTACAATTTCAGGGCATAGTACCATTATCCATCCATTAGCTTTACTACAACTTTTCTTACTCTTGTTACAAATTCTAAAATGCGTTAAATTGAAAATGTCTAATTTAGAGTCAGAACCCTGTAGAGGTCTAAAGAAAGAGTCCTAAATGTTGCCAATTTTAAAAAGAAAGAGTAACTCAGAGCAGGGAGGATCTATTCATTCAACATCATTTCACAAAGGTTAGGTGGAGCCTAGAAAGCATGATTCATTATTGCAATTTGATGGTTCTTCGTACAATAGTATAAAGTAACAAATATGTACCTGAGATTTTGAGATTGTACTAGGCCCTGAGGCTACAGCAGGAAACAGAATAGACAAAAAGTCTGCTCTTTTTCAAGCTTACCTTCTCATACAGGGGGAGACTAAATACCATAGTTAATTTACATTAAGATAAACATTTTTGTACCTCAGAGACTTGTTTGTGTCTTATAGTTGCTGTTGGCCTAGTGTCCATCAAGCCCTTGCTGTTATTGCCTGTTCATAATTCATCAAAACTTGTAGAGTGAAGTCAGCAATTTGGGACAAAATCCTGGCGACACTGGCAGAGCATTCGGGAAATGCCGTATCTCCAAAGCTGCTGATAGCACAAAACAGTGGTCGGTGGAGAAACACTGTCGATGAGTCTGGGTTACATAGTCAAGAGCAGTTGAACTCTGAATACTATGCAGTCTTAGGAACACGTCAGTTTATGTTGCTGGTATTTCCCCCTTGGTTTGCACAATAGTGACATATAATAAAAACTAGACTTATCTAGTTATCTAGACTTAAAGATAGGTATAGATAAATCTAAAATAGCTATTGCAGTGAGTGTAAAATAATTTAAAAGGAATTTTTAATTTAATTCTTAGTACCACATAAAATTATACTGTTTCTTGTAATTTATGGTTTCTCAGATGTGAAGAAATATAATGTGTCTATATTAGATGATGATAAATGCTTTAGAGAACACTAAAACATAGAAAAGTGAGTAGGGAGTGGAATGGGGTGGTTTGCAAGTTTAGCCAGGGTTAGGTGGAGGAAAAGGCAGGAAAGCCCTTGAGAAAGTGACATTTAAAATACTTTTTTTTTTTTTTAAGACTTGATGAGAGACTGAGCTGGGCAGACAGCTGAAAAGAGTATCTCAGGCAGAGTGAACAACCAGTGTGAAGGCCCTAAGCAGGAGCATACCAAGCTTATTTGAGAAATAGAGAGGAGGTCATATGGCTAGAGGACAGTGAGAAAGGGTAAAGTAGTAGGAGATGAGGTTAAAAATTAAAGGAGGCCAGCTCACACAGAAACCTGTAGATTGTGAAAGATGTACTTTGAGATTAAAAAGACTTTCACATTTACTCTAAATTGGGATCCATTAAGGGAATAACATGACCCAGCTTACATATTTAAAGAATCAATGAAGCTGCTAGATGGAGAAAAAGAAACTGAAGGGAGACAAAGACAGAACTGGAGAGAATAGTTGGGAGGCTATCATCATAAACTGGCTGGGAAATGATGGTGGCTTGGACCAGTGTAGTAGCACTATAGGGATCAGAAGAAGTGATGGAATTCACAACTCACTTTTAAGGTAGATCCAAAGGTTTTGCTGATAATTTGGATAAGGAATATGAGAAAAAGAAAAGAAGATTCTAGAGGACTCCAAGGTTTCTCATCTTAGCGACTACAGACATGAGGTTGACATTAACTGAGATGAGGAGAATGACCAGAAGAACAGATGTGGTGGGGCTGGCATGAATTCATTTTTAAACATGTGAAATTTGATATGCCTATTAGACATCCAAGAGAAGATGTCATATAGACAATCAGATATGTGAAACTAGAGTTCTTACCACCGGTTCTTTGCCAAAATTTCCCATCATCTATTCATTGGCCAGAGTGTGTCCTCCTGTAGTTTCCCTTGAAAAGAGCAATTTTTCCCTGGGATCCCAGGCTCATATGAACAATGGTGCCTAAGTTCTTATGTGTTCAAAACTGTTTGATAATATCAGGTCCTGAAGAGAATGTCTAACAACAGGATCTGTCAATCACAGGTTACAATGTAAATTGGTACAACTGCCATGGAAAATAGTTTGGGAACTTATTTCCAACTACTGTGGAATATGGTTTGGTAACGTATTCAATTTTAAGATTGAATATTTACAAACTCTAACAGCCAGCAATTTCACACCAACATTTATATCCAAGAGAAAAATCTGGACAAATGTATTAGAGGACATGCACAAAAATATCCAAAGTAGTTGCCCAGCAAAACGTGGAAACAGCCCAAAAACATTTCAAAATAACCAGTCAGAAATGTACTGTATTTCATCTCCTCTAATGTGTGCAATTTTTCTTATGATGTCTCAAAAATCTTAGCTTACTTGGCAGAGGTTTTTTATTAGTGATTGTGCCAACCATGAAAATATTGTTCTTTAGCTCCAAATCATCTCATCTATATTCTGCTTTGTGGTACAGCACTGAGAGACCACAACGCACTCCTGTGCTTTCCCCAGCTGGCTCTGTTAAAGGTTTGTCAACAGGGGGCACCAGAGGAGGTTTCCGTGCCAGAGAAGGAAGAAGGGACTTGCTCCTCCTGTTGGCTTCCTGCTTCCTCTCCCCGTGATCTCCCTCCCCTCCAAGCAACCTTTCTTCACAACAGCGATGGCAAATCATTCCTTTAGTGGCAGTTAAACTCGGTTGTAACTTTCCCGTCACATGCAGAAAACCAGCTTGGTAACACTGCCTCACCGGAGGGCAACTACCCCCTCCCCAGAGGCCTAGGCCTGTGTCCCAAGGAGCCCCCTCCTCTGGGCTCAGAGATGCATCAACTGAGCAGTGCTTCCTCTTCAGATATCTGTCTCAGTTTCAGCCCCATATGGACCTTTTTCTAAGTTCTTCCCTTAGTTTCCTCTGTTTTCTCAGCCATAGGACATGATAGTTTCTTCCTGCAGTTTCTACCTTCATGCTATCTTAGAGTCCTCTTTTTACCCTTTCAGTGGAAAACAACTTTATACCTGGTACTGGTGTTTTGTATCAAATTCCTCTGGTCAAATAACTGGTGTGATTTCTGTCTGACTAATACAATAGTACATAAAATAATTGTACCATCTTGGGGTGCCTGGGTGGCTCAGTCAGTTAAGCATCTGACTCTTGGTTTCAGCTCAGGTCATGATCTCATGGTTCATGAATTTGAGCCCTGCATTGGCTTCTCAGAGACTGCTTGGGATTCTCTCTCTCTCTCCCCCTCTCTCTGCCCCTCCTGAGTGCTCTCTTATTCTCTCTTTCAAAATAAATAAACTTTAAGAAACATAATTATACTCCTTATAATTCATAGGGTATTAGATTTGAAGTGTCAGGAGATCATATACAGCAAAATCTTGCAAAAAGCTAAAAACAAAGAAAACTCTATATTTTAGGAACACACACACACGTGATTTATATAGTTCTTATCTCTGATAAAGTTTTTATGTTTGGGTTCATTGAGTTTGTTATTACATAAATAATACCTACTTACATCGAAATCTGCGTGCATAATACATTCATAATACCTATATACATGCATAGAACAATGGTTGAGCTTTGATGAGACTATAAAAAGAACTTTGATTAGTCTGATTCTCTATAAATGACCTCATAATAAAATAAAATCATTTCCCTTTTTACTTAAAGTAAGATTTGGCTATGAAATTCTTGACTCATGTTCATTGCTTGAATGTACTGAGGACATGTCTTCACTGTGTTTTGGTACTGAGTGTTTCTATACTGAAATCAGATGCCACCCTGCTTGTATTTCCCTTAAAAGTGAGTTCTTTCATCTGTTGCCTGGCTTCCCAAAAGGCAAGGATTCTTTCTAGATCTTTAAAGGATTCCAAAAGGGATTTGTTCTGTATCTTTAAAGGCAACAACTTCACCAAAGTGTGATTTGGTGTTGATGGTTCTGGGTCAACTCTCTGTTGCTCAGTGTGCCGTGAATTTTCTTTAATTACATGTTAAAACACTCATTCTGTTGCTTTCTTTTGGGTTTCTTCTTTGGAATTCCAATTAAGTGTACAAGGGCTATGCTTTGCTTCACTTCTTTACTTGTGTAGCTGTGATCTGTCACTGACCCTATCTCTGTATTTCTCTTTTCTTCTGTTTGTTTTTTCCCATTTCTATCCTCTGTGTCCTTTACTGTGGCCTCACTGTTGTCAGATTTCCCTTATGCCCGTCCTACTTTATGTTTTATTTCTGTTACTTTTTGTCTTGCTTTCTTTCCTGAATTCTGCCATTACCTTCTATTGTGTGCTCCTCTCTTCCCTGATGTATCCATCTTGGTTTTCATGGTCAGGATTCATTTAACTTTTTTTCTCCAGAATAATGATAAATTATTTGTTTATAATTTTTGTCTGCTCTATCACTTTCCCTGAAAACTTTTCTTTGTCTTATATAAATGTCTTGCTGTTCTTTCCCACATATTTTCTTAGAGTATTTTTGGGTGACTAGCATACATTTCCTTTAATTTTTCTCTTTTTTTTAATGTATTGTCATATTGTCCTGAACCATTTTTTGAAACAGGTTAGAGGTGGAGGGATAGGTTAGGAGGAATAAGGGCCAGGGTAGCTCTCTTTACTTAGTAACTGAAGAGCTGTAACTCCTCCCTTCATATAGTGAGAAATGTTTCCTTGAAATATGACCCTGTTGTGTGGCCACATCTTCTGTGCCTCCCTGAGCTCATCCTGGTTCTGTCTGACTCGTCCAGCCAGGCCTATGCTTCCCCAGTTCCTTGACCAGTACTGCAACCAGGAGACTGTCTTCAATACAATCCCCACACTTTTTGAGGGTGTATTTTTGTTGATGCTTTCTAAAATACCCAACTCTGGACCCCCAGGCACCTTCCACATCTTTCTTCTCATCCGTTCCTGGTACTTCTAACCTCTCTGATCTAACCCCTACCTGCAGCAGTTCTCTCATAGGTGGAATATTCTCCTCCTGAGGGAGGAATTCTCTGGAGATTTCTGAGCCGCACCACCACTAAGCCCTCTGTCCTTCCCATTCTTCCCTGATGCTTCCCACCTGGCTTCCTGTAGACTTTTGCTGGCTTCAGCTGTTCTTGGCAGTTCTTAAATGTAAATGGAGTTTCCAGGTTTTCTCTGTCTCTTGGCTTCACTATAAACAAATTGTGTGACTTCTGGAAAAATTCTCTGTGTGGTTTCCAAGAGGAGTTGAAGCAAGATCCAGAATTAAGCTGGCACCATGTCCCTACCAGAAGTTCTACAACTGTGATCTAAAAAGAAGAGAGAAAAACTGCCATTGTATTCTCTTCAAAATCTGTTTTCAATCTTTCAAAGAAAGATGTGAAAAATGAAGTTGGCCTGAGGTTTGAGGCGGATATTGTGACTGGTGCTCATCTCAGTCAACTGTTTTCTTGAAGGTTTGGGAGCACATTTGGTGTAGCAGGAATTGAGCGGGCAAGGCTAAATCGAATATTGAGAATGAATGGGCAGACATTTTCACAGGACCAAATTTGGTACGCAGTTATCATGATTTCTTCGTTATTTTCTTGTATTAATCATGGTGAGAGAAGTCGAAACAGCAGAGAGGGAGGGAACACACTGAAACTTTGTTATTAAGCCTATGAAAAGGAATAGAGGAGGCAAAAGGAGACTGGGTTCTGAGCCTCAGTGCAACCAGGAAAAACATCCTCTTCAGACAAAAAGCAATTACATAAAAATTGGTTCAGAAATATCATGTCAGAGCTGTGCAATCTTAAGAAAAAATTTACCTGGATTTTGAAAGCCAATTTATAAGAAATTTTAATATAAAGAGTTATCATGTTATTCATTTAAATCTTGTTAAATGAAGTAGCTCTTGCATTTAGCTAGTCTGTTTATTCTCTTTGTAGGATTGTGGCAAAGTCTTAACTACCTGGATTGTTAACCCCATCAAACCTCAGGTTATCCACCAAAAGATCATTGCATTACCATGTTTAGCTGAACCACCAACTATCTAGTGACAACTAGCAAGTCTTTGCCTTTAAAGAAACAACTGGTCTCTTTAGCAACAGAAATGTCAGGAAGTCTGGAAAACCCTCCAATTCCAAAGGATCATAATCTGAGTGGCTGGGTTTCAGACATCCTGACAGAGGGCAGAGGATATTATTTTGGTTAAGAGACTCTTTTCATAATCCCTCAAATCATAGGAGGTTGTCCACTCCCAGCCTGCCTATACATCTGGCCTCCAGTGACTCTGACATCCCTGGCCAGATGCATTGTTAACACATTCCACTGAATGTTGTGAGTGGGTATCAATGTGACAGCAGGGAAGTGTGGCTGAAATGGATCTCCCCAGTCCCAGGACCTTGTCCTGCTTGGCAAATACTGTAATACTTGACTTTATTATAGGGATTAAGACCTCTGATTTCAGGATGTAACATCAACAGTCCTCTGTTAATCCAATAATGATTCAACAACCGCTCTTTAGATCCTTTGATTTAGTGAGATGTAATGGGGTAGTTTTTAGGTTCCTAAATTCCAACTACATTAATTGCTATACTTAGAGTGCAGCTGTCGAGCCTTTAATCCCTCTCTGCTGCAATGATATTTAATTGAATTGAATTATATTAAATTACCCTGAATGTACTCATGACTGTTCATTTGTTTGTACTATTAATTTTTTTTTATTTTGAAAGCAATCAAAGTTTGAGGTACAGACCAGAGTACTTCATGTTTTCTCATATAAACCTAAAAAATAGAGATAAAATAATGCACTAATGAGGCAAATAGACAGTTTCTAAACAATTTTTCGTCAGAGACATTTGTCACTATTTAATGGTAAGTGATACATTTATATGCACTGCATTTCAATTGCATCTATAATCATTTGAAATTAAATAATGTAAATATCTCTCTTCCCTTATTAGACAAAATTTGTATCAACACATTGTGAATCGCAAAACAGACCAAGAAATGGAAATAAAGACTAAAAATACATGCTGCTTAGAAGACAAAAATATAAGAGATATGAGGTCATGGGTATCTATTGTGCTCAGGTAAGCACTAAGGGTAACACACTTATTATTTCATGAAGTACAGCAGCAGGGCAGGGCTCCTGGGTGCCTGTGAGCCTCTGAGTCACAACCTTTCCTTCCCTGCACCTCACTGGTATGGCCCATAGGGAAAGGTCCATGAGGCCATCTGCAAGGTGCACTCCAAGCCATCTTCTGAAGAAAACAGCTCCTATACTCCTTTGTGCACTAAGTTACTACAGCTTGAGCCAAATTCAAGGAGTGAAGTGAGCCATGCTATCCTGGTCACCTAAGCCAGAGTCACTGGTGGGGTGGGCTGGACATGAGAAAGGCCAAAAACCACTGCTGGACTTTGGCCGAGCTCTTTCCCATCAGGTGCTTCGTATGGAGTAGTAACAAACAGACTCAATCAGATCCTCTTTCTTAGAAAAAAGGAATTCCCGGAGTGCATAAGTCTGCAGGTGGATCCCAGAGCTTGTAAAGATATCATTCTTCCTCTGTGAGACCTACTCTCTAGTCAACTGCTGATGTATGTGGGACCAAAAGTGACCATACAACCAAGAAGGAGGTGATAATTGAGCCATCTGACATGCCCCTGAATCCCAACCTTTATCACAACAAAGGTTACCTGAATACCTCCTTTCTCGTAATCTTAAAAAATCCACTTTACCCTTCTGAATCAAGGTCTCTACTCTCTGCTGTTTCATTTTCCTTGCTGACCAGAGGGAGTATGAGAAAGCAGAAAGGGGACAACCTTGTTGCTCCCCAGATATGAGCTTTGTTTCTAACTCTGCTACTTGCCAGATGACAGCCACTGTCAAGTCTTCTCTGAGCTTCAGATTCCTTATCCCGAAAATGGGAATAATCTACATATGACCTGCATGGTCCCCTTAAATCATTTAAGATAAAGAACAATTTTGTAAGCTGTCAACTAACGTACAGATATTATTATTTGAATCCTTAGCTAAACTGTGAGGGTCTCTAATAGCGGCACTTCTTTCTTTTTATCTCCTGTCCTGTATAATAATGTTTGAGATCACCAGGCAAGTTTAATAAATGCTTGTTGCATATGTCACTGCATCATAACCATGCTCTACATAGGTTATTCAAGAGGGGCACCATGTAAAGGAGGAAAGTCCAATAGGAACCCAAACCTTCACACATATTTCTTAAAGAAGGTAAAACTCAAAGGTAACTCTTGCTAAAATTCTCTTCCTCTCATATGATTTAGCACCACATATCTCCCAGGGTCTGTCACTAGTTTTCTTTCCCTCATCCCCCGTGACTCTTCTTGGCCATGACCATGACCTTTCTCTTGCCTTTCTCAACCTCTCCCCAAGCCCTTCATCACCAGCACGTTCCTCCAGACTTCCGAAGTGTCAGCTCCCCACACTCATTGTCCTCTGGGAAAGAAAGTTCCACATTCTCTTTCACTACTGTTTTATAGAGCATTTATCCCTCAGCCCATTTTTGTGATTGGAGCTCACAACAAGCGTAGAGGCAAGTGGAGGGGGTAAAAAGGAACAGTGGCAAAAACAAAGCCTAGTTTATTTGGCAGAGAGAAAGGGTGGGAACATTCACCTATGTTGTCATTTTTATCCTCTCCCCTATAGATGATTGGATGAAGAATTGGCAAGTTATGAGTACGCATTGAATTCCTACTGGGAATCAGGTTCTAGTAATGATGTGATAGAATTGAGCTACCTTGTCTCTGTCCTTGAAAGCTTTGTGCCTCAGTGATTTACGCAGAGCCTTGCACATGTCCTAGAAGATGCTACAAATACTCAAGAGAGTGAAGATAATGAGGTACTTTCATGGGATCAATCTGGAAAGTGTGTGCAGGGAACAAGAGTTGCTGAGATCACAATGATTTCAGGGAATCTGTAGGGAGTTGGCTGTTGCCTGTAACAATGAAGTTTTCATTGGGATAAAGACAGTCTGCCTTATGTTTGGCAAGCAGAGAGGAGAGAAACTAATTTGGCTGAACTAAATATCTATAAAAGTTTGGCATCTCTCCCTCTATAATTTAATGGGTGGAGAAATGTAAAGTTTTGGACCAGAAGCTCCTGAACCACGTTGTTGTTGTTGTTGTTGTTGTTGTTGTTCTGTTTGAATCAATTTTGCAGCTTCTTTGTAAGTAGTGCCCAAATAGAAGTATTTAGAATTGAAGAAGAAAGTACTAAGGGAACAGAGAGGTACCTGTGCTGGTACCATCCTTAAATTTAACCAATTTTGTTGTAAACATGTTGAAGTCAAGTAGACTCAGCTAGACTTGATGAAGGATTCACTTTATCCTCAGCACTGTAGGAGATACCAAAATAGTGTTTTCTTTATAAATTGGGGAAAGTAATACTTCTCAACAACTCCCTAAAAAGGTGATTAAGAGGATTCAAAAGGATAATGAATGTAAATGGTAAGTATGCATCTGATACAGAGCAGGAGCTTAATAAATATTTGGGGATGAATGCATGAATGAATGAATGGACAATGGGAGTAGATTAGCCTTGTGACTCTCTAAGCCATATAATCTTTTTGATTCTTTGAAATAAACCTGGGACTGAGGAGTTAAGTAAGAGTCATGAGGTCTGAATTGAGATCAGTTCTTTATTCTGAGTTGGTTTACTTTACCCCTTCACCCTTCACTTTCCTCACTTATGAATAGGGATAACAACAGAGTCTACTTTGTAGGATCGATCTTAAAAGCATTTGGAATGATTACCATCGTGGAAAATCCCCTGCCCATTTGAAGCAACTGCATCCTACCCAGTCACTGCTGTCTTCTTTTCCCAATCAATCAGGTCCAGAATCTCCTAAATTGACCCTTGCCATTAGTAAAACCTTCTCAGATCCAATCCCAACAGTCAGCTGATCTGTCTAAAATGAAAATCTGGTCTACGGCCATACCACCCTGAATACTTCTGATCTCGTCTGAAGTGAAAATCTGGGGGCACCTGGCTGGCTCAGTCGGTAGAGCATGTGACTGTTGATCTCAGGGTTGTGAGTTTAGGCCCCACATTGATCGTGCATGGAGTTTACTTAAATTTAAAAAAATAATAATAAAAATTTAAAAAGAAATAAAATGAAAATCTGATCCTGTTATCTACAGGATAAAAATCCAACTTTCTTCTCAAACAGAAAGCTCTTCATAATCTGGTAGTACAGCGAAGAGAGCAGAATTCCATCTGTATTCCTTACTTGTAGGCCTTAGACAAACCATTTAACCTCCCTGTGGCCCAATTTATTTTTCTAACAAATAAGGATTTAATAATGGTGTGGTGGTGAATGGACTCTAAGATTGCTCCCAATTGAACCTACCTCAGGGTACACTCACCCTTGTGTAATCCAGTCCCTTTGAATGTGCATGAGACCTGTAATGCTTCTAACCAAAATAATATGGTAAAGTGGACAGGATGTCACTTCCAGGAATTACATTACATAAGACTGCAACACCAGCCTGGCCGGGACATGCTATAGATCTTGCTCACTTTGAGGAGGGAAGCTTCCATGTTGGGAAAGCCCATGAGATAAGGAAAGAAGGAGGCCTCTAGTTGATAGCCAGCAAGAAACTGAGGACCTTAGTCCAATAGCCCATAAAGAACTGAATGTTGCTAATAGCCCCCAAAGCTTGGAAATAGATTCCCCCCTATTCAAGCCTCAGCCGAGACCCTAGCCCCAGCCAACACCTTGATTGCAGCCTTCTGAGACTCTGACAGAGGATGCAGCTGAGCTGTGCCTGGACTCCTGACCTACAGCAAGTAAGATAATAAACGTGTTGTTTTAAGCCACTAGATTTATGGTCATTGTTATGCCATGATAAATAACTCTTACAGGTGCCTTCCCAGAGCAGGGATGGCTGGTGCTCATCGAATATCCATGTGCTTCTCTGCATTTCCAAATTTCATTTGCAGTGAACTTGGGAATATATGACTAGTTCTAGCCCACAGACTGAGCAGAAGTGACTGCAAGCAGTTATGAATCAGAGTATCTCTTCTATCCCTTTTCCTCTGTGCTGGTGGCCTTAGAGGCCACATGATCCAGATGTCATGGCTACTAGATATAAGTAGGCTGCCTGCCCCACGTTGGACCTTTAGAGATGAAAAATAGATTTTAATTATACTAAGTCACTAAGAGTTTGGGGTTTGAATATTAACCTTGATTAACAAAACTACCCCCCCCAAGAGCTGTTATAGGATTAACCATGATGATGTAGAAAAACAAAAAGTATAAGTTGTACAAATCGACACTCAATAAATTATGCCACTTAAACTTTATCCAGCCTTGTATTCTACAAACCTGTACTTTTGAACTAGTTTTTAGTCCTACAATCACACCATGTCATCTCAAACCTTCATGCTGTTCCCTCTGCCTGGAATGCTCTTCCCTCGATCGCACATCCTTCAAAATGTGGCTAAGATGGCACCTTTCCTGGGTTAGGTGGGTTCCCCTTTTCTTTCTGCAGCTGAATGTTTAGTCCATCTGCCACACTAACCACACTGTACTTGCCGCCTCCCAGGACAGGTGGAGAGCACCTTTTCAAGGGAAGGCTCAGAGGCTCTGTCACATTGAAGGCACTTGATAAATGTTTGTCATTTACCATGTCAGATTTACATCTTTCCTCATTACATACCTAGTTGAAGTGGATTTTTTTTTCAATATATGAAATTTATTGTCAAATTGGTTTCCATACAACACCCAGTGCTCATCCCAAAAGGTGCCCTCCTCAATACCCATCACCCACCCTCCTCTCCCTCCCTCCCCCCATCAACCCTCAGTTTGTTCTCAGTTTTTAACAGTCTCTTATGCTATGCTTTGGCTCTCTCCCACTCTAACCTCTTTTTTTTTTTTTTTCCTTCCCCTCCCCCATGGGTTTCTGTTAAGTTTCTCAGGATCCACATAAGAGCGAAACCCTATGGTATCTGTCTTTCTCTGTATGGCTTATTTCATGAAGTGGATTTTTAAAAAAACTTTAAACCATTCCCTTTCAAGATTTTCCCATGACCCCCCACCCCAGGTGCTTTCATCAGGTAAAAGAAGTGTTAATATTCTATTATCTCCCATTACTCTCCATTTTAGACTGAGCTCCAGTACTCCTTTTATCCTTCTGTCATAATTTCAGTTCTCAACACTGTAATCATGTCTCCAAACTCTCTCCCTACTTGTGAAATAAAGAGTCACACAGAGTGTTCTAGGGTTCAGTCATGACCAGGAACAATGGAAGACTCTGTAAGCTATTCTGATTTCTTTGTTCTTGAACCTGATAGTGGTCTCTTAGCTTCTTGTCTCTGGGCCCAAGCATTTATCCATCTTATATTTGTGTACTCTTTTGTATCTTCTCCCTCCAACTTATTCAAGGTCAACTTGTTGAGAAGGAAGCTAATTTTATCTCTATGTTTTCTCTGAGATATGTAATTTGAAATTCTAGTTCTAAATTTTAGTGAGGTCCTCCCATACCTCTCTTCTGGACCTTGGTGAAAAAAGGTGTAGCTGTACTGAGCTCAACCTCTCTAGGTCTCAACTTTGCCCCTCAAAGTTGGCAGAGAGTAATTGCTAACCCCCACATACAACTACAATGTTCTCAGGAGCTTGAACAACAAGATGTGCAAATGAACATACAGTCTTATTAATGGGCTCGCAATAGTTCACAGGTAGAAGTTAAGATGGCTATTCTGATTTTTTTGCAGCATTTCATTTTGGCACATCCAAGGGACAACATTTTCCTCTTTAAGATGCATTCATTTTCTTAGGCATTATTATATCAGCTGTTCATTTGAAATAGAGCTCTCTGTAGACATGCCATGGCCAGTGACCAAGGAAAAGAGAAAGTATGTCTCATTTAGAAAATTGCTCTCGAGATATGATAAATGATACCCAAGTATCAGTGAAGAGCTGGGATGTGTCTTAAAGCACCTACGCTATGCCCCAGGGGCTTAGTAATGGTAAGATATTATCTTTAATAATGTTAATGAAAATGATATCTTTAAATAGCATTCTCCAATTTTCCAAGCATTTTCACAGATATTATTACATTAGATCATTGCAGAAATTCTGTTCTTAGGTGTAGTGTGTGATTCCTATTTTAAGATGTGGACTCAGAGGACTTCCTCATATTCTCACAGCCAAAGTAAGTAGCAGAGCTGGAAAGATCATTTGGTATTTTTCACCCTGAAGCCACTTCTATTTTTATATAGTATCGTATGTTTTTCACTATATTCTCTATAGTTGCTAATAAGCTTTACTTTCCTCAAATAAGTCTTAAAAATAAAATTCTTTCCAAGTTGTGTTTGATTTTATTGCTCTGGGTTTTAGCCACATAAATAAACATCTAAGCAGTGATCTCTCGTTGAAGGTTTTATTATTTTCCACTGGCCAGTTGCTCATTTGTCCTTAGGGCTGCAAAGCTGGGGCCACCCTCAGCTTCTGGAGACTTCCCTCTGGTCCTTGCCTGTGGTCCTACATCTTGGAGCCAGCATGTTGAATCTATGTCATGCTTCCACTCTCTCTGAGTTCCTTTTCTGCCTCATATCTTTTGGCTTCCTCTTCTTCCAGCACAAGACTGTTCTCTGTTCTTAAAGGCAGAAGATTTTCATTGTGAGGGCTGTTCCAAGGTTTCAAAAAGAGAGCAAAGAGTATTAGCAAGTTCTTTTGACTAGCAGATCCAAGCTATGTTCTCCAATATCTACTTTATAAGTAATATGTGAGAGTAATGTTTTCATCTCCTTGTATTTTTAGCTCCCATCTGCCTGATTCTTATGTGTAACTTTCAGTCAGTTCCAAATTCCAGTGAGGAAAGGATTGTTATTTATTGGTTTCCCTCAAATCCCAACACAAATAAAACATGGACAAGACCAGTAGCCTCTTGAGAATTTTTTTGGTGATTTTTCTATGCTTTCTGTATTAGTTTTCTGTTGCTGCCAGAACAAATTACCTCAACCATAACATCTTAAAGTAACAAAAACTTTGAGGCCTGCCTAAGAATTTTTTGTCTACTCTGAAATCGTAAATATTTTCACATATGCTTTCTTTGAGAAGCTTTTTAGTTTTTTGTTTTTGTATGAGATCCATGATCCATTTTAAGTTGAGCTTTGTGTATAGAACC
Source organism: Panthera leo (assembly GCF_018350215.1). Taxonomy (NCBI): domain Eukaryota; kingdom Metazoa; phylum Chordata; class Mammalia; order Carnivora; family Felidae; genus Panthera; species Panthera leo. The sequence goes on along the minus strand of NC_056685.1, from coordinate 62,570,827 downwards.
AGGTAATGGTATGGTATGATAAACAGCAATGTTCGTTTTTCTTTTCCTCATGGGTATCTAGTTGTTCTAGCGTCATTTGTTGAAAAGACTATTTCTTTTCTGTTGAATTTCCTTGGCAACTTGTCAAAAATCAATTGATTAAAGTACAAATAATATGTCTACTACGCTATACTTTATATAAGGAAAAGGGGGTATAAAAAATTATACATGTAATTGCTCACTTACACACCAAACATACAGAAAGGATAAACTGAAGCCTAGCGAGATTTACCTACAGGGAGCAGGAAAGAATGGAGTGCGAGAGTGGGGAAATGGGGACCAGCTAGTGGGAGGACTTGGTGGGGAGAGCCACCTTTCTGATGATAACTTTCTACACAGCTCTGACTCAGAACCATGGCAATATTCCACATACTCAAAGAATACATAATTAATTAAAAATCAACAGGGAAAAGGGTGCCTGGGTGGCTCAGTTGGGTAAGCATCTGACTCTTGATTTCCGCTCAGGTCATTATGTCACAGTTGTGAGATCGGGCCCCACGTTGGGCTCCATGCTGAGTGTAGAGCCTGCTTAAGATTCTTTCTCTCTCTTCCTCTCCTCTGCTCACGCATTTGCATGCTCTGTCTCTCTTTCTCTCTCACTCTGTCTCAGAAAAAATCAGGGCACCTGGGTGGCTCAGTTGGTTGAGTGTCTGACTCTTGACTTCAGTTCAGGTCATGATCTCATGGTTTGTGAGTTCGAGCCCCACATTGGGCTCCGTGCTGACAGTGTGAAGCCTGGTTGGGATTCTTTCTCTCCCTCTCTCTCTCTCTCTGCCCCTTCCCCGCTCACTCTGTCTCTCTCTCAAAATAAATAAATAAGTAAACTTGAAAGAAAAAAAAATTTAATGAACAGGGATATAAGGGAACTCAAAATGGAATACAAACATTAAAAAAATCAAATTTAACTATTATATATGAATAACATAACTACACTGAAGGGGTTGTAGAAAATACTAATCTCAACAATTTTGGAAAACAGTATTTTTACCTTTTATTATAAAACCAAAGCAAAAAGCACTAGAACTATAGACATATATTGTACTTGAGTTGGTAAATTGGTTTCTCAAAGGAGTGTGGTAGGTTAGCAATTCAGAAACTACCTATGTGTACATGAGGATTGAAAAAATAAGTGAACATATTGTGGATAATAAGAGCCAGGTTGCTCATGATCAGAGAAAAAAGTAACAAATAAAAAAATGTAAGACCCCGTGGTGTAGGATTAGAATTACAGATATAAGAATGAGCTCATGAGCTTTAATATACACACATATAGATAGATATGGAACTAAATATATGTAGGTAGGAGTTAGTGTGTGTGTGTGTGTGTGTGTGTGTGTGTGTGTGTGTGTGTGTGTGTGTCACCTCTAGGAAGGGCCAGGATTGGCAGTGGCATTTGTACCTGAGCCTCTCTGACAACAGACTATAGTCTGCTCACCCCAGTACCTTGCACCGCCCTATCTGCCTACTCCTTACCCTGCTTTATGTTTTCTTCCATAGCCTTGGTAATGTGAACAGGTCTCCCACACTCAAAGGCTGAAGACACTGAAAGAGTGAGGGAAATGCTCCTTTGCAATGGTATTGGAGTAAACTCTTTTTCCTTAGATTGATTAGCTGCAAGTTTAAAATTTCCAAATGTAATTGCCTTTAAAAATTGGTTAAATCTGGAAAGGGGTGGGAGTCTTCAGCAGACTGGCAGTTATGTGCAGATTGTTTGACTTTAATATATTTATAGAAGCTGTGTCTGTCACCAGGCCTCTGGGAACACTTGTACTATTTAAAATATAAATTAGAAAAATATGCTGACGGAATTGTCTGCCCTGAGGAATTTTCCCCTAATCATAGCCCTCATGCCAATGGAAGAATTTCTTCTTGGCTATCCCTTTCTAGACAGAAGTTGGAGCATGCAGCTGAGACTTAAAAGTTTACTAATGCTTAAAAATTAACCAGAAACGCTTTGTCCCAACACACATTCATTTCAGGCTGGAGATCCCCCCCCCCCCCCCCCCCCTGCCGACAGCATTTCCATTCTTCCTTCCTATTCTCCTTTCCCCCACCAGGAGTTCCCCCCCTTCCCCCTGACCTCCCTTCTCCCACATGCCTTTCAGACGTCTGTGGCTTTGCTGTGCTGTCCCCTTCTTGCATGACCTCACTGGTTCCTTGTAACCACCCCTAAGGTCCTAAGACCCTGTCAGAATCTGGATGCAGCCAACTCTACTGAGCTCCTACTGTCCCCTCCTCCTCCTAAGTCCACATATCCCACATTTGCATCTGCTCGGTTCCCCACCAGCTTTTACTCCCTGCTGCTGACCAGGATCCAACACACTCCCACTCTGGTCTTGGCCAATTGGTGAAGATCCCACAGAGCTCCTGTCAGGGGTGACCTGCTCTGCCTCACATAGCTAGTGGTACTTTATCTGTTTGCATGGGGTCCTTGCATAGAGTCTTTGTTGTTACTGATGCTCATTGTATATATTTCCTGCCAACCCAAAGCTCTAGGAGAGCACAGAGTCTGTGATAACCGAGGTAAAGTGCCTGACACCCTGCCTGGCAGGCACACAAAAAAGCTCTTGATAAATAGACGTTTTCACTTCTCTCTCCTACATTAAGAAACAGTTACCTACAATGCCTGGCTTTTAGTAGATGCTCAATAAATATTTTTAGATAATGTACTGTGGCAGAACTTGTTAGAGAGAAATTTGAACAATTAAGTATTTAAAAAACATTTCGGGACTCAGATTTTCTACTTAGGGAGTCTAGAGCCTGGGTGTGTGTTAGGTACTGTTCTCAACAGCAGTGTGATACTGTTATAATCACAATCCTAGGCAGATCCTGACTTTTAGCCCCAGAACCCACCAATGGAGATGCATCCTTACAATGCCTATGTGATATGCACTCCACCCTCTCCAACCTTATCTACTTTTTCCCCTCTTTCCCACTCTTCCTCAGCCATTCTGTCCTCTTCGATGTTTCCTCAACATGCTAAGCATGATTCTGCCTCAGGGCCTTTGCACATCCACTCTTTGTCCATAATACTTTAAGAGATCTGTATAGCTGTTTCCCTTCCCTCAGTCAAGACTTCTCTCTATATTACTTTCTCATTGGGGCCTTCCCTCACTATCCTATTTAAAATTGCACACAGACACACATATCCTTTATCCCTCATTCCATACTTTGCCCTCATGAGCCTTTATTACCTGATAATATACTATGTAATATATTTATATTGTATATTTTTTTTCTCTACTCTCCTTCCACTGCTATGAAAGTTCTCTGAGAGCAGTGATTTTCCCCCATTTTATTATCTTCTATATTCCTAACCTAGCATCCATAAGTAGATATTTATTGCAAAAATGAATGAAAGCAATCAGGTAGGATACCAATTTCCCCTGGTTCTGTAAAGAGATACATCCTCTCATTTATGGCCTTCTCTGTTTGACAAATGTAGTCTCCTAATCACATTGACTAATGAACAACATTTGCATTGCATTGAGATAAGTTACTTAAAATTAATTAATTCAAATCAATTTATTTTAAATAAATTAAAATACTTTTTTGCTTCTCTTGCATCTAGACATTGTTACCCAATTTGTTGTTACAACCATAGCTGCTGAAATAGAAGTCTGGAAAATACCAAAATTATAGAAAAAGTGATCATTTCAAGGAAGGCTATAAACATATAAAGCAGAATGGAATTTATACTACACAAACTACTTTTATTCATTAATCCAGAAGATATCTACTGAGAGTGTATCATGTTCCAGGCCAGTTCTAGAAGTTGCAGTCACAGTAGTGAACATGACAGGTCCTGTCCTTATGAAGCTATGTCTACAGACAACGAACAAAGCACATGTTTCAAGTTAAGGTCAAGGCTGGAGATAAAATTAATGTGATATGAGAAGATACAGAGTGGCCCCTCCTTTTCTCTGCCATTGTGGTGTGTGTGGTTGACTGTTCCCTGCCATGTCTTTTCACAAGACTTTCAGGATCAAGTGATTCCTGGTCAAGAAACAAAAAGCAGAATCATCCTGTTCCCCAGTGGGATTTGGATGAAACCTGGTAATAAAATCAGTTACAACTCCAGGAAGAGACACTGGAGAAGAACCAAAGCTGGATCCACAAGAAATCGCCCATGAGATGGCACATGTATTCATGTTCATCAAGGTCACTTGGTCATACCATATCACTCTCTAAACATCACTGCTACTTGAACAATTAGGTGTGTTTTACTGGGGAAAAAAATGTTTTTTCTCTATTTCTATGCTTCTGCACTAGTAGGTTTGTGTAGTAATAAATATGTGAGACCTTTTGTTTGGGGGGAAAAAGAGTCATGGGATCTATTTTATACGTGCTGGTCAAGAAAGGTAGAGTAGAAGGACTTTGAGCAGAAATCTGAATGAAGTGAGGCAGAAAGTCATATGATGTAGGAACAGCAAGTGTAAGTTCCTGAGGCAGGAATGAGCTTGATGTGTTTGCCATCCTCATCTCCTTCACTGCTGCTGGTGGTTTTGTGAGACGGACATAAAAGCTTACGTGGACCTGTGCATCCTCGGGGAGACATGGAGAACGGCAGCAGAAATGGGAGCAGGTCTCAGTTTCTCATTTTTTACAAGAGATGGAATCAGTGCCTTGCTAATGTGGTCCTAGAACTAGCAGCATCAGGACCACCTGGGAGCTTGTTAGAAATACAGATTCTTGGGTGGCACCCCATACTTACTGAATCAGAAATTGCAAGATAGAGCCTCAAAATCTGCCATTAAGCAAGCCTTCCCTGTAATTCTGATACACAAAAGCTTGAGAAGGTTTGAAAAAGATGATCTTAAATAGCTAAACTTCAATATTCTTATTAAAATGAAACCAAGATCCCAGACTTTAGCCTCTACTACAAAGCCGTAATCATCAAGACAGCATGGTATTGGCACAAAATCAGACACATAGACCGATGGAATAGAATAGAAACCCCAGAACTAGACCCACAAACGTATGGCCAACTAATCTTTGACAAAGCAGGAAAGAACATCCAATGGAAAAAAGATAGTCTCTTTAACGAATGGTGCTGGGAGAACTGGACAGCAACATGCAGAAGGTTGAAACTAGACCACTTTCTCACACCATTCACAAAAATAAACTCAAAATGGATAAAGGACCTGAATGTGAGACAGGAAACCATCAAATCCCTAGAAGAGAAAGCAGGAAAAGACCTCTCTGACCTCAGCCGTAGCAATTTCTTACTTGACACATCTCCAAAGGCAAGGGAAGTAAAAGCAAAAATGAACTATTGGGACCTCATGAAGAGAAAAAGCTTCTGCACTGCAAAGGAAACAATCAACAAAACTAAAAAGCAACTGACAGAATGGGAAAAGATATTTGCAAATGACATATCGGACAAAGGGCTAGTATCTAAAATCTATAAAGAACTCACCAAACTCCACACCCAAAAAACAAATAATCTGGTGAAGAAATGCGCAGAAAACATGAATAGACACTTCTCTAAAGAAGATATCCAGATGGCCAACAGGCACATGAAAAGATGCTTAACGTCACTCCTCATCAGGGAAATACAAATCAAAACCACACTCAGATATCACCTCACGCCAGTCAGAGTGGCCAAAATGAACAAATCAGGAGACTATAGATGCTGGAGAGGATGTGGAGAAACGGGAACCCTCTTGCACTGTTGGTGGGAATGCAAACTGGTGCAGCCACTCTGGAAAACAGTGTGGAGTTTCCTCAAAAATTAAAAATGGATCTACCTTATGACCCAGCAGTAGCACTGCTAGGAATTTACCCAAGGGATACAGGAGTACTGATGCATAGGGGCACTTGTACCCCAATGTTTATAGCAGCACTTTCAACAATAGCCAAATTATCCAAAGAGCCCAAATGTCCATCAACTGATGAATGGATAAAGAAATTGTGGTTTATATACACAATGGAGTACTACGTGGCAATGAGAAAGAATGAAATATGGCCCTTTGTAGCAACGTGGATGGAACTGGAAAGTGTTATGCTAAGTGAAATAAGCCATACAGAGAAAGACAGATACCATATGTTTTCACGCTTATGTGGATCCTGAGAAACTTAACAGAAACCCATGGGGGAGGGGAAGGAAAAAAAAAAAGGAGGTTAGAGTGGGAGAGAGCCAAAGCATAAGAGACTGTTAAAAACTGAGAACAAACTGAGGGTTGATGGGGGGTGGGAGGGAGGGGAGGGTGGGTGATGCGTATTGAGGAGGGCACCTTTTGGGATGAGCACTGGGTGTTGTATGGAAACCAATTTGACAATAAATTTCATATATTAAAAAAAAAACTGAGAACAAACTGAGGGTTGATGGGGGGTGGGGGGGAGGGAGGGTGATGGTTATTGAAGAGGACATCTTTTGGGATGAGCACTGGGTGTTGTATGGAAACCAATTTGATAATAAATCTCATATATTAAAAAAAAACAGTATTGCAACAGAAAAAATAAAATAAAATGAAACCAAGAGCACAAGTTAGGTGGAAGCAGCCTCCATGCTAGGACAGCAAAGAGAAAAATGTGGATGGTACCCTTAACTCAACACTCATATGCAGCATTTCTCTGCCGCTCCTCCCAAGAAACGTTCTGCAAATCATTTATAGCCAGGTACTACCAGTGCTATTCTTTTGGAAATTCTCTCAAAAATGCACACGTTATCTGCATCTCCCTCTCTCTGTGCCCTCCCCCGCTCATGCTCTCTCTCTCTCTCTCTCTCTCTCTCTCTCTCAAAAATAAATACACATTAAAAATTTTTTTTTTAATGGGGCACCTGGATGGCTCAGTCAATTAAGCATCTGACTTCAGCTCAGGTCATGATCTCACAGTTAGTGGGTTTGAGCCCCGCGTCGGGCTCTGTGCCGACAGCTCAGAGCCTGGAGCCTGCTTCGGATTCTGTGTCTCCCTCTCTCTCTGCCCCTCCCCAGCTCGTGCTCTGTCTCTGTCTCTTTCTTTCTCCAAAATAAATAAACATTAAATGCACATATTTTTTAAATGCATACATTGTGCAAAGATCCATAAATGCTTATGAGCAGCTCTAGAGGATGAAAAAGAAGTAAAGGATCAGAGAGAGTAGTACCTGTGGCATCGGGTGACCTGTTGAATAACCCATGGCATCCTCCTTAACCTTTCATATCGTAGAGCTTTGGTTTTGTTTTGTGAATTTGGGTCTATGGCAGTTCAAGGACATGATAAGCTCCTTGAAATTTTATGCAAAATTGTATGTTCATGTTCATTTTTCAGAAGATCAGGTCAGTAGTTTTCATAAAATATCCAAAAGCGTCCATGATTCAAAGAAGATTGAGAACAACTGTATAAAAAAGGGTGGTTATTGAACTCTGGCCAGATATTAAATACAGCTTGAAAATCAAAAAGATTGGCTTTCTTACCCCAGAGCCTCTTAGTCTAAATTCCAACATGGAGAAGAATTAGCTCTGTGGGTGGCATTTTTCTCTGTATATACAATATATCCTTTTAGGACTTATAACCTCATAAACAGCAATTTTATGCCTGTCAGTATTGTTTTGGCTTAAGAGGGTGGGGTCACAAATTCTGCTGGCCTCCTTCCAGATCCACTGTCTTGTTTCCATGGCCTCTGTGGATGACACTAGGTTTTAGAGTCTACTTTTCAAAAAACCTAAATAAGGACACACCTGACATGTAAAGTCCAACTCAATTTTGTTTTCACCCCTGAAGACAAAGTGTCATAAGCAAGCTGGGTGCTACTATGTTGTCATACAAGGGTTCTTTTTTTAAGTCAGAGAGTCCGGAATCCAGAGAAGGAGTTTATTGGGAAAGTAGTGGTAAACTTTTAAGGGGCTGATCTGTACTGTCTGTGGTCAAATCCAGATATCTCTCATTTAATGTCTTAACTGGGGGCAGATTTCATGCCTTACTCTTACGTCAGGTTCTCCAGACGGCTGGGAAGAGAGACGTGCTCAGGTTATCAGGTATGTGATTTTCTTGTGAGAATAGATGGAATGTAAAAGTACAAAAAAAACCTAAACTGCCTCATACAAAGAGAACAGAGCCTCATTTGTAACTGTTTATTTGCTTATTTACAGTGGTAGATCTGATGGTCCAATAGCTGCTTTGGCACAGGGAGTGGAAAGGAGCCAACCCAAGGTACAGAATCTCTGCCTGAGTTCTTGGGTCTCTGATTCCCCCTTCCCTTCTTTGCCTTTCTTCTGGACCGCCCCCCCCCCCCCAACCTGGTTCTCCACTCTTCTCCCAAGGGCATGGTTGCTCTTCACCACCTTCACTCTTTGTATCTCTAATCTTCACTACTGTACCCACAGGCCATACCCCTGTGTGCATGGCAAGCACCCCAAAGGACAAGATCTGATTGGTTGGACCTCTCTCCCTCTTGGATACAACGTCTCCACTGGGAAGAACTCTAGAAACAGTCCTTTGGATGGTCAGCCATTGCATCAGACGGCCCATTCCTGGGTGAGCGAGTGTGGTTACATTTATCATGGTAAAAACCACTTGTGAATGTTTTTACAATCCCAAGAGAAAGCAACTGTCTTCAAAACGATGCTAAGTATATATGGCAGGCTGTGGTACGCAGAATAATATCCTCCAAAGAAGTCCACATTCCAATCCCCAGAATTTACGGATATGTTATCCTACATGGCAAAGGGGAGCTTGCAAATTTGACTAGCTTAAGGATCTTGAGATGGGAAGATTATACTGAATTATCTGGGTGAACCCAATAAGAAAGGCACACAGATTTAAAAATGCTACCCTTCTGGCTTTGAGGATGGAGGAGGAGGCCATGAGCCAAGGTATGCAGGCCACTTATAGAAGCTGAAAAAGAGAGGGAATAAACTCTCCCTCTAGAACCTCTAGAAGGAACAGAATCTTGCCAACACCTTGATTTTAACCCAGTGAGACTGTGTCAGACTTCTCATTTCTAAAACTATAGACAGTAAATTTGTGTTATTTTAAGCCATTAATTTTTCTCAGAAGCAACAGGAAACTAATAGGCCCTCAAAACATTCTCTCTGAAAACATCTCATAGTGATTAAAACAAAAACAAAAACAAAAACAAAAAACAAAAAAAACAGCTTCAGAGGGAATTATAGATTCATTCATTTTTACTCCATTCTGGGCATAATTTATCTGCAACTTTCCTACATATTCACACAGACTTTCCCATAATCTGTTCTTTATTGGCTTGGCTGTCTACTAGCCAGAAAACTTTGATGTCACTTAAAGTTTGGTTGGACTGACCCTGCCTGTCCCTACCCATCCTTCTTACACCTGCAGGGACTGGGCATATAATCCAAACTTGGCCATAGTTGTTGACCCAGGGATAAACACAGAGCACAAACATAAGATTCTCTGGCAGTCGCGGAAGAAGACACTCTTCAAACTGGCGGCATATGAGCGCTGGGCTTTATGTGAGTACCATACTGCTGTGTATAACGAGCCATCTGAAAATGGAGACGTGGAGCCCTGACTTTATCATTTTGGCTCCTAGACTGAGCTCTGCCTGATGTTTGTCTCAATCTTGGCCTTTCTCATTAAATGGGTTCCACATTTAGCCCATCAACACATCCTGCTAGCTTTGTGTTCAAAATACATCCAGAACCCAAGCTCTTGTCAGCACTGTGCTGCCGCTCACAGCACAGCCAGTCATCTCCCTGGGTCCCTTTGGCAGCCTATTACCTGGGCCTCCTGCCTCTGCCACTGCCTCTCTTCACTCTGTTCTTAGCCGGGCAGCCAGGACAACATTCTTGAAATGTCACTCAGATCACGTCACTCCTCCATCGTCTCCCCTCTTCACTCCGAGTCAAAGTCGGAGTCCTTGCAGTGGTCCACAGGAGCCTCTATCAGTGGCTCTCCCCTGCCTCTTATCTTTGTGACTTCCCAACCTTCAGGTCTTTACTCAGATGCCATCCATGTTGCCTCGGGCTTTAGCTTTCTTCACAGCACTCTTATGATCTACATTTTATTCCTTTGTGCTAAAAGACACATTTGGTGCCTTGCTACAAATTACACATTTGTCTGTCAGCACATTTGGTGCCTTGCTACAAATTACAAAACACTGACCTTTCCTCCAGGCTAACATTGCAGCCCACTGAGATTTAAGGCTTGGTGATAGAGTTCCAATCTGCTTTCAGCCCCGCTTGCCCTCTCCACTGGGCACTATTGAGCTTTGCACAGACTGTACAGTGTGTGTGTGTGTGTGTGTGTGTGTGTGTGTGTGTGTGTGTATCAGCCTGTATCTTTTATTGTCTGTTTCCCCCCTTAGAATGTATACTCCATGAGAACAAAGATACTTGGTTTTTTAAAATATTTTGTTAACTATTGTATCCCCAGGTTTTAGAACAATGTCTGGTACATGGTAGGAGCTCAAGAAATGATTGCTAAAACAATTAATATGTTTTATGTTTTCTTTTTTGCTTGAGCTAGCCTGAATTGGTTTTCTGTCACAACCAAGAGTTCTAATATATCCACGCAATGCAATGCTCAAGTATTTATGTTGAACAGCAGCAATGACATAAATTGCTGTCCTCCTGAACAACTCATTTCATGTTTGGATATTTATGCTTTTGTGAAAATTCTTTCTGGTATTGAACTGAAATCTACCTCTCTGAAAATTTCATACATCTCTTACTTACAGATTAGGCAGCACAGAAGAGATTTAATTTTTCTATCATATGACAACCCCTCAAATATTAAAAGGTAGCTATTATTACCTTTGTATCTTCTCTTTTCTTGATTAAAAGCCCCCAATTTCTTCCACTGTTTCTCATACAATATTGTTTTAAGAAATATTATTCTCCAGGGCACCTAGGTGGCTCGGTCGGTTAAGTGTCTGCTCTTGATTTTGGCTCAGGTCATGATCTCACAATTTGTGAGTTTGAGCCCGGCTCTGGGCTCTGCACCGACAGCATGGAACCTGCTTGGGATTCTCTGTCTCCCTCTCTCTCTGTCTCTCTCTGCCCACCCACTCTCACTCTCTATCTCTCTCTCTCAAAAAAAAAAAAAAAAAAAAAAAAGAAACTAAGAAAAAAAAAGAAATCTTACTTTCCTTGTTAACCCTATTTGAATGTCGTCAGGGTTTGTTTGTTTGTTTGGTGTGTGTGTGTGTGTGTGTGTGTGTGTGTGTGTGTGTTCCTCCAAGTCAGAACTGAATGTAACAACACTCTGGGGGTCCAACCAGTACAGGGTAGAGCAAATTTATCACCTCTGATCTTTAAGGTATTCTACTTTCATTAATACAGTCAGTCTATGGTCAAATTAACATTTGGGGAAAGTCAAAACATAATAATGATTTACATTGAACTTACCATGAATAAAAGCCCCGAAGTCTTTGTCACACAAGCTGTTATTAAGCTGCACTAAATCCCATAATTGGACAATTGGCACTTTGGACCAAAATTGCCTGCACTCAGATGCTTGAGCCTTATACCAGTCTCTGTCCTTTGCAGCTTTGTGTCAGCTTCATATTGTACAAAATTCTGTTCTTTTCATCCAAATCCCTCCCTCCCCCTCTCGTCTGACCGCCCTTCTCTCACTGGAGGGTTCTGAGACAGAAAGCAGTCGGCTGTCCCAGCTTCACATTCTGGGGCCATATGGCAAGTCAGGCTGATTCATTCTGGGCACAGACTTCATGTCCAAAACCCAGCGTCCTCCAGGCACCAGAACATACTTGCTTTCCAGCCCCGGTTCTGTGTCTCATTCCAGGGATTTGCTTAGAGCCTCAGTCTTCTCCTCTCTCTTCTTGCTATGATCTTCCCGGGGCATTGTAGCCTTTCTGCTGATCCTCTTTCTGGGGAAAGAAGACTGAGAATCAAATGGTGAACCCTGAGATGCCAGCACTTGCTTGCCAAAACTTTTGAACATTAGCCACCCCAAAGCCCCACAACAATAGTCTACATTCCTATTGGGATACTCACTATTTCTACTGAGAACCATATTCAAAATAATTAGAAATTATTCTCTTTAGAACATGCGAAGTGTATGAATAAGTGGACAAGACAGAGGAGACCCAGTCAGAAAGGTAGAAGGATAGATGAAGACCAAGAGAGAAAATAATTTTGAGGACAAAATTGCCAGCCAAATGTCAAATAATTTGAGCTGAGGACAACACAACTATTGTTTGATAAGTGTCTCTGATATCTACAGGTTTAATCCCTGTCTTCAGTACATTAGGGCACAAACACTGAATATCTTGAATACCAATTTAAAACTGTCACTTTACATGCATTGAAATGACTCTATCTTTGGTACGCAGCTATATTGACCATCACATGCAGGTCTCTTATAGCAGGAGAATGGAATAGAAAACCAGAAATTCTTTTTGTATTGATAATGTACAATTGACAGAATGAGTAGTTTCCATTACTTGCAGGAGACAGAAAAATTCAGAGCTGCTAACCCTTATTCCACAGAATCAGGACAGTCATGGGATTGTGACAGGTCTACAGGGTGTTCAGGACTTCTCCAATCTACGCACAGAGGGAAAGGCAAAGCAGGCATTACTATCTCACAGGTTCAGTGCAAACTTTGGTCTTTGGGTGATGCCTCTGAGAACAGCTCTGAGCTGGGCCATAAGGAGAGCCGGGCTGAACAAGGGGAAGCGGTGGGTATTTATCACTTTCCTGCAATGCAGCATCTATTCTTTTCTTTTGATGACACTACTAGTCTTTTAAATAAAAGTGCCCTGGCCTCACCTAGCCAAGGGTAGGAGAGTGACTCATATAGCACAGTTTGGGTTTTCCCGGGACTTTGAATCTTGAATGCCATGTTGCAAAGATAGAAATGAAAATGCAGATGCTCAGTCATTGCTGGTGTTGTCCTGGCTCCCATCTCTTCATAAGGCTTCCTCTCTACCCTCTCTAATCATCCCAAAAGCTACCCATTGTCCTACCAATATATTTCCTTCTTGCATGATAGTCAGAACTGGTTCTGTTGCTCACAACCAAAGAACCCTGACTGATACAAATACCATGCCCATAGCTGGACTAGTCCCTTTTTTATCCCCCAACCCCAGCCTGTCTTTTCCTTAAGGAAGCCTGGAGAAGAGAAACCCCAAGCAATTCTCCCCATTTCCTCTGATGTTAGTATCAAAGCAACTGTTTCTCCTCTGACACTGATTCTCTTCACGCCAGTGCTCACCTTCATTTCCCACAGATTATGGCTTAAGTCATAGCAGAAAGGGAGAGCCTGAAAATCACGTGAATATAAATTGAACTGAATTTGTAAATGAGACAAAATTAGACATACACACATGCTATCTATAAAGGTTGGTAATGAAATAAGGAGAGACCACATGAGGCAAACAAACAAACAAACAAACAACAACAACAACAAAACCAAGAGTATAATGTGTTCCAGAGAGAAATGTGGTGACAGTTTTGCCAGAAACCCCAGCTATAATGAACACCTCTTTATTATCACTTTTCTGGCCATCCTGGAAACAGCCAAACTCTGAATGAATACCAGGATATATTATATTACCTTCTTTTTGTGTTACAGTCAGAAGTTGTTTCTGTTTACGATTATATTTTTGGCAGGCCTTATTAATTAGTACTGCCAAAACCAATCATCTAACCCCAGATCTGATCAAGTTACTGTCTGCAGTTGTGGTAGGTCCTGAGACATGCTGAGTTTCCAACCAAGCTTCATCCTAAACTTAAATGGCATCTGTTTGATCAACAAACATACCCGATTCTCAAGTTAATTAATGTTTATATGTTTCATCTTCCCAACAAATCTGTAAGCTTTGAGAAGACAGGAACCACTGTGTCATGGAGAAAGCAGAGACTGAGGACCAGACAGAACGGTGAGCCCCAGCTCCATGTGAGTCTGCCATTTGCCACCTGTATTAAGTTCAGGCAAGTTATCTAACCATCTGAGCCTCTATTTCCTTATCAGAACATGGAGAAAAGAATCACCGCATGATGGGGTGCCTGGGTAGTACAGTCGGTAGGTTTCTTGACTCTCGGTCTCAGCTCAGGTCATGATTTCACAGTTCATGAGTTTGAGCCCTGCATCAGGCTCTGCACTGATAGCGCTGAGCCTGGCTGAGATTCTGTCTCTCTCCCTCTCTCTGCCATTCTCCCATTTGTGCTGTCTACCCACCCCCCTCAAAATAAATAAACTTTTAAAAAAAATAAAAATTTAAAAAGAGTCATGACATGATTATCAAACCTATTAGTGTATGTTAATCTTCATTCCATTTTTTCTGTTTCTTCCTCACAATGCCTAATGTAGTATTGTGCATAAAATGGACATTAAGTTGGTATCGGACACCATCTGTCCAACATGTATTGAGTACTGTGTACCAGGAACTGCAATTGGTCCTGAGCACACACCGTGAAAATTCAGCCTTCAGTCAGCCTGGATTCTCCATCATCAGGAATGCAGCTGCTGATGGCTCTTGGCACATGGCTTTCACATCACACAACATCACCATCACAATGGGCTGAAATTTGTTCTCTATGGTGAGATTCATAATGTCCAACAAGGACTCCAACTGATCAAACCTTGTGTAAGGTTTCCACCCAGTTCCAATTAACTGTGGCTAGAAACGTAAACTTCTTGGGGTGCCTGGGTGGCTCAGTCGGTTGAGCGTGCAACTTTTGATTTTGGCTCAGGTCATGAGCATGGGGTCATGGGATTGACCCCTGAATTGGGCGCCACACCAAGTATGAAACCTACTTAAGATTCTCCCTCTCTCTCTTTCTCTCTCTCTCTCTGTCTCTCTCCCTCCACCTCCCTCCCTCCCTCCCCCTGTGCCCCTCTTCCCCACTCACTCACACACACTCTGTCTCTCTCCCTTTCTCTCTAAAAAAGGAAGGAAGGAAGGGAAGGAAGGAAGGAAGGAAGGAAGGAAGGAAGGAAGGTAAAGCTTCCTTACTGTGTCTGTCCCAAGTGCAATCTCATATGTACCCAGGGACAATCAGCATTGGTTATAAGAGAGTAGGTTCCATAAGACAATGGTCCCTCCCTTTGATTGGTTCAGTGGATAAAGGAACATTTCCCAGAAGGGCTGTGTACGAAGAGGATGCTATTCCAGGCGGATAATACAGCATATATCCATGTCAGTATATCTTAAGAGCAGGGTCTTTGTCTTGTTGGTCTTACTCATCTGCCCAACCCATTGACACATGTACATGTATATTTGAAATGTTTGTGGAAAGGAAGAAGATAGAAAAAAACAGGGAATATTTAATTGCTATTTTTGTGGCAATGACTATACCAACAATGCAACTACAGTGTGGGATTTAGAGAGGTCATGAAAGAGATAAAAACTTTAAGTAGGCCTCCAAGAATGATTTAAGTAAGGAAGTACTTGATTAAGTAAGGAAGAAGGGAGAACGCATTTCATAAATGAACCTGGCTTATGTGTTTATGTGAGGGGTGAGGGAAAGCAATCAGGGTTCAAATGGGCCTTACTGGAGCAGTGAGGAAATAATGGGTAAAGATGATAAATCAACTATTGGAGGCAGGCTATTTGAACCCCAAGAAACCGTCTATTCCTAATGTGTTAGTGAGTAGGAAGGCATATAAGTTCTTAATATTTATGAATATTCATGAATATTAATTTAGGAGAATTAACAGTCGCAATGCTGAGGAAACTGGTCATGAAGATATTTATCTGGGAAGTTAGCAATGGAACCCTGAAATGACACCCCGAATCAATAAAGAGAAATCACTGATTCTGTGACAGATTGGAGATAGAAGCTCTATTTCAGCAAAGGGAAACTCAAAAATAACTTTAAAGCTGATGATGATGATGCTGATGATGATACCCCTGGAATATATTAGATGATAAGGAAAGGAGTTCGGGTTGATAGAAATAACAAGCTTAATTTTGAAATCCTAGGAAATTAATTTTGAATTCTAGAAACTAGCAGAGCACTTGAATGGAGGCAGTCAGTAGACTTCTACAAATATCACCCTGAATTTCAGGTAAAATCTGAAGGTGTCTTTTAGGAAGCCAAAATTACTTTAATAATTTTACTTCACAAGGATGTGAGTCTTCACTCTATGGAAAGGTCTGGACTAGGTGTTCTGTCCAAACAAGAAAGATACAATCCCTGCCTTTTAGCCACTTCCCTTCTGTGAGGGGACATGACAAGCAAATGCTTCACTACGATATCAATAATCCTATGACCTTAGGCTGAGGTTTGTGTTTCTTACTGTGTTTTAACTGAAAAGTGGGATTCTACACCAAAAGCAACATTAAGAAATAGTCCTAAACCAATGGGGCGGCAACATTTGCTTTCTTTGGTTGCCATGGCAGTCAAGCTTGGCATTTCATGGAGAAATGTGCTCTCAAGACTCTGAGCTGGGGCATTCTAAAGTGGCCTCTGTTGGGCTCCAGCAGCCTCTTCAACTTGCTATTATCTTTCACACCATGGCCCTAAGTGCTTAAACTACTCTGATAAAGACAGCTTCCATTTAATAAGCTCCTGATTTTTGGAGCTATATACTCTACGTACATCAGCTCTTTTAATTCTTGGAAGTGCCCACACAGAATCTCAAAGTGATGAATAACTAGGTTTCTATTACACAGACACCTTTCATTCATCCATTCACTCGACAGATATTTATTAAACCCCTGTTCCCATCCAGGTGCTATACTAAGCTCTAAAGTCAGACAGTCCCTACCCTTACGGAATTTATAATCTCAAGAAAGAAGATATTGCATTATTAAAGAAGTACTTTACAGTATGATATGATGCTTGCTTTTGTTATAGACAGGAAGTTATGGAAATATATATCAGAAGGAATCTAATCTGGTGGGCAGAGAAGGCCTTGCTGAGGAAATAAGTGACCTTTAAACTGAGACTTGAAGGACAAGTGTTACTAGTTTAGCTAAAAGGGGACAGAAAGTGTAGTCCAGGAAAATATACTGAAAAACATGCTGCAAGCTTGGAAATGAGAGAGGACCTAGGTGATTAAAATAAATGTAAAATGTTCTGAGTATTTGGATCATAGAATTGGAGGCAGAGAGTGAGGGCAACTTGACTAACAAATTACTGCATCAGGATTAGAATTTAGGCCTGTTGGATTCCAATACCTGCTCTGGACATTCTCCCCACAGCCTCTTGAAATGTGCAAAGAATCCAGATTAGGCTGCCATTTTTGGGTGTCCCAAAAGCCAGGAAGAAATGGATTTGTCATTCCAGGATGACAGCGTAGTCCCATTGCACAGGTCTGTAGTTTCAAATAGCAAGAATGAGTTTTTGAATATGCTAACTCTGTGAGTCAGGACTTTCCACAAGCAACCGTGCTTTAAGATTCAGAGAAAATTCCAGTGGGTCGGAAGGGAATTCAGAGGAGAAATGTCTGGTGGTTTCTCAGGTTGATCATTTGAAAAAATTTGCTATCAATATTCAATTTTAAGATTGAAATTTCAAGTTAATTGTTCTTTTTTTCTGTCTGTGAAAATTACTCTTATTTTTTAGAGTAGCTCTTCTGAGAACTGAGACTATATTGTAGAAAGAGGACCATGGTCAGCCATTCTGGTGCCTTTAATCTAGAGAGAGGGTTTAATTTGTAATGTTAATCTGACACTTTTCATAAGCACTATTTTTACTTCAAAAGTATGGGTAAAAAGTGTGTGTGCCATATAAAACTGTTCTGTGGATTATCATGAAAAATGATTAAAACATAGTTAATGATGAATATATGTGCACTTCTGACAGCAGCATTTACATTGGATATCACATCTCTGTTTTGCTCTTATAGTAAATGAGTAAATCTAATGCTGCAAATTCTCAAGGCAACCGTGGGGAAGACAAGAAAAGTTCAGTCATTAATCACATTGTGAAACTAGACATAGCAGAAAAAGAATTGAAACAAAACTCACTGGACCAAAAATAATCCATATTGGAAAGTGTAGATTTGCCTAGTCAGATGTGGGATTCAAGTGATATTTGTTTTTCTGAGCTGTCTCCTGACCTAAAATAGATAGCAGTAGTGAACGAAACATTATACATTTCCTTTTCTGGGCCCAGTAAATTGGGAATTAAAAAAATATGCTCTATGTGTTAGAAGTGCTTTCCCAAAAATTCTTATATAATTCATCAGTTAAAGTTAAGTGAAGCTATCATTCATATTGGCACAGTTAAATATTATATTATGACGATTAAATAGGGGCAAAGATTTATACCATGAGGATATGTATAATATAAATGTATAATATAAAATGATGGATATAATCTGAAGTTACTGAAATAATTAAACATATGATACATTCTGCAAAGATTTTCATCATCTATGAGCTCTAGAAATTTTATCGTTAAAGTTTCTTTTGTTATAAAGGATTTCTAGACAAATGTTTTGGTTCTGTTAGAAACATAGATGTAGAAGAGCTTGACAAAATCGGGGTTTATCACAAGTAGATTCCTTTGAAATTCCTTATAGTTAACGTGCTAAAGAAATAATACACCACGATCATTCTGCTTTGTTTCCCACCAATGATGTCCCTAAGGCTCATGAATCATGGTTAAGCTTTCTGTTTCCCTTTTCCTTTCACTTAGCCCTACCCCAGCCCCCTGGATGGTTTCCCAAGAATGTTTCCTGGCATGGGCCCCTCTGTCAAGTTGCAAGCTCCCACCCTGGGCGCTGTCATCAGCGCCACCCGGGAAGGCAGCCACCATCTCCCTGCTGTCTGTCTTTGCCAGGGTGTTCCATACACAACTTCTGGAGATACTTTTTCTCAGTCATGCCATTTCCTGGGTCAGCTTCCGTGCTTCTCTCTCTCCCTCTATCTCTCTCTTTCTCTCTGTCTCTCTCTCTTCCACCTTGCCTCTTCTTTTTCCAACCATCAGTTCTCTGGCATGGATGGACTTCACTGTACTTTTCTTGTATTCATGAGCAAATATCTGTTGAGGGAAGGACAACACGAGACTTATCATATGGAAAGCCCACTCTGGCTACAGTGTGGAAGTTGCCTTGTGGTGGGTGTGCCAAGAGAAACCATGGGGTTGGCTGTTCGGAGTTTACTGCAGGAGCCCCAGCAGGGGATGATGATGTCTTGAAGCAGGGTCTTAGCAGTGGACATGGGGTGAAATAATTGGTTTTGCAACCTATTTAGGGAGTGTGTATCCCCTATTCCTACTGAATGTGACTTCCTAGATGTTCAGTAATTATCTCCCCAAACTTTTAAAATTTTATTTATTTATTTATTTATTTATTTATTTATTTATTTATTTATTTAGACAGCACAAACAGGGAATGGGCAGAGAGAGAGAAAGAGAGAGAATTTCAAGCAGACTCTGCACTGAGTCAGTATGGAGCCCGATCCAGCACTTAGGTCATGATCTCATGGTCCCACAAACTGTGAGATCACGACCTAAGCCAAAATCAAGAGTCAGACATTCAGCTGACTGAGCCACCCAGGCACCCCTCCCAAAACTTATTTATTTTAAGAGAAGAAGAGAGAGAATCCCAAGCAGTCTCCACACTTCAGTGCAGAGCCCCACACAGGGCTCAAACTCACAACCCTGGGGTCATGACCTGAGCCGAAATCAGGAGTCAGAAGCTCAACCAACTGAGCCACCCAGGCACCCCTCCCAAAGATTTTATCTCCACTTTAAAAATTTCTACTAGATATGTGACCCAATACCCAAACTATGTAATCTATGGACTTTAATGCTTGATGCCTCAATTTCTTTATCGGTAAAGTGAGCCTACTAACATGACCTGCTTCATAGAATTGTTTCAACGCTTACATGAGATATGCTTTAAAGTGGTAAACTCAGTGCCTGGCCCATTGTAAGTGCACAATCAATGTTAGTCACTACACTACTCCTACTCCTAATTCTACATCTGACTCTGTCCTGACTAATCCATGATTTTGAACACTTTGTTTTTTATGCTTTCAGCTCTATTTATTCTATATATATGAATCCATATTCATGAAAAAGAATTAAGCACAGCTGACCCTTGAACAACATAGGGGTCGGTGTGCCGAGCCCCCACACAGTTGAAAATACAGGTGTAGCTTTGACTCAAAACTTAACTGCTAATAGCCTACTGTTGACTAGAAGCCTTACTTACCAATAACATAAAGTTGATTAACACATATTTTGTATGTTGTGTGTATTATATATTGTATTCTTACAATAAATTAAGCTGGAGTAAAGACAATGTTATTGAGAAAATCATAAGAGAAAATACACCTGTAGTACTGTACTGTGTTTATTGGAAAAAATTCCATATATAAGTGGACCTATGTAGTTCAAGCCTGTGTTGTTCAAGGGAGGTAGAAGAGATCTCAGGAATTGTATTGTCTCCTCTTTTTACTTACAGATCGACAATATGGTAACATGCTAAACTCAAACGTTTCCTCAGAGCTAGATCCAAAACTAGAACCCAAGTCCCTGAGTCCCTGAGTCCTGAGATATGGGCCTTTTTCTATATATGCTTGTTGTATTGCTTAACTAAAATTTCGGCACCTTGAGGGTGTGGCCCCTCTTCTGGTGACTGGCCCGGTGCTCAGCAGGAAGGCTTGCATGAACATGCCTACAGCCACAATGTTAATCTGGAAGTTAATTCTGATGCTTTATGTGACAAATTAGATTAAATGAATTTATGGGCTAAGCAATTCCAAATCCTGCTCACCACGTAATGAGAGAGATTAAAGCACCCTCAAGGAAGAATACTTTATCTAATGGCCATCTTACCAGGAGTTGAGTCTTTTGAGAATAATGGCCCAACACTCTCAGCATTGAACTATTCCGAGGGCAATCCGAAGGCTGAAGTGATACCGGTAGGGTGCCAGTGAGTGTACTCAGGTGAGTGAGCTCTTCCAAATAGGCCCTTCCCCTTTCCTGGGGCTCCAAGGGAGAATTGGGTTCATGGTCTCAATTCACACAGCCCCCTGTGTAACTGGTTTCCTCACAAAACACAGACGCATATGTCCCACAGCACACACAGAAAGGCTGCCTTCTACCGTGTTTAACTATTCCGCTTCTCCTACTGTCTCAGGGCTGTCCTTTCAGAAGGAACCCAATGGAAGCATTCTTCCTTCTGGAACTTTGTTTTTTGTTTTTAATCTTGCACGTTGTGTTCTTCTCTGCCTTTTTATAATCAGACAAGAGTAAGCATTCCTTTTAAGTGTCCCAATTGGAATCTTAGAACATTTACTTTCCCACCGATCCCAGACCAGGAAAACTTCTCTGGGTTAGTTACTTAGGATTCCACGACATTGAGTCAATGGTTTTAAGATTCTTGGTGAGTAAATAAATACAGAGTGTCTGCGTGGAGTACCTATAGACCACAGTCCACTACGTGACTTAAAGAAATTATCCATGTATTTGTTCCTATGCCTGTTCTATCTTTCTTATTCTCACTTTTTCAGTTTTTAAACTTAATTCTTCTTGCATTTCTTTCCTCACCTGTTTTTGACAATTACCCTTGGTAAAACTTTTTTGTTAAAAAATTCCCCTTACTCCCAAAATTATAATACCCACAAAAATAGGAAAATAAAATTACTGTAATCTTATTCTTATAATATCTAATCAGGAAATATCCACTTTCTTAGAATCATAGAATTCTAGAAAAGAAAGGATCCTTAGGAAATGTGTCAGCTAAAATACAATTTGAAGTAACTAGAATGTTTTTTTAAGTTTATTTACTTATTTTGAGAGGAGGGGGAGGGGCAGAGAGAGAGGGGGAGAGTGGGAGAATCCCAAGCAGGCTCCATGCTGTCACCTCGGAGCCCTACATATGGCTCAATCCCACGAACCATGAGATCATGACCTGATCCAAAATCAAGAGTTGGACGCTTAACCAACTGAGCCACCCTGGTGCCCCTGAAGTAGCTAGAATGTTTTATGATGGCTCAATTAATTCAGTAAAGAATTTTTATATTTCAGTTGTCAGGAAAGTTGTTAAAGCCTTGGAAATGGGCAGGAGAGATTACTAAAGTGTTTGTTAGGTGAATGTGGGATTGTCTAGCAGACCCTCCAGGGATTCTCTGACTCTATGGGATGTGCATATTTGACTGTCTTTGACAAGGCTATTTGCAAATCTGTAGCGATAGAATTCTACTCATGTGGAAAACTAATAACAATGCAAACATTTCTTGTCCCCAGAAAAGCAAAAGATTCCTGTTTATAGCGATGCAAATGAATTTTGTCCACCAGAGAATAAAAATATCTGTAAATCAGCCACTCCTTTGAATCAATTTTAATATCGTACTGGTTTCCTCACTAATCCATGAATTAAATAAAATATTTAACAGATGTTCATTTTGTATTTGTATGAGAATTTATGATTTGGCTATTTCACATCTTGTACTTTATTTAACACAACAGTTCTGGAGAAATCTATGAACTATTTTTCCCTGTTTAGTAAACAGAATACAGTATACTTCATTAGATTCTTAAGAATTCTGCAGTGTTTCAGGGTTTTCGCAGCAGACACCAATTTGTAGGTAATGTAGCTATCTAAGAGGAACAAGTACAGCATAATGATTAAGCACATAGGATTAGAACCGGAGTGCTAAGTTTGAGATCTTGACTCTGCCCCTTTTCACCTGTGTGCTTGCCAGCCAGGTGCTTAACCCTTTGTATTTCAATTTCATCTTTGGTATCAATTTGATGCCAGAACTAAATGAATAAATATATGTAATACACTTGGGACAAGCACACACTCTTGTCGTGATTTGTATTGAGTCATTCTCCAAAACAGTGACATCTTATCTTTTTAACTTCTGGATGCTAAATCCTGCCGTGGGAAGGAAGAAAACCATATAAACTATGTAAGCAATTCTTACCTACCCAGGCCTGGGTGAACAAATGAGCCTGAATCTGGGAGTTGGGGGGGTCAGAGAGCAGGCAGCCCTTGGGTTCTCAGTCCGAGCTACATCCCGACTTGGCCTCTGTGATGGCTTTGCAATGTGTCAACTTGGCTAGTCTGAACTACATCTCCAAGAATTCTTCTTGTATATTTCT
This sequence comes from Panthera leo, assembly GCF_018350215.1. Taxonomy (NCBI): domain Eukaryota; kingdom Metazoa; phylum Chordata; class Mammalia; order Carnivora; family Felidae; genus Panthera; species Panthera leo. Next base: position 62,547,845 of record NC_056685.1, on the reverse strand, counting down.
CGATAGCGTAGATCACACAGGAGATCCTTGCAAAATTTTTGGTAGGCAGAAGGGAGGCAGCAGCCGTTTTGTAATTGACACACGTTGCTGCTGATCTGCTGACTCACCTGATTGCCATGAGGCAGCAGCTAAGCTTGCCTCTGCCTTCCCCTGAATCCTGTCTTGTTTTGTTTGTTTGTTTGTTTGTTTGTTTGTTTTGAGGGCTACTCTCATCACCAAGAAGAGAGGCAACTACAATAGACACAGGTTTCAGTTAACCCTCATGAGGTTCCAGCCTATGTGTGAAATTCCCTTCCTGACTCTGTCATGTGAACTTCAAGATCCAACACCAGACACAGACACACAGCCTTACAGATACTGCTTCACTGGCCCCTGTAATTGTATAAACCAAGTCCTGTAACAAATATCTTTAATTATAGGTATGTAGGTAGATATAGATTATAGATTATAGATAATAGATATAGATATAGATATAGATATAGATATAGATATAGATAGACATATCCTTCTGATTCTATTTCTCTTGTTGAATTGTGACTCATGCAGAATTTGGTACCAAAAATGGGGAACCCAAGAAGAGCTCATTCAATTTTTTATCTACACACTAAAAAATACACATATTTTGACTCATACTCTACATATCATCTACCTTTACCACCTAAAAATGTATCATGAGCATCTTATTCCATATGAGTACCATAACTATTTTAATGGTTAGATAATCCCTTGTAAATATGTGTTATCCTTTATTTATGAAGTACCCAATATGAGCATTCAAATTGTTTCCAATAACAATACCACAATAAACACTTTTATGCATATGTCTCTGCATACTTGTGTGATTGTACTCTTAGGATAAATTCCCAGAAAAGGTATTATTTAGTCAAGTGATATACACAATTAAATTTTTGAAACATTTTTATCAGAATAGTTGTTCCAATAAACTGTCTTACCAACTGTGTATGAACGGACCTAATTTTTCAGAACCTCCTAGGTATTTAAATCAAGACATCCCCTACTGGATTTCAGTGGTTTGTTTTGTGAACTGAAGTAGGTTTATTGTTGCTTTTAAAGATTTCTAATCAAAAACCTCTCTATAAGCCAGCTGGTTGCTTTCCCATTCAGGTGACATCTCCATAACCAATCTTTGAACTCCTTGGGCCAGTGGACTGAAACCAGAGCCACTAAGGTCTGGTTCTCCTGTCCTCTTCCAGGAGGACATCAAGGCCATCGGGCATCAGGACCCTTGGAGACTGTGTGCACAGTAAGCAGATAGCCCAGTGCTCGCTGAGGAAGCTTTCTGAAAGCAGCTTGCTTGTGGGTAGCACTGATGTGCTTTCATTCACAGTGTTTGCAAAGTACTAAAGTAATTGGAGATCTTTAGCAGAAAATCTTGCTGACTGAGAGAGGAAGAACTGCTGAAATCCTTCAGACTCCCACAGCACTTACTCAGAATCATGTGAATGCATTTCAAGTATCTTTTAGAGGATGCTAAGCGGAGTTTGAAAGTTAGCACCAGAGCCTATCCAGATGGCAGTGCTCACATAACTGTTTACTTTCCATCCTGTTTAAAAGAACGCTCTCATGCTGCAGGTTTAGAGGGTGGTGAGGGGTCTCAGTATGACGTGATCCGTTTTAACTATAAAGCATAAATATCCATTAAAATCCTATCCCACCCATACAGTTTTTCTTTTCAAACATAAAAGGAAACAACCCTCCTCTTAAAAAAAAAAAAAATCACTGTGAAAGCTACTCTGGCCTAAATGCAGCAGTTCAAGTGACTTTGCGCTGTAATCTATGGTCTTTTCTCCTCAATCTTTCTTCTCTAGTTCTTGGCCCAGGTGAAGAAACTCCAAATCCTATCTGTAGAAAGGAACTTCACATTGGCAATTGCAGTGTTTTAGTGAGTAAAGGCTAAAGGAAATACTGGTTGATCCACGAGCACAGTTCATTGGTTAGTCAGCAGTATCAGTGTTAATATTGGATGATTGGATTTAAGCAGTTTTATGCCTGGCCTGGAGATGAGGAAAAATATCGACACTGGTGGACCAGGAGACTGAAGACAATTAAAATAATGGACATATGACAAAGACATAGTAGCATTCAAATAACTTTATTTCAGAAATGTGGAACAGAAGGAATTTTTGCAAGTGAGATTTATTTAAAAGACTTGGGAAGAGTCCCACTTCTGAGTGGCTTCTTGGATGTGAGATTGCTGTCTAATTAGTAAGATAAATGTTAAGGCATGTAACCCTGTGTGGATGTGTTTGTGTGCTGGCAGCCATTTAGATGAATGTGCCTCATTTTACCAACAAGGAAAATTCCTCTCTCATTTGGGGTCACCTGAAACATCTTTTGGTTTCCCTTAAAAAAAATCTCTGCTCTCTATTATCCAAACGATCAAGAAAGGAAGTGTTTCTTCCCTTGACAGCTTTCCTTCTGAGCAAGACTTCTACAATTCACAGTCTGTCAAGAATATCAATTGTTTTCAAGAGAGAGACATTTTGTCTATAGAAATAAAAGGGGTCCTCCATCGTCAGACATGCTGCCGGGCAGCTCCGGAGACAAAGCAGCTTCTCATTGTTGTAGTGACCCAGTAGCCAACAGGTAATGATTGTTAGGATATTTCTGGATCCAGTCACATTTCTTTTTTGAGGTGGGGGAGGGGCAGAAGGAGAGAGAGAGAACATCCTAAGCAGGCTCCACACCCAACGCAGAGCCTGATGCAGGGCTCAATTTCACAACCATGAGATCTCCTCAGCCAACTGAGCCACCCTGGCGCCCCTGGATCCAGTAACATTTTAAAAGGGAGACTTGGGCAGGCAGGGAACAGGTTGAGAGAAAGGGATCTTGAGATTCTTTTTGGGAGGGAGTTTAGCTGACTTGATCAACTGGAAAGGAACTTAGAATGCTGAGGATCAACACTTGTTGCAGGTCTCTAATTCTGTTAGAGTTTTAAGGTCACTTGAGTTCGATTCCCAATTTTAATGCATAAGGAAAATGAAGACTTTGACATTGTCTTCATCTGTAAGTTTTGCCTGCTCACTCAGTAGGTAAATACAGGTGCAGCGAGTGAGAACATGGATGGAGGAATTGGATGGATGATAGAACAAAAGAAACACAGTACAAACTGATTTTCAGGCTTGGCTAGAGGAAGCATTTTAGTTAATGAAATATTTTTGGTAACAGAATGCTACACTGCTCTAAGAATACCCCAAACTGAGCATAATTTATACTCTTGTGGTTTCATTGTGGAGGGAGAGTAGGATTGTATAATTCTTCAGGACCTTTGTGAACAACACACATCATTGTACTGGTGGAGTTTCAAGGTGTCATTTGCAGATATTTCTGCTAGATAGAATGTGGGAGTAAGAGTTAACTATCAACAAACCAGATCACTGCCCTCTGAGAGATTACCAACCAAGTCAGGTGACCACAGTAGACCCATTTGTTTAGGATGTGTAAGCACTGGCCTTAGATCTGACACCAGTGATGTGGACTCATTGTCTAAGCAGGAAAGATGTATTCTACTAAGGCACCTCAACTTCTGACCTGGTACCATGGGTGGGTAAGATGGTACAGAACGGATGAGTGAGGGTAGCCTGTAATTTGGGGATAGAGTAGCCTATTTGCAGAGCTAAGTAGCCCACACATAGATAGCAAAGCCATATTCCTGATCTCCAAACTACTGTGCCCTAACCCGGTGATCTCCAAGCTTTTTTTGATCACATACCCTAGCATGCCTTTTTTTTAGCATACACCCCTAATGTATGGATGTTTATCTGTTTGTTAACTATATATGTGTTTTTCTAATAATACATTACATGCTTATAAAACAAATTTTAAAAGACAAGGTTAGGGGCGCCTGGGTGGCTCAGTCGGTTACGCGGCCGACTTCAGCTCAGGTCACGATCTCGCCGTCCGTGAGTTCGAGCCCCGCGCCGGGCTCTGGGCTGATGGCTCAGAGCCTGGAGCCTGCTTCCAATTCTGTGTCTCCCTCTCTCTCTGCCCCTCCCCCGTTCATGCTCTGTCTCTCTCTGTCTAAAAAATAAATAAACATTAAAAAAAAATTTTAAAGACAAGGTTAAAATCAATATAAATAGATATTTAATGGTTTCTTCCTATACACAACAGGGTGGGAAAACCCATACTGTGATTTCTAGCCATCTCTGGAGTATGTTAATTATGCCTCGTTTTCAATCCCAATCCCAATCCCATCATAGATTTGACCTTCAGTAAAAATGTTAAGAAATATGGAAAAGAAAGAGAAGAAGAAAATAGTTAATATATACATAGAAACACACATAACAGCAAGCAAGAATCTATGTGAAGCCACCAACGTTTTCATTCTTGTAACTCATCGCAAAGCTGTGGCTGGTTGGTATTAATAATTTCCTCCTTCCATTACACATTACGTGCTTCCGTTTCCATCAGCCAGGACCTCAGCTGGTCAGGGCTCATTACCTAAAAGTCTTCAGTGACTCTTTCCTTTATTGCTTGATGTAGTTTTCAGTTCACTTTTACTATTGGAAATGATGGTATTAAGAGCAATCAGAGAGAATTCCCTGGGTTCCAGAAATAATACTCCCTGTTCACATTTTTAGGCAGGAATCCAGTTCCCTCTTGATAATCCGGATCAGCTACCCAGCAGAGCAGCTTCCTTCTTTGCCTATTGGTTTCATGGTATGAGGAACTCAAAATGATCTGATAGTGGTCTCAAACTCCAGTTCCATGAAACCGTTGTTATAAGGATTTCTCTCTTAGAAACCAAGACCTCCGGAGGGCAGAGCTTAAAGATGCAGAGATGGATGCAGAAACTCTGCAGGTGGGCTATTTGGTATAGTAATGAGAGACCCATTCCTGCTTCCATCTGCTGAGGCCTAGACAATCCATGTGTGCTGGCTGTGGGAGAGACAGCACCATTTATTGTTACCTGACCAAAAGTTTACACTAGATCTTATATGACAGAACCGTAACTGCTCAGGGTTTTGATGCTATTGTATATGAAAATTTTAAAACTGAATATTCATGCCGTTTGCTGTAGTATATAAAAACACACTGTTTGAGTATAGTAACATTGATCCTGTGCCTCTGACAAGTTCATGAGTTCTAGTAGTTGTTTTATATATTGTTAGGAATTTCTATAGAAAGAAGTATATAATCTGCAAAGAGGTTACTTCTTTCCCGATCATTATTCTTTTGTATTTCTTCTTTCTTTTTTTGTCAGTATGCAGTGACCAAGACCTCCAGCTCGATGTTCAGGGGACATGGTGAGAGTGAGTATCCTTTGGGGAATGCACTCTACTCTGCTCAGCTGACTCTGGTGTCTCTGAGCTCAGAGAAAGGGGCTGGGACCCAGATATGTGAGGAGGGGGGTTGCTGACTGGCTGGTGCAGGTGTCTGCAAGGGGGTGTAATGAATCTGGATCTGCAAGTGTTACAGAATTACAAGAAGAAACTGCCACTATGAGGCCAAGAAGCATTCCTGGGATGATACTCACAGGAACAGGAAAATAGGCAGGAAGGTCACAGTAAGGAAACAGAAACAAGCAAGGCTTTCTTCCTCCTCAGACTTCCAGTCTTTCTCTCGTGGCCCCTATTGGCAAAAGGAACCTAACATGGAATCATTTGGCCAGAGATGTGGTTTACAGAGTCCCAGACCCAAAATCACAATGCTGACTATAGAAAGGTGAGTGTGGAGCCATGAGACAATAGCTTACCAACAGTCACCCAAGAAATACATCTGGAGTTTAGACTCAAGCATGTCTTCTCTTCCATCCAAGACTAAGTCCCAAGAGTCATTAGAACGTCACCTCAGTTTTGTTTTGCTTTCCTAATTTGAGATTTGTTTGAGAAAGACTACCATGCCTCAAACTGATGTGGTTTCACTCTGCCCTGAGATCTGTCTCCTACTGAGATGCCGGAAGCTCAGCCTCACAGGTTCGAGCTGGCTGCCTGAAACGTCTTTTCAGTTTCACTTCACATCCAGCTTTGCTCCTTTACTTCTTCCCCACTTTCCCTGGGCCACTGTAACTTCCTTTTACGAAAGTATTGTATTCTTAGCTCTGCAAAGTGAAAACTTTCTTTTTAGCATTTCCTGTGTTAATTAGTATGTTTCCATTCACTGTGCTATTAATGCAGTAATTTCACCTGTCCTTTCTTCTTATGTATCATTCATATACATTCAACTACATATTCGAAGTGTCCACACACCTGGAAACTTCGGTTTATAAAGCCCGACATTTTTTGCTCCAAGAAGTAGAGAATTTCTCACAGTCACACAAGTAGAGAGAGGCACAGTTGGTGTTCAGCCTCCAGACTGGCTGATTCAAAAGCTGTTACCTTTCCCATTTTCCACTCTGTCTCTCTTCTCTTCTTTTTTAATACTAAAAATAGTAACTCTACTTACATCATTTCATTTTCAAAGTGCTTTCACATATCTTGCAGTATGTGACAAGCACAACTTCTCTGGAAAGTAGGACAGGTCATATTATTTTCTTAATGTTCCAAGAGAGGAAACTTGGCTTAGAACATTTCCCAACTGGGCGCCTGAGTGGCTCGGTTGAGCGTCCGACTTCGGCTCAGGTCATGATCTCGCGGCCAGTGAGTTCAAGCCCCGTGTCGGGCTCTGTGCTGACAGCTCAGAGCCTGGAGCCTGTTTCAGATTCTGTGTTTCCCTCTCTCTCTGACCCTCCCCCGTTCATACTCTGTCTCTCTCTCTGTCTCAAAAATAAATAAACGTTAAAAAACATTTTTTTTAAAAAAAGAGCATTTCCCAATAGAAAGGGGAAAACATTTCTAAAAGGAAACATCAGCCGGTTGTCAATTCTGTCTCCATTCCAATGCACTTTTCATTAAAGCTCATTTAAACAATTCTAAAGATTAATCTTGCATTCGTAACACCTGTGGTCTCCTTGATGTCTACTGCCTGTGTACTATTGACCGTTCTGTATCTTAATAGATGTTGTTATTTTCCGGGGGTTGGGGGTGGGTGGGTGTACGTGCAGGATGTAAATATCTTTGCTGAGTTCTTCTAAGTCTGAAACATATCAGATCCAGTCAGGCAAGATCATTATCAGTATCAAGTCTGAATGAAATTTGTGTTGAATTTATTGTAGAAAACCTTATGTGCTAAGAGTTTGTTCCCCACAATATTAATTGGTGCATTTGCATTTTTATTCCACTATTTGGAGGGCATACCTTTTATTTTTTATTTTATTTTTAATTGTTTTAATGTTTATTTGTTTTTGAAGAGAGAGAGATAGAGCATGACAGGGGAGGGGCAGAGAGAGAGAGGGAGACACAACACTTGAAGCGGGCTCCAGGCTCCGTGCTGTCAGCACAAAGCCCGATGCGGGGCTTGAACTCACGAGCTGCAAGATCATGACCTGAGCCAAAGTCAGACGCTCAACTGACTGAGCCACCCATGCAGCCCAGGAGGGCATCTCTTTTAGAACATCTGGTTCTTCACTTTGTGTATGGTTTGGAAGAGAAAAATATAAAACGGAAGAGTATACACTTGTTTTTTTACTACAGTATTGACCTTGCATTGCTCTGGAGTTAAGAGAGTGCACATGTTTATCACTGATGAATCATCCTAAAAATCTTGTTTTGTTTTATATTAGTGGTGTGAGAGTTTGTAGTTCCACATCCTTCCGGCCTCCTCCTTTCTTTGTGAAAGAGAGTAGCTAGCTTGCAGGATCACAACACCTGTAGTCTTAAATAGTAAATCGGCGATCACTCCACCTCTCCTTAGCGTATACCAGCTATTCTTTATCAGACACTTTCAGCAAAACACTTCTCTTAAAACGAGCAACTTTATCCTTATCCCCCAAGCCACTGGCATATATAAAATAATGAGAAGTTTTTATTAAATGTTGTCTGCCCTATCTCTTTCTTTCTGTTTACAAACCTTACCTCACTGTGAGGATTCATTTTAACATGGCAAGTAGGCTGGGCCACCGGTGCCCAGATATTTGTTCAGGCAGTCTTCTGGATGCTTTTGTGAATGTGTTTTTTGGGATGAAACTAACATTTAAATCTGTAGACTTTGAGTAACACAGATTACCCGCCATAATGTGGGCGGGTCTCATCTGATCAGTTGGAGGCCTTAATAAGACAGAGATTTATATATACATATAAATAAATATATTTATGTATATATTTGAAGATATAGACATAGATACAGATATAGATATAGATTATATAGATATAGATCTGTTTCTTTGGAGAATCCTAATATACTCACTTAATCCTTATAATTGGTAGATTTATTATCACATTTTCATACAGTGAAACTAAGGATCAAAGAGATTAAATAATATTCCCAAGATCATACAGGTAATATGTGGCAGGGCAGGCATTTGAAACTATGCTATTGCCAAAGTCAGTATTCTAACTATTATGCTATATGTTTGTTCTACAATTTGTTCTAATATGCTATACTATTCTATATATTACGATACAAGATCAGATAATCCTCACTAGAACTTGGAAGTACATCCAAAGATCCTGTGGTACCTTACCCTCCAGAATAGTTTTTGAGTTACATGATGCAACTCACATGCTTTTTGGTGTGAAGTGATTAAATGGTAATATCAGAGATCCTGTTGCCTGGAAAATGTTTAATAGTGTTGCTCAGGAAATACCACAACACTTGGCTAATGGGGGATCCATTTTCAGTTTGGACTCCAAGCAGAAAGAAACTCTCCCCAAAGGTTTTAATTGTTCAGCTTTGAAAAAACACTTATTATCAGACTATATGAGAGTATATTACAGATTATATTATACTAACCATACTAAATATTATAATAAAATAAAATTTGTCTTCAATTTTGCCACTCCAAAAAAACAAACATTTCATTTTATAGCTTTCTTTTCAGTGTGCTTTTATAAGCATTTTTCACAAGTTATAGTGATAGTTGAGTTATAATTATGTTATGTTTATAATTAGTTATGTTTCTTTAATCAAAAAAAAGTATTTTATTTTATTTTTTATTTTTTAACGTTTATTTATTTTTGAGACAGAGCATGAACGGGGGAGGGGCAGAGAGAGAGGGAGACACAGAATCCTAAGCAGGCTCCAGGCTCTGAGCCATCAGCCCAGAGCCCGACGCAGGGCTTGAACTCACAGACTGCGAGATTGTGACCTGAGCTGAAGTTGGACGCTTAACCGGCTGAGCCACCCAGACGCCCCTTCCCCAAAAAAGTATTTTAACAGAGGGAAGAAAAGTGCTCCTCTTTTCCTGATTTTCAGAAGGAAATTCCAAGGCAAAGAAGAAAAAGTAGGTGTTGAAACTTGAATACTCTGTGTAACCAGTATCTAGGGATTAAAAAAAAAGAATTCATCTGACCTACTAGATCATTGTCTTTGATTCAGTTCTCATAATTAGAACTTGATTTACACTGGGAGTGGGAAAAGAGCAGTCAAGAAACCCCAGGAACAATACCTGCTCTCCCGGCCGTGGAGAACATCTTCTCTAAACTTAAATTTCAGCCATCTATGTATGCTTCACAGCCAATCCAGTAACCTGCTGATTTCCATAAAGCACCCTAACAGTAACCAGGAGGATGGACTAAACTCAAAAGTTTCTGTGAAATAGAAAAGACAAATTAACATAAAAGTGTGATGCTGGAAAGGCATAAAAAGCATAGAGGATTATCACAGAAGGATGTAATCCTTTTGTTCTTCCAGCGACAAAAATGAATGGATAAATGAGCCTGCACTCTCTGGCCACTGGGAGCCAGGATTTGATAGCTTGTATATTGTACTGTGTCATGCGGCCGTCTGTTCTGATCCTATGAAAATTGGGAGTTCCTTGGGAAAACATTAATTTTTACAACATCCTAAGACTTCTTGCAAAATAGTTTAACATTGGTTTGAGACACCGAAGGCCCACATATGGGAGTGATGAGTGCCTCCCACGGGAGCGCTCAGTGAAGCTAGCATTGAGCCATGGGGAGTGGTATTAGGTCGGTCAGAATCTGACATCTTCACTAATGACCTGGAGGAGGGAGTCAATGGCTCATTCATGAAATCCACAGATGAAGTGAAATGACGGATTGGATGCAAGAAAGCAATTAGTGATGTTGGTAATAGGAGATGCATCTTATAGAAATGCTCACTCATCCTTTACACAGAAAATCACCATCACAATCAGTCCTGAAAGTGCAGCTGCCAGCAGAGGCCTGGAGGGGAGGCGGGGGAAAAGATTAGACAGGAGATGGGAAGCTGAACCAGCACCGAGTGTCTTTCTGGAAAGATTTCACGATGGCTGGCCAGTGTTCACATGCTTCCCATGGCTCTTGACACCAAGCCAGGGTCTCTGAAGTCAATTCTGCTTCTGTCTGGTGGCCAGTCTGTCCCCTGACTTCTACCTGTAGCTGGAAAAGATGGTTCCAGATGGGCTTCCCATTACTGCTCTGTGCAAGAAGAAGTTGACAATGACCAACACTTAACTGTTTGGGGGCCAGTATCTTGGCCAAGGCAGGAGATGTGGGTCCAGCATCAGTATGAAAGACTGGGTCGTGTTCCAGTTTGGATCAGAAAATGTTGTTGGGGCTCCTGGGTGGCTAAGTCGGTTTAGCCTCAGACTTCGGCTCAGGTCATGATCTTGTGGTTTGTGGGTTCGAGCCTCGCGTCGGGCTCTGTGCTGACAGCTCAGAGCCTAGAGCCTGCTTTGGGTCTGTGTCTCCCCTTCTCTCTGCCTATCCCATGCTCATGTTCTGTCTCTCTCTGTCTCTCAATAATAAATAAACGTTAAAAATTTTTAAGAAAAGAAAAGAAAATGTTGTTTTTATCTCTGGCTCATATCTCCATTCTGAGGTGGGTGGGTGTTCTATTTACAGTCCTGCCGCCCATGTCATCTGCTGCTTCTGTCACCTCATGGCTTGGCCACTGGACCTGCTGAGGCTTTCAAGGCCGTAGCAATTTGAGTTCATTTTATGGGCATGCATGTACCCCCCTTCATTGTCCTGTCACCTGAGGCACTGTGTGGGACTGAAGAATATAAGTGCCTGCCTGTGAAAACCTACGATTTCCTCGAAAAAAAAAATTTTTTTTTAACGTTTATTTATTTATTTATTTATTTATTTTTAATGTTTATTTATTTTTGAGAGAGAGAGTGAGACAGAGTGTGAGTGGGGGAGGGCCAGAGAGAGGGAGACACAGAATCGGAAGCAGGCTCCAGGCTCTGAGCTGTCAGCACAGAGCCCGACGTGGGGCTCGAACTCATGGACAGTGAGATCATGACCTGAGCTGAAGTCGGACGCCCAACCGACTGAGCCACCCAGGTGCCCCACGTTTATTTATTTTTGAGACAGAGAGAGACAGAGCATGAATGGGGGATGGTCACAGAGAGAGGGAGACACAGAATCTGAAACAGGCTCCAGGCTCCGAGCTGTCAGCACAGAGCCCGACGCAGGGCTTGAACCCACAGACCGTGAGATCATGACCTGAGCCGAAGTCAGACACTTAACCGACCAAGCCACCCAGGCGCCCCCGATTTCCTCGTTTTAATGATCTGTTTCCTCCATCTCAGAAGAATCCACCTCTCTTCCCAGGGTCTGGCTGCATTGCTCCCAGCCCCTCTCTCCTTTGCTGTCTTGAGCATGAGCTTAACACAGGCTTCTGGCCTTCCCCTGAGGTAAAGGGAACTCAGGCACCCTGGACTAATAACCTTTATTTCCATCTTTACCGACAGTCCTGTTCCTTGTAGGGCAATAAGACACAGTCAGTTTCTCTATCATATCACAACATCATATAAGTTAACCTCAATTAGGATTTTAAAACCTGAAAATAGAAGTTGTTTCCTCATGAGAGCCAAAAAGTTCATTAAAAGAGACTCTTCCAGGGGTGTCTGGGTGGCTCAGTCAGTTGAGCATCTGACTTGGACTCAGGTCATGATCTCATGGTTCATGAGTTTGAGCGCCACATCTGACTCTCTGCTGTCAGCACGGAGCTCCCTTCAGATCCTCTCTGGACCTCCTCCACTCGCTCTCTTTCTCTCAAAAACAAACATTTTTTTAAAAGAGACTTTTCCAACATTATTTTTTAGGCCTTCCAGAGAACTTATTTTAAGTTTATAGTTATTTATTATTTGGAATAGTTTCAGATTACTGGGTGAACCTGGAAGTAAACTATTACAAGATCGTTGGATTACCAAAGAAGAAGTAGCAGTGGTAGGCAGAATTGTCCCAATTCAATGCATTTTTAAATCAGAAAGTATCCACTGGGCTGTGGTACTGGACAAGGGATCCTGAATGTAGACTTCTCCAGAGTTATTGCTTATTGTTACAAAACTGCCCTGGGGAACCAAAATCCCCCTGGTAGCCCCTCACCTCGCTCTAGTCCTGATCTTCCTACCCTGAATCTGTCTTTAGCACACATGGTTGAGGATGCATTTCCCATCTTGTCTTGTAACATAAAAAAGCCCAGTTTCAAGGCACGGCCCTCTGAGAATGCAGCGTTGTGGATGGTGATCAGCATGAAGTTAGACAGTCTGGCCCAGCTTTAATGGACTTAACTGGGGAAGGACCTTCTCCTAGTTCGAAGCCATTACTGGAGCCAGAACCATTGCTTGTCAAAACATGACTGGATGCCCGCATCCAGCTTTCAAGTGAAAAGATCTGACATTGTCTCACCCCTGCAGCCTTTGCTTCTGTCGTTCATGACTTGAAGCCTCCACTCTGGCCAGACCGGAGCCCAGCTCTTCTGATTCCTACTCCAGGGGTCTTTCCCTTCCAGCCATTACAGCGGCTGCTGCTGAGACTACATTTAATGTCACCCTCAATTAACCTGACAGGATACAGTCTCCCAAACCCCTCCTGGGACTGAGAGAAAAGAAGAGGCTTAGGGTGGGAAACGGAAAAGGCTTTTATGTTCCTGGCTCTTTTGCAGGCAAATCTCTCAGAAAATTGCTGTTTTATTGTTTCCAGGCACTGAGCTCACATTACACCAACCGAAGCCTAGAAGGCTCTGTCAGCCCATCCATCAGCCTTTACAGGGTGAAGACCTCTGAGAAACATGGAAACCACTCAACAAGTTGGAAATGTTAATGACATGGTCCAAGTAAACACCTTCCAAACTTCTTTCAGATACAATTAACTCTACTGCAACAGAAACAAACAGAAAGGGTGTGTGTGTGTGTGTGTGTGTGTGTGTGTGTGTCTGTGTCTGTGTGTCTGTGTGTGTTTGTACATACAGGATAGTGTCACAGCCAAATGCATGGGGAAATTCCCAAAGGAAATTAAGATGTAGTTCCTGTCAACCTTTCTCAGAAAGTTTTTTTTTCTTTCTGGAGGTTGGACTATATGCAATCCAGAATCATTATAATCTTTACTGAAGCAATGGGGTGTTGGATATTTCCCCCTGTACAAATGAGTTTTATTACTTAATTACTTGCTTTTTATCCATACAACCGAGTAACATTTGTTTTCCAGAAAACGATATTGATAATGTACCTGAAAGATAAGGAAGGAAGGAACCCTGCCAGCTTGTTCAGTCCTGTTTTAATTTTAAGAATATGTTAGGTATATTTTATAAATTCTCTAATGGATTATGAACTATTATTTTACCGAATTATGTTAATCACTACAAGAGAAATGGTTGACAGATTAAGCAAATAAAAATACAGGACACCCATTTAATTGTAATTTTCAGATAAGTAAATAATTTTTAGTATAGTAAATACTGCATGGGGCATACCTATAGTAAAAAAAAAATCATCTGAAATAAGAATTTAACTGGCCACACTGTATTTTATCTGGTAATCCTACCAAGAGACCAGTTTCACCTGAAATGCTTCTAGTGTATGTTTTACATCAGTTTGCATCAAATATCTTGGCTTGCCCTTTAGAAACTAACCACTCCTTGACAATTGATCTAACCACTTGGATGTCAGCAAGGAAAATATTTAAGAAGGAGCTGAAAAACACAGTGAAAGCCGACTCTGTTGTCATTGCTTTTCCAGGTTGTCATAGTCTATTTGCTGTTCTTTATTCTTCATTCTATTTTTATAATAATGCACCTCAATAGGTTCTTTTTTCCCAGAAGGACTTCTTGACCACAGTACATTTCTCAATCATCCTAAAATAGAAACATGAACACATGTAGGACAAAATAATATGAGAAACAAGAATGTCATGCTTTTTGAAATCGACTACATTGTTGTAATTGTGTCTGAATATTTGGGTTTTTTTTAAACTAAGATTTCTAAATTAGGCAAATGACATTGTTTCATTTAATGTCAAGGAGGATGCCTTGAATTTGATTTTTTTAATTTGATTTTTAAGTGCTTTTATAACTCTTAATTTATTTTATTTTAATTCCAATAAAGTTAACACATAGTGTTATGTTAGTTTCAGACGTACAATATAGTGATTCAACAATTTCAGAATGCTTTTATAACTCTTTTAAGAAGTTTTCTGGGACACCTGGGTGGCTCTTGTCAGTTAAGTGTCCGACTTCAGTTCAGGTCATGATCTCTTGGTTCATGAGTTCAAGCCCCACATCATCGGGCTCTGTGCTGACAGCTCAGAGCCTGGAGCCTGCTTCGGATTCTGTGTCACCTTCTCTCTCTGCCCCTCCACAACTTGTGCTCTGTGTCTCTATGCCTCTCAAAAAATAAATAAATGTAAAAAAAAATTTTTTTTAAAGAAATTAGTATTTCTAGTTTTCGGAGAAGAAAATAATTTTTTTACTTATAAAATTACTATTTTTAAGACCATCTTCCAACATGTTGTTGAGAGTATCATGTTTGTTCAGTTAAAATTGTGGTAGTTGGGGCTATATCACTCTTGATTAAAGTTGATCAAAACCAGGTATAAGGGATCCTAAAACTTACCCCAAAAATAGCATTAATGGGCACCTGGGTGACTCAGTTGGTTAAGCATCAGACTTCAGGTCAGGTCATGATCTCACAGTTTGTGAGTTTGAGACCTGCATTGGGCTCCGTGCTGGCAGTGCAAAGCTTGCTTGGGATTCTCGCCCTCTCCTCCCTCTCTGACCCTCTTCTGCTCATGCTTTCTCTCTCTCTCTCTCAAAATAAATAAATAAACTTAAAAAAAATTTTTTTTTTAAGGATTCAAAGATTTTTTTCTTACTAGTTCCAATTACTCAACAAAAATAGTGGCCCTCTAATAGTGATTCTTAAAGGAAGGATGCATATATTTGTCATTAAAAAATTTTTTTTTAATTTATTTTGAGAGAGAGAGAAAGAACACAAGCAGGGGATGGGGCAGAGAGCGGGGGCAGCGGGGGAGATAGAAAGAATCCCATGCAGGCTCCTCACTGTCAGCGCAGAGCCCAATGCAGGGCTTGAACTCATAAACCGTGATATCATGACCTGAGCAGAAACCAAGAATCAGAAGCTTAATTGACTGAGCCACGCAGGCACCCCGATATTTGTCATTTTTAAAAGTTTCCCTGTTATCACACAAATATTACTTGTGGTAAAAACTTCTTCAAAAATTCAATTTGAGTTAATTCTAAATAATATATCTTCATTAATTCATAAATTATATTGAGCTATCTATAATAATGACATTTTTTTATATCATAATTGGCTGAATATCTGCAGTTTTTCATATGGTGCAAATAAAATTTTAAAAACTAACTTTATTGAGATATTTTACTATAAAATGCATCCATTTTAAGAGTACAGTCTCCTCGATAAATGGTGTTGGGAAAACTGGACAACCACACAAAAGAATGAAATTGGACCACTAATCTTATGCCATACATAAAAATTAACTCAAAATGTATTAAAGACTTGAACGTAAGACTTGAATGTAAGACTTGGAACCATAAAACTGCTAGAAGAAAACATAAAGGCTAGGCTCTTTGGCATGTCTTGGCAATGATATTTTGGATTTGACACCAAAAGCAAAGACAACAAAAGCAAAAATAAACAAGTGGAACCACATCAAACTAAAGAACTTCTGCACAGCAAAGGAAGCCATTAATTAAACTAAAAGGTAAACCTATCAAATAGGTGAAAATATTTGTAAATAATATATCTGATAAGGGGTTAATATTCAAAATACATAAAGAATTCATATAACTCAGTAGCAAAAATTGAAACAATCTGATTGAAAAATGAGCAGAGCATCTGAATATATATTTTTCCAAAGAAGACATACAGATGGCCAACAGGTACATGAAAAAATACTCAACACCACTAATCATCAGGAAAATGCAAATCAAAACCACAATGAGATATCACCTCACACCTGTTAGAATGGCTGTTGTACACACACACACACACACACACACACACACACACGTTGGAGATGATGTGGAGAAGAGGAAACCCTCATATACTGGTGGTAGGAATGTAATTTGGTGCAGACCCTATGGAAAACAGTGTGGAATTTCCTCAAAAAATTAAAAATAGAACTGCTTTATGATCCAGCAATTCCACTTCTGGATATTTATCTGAAGTAAACAAAAACACTAATTCAAAAACATATGTGCACCCCTATGTTTGTTGCAGCATAACTGCAACTAAATAAAAATAACTAAAAATAGAACAAATAACTAAAATAGAACTGTTTAGTTCTATAACTAAATAGTTACTATTACTAACTAATAATAGAACTAAAAATAGAACTAACTAAAATAACTAAAAATAACTAAAAATAGAATAACTAAAAATAGAACAAATTGAGTGTCCATTGATGGGTGAATGGATTCTTAAAATATGGTGTACGTATATACAATGATTGCCAGTAACTTGTTCTGCGGGTGTTCTGCAAGACAAGCAAACATTTCTAATAAATTTTAATTTGATAAACAAGCAATGTCTTGCAATATGAGTAGTTCATTACGCCGAATGTCATATGACCACAACTGAGCCAATGGTTCTTCTCTACTCCCCCTGCCCTGCGTGATTGTGGGTGATCATCTCCCATGGCAATGGTCGGTCTCAGGCCGCGGTGTTTGGTGGAAATCAGTGGTTTTTCAGAACGTTGGAAAGTGCCCACAACTGGCACTAGTATATTTTTTGTCACTTCAAAGCACCTATGGACAGTTTTCTGCTTTTCCATACAAGAGTAAGCTTAGGAATGCTTTGCTTCATTCTAGGTCAAGCTGCCTGCAAATATAGACCCTTTCCTCTGATGCCTTATTGCCAGTTACATTAAATACAGTATATGACAAGAGTTCATTAATACTGTACTGCAGTCAACATCCATGCAAGTGTATACAATGGCCTTCATGTAGAAAATGGTTGAAAAGAAAGGCTGTAAGAAGAAGGAGATGATTACGGTGAAAGGTAAGAAGGAAATCATTGAGAAGTATGAATGAGGTATGTGAGTAGCCAAAATTGCAAGATTTTAAAGGTCTGCATCTGCATCTCATCTGCAGAGGAGGAGGAGAAAAAGGCAGAGGAATCCCTTACTTCAAATGAAATTAGGGAGATGTGTCAAATGTGGGAAACAGTGCAAAATTTTGTAGAAAAGCACCACCCAAATAAGGCTGTAGCAGTGCGAGCGATGAATCTGTTTAACGACAATGCAATGTCACATTTCTGTGAAATCCTCAAAACAAGGTAAAAGCAAGTGTCATTGGATAGATTCCTTGTTAAAGTTTCATGAAAAGAGAAAGATTCCATTAAGCCAATAGATAGCAGTGATTCCATTAGTGATAGTGAAAGCCGTCTTACACAATAACCCTCCTTTCTCTGGTCTCCCTCACACCAGTCACAAAAGTTTTCAAAGTTAAGTGCAGGTTAATTTGTTTATTTTTTCTTTATATTTTGTATTTTCTTCATTATTTTGTATTATATTACAGTATTGTAATCATTTTTATGTGAATATTTTGGGGTTGTGGAACTAAGCATCAGTTTCCATTATTTCTTATGGGGAAATTCACTTTGATATACAAGTGCTTTGGATTAAAAGCATGTTTCTGGAATGAATTATGCTCACAAACCAAGTTTTTAATATATATATTACTATATGATATATATATTCTATATACATACAGTGAAATATTATTCTGCTGTAAAAAATGAGATCTTGCCATTTGCAGCAACATGAATGGAAATGAAAGGTATTATGCTCAGTGAAATAAGTCAGAGAAAGACAAATACCTTATGATATCACTTATATGGGGAATCTAAAAAATAAACAAACAAGCTCAGAGGTACAGAGAACAGACTGGTAATAGCCATAGGCAGCAGGGTAGAGGGAAAGCAGAGTGGGCGAAATGGATGAGGGAAGTCAAAAAGTACAGACTTCCAGTTATAAATGAGTCATGGGGATGTAATGTACAGTACAATGACTATGGTTAATACTATATTGCATATTTGTAAGTTGCTAACAGAGCAAATTTTAAAAGTTCTCATTACAAGAAAAAAGTTCTATAACTACTTATGGTTATGGGTGTTAACAAGACTTACTGTGGTAATATTTCACAATATATGCAAATTTCAAGTCATTATATTGTATACCGGAAACTAATATAATTTTGTATGTCATTTATACTTCATTTAAAAACAGGAGGACACTTCAAAGACAAATGTATACATCTATCTAACTACCACTACAATCAAGTTATAAAACAATTTCATTACCTTAAAATTTTCTTTCTGCCCCTTTCCAGTTAATCCCTGCTTCCCACTTCCTCACCTCGGCAACCCCTGATGTACTTTTTAGTCACCTGTAGACTAGGTTTTTTATTTCTAACATTTTACATAAATTGAATAATAAAATATGTATATTTTGTGTCTAGTTTCTTTTCCCCACAACAATATGTTTAATGTTCACCAACACTGCTCCAGTTATCAGTATTTCATTCCTTTTTTATTGCTGAATGGTGATGAATTATAGGAACATACCACAATTTTGTTTACTGACTAACCTATTGATAGACATTCAGATTGCTTCCAGTTTGGGTCTATACAGAGCTGCTATAAATATTTGTGTACAGATCTTTGTGTGAATATATATTTTCATTTCAGTTAGGTAAATATCTAGGAGTAGAATTGCTCAGACATATTTTTCATAAGAAACTGTCAAACTATTTTCCAAAATGTGTACCATTTTACATTCCTATCAGCAATGCATATGTTTCACGTTCTCTATATCCTTGCCACACCTGAAAAAAAAATGCCTTAATTTCAGCCCATCTAGTGAGTATATTATAGTATCTTATTGACATTTTAGTTTGCATTTTCTGATGGCTCAGTGATTTTAAATACTTTTCCATGGGCTTGCTGTCCATTCTTAAACCTTTTGTGAAGTGTGAGTTACATTTTTTAATTGGATTGACTGTCATATTATTATAATTTCCTTGTATATTTTACAAAGGAGTACTTGATCATATGGACTTAAAATGTTTTCTTCCAGGGGCACCTGGTGGCTCAGTTGATTAAGAGTCCTCTTGACTTTGGCTGGGGTCATCATCTCAGGTCATGATCTTGGGAACTCGTGAGTTCCAGCCCATATTGGGTTCTGCATTGGCAGCATGCAGGGAGCCTGCTTGGGATTCTGTCTCCTCTCTCTCTGCCCCTACCTGATTGAGGTGCACGCATGCGCCTACTCTTCCCCCCTTCTCTCAAAAATAATTAAACTTTAAAAAATAAAATAAAATAAAATAAAATAAAATAAAATAAAATAAAATAAATTTCCTTCCAGCTTGTAATGGGACTTTCAATTTTTAATTTTTATTTTTTAATGTTTATTTTTGAGAGAGACAGAGCACGAGCAGGGGAGTGGCAGAGGGAGACACCGAATCCAAAGTAGGCTCCAGGCTCCGCACTGTCAGCACAGAGCCTAACACGGGGCTTGAACTCAGAAACTCTGAGATCATTACCGAAGCCAAAGTCCGTCACTTAACCAACTGAGCTATTCAGGTGCCCCTGGACTTGTAATTCTTTTTAATGGCATCTTCCAAAGATCAAAACTTCTTAATTTTGATGAAGTCTAATTTATCAATTTTTTTTCTTTTATGATTCATGTTTTTTGTGTTCTAAGAAATCTGTAGAACCCAAAGTCACAGAGATTTTCTTTTATGTTTTCTTCTAGACTTTTATGGTTTAAACTTTATGTTTAGGCCTATGATCCATTTGGAAGTAATTTTTGCATATGGTGTAAATTAACAGTTGAGGTTCATTTTCTTTCCCTATGGATCTTCCAGCATCATCTGTTGAAAAAAAACTATCTTTTCCCATTAAATCACCTTAGCACTTTGTCAAAGATCCATCAACCTTATATATGTGGATCTATTTCTGTACTCTATTTTGTTTCACTGAGCTATATATTTATAGGCCAGTACACCACTTCATCTTTATAAACTGTTGATTTATGATGTCTTGAATTCAAGTAGTAGTATTCCTACAACTTGATCCATCTTTTTCAAAATTGTTTGATTTTTCAGGGGCACCTGGGTGCCTCAGTTGGTTGAGTGTCCGACTTCGGCTCAGGTCATGATCTCGCAGTTTGTGAGTTCGAGCCCTGCATCGGGCTCAGTGCTGACAGCTGGGAGCCTGGAGCCTGCTTCGGATTCTGTGTCTCCCTCTCTCTCTGCCCCTCCCCCACTTGTGCTCTGTCTCTCTCTATCAAAAATAAATTTAAAAATTTTTTTAAAAATTGTTTGATTTTTCTAAGTCCTTTATATTTCCATGTAAACTTTAGAATCAGTTTGTCAAACCATGCCTTCCACCAGCCCCACCCCCACCCCCTGAAAAAGTCTTCTGGCAGGTTGATTGAATTATGCTGAATCTATTTATTAATTTATGAAGAATTAATATCTTAGTCATATTGGATCTGCCAATCCATGAACATGATATATATCTCCATTTATTTAAGTCTTTAATTTTTCTCAGCAATGTTTTCTTTCCTTTCTTTCTTTCTTTCTTTTTTTTTTTTTTTTTTTTTTTTTGGTTTGTTTCTTGTTTTTTGTTTCTTTGTTTTCACAGATCGGGAATATATTGTTTGGAATTTATTCCATGTATTTCATGGTTTTTGATGTCATTGAAACTGTTATTTTTCTTTTTAATTTACTTTCTCAAAAATTTTTTTTTAGAGTGTGTATGTGCATATAAATGGTGGGGGGGGGGGTGCAGAAGGAGAGGGAGAGAGACTATTAAGCAGACTCCACACCCAGCACAGAGCCTGTGTCAACTCTGAGATCCTGACCTGAGCCAAAATCAAGAGTTAGATGTCCAATCAACTGAACCACCAAGGCGCCCCAGCTTTCTCAATTTTTTATTGCTAGTGCTTAGAAATAATTGTTTTTTAATTTGGCTCTGTATAATGTGATCTTCTAAAATTCAGTTATTTCTAGTAGCTTTTCCTAAGTTCCTAAGAATTTCCTATATACCAAACCACATAATCTGCTAATAAAGACACTTTCAGTTCTTCCTTTCCAATGCGTATTTATGTCATTTCTTTTTGTTACCTTATTACACTAGAAAGGACAATGTTAAGTAGAAGCCATGAGAGAAATAACATCCATAAATTGTGCCCAATCTTAGGAAGGAAATAGTCAATCATTAATCACTGAATATACTTATCAGAGTTTTTCTGTAGGTACCTTTATCAGGGGAGGTGGTTCCCTTCTATTCCTAGTTCACTGAGAGTTTCTTATCTTTGAAGGATCATTTTTTCCTTCTATGTTCATCTAGTGAATCATATTAATCCAGTGATTGAGATCTAATGTTAAACCCTCCTCACATTCTGGTTATGATATTTTACTTTTTAATATATAGATCAAGTTGACTTAAAATATTTTATTTGGTATTTCTGTATCTGTGTACATGTGGGATATTGGTCACTAGTTTTTTTTTTCCATGTACTGTCTTTGTCTGATTTTGGTAATAGCATACTTCTGGATTTAGAGAAGAGTCGAGAACTGTCCCTTCCTCTTCTATTTTCTGAAAGATTTTTTTACAGTGTTGCTGTTATGTCTTCCATAAGTGTTTGATAGAGTTTACTACTAAAGTTCTGTGGGCCTAGAGTATTCGTTACGGAAATGTTTTTAATTGTAAGTTCAGTTCCATTAATTCAATTTATTTTAATCTATTTTATTGATTTCTGTTATTGTCTTTATTATTTCTTTCTATCTACTAACTTAGGGCTTAATTTGCTTCTGGGCTTGGCTGAGAAGTTCTTTTACATTTTTTTTTTCAATGTTTTTATTTATTTTTGAGTGAGAGAGACAGAGACAGGGCACAGTGGGAGAGGGGCAGAGAGAGAAGGAGACAGAATCTAAAGCACGCTCCAGGCTCCAAGCTGTCAGCACAGAGCCTGATCTGGGGCTGGAAACCATGAACTGCAAAATCATGACCTGAACCAAACGCAGACGCTTAACGACTGAGCCACCCAGGCACCCCTGGCTGAGAAGTTCTTAGGGCAGGATAGAAGAAAAAGCTCAGTCTTCATTTTAGGAGATTTCTTAAGGTAAGGGTTAATGCAAGCAAGATGAGATTTTGAGTGAAGGAAGTGTTATTTGAGTCACAAGACATCCTGAGTTTGCAGTTGCATAACTAGTAAAGATGGTCGTCGTTCTTACAACCTCCCTTTTAGCTACCCTGTGACTAGTCCAGAGGTTGCCCATAAAAGCAAGCGCGGTGCAGATCTATACCGCTATCATGATCTAGAGGTGATTTTATCATCTCAAAATAAGAGTTCAGGGATAGAACAGAATCTGGCCTTGTTTTTCCTTTTGTCAAATGACCGTGGCTGCATGGCAGCACTTAAAACTCTGGAAATCCATACTACACAAGTGTAATACACATGAAGAATAAGAGCAGGAGGGTGATTCGCCTTTATAGAATGCTTTGAAGATACAATCTCAGAGCAGTGAACCCAAGAACACTTCTCTCAGCGTCCATTTGGTCTTACCTTGGAGATCTGGACACATCTCCTTTAGTTTAGAAATGGATTGTTCTACTTGACCAATGCATCAGAAATTGTTAGCAATGGCACAAACACTGCCTGGATTACCTAATAGGAAGTCAAAAGCAATTATACTATCAATTACTATCTTTTAGTTGTAGAAGCATCTCTTATAACTTTGGCCAAATTGAATAATAATATATTTATCATATTTTCCCAATTGTATTACCCTCACTATAGGATGGTGTGCATAACAAGTGGGCAAATCTTGAGTATAATTTACCCTTCATTTTGTAAGTTACTGGATACATTCTTCAATGAACTATGGTTCATAGAAGGTAAAAGGATCTGGAATATATCAAAGTCTCCAAAAATTACCCCACAGTCATAAATCAGATTTGTGTGTGGTGAACAAGTAAAAGCTATTGTCCACAGAAGAAATAATATTCTAGAAGGGTCTAGGGACTGTTGAGGTTATATGTTTATTTACAATGACAAAAATTTGCCAGTTGTAGTCTGTTGATAAAGGAAGAGTTCTTGGTGAAGTTGAAAAACTATCTGAGGTTAGCAAGTGAAGAAAAGACAATCCAAATATTTATTCCAATATTAATTACTTCTGTGTTGTCTCTGTCCCCAGGGACAGTACTGTAATTATTTTTTCAGTATTTTGCTGTTTGAAGTCAGGGTCCAGTGTTTATATGATTGGAAGGTAGGGTTAATAATATGGGAGTCAGGGGTGTTTGAAGGTAGTTAGAGGTGCTTATCAATGAGGTATTTGATTGATTTTGAGGGAGATGAGTAAACATAGTAGTAGGACTTATCATCAACAGTGTTAACACTTATAGTCAAAACTATGAGTTTGCCCTTAATTGTTAATGATAATTCTAAAAAGTATAGGAGAAAAAATAAATGTCAGGTGCCACCTTACTTAATTTGCAAAGCCTTGTTTCATTTTGTTCAAAGAACATCTCAAAATCTTTGGCAAAATCTGGCAGGTATTTTGGGGAAGCAATTTCCAAGTCCAGTCCTTGCTTATTAACAAAATTCATTAGCTAAGTTCTAGTTCCAGCTTAAGGAAGGCCATGCATAAAAATGAGGGGAATGCAGCTAAAGCAATTGCCTGTGGACCTATCCAGAATTTTGTCAGAAGGAATTGAAAAGATGCTTTTCTTTCCTATAGATTTCCCCTTTCTTTGTTTAGAAACTAGATCAATTCAATTCCATCTTTACTGAAAATGCAAGGAGATGGCCCCAGTGAATAAGCTTTGTCTCTTATCTTATGTTTTCTGTTTTGTTCTAGGGAATCAGGAAGAGCCAGAGCCTCTTCTAAGCCTTCCACTCAACATTTTGGAGCCAGGCTTTAGCATAAGAAGAGCCTACTGTTCTAGTTGATTTAGTTCAGGGAGGCTGGGATTCTTAGTTCCTAGGAGTATTAAAAGTTGTGGGAAATTTTTGTCTTTTCTCTCAGGACTTGGAAGAATCCTTTTGCTTATAATGTACCTGGTTCTCATCCTATTTTGGTGGACTATTTTTGGAAGAACTTGTACTTTGGGGATGGGAGCAGAGGGGAAGGATGTGCCAGGATGGAGGGCTTTGGGGGGAAGAGAAGAGAGGATCCTGGAGAGAGTGGGAAAGAGGAGGAACTGGCCATGAGAACAGGATTCAAAGGAAGCAGAATTAGGGTGGGCTGCGGGAAATGACACGATTTTATTGTAACCAAAATGTTTTAAGTTTTTCCACATTTTTCATTAGTTTTGGACCAAGAAAATCCCTTCATGAAGCTACTTTGAAGTCAGAATTTTGGTTAGAAGCTTCTTACCATGAAAAAAAGGCCAAGCTTTGAATGTTAGGAATTGTCTTGCCCTTTTGCCCTATATTATCTCTAAGGTAAACAATTTTAATCATATTAAAAGTTCACCAAAGTGGCCACTTACATTCCAAATTATCTGTAGTGCACTCCCACTGTTTTGTAAGATATGCACAAGAATTTGAGTTAAAGTGACAATACATATCAGAGGAAGACATTTGACCTGGGTGGTATTAATATGGTATGAAATGACCCTAGAAGATAAAAGCACAGGGATTGCTTTTACACCTCTTCTCTCAGGCCCTCAGTCAGAATCCCTGACTTCAGATCTGACAATTGTCAGCCTCCATAGATGGGGTTTTTGGGAAATTCTACCTCCCAAACTCTCGGGAGCACAAAGCCGGGACAGAGGGAAAGACAGAACTTGTAAGGTTTCCAGATGGTGACCCAAAAGCAAAGTTTATTTTATGAGGGCCACTGCCTGACAAGACCTTAAAACAGTCACTCTTCATGGCCAGTATAGCGTTCACATCACTGATTTTATGTTGGAACTTGAACAGAAAGGCTGGTGAGAGTCCCCCTTTGTTCATCACGAATGTGCTGCTGCTGTTGATGTGTGATGTGATCTGGCTGGGTGTTAGGGCGGGACTAGAGTAGAGATGGCAAGCCGATGGCTCTCAGTATTGCCACAACCCTTTCCCGGGCTGGTGGAATGCATTGCTAGTCACTCACAACAGTTTGTTTTCTGCTCTATACAGTGTTCCAGATAACCACTATCAACAGGTAATATTGGTTAAATTGAGCATTTAATATGTGCCATAAACTCTTCTAAGCACTACAAAAATTAATTCCGTAATCTTCACCTCAGTGCTTTTTACAGATTATGTAACCCTGCCCAAGGTCACACAGCTAGTAAATGGTGGGTCTAGGATTCAATCCCCAGCAGTCTGACCACAGAGCTTGCGTTTTGCCACTGTATTTTCAGACCCCTGGTCAGAGTTAGCACATGAACTGTAGTCAAAGCTGATACGAGTGTGCACTGTAACACAGGTTGTTAAAATATTGAAATGTTTTTATAAGTTTTGATATAAACTTTCCTTCTGCTGCTTCCTGTTGGCCCTACCCTTGGGACCTCCTCTCCTAACCCCTAACAAGAGAATTAATGCCCAGTGCAGAGAAGTGCAGAGAAGGGGTTTCAGAAGCCATCTCAAGACGGACTTTGTTCTGGTTGGTCAGTGTTGGCCAGTGCCCATGCCTCACAAGTCACTAAATATGGAATTTTAAAAATCATCTCTAGATGTGACTCTTTTAGGTTTTGGCTCTAGGAATAAACAACATCAATATTGTTTACATACAGTATTATTTAAATGTAACATTCACACTTCATACTATGATAAAACCTTATCAAAATACAGAAACAAATACTTTAAAAAAGTAAACATAGGACAACACTTTTTAAATGAACTCTTACTATATTTTTCTAAACCCCTTTTCTTATCACTAACTAAAGTTAATTTTCCATGCTAATGTTGCTTTCCTAGTCACTTCTCAAGATGATAAAATTAGGCTTTCTGCTTAATTTGTTTTTGTACCAACCATCTGATTCCAAATCTTCAGTGGAATGAAATCTCACTTTTATGACACTTATTTCCTGTTTCTTTCTCTTTTTTTAAGGTTTATTTATTTTTGAGAGAGAGAGAGAGAGACAGAGTACGAGCAGGGGAGGGGCAGAGAGATTGGAAGACACAGAATCTGAAGCAGACTCCAGGCTCTGAGCTGTCAGCGCAGAGCCCGACGTGGGGCTTGAACTCATGAACTACAAGATCATGACCTGAGTCGAAGTCAGATGCTTAACCGACTGAACCACCCTATTTCCTGTTTCGAACAATTTTCCCATCCATCTCTGAGCTGTGTCTTACTGCTCAGAAGCTTCTGGTCATCTTTGAGACACCCCAGGACCAGCATCCCTTCACAGGGGTCGGTCTCACCACAGCCCCAGGAAGGTAAGCCTTGTCTTGGGGGTGAGTACTGGTCTGCTGTCGCCTGCCTGCACAAACACCCAACTCCCCTTCTGCTCCAAGTTTCCATTTCATTTCACCACTCTGATTTTCTAGCTCCTGTATTTGAATAACCACTGGAATTTCCTCCTGTGAACTCTGGCTGCAGACCCATTCTCTGTCTCAATTCGTCCGTTCTTGTCTCTGCTGCAGGATCTGCCTCGTGGCAGCTCCTATCACTGACCAAACCAGGCCTGGACCTCATTTTTGCCAAGCCTGGTGTGGCAGAACTGGCTTTCTCTGAGCTAGTTTCTTCTGAGATGTAATTTAGATACTGTAAGCCATCCACGAAGTCAAAGCTGGGCGGGACAGCTTGGTAAATTGAATTTGAAAAGGATCAAGTTCATTCTGACATTCAAGCAACATTGTTACAAAGGAAGAGAATCACTTAACAATAATTAGGAAAACAACAAAAAATGTTTGTTGGGAATTGTTCTTCATTCCCACTTGAAAGGTAAAAAGAGATGATCTTAAATTGTAGCTAGTGAATAATATTAGATAAAATAAAAATGTAGGGAAGAGAAACTTTAGAATAAGAGACTGGACTTTCCTTCTTTAGAGGTTTCAGAATATTTGCAGTAATTTGAGACAGGCTGTCTGAAGGAAGAGCGCTGACCTCAGAAATTTCCTTCCAAAAGGAAAGCAGGTAGAAGTGGTTCCAAATCAGAAATCAGGATTAACAACCTTCAGTAGAAGTGACAGACAATGTAGAAAGTGAATCCTATACCTCCAGAGTGTGAATTTATTCAATTTCACTCAGAAATTTATAAAATTTTATAAATGTGTTACTTTCTGTTTTTTTAGGCATTGAAGGTACTTAAAATGTATACTGTAATAGAAAAAGAACAAAGTGAATTTCCCTCCTGCCACCAGGAAATCCTAAACATCCAGCTACTGGAAGTCCTGTCTTCTATTTATGAATGCATTAAAACATTTGTGTATTCCATCAATTATCAGATATCTGACTTGTTACTGTGTGCAGACAACCTGCTTAAGCTCAGAGGCAGACAGAACAGTTGCTGGTCCTGATTTTGGTAATTTAAAGCCAGTGAAAAAGGTTTACCACAGTAAAACATTTACAGAGCAGAAAAAATGTCTAAGTCCTAGTCTTCCCTAAGCCAGTTGTATTATTTAAATCTTCACATTTTCACTGTCTGAGGTGATTGTACCTATTGTGTTTACTAAGTTTATTCATATGGTTTACTCTTTACATTTTACACTTATCTTACGTATACCATTTTAGGAAGAAAACACAAGAGAAAATTTATCTTCCCATTCTGTGTTTGCAAAATTTATCACTGTTTTGTTTGGGTTCTTTAAGGAGGAATTGACTGGAAAAGTGGAGTGTATGTTGGTGTTAATCCTTTTGACTTTGTTGCCTGTCATTCTTTTTAAAAAATGTGTGTGTGTGTGTTGTTTGAAAAATGACTCAACACACCCATAACATGTGCATAAAACATCATTGCAAAGCCTAAGGACTAATTCCTAATTTGTCGTCTTCCCAGACAATTCAATGTTTCGGAACACTTCAAGTCCACGTAGCCTCTCAATTTACATGCTGTTGATGTCATACATTTTTCTGTTCTTTTTTCAAAAAGCTTCACTGACAGATAATTTATATACCAACCAGTTCACCCTTATAAAGTATACAACTCAATAGATTTTAGTGTACTCCCAGAATTGTGCAAGTATCACCACAATATCATTTTAGGACATATTCATGCCTCTAAGAAGGAATCCTGTGCTCATTAGTAGTCCTCTCCATTCCCCCTCTCCCCAGCCCCTGGCAACCAGTAATCTACTTTCTGTCTCTATAGATTTGCAAGCATGCAGTTTCGACTAGATTTAATCACATATCACCATATTTACCATTTAAATTGCATTTTTTTTCTCCCTCTATACTTTCATCTGGAATCATTTTCATCCTGTCAGAAAAACTATCTGTTAGAATTTTCTTTTGTACTGGTTTTCCAGTGATAAACTCTTTCCGGTTTTGCTAGTAAAAGTCTTTCTTTCACCTTTACTGGGATGATCCAGATCCCAGAAAGTGGGGCTGGAATTAGCAGCGGTGGTGACTTCCAGTTCCTCTTTATTTGTAGGATGCCTTCTTCAGGGTCTCACCCCCATGTAAAGATTGGGTTACCAGGACATCTACTCTTAGGGTGGACCTTGGATTCTAAGTGTTTTATTCTTCCTGGTGCCTCCAGGGTGTCAATGATGTGCTCAGCCTCTCACTCATCCCCGAGGCAAAAAGGGTCCCAAATGCTGGGCTCACCCTTTATCTTCTCCTGGCCTGGTTCTCTACTGTTAAAAATCTGATGTTATGAGGCAAATGTTGTTTAATCTGATTGTCTACATATCCTCTGAAGGAGGATTGATTGAAATCATCTTGTTCCCTATTATAGGGAGGCAAAGTCTCTCACTTAAAAAACATTTTTTTTAAGTTTGTTTATTTTTGAGAGAGAGAGAAAGCGCGTGGGGGGGGGGGGGAAGGGACAGAGAGAGGGAGGGATTCACAGAATCTGAAGCAGGCTCCAGGCTCTGAGCTGTCAGCACAGAGCCCAACCGGGGGCTTGAACTCACAAACGGTGAGATCACCACCTGAGCCAAAGTCAGACCTTTAAACAACTGAGCCATCCAGGTTTGCCTCTTTTTTTTTTTTTAAAATACAGATGACATTCTTGTTTTCTCCAGGATATCTGTTCACTCTCTCCTACCCTAGAGTTACAACATTAGAGCAAAGGAGCTTAAGCTCCGGACCTACAGCTTTAAAGGAAAGGAACCCAAGATTTCCTTGAAAATCCTAGGAAAGGAATATCCTTGGAAAAGCAGGTATTTTCACACCTTCCTTTTTTTTTTTTTTTTGCTAGTTTATTGTCAGCATAAACTCAGCTTCATAAGGAAATCTTAAAAAAAATGTTTTAAAAGCAGATTGAGGAAAGGGATAAATATTCATGATAAAATAGCCCAATAACTTTGCTAGTAATTCTTTTGTAACCATGGGGAAATATGAAAAATGTCCCATGAAGTAATTGTTAAAAATTTACGTCATGTGATGTTAAAGGTTAAAGTTCTGGGAAGAAATATTATTAAAGTTTCTTTGAGAAGCAATTTGATCCTGGCAGTCAAATTAGAAACAGCAGAACAGCTGGGGGACTCACTGGCAACTGAGGCATTCGCTGGCATCAGGAACTGAGAAGGTTTCTAGTCTCAGTCCCACAATGCAGTGAGATGACGGTGAGCAAAATAGAGTATGGTCGTCCTAAATCTAGGTTAGGCTGATAGCCACATTCCCAGAATGAATGAATAAATGAGTGAGTGACTGACTGAATGAATGGTCAGGAATTGGGAAGCAGATATCCAAGTATTACTTAAAAGCAGGTTTTCCATAATGGAAAGAAATAGAAGTAACAAGAAAATTACTGAGAAAAAAGAAAAAAGAGGTGGAGAAAAATCATCACCACCATCACCATCTTTTATCGAAGTATACTTCTATTGAGCATACCTACTATGTGTCAGGCAGTCTTCGAAGCTCTTGACTCAGCTCACACAATCTTCACACTTGCCCTCTGAGGTACTTTCACAGGTTAGGAAACTGGGACTCCGTCTAGTGGTGATCGGGAAGAGAGGGGCCCATGCTCTGTGCATTCCTTAGCTATAAACCATTGGAAGCAAAATAGAGCAATTAGTTCAGAAACAAGTATAGGTCATTGGACTACCAAAATTTGGCTCCATCTAATGAACATAGATTAAATAAAATCCTCCTTTATTCATGAACAAGTTATCTTTAATTTGGGGGCAGACAACAAAACTCAGCATTAATTTTAGTGATGATAAATTATAGCTAAGACTATATTTGTGCCCAAATTATTGACTTTCTTTATAAATGACTCTTAATAGTAGTTTTTCTAGATTTTTCAAATGTTGTAGGCATCTTATTTGTAGAAAAACTCTAATATGGCAATTCAATTCTTGTGTGGTAATTTTCACTCATCTGGTAATATATTTGAGAACAATGAACATTCTTACGGAAACCTCCTAAAAAGTACCCCCAGATACAAAAGGTATACTCTTATTAGACCTGCTTAAAACTTTATTCAAATAGAAGCGATCACATCTAAAGTTAAAAATTTAAATATATTTATTTTACATGAGATTTATATATACATATACATATATGTTCATATTCATATATATGAAAACTTTGTAATGATAAACTTCTATTTTTATGGAAAGCATTACTGTTTTAGTACCATGCCACTCAGTAGCTATTTTCCACTGGTAAGGGGTTTTGACTCAAGGGCCAATCTATCCATAGAAAGCGGCAGCCTGGAGAGCTGTGTTGAGAAAGATTCTAAGATTGCGTGTGGAGTGGATATGCAAGACAATGACAGTTGATTAGTCAAGATCTTTATAAGCATAGAAAGGAAGAGGGTTTAGAACATGTTTTGTGGGTTTGCCATCCCTGTGTCTCATGATACCACCTCTCAGTAATTGTGATCTGAATTTTGGGCCAAGTATGAAGGAAAAATAAAATAAAATTGGGGTGTTTCCATAAATACGAATTTAGGTCAGCAATAACGCAATAACAGCATTACAAGGCACTCTGATTCTTAGAAGGTAGGTATAATGCTCATTCTCTTGGAAAAAGGTTGTCAAATGGATAAAATGCTCTCCTAATCCCTCCGACTACTTTAGAGGGAAAGAAGGAAATGACTGAACAAATGGGAAATGAAAGAAAAAGAGTCTGTGAATCAGACTATAAAGCAAGATCTGTTTCTACTTTGTCTTCTGTCTACTGGAAAGGCCACAATATTCAGCCCTAATCCAAGATGTGCAAAGACATAAAATTATTTAAAAAACAACCACTACCACCAACCATCACCACCACAACAAAAATCCCCTGACTGTCTCATTCACAGAAACATGACCAAAAATAAAATCTGAAAGACATTTTCTTTCTTTTCTTTCTTTCTCCCTCCCTCCCTCCCTCCCTCCCTCCCTCCCTCTCTCTCTCTCTTTCTTTCTTTCTTTCTTTCTTTCTTTCTTTCTTTCTTTCTTTCTTTTTTTTTTCTTTCTTCCTCCCTCCCTTTCTTTCTTTCTTTCTTTCTTTCTTTCTTTCTTTCTTTCTTTCTTTCTTGTAAGCTTAGTGGATCCTGCAATAATTCACTTGTAGCCCCCTGGATTGTCTCACATATGGAAAAATAGGCCAAGAAATAAGACTTAGCAGCACAGTGAGAAAAGATAGGAGAGTGTTATTTCTCAAGGGAAATTATTTATCTCCAGATATAATCTTTACTTTTTGACAAAGAAAAACTGGCATGGTAGGTTCTCCAATTTCTTTAATAATATAGGATGCAGGCAATGTCATTGGCTTTTGGCAGGTATTTTATTAGGTTCCTTATGCCCTGAGTGTACTTATTTTGGCTGTCCCCAGACTTTATAAGGAAAGGTGGGGAATGGACCTCAGGACCATCTGTGAGGTGGGGAATTTCTTACCAAAATAATTTTTATATTTCAATAAAACAGAGAAATGTGACACAAATATATTAAAACAAAGTATTATTGTATGGCATAGGACAAAAAACAATATTGATGACTAATATTTTATGTAGACCAACCAAGCATTCATATTTTTCTCATTATTCTTTCTTTTTAAAATAGTCATTTTTTAAAAGTTTTTATTTATTTATTTTGAGAGAGAGCGCACAGGAGTGGCAGAGAAAGAGAATCCCAAACAGGCTCTGCACTGTCAGCACAGAGTCTGACACTGGGCTCGGACTCATGAACTGTAAGATCATGACCTGATCCGAAACCAAGAGTTGGACAGTGAGCTGACTGAGCCATCCAGGCACCCCAAAAATAGTACTTAGTTTTGAGCTTCATCATCTACAAACTGACAATCACACATGAGTTTCTGAAGTTAACTCCTCAGGTGCATTTATGCAGTGGCTCTAGGTTTTTAAGGTTTCCTTTATTCCTTCTTCCCTCTCTCCCAATCTATCATCCCCCTTCCCTTCCCTTCCCACCCCTCCCCTCCCCTTCCCTTCTCCTCCCCTCCCTCCCTCCCTTCCATCCTTCCTTCCATCCTTCCTTCCTTCCTTCCTTCCTCCCTCCCTCCCTTCCTTCCTTCCTTCCTTCCTTCCTTCCTTCCTTTCTTCATTTTAGCTTAGTTTTGTTTTACTTTGGTAGCCTTTCCCGAAGACTTTAAATAGGGAAAAAGAAGGAAGTTTAATATAATAGCTTTGAGGATGCCTATTGTTTCTTCCATTCTTCTTGGAGGATAGCTATCCGGTTAAGAGAAAAAAATTTTGTATTACAGAAAAATTTAAAAGCAGAAAAATAGTATTAAGGAGCATTTAGACACAGTCTTCATAAGAATGACCCCACATCTGACACTAATTGCAAGTTTAGGGGGTTCGTCAAACCACCCTGTTAATAATCTTCTGGAACGATTTAATGAATTCACTGAAAACTGTTATACTCACAGTTAAGGATTATTACAGAAAAAGGATACAGATGAAAATCAGCCAAGGAAAGAAGTGCCCAGGGCAGAGTCCAGGAGAAGTACCAAACACAAAATGGCCATTGTCTTCTCTCCATGAAGTCAAGGACATGTCTCTGTCCTGGCATTAACGTGTGATAATATGCCCAGAGTATTGTCAGCCAGCAAAACTCACCTGGGCCCTTGGTGTCCAGAGTTTTTATTGGGGCTCATCACATACTGCCTGCATGACTGACTTTAGTTGTCAGCCTCTCCCAGAGGTCAGGCTAAAATCCCCAGAAATCAGAGCTGATATTGTGCGACCCAAAGTTCCTGCCATAAACTACATTGTTAGACTGTACTCTGGCCAAAGCCGTAGGCAAAACAAAGATACTCCTGTCAGTCAGGAAATTCCAGGGGCCTAAAGATTATCTCCCAGTAGCCCAGGCAAAGGCCAGGCGTCTCTTCAGGTAAGGCTAATTCTTCACTATACAAGTATAGTGATCCCTTTGCCTCTGCCCATACTGATCACTCAAATTCCAAATTACGATGCTAATAATTTTCTTATTTCATCTGAGAGTGTGCCAGAGTCAACTCATATTCATTCACAAAAATTGGTTGTTAGGTATTTAGGAGTTTTGTTAAGTTGGTTGTTAAACACAGCTGTTATAAAAAATTGTGTTCTATAAACATATAATTATATAAATTAGATTAAAAACAAAGATAAATGTTCAAAACTCATCATTTTCTAATTATTATATTTTACTGTTACTATGCTCCTGATTGTATTCATATCTACTGTATCTGTCTGGTGAGAACTATGTAGAATGTTAGACTTCTATGCCACTGAATGACGTCTGCATTCATTCAGTGATGTCACTTGTTGCTTGGGTAGCGTGAAATTGACCATACTAAGAATCTTTACACCATGAAATTCAGTAAATGCTATGAATCAGGATTTTGTTTTGATACTTTTTAATTTTGAGAAGGATCTTTCTGTTGATCCAACTGTTACTAGAACTGTTAAGAGTATTTATAGGTTGTGACAACATTAGGATAAATTTCTGAGAAATTATTTCAGAATATAAGTCATAGTGTGTCTAGAGCTGATGAATCTGATGGGATAATTTATCTAAAAAAGTTTTAACTCTTCATACAAATCAGTTTGTTGTAAGCCTAAATTTAATTTTAAATGTCAATTGATACAGCATTTTAGTGGGTTTTTTTTTTCCTGGCATATCCTATACATTGTGGAGGTTGTACAAGAAACTAAGAGTGCCTTTTTCATTTGTATATAATTAAAGTGTAAAACCAAAATATATGTAATTAAAATTTCATTCATATGAAAATACTTTTTTTCTGTTGAATACACTAATCTTAAAATGCAATGTCTGTTTCTAAGACTGGGTATTTGCTTTGTGATGGTGCAGCAGTTTTCAAAACCGGAGATTCTGAACTCTTTGAAGAAGTCTAGTGAGTACTTGATATGCTTTATTTTAATGTACATATGCATGCTTTTATCTTCTAGTAATTCGCTGACAAAGTTTATTGCCTGAGAGACAGCAAGTGCAAGATCACAGATAATTTTTGATATTCTTTCATTTTAATTCTGGGCAGAATTCACAGAGATACATTCCAGGGATGGGAGTGGAGGCCAGTTTACCTCCCTGAGGAGCCCCTCCTCTCTCCAGGGGCTGCTATTTCTGCTGCCACCATTTGCTGCTACCAGCCTGGGCCAAGTCTGGGCACAGCCACCACTCAGACCACATGGCACCCCAGACTGTCCACATGTGTCCTCCCTGGTGCTGGCCAGCTTCTTAAAGTGCATGTTGCCTGTCCTACCATAGGCCAGGGGGTGGTGGGGTAAGTATATGTAATTTTCTTGCTCTTTTTTTTTCTATTTTTCGGGATTTTCTTCAGGAACAGGTAATAGTTTAATAAGACCACAAAAAATTATTTTTAATATAAATTACATTATCAACTTTTTCTGAATTTGTGCTTTTGTAACATTGCATTTGTCCCTTTATATAGGATGTACCTGAACGGGGTGTATATTAGGCTGAAAAAGCACAGTGGGCAGTAATTTGAAATGTGTTTTATTAAAATACCTACTTGTCCTTGATTTATTTTTAGTTTGTCCTAATTTTTTTAAGGACTTTGGTCCACTTTAATTTACATGAGTGACTTAATCTGTATGAGTCTCAGAGAGGCACTTCTGTAATAAGTTATGTTTTAAATTGCACTGAGTGGACAAAAGGTGTCTTAGAAGGTAGTATTGCTCTGAGTAAATTAGTCAGTGACTAAGTAACAAGAATTTAATCTCATTTCCTTTGGGCCCCTTTATTAGCCAAGATGAGTGCTTTACACTTTAAGAGAGGAGCAGAGGATGATGGACTGGCATATTAATGTAAACCTTTCTCTGACATCACCACCACTTTCACACTGCTTTCCTGTAACACAAAACAATATTGAATTAGGAAGTGATGGGGAAGCAGAGGAACTATTTGGTTTTAAAAAGTATTTACTTTCTGGTTCGTGCTTGAGAAGACTTTTGAGGTGTCTCGGTATTTTAAAGTGAATTAATCCCAAATTTATCATCCAAAATGATAGAGTAATAAATAGAGTAGAGATGCCATTGAATGTAGAGGAAAACTTAAGGAAACTAGGCTCAGAAAGCTGGAATCCCACTTAGAGGTTTCCTTTATCTCTTCTCCATTGCCTTTTTGGAATCCAGCTCTGGTCCTTCTCCATTTCTCTCCATTGTCATGGAACTCTGATAGCTCTTTTCATCTAAAAAGGAAAACAACTTAGAGAAGAAGGGGATGGGCAGGGCTGTATTCCTACAAGGGCAATTTAAGGGTGGTGTGAGGGAGAAAAAAAAGGTCAGCTCTCTCTAAAAATCTATTATTGGTCACTCTTTGGGATTAAGACATTGTCTAAAGAAAGCCTCTATTAATTATAGGTAAGGATTGATGCATTGGCTATATCATTTCAGCAAAGGCATTTCAGCCAAGGCAACTAGTCAGCTGTTAACTTAGAAAGTTAGACTTTATGCTGTTGATCTTACACACACATTCCACACAGGCACACTTTGAGCAACTTTCCTTATCCAGCCTAGTATTTAACACATTGTATCACAAAGTATCCTCTTAAAGTATGTCTATTAAATTGATGGGCAGGCAAAGAGGAGATGGCTGTAGTGGGTTCTCTGCTGGAGATGGTAGATTCAGGTGTTATGTGGGGTCTGGCTATTGAAGCTCTCAGAGGTCAAAAAATTTTGACTTAAGGATAAAAACATCAATGCCTGGGTTTTTCAATTTCATTTTGCAGTCACTAATTTTCAAGTCACCAAAAAGCAAAGTGAAATGGATGAAATGAATCTTGACTTGGAATATGTTTGTCTTAATTCGCTGAATTTTCAACTGCTCAGACGCATCTTAAAATTTAAAAAATAATAAATCGGTGTAGTAAAGAGTCATGCAAATGCTCAGTTAGTATAAGAACAATTTATGCCTTCTATTTTACTTTTTTTTTTTTTTTTTTTTAAGATCAATGAAACTTTTAAGAATTTCTGGAGGCTGGGTATATTTGGCAAATTTTGTATTTTAAGTTTTCCTCTTTGGATGTGTCAAATTCCAGGTAATTTCAATAACATACAGAAATGGAAGTTAATGATGGGCCTCAAAGAGTTAACAGATTTTTCAAACTTGGAGAAATTCTAGGAATCATCATTTTGGGATACCTAATTTATTTACGTATTTATAATTAGTATTTTTTTTTTTTAAAAAAGAAAACAACTTTTCAAAAAAACAGGGAGATTGGGGGTCAAAGCCAGAGGTCTTAACGTTTTAATTTTTTCCCCCCATGTTTTTTGTTTTTCAAGTGGTACTGACTTATCAGGAAAAGTTCAAACACGCCCACAGCCCAGGAAATAATCAGACCCAAGTGATCCACTTAGGTGGGAAGAAAAAGTAATATGCTCTGCATCTCCTGGATCGTCTTAAGAGTTTCAGTAAGAAATAAAACGAGGAGAAATGTTTCACAAACCAACTTAGCCCCCAGACGCAAACCCCAAGTCGAACCTGGGACTTTTCCTAAGTGCGAGCTGAGCAACTGGCGGGCGGCAAAGAGAAACAGCCCTTGGCGCCCCTGAACAGACTGCGCGGGGCGAGCAGGAAGCCCTCGGCCAGGAGACCCTTTCTCTTGGTTTCGGGAAGGTGCTTCGGGAAGTTCCGTCTCCCCCACGGCCTCCTCCACGCGGAGGCTGCAGGCGCGGGGCGCAGGCAGGTGGGGGACAGAAAGGCCCGGGGAGGAGGCGCGGACAGGGCGGCGGGACGCGAGCGCGGGCGCCGGGCAGGAGAGCGTGTCTCCGGGCGCCGCCGCCGCTGTTGTCCGGGGTGCTGAAAGCCGGGAACTTGCCGGGAAGCGGAGGCCACTTTTCCCTCTCTCGGAGCGCGGGGTGGGGGGGTTTCGGGGTGCGCACCTGCTAAGCCCGCCCTGGCCCTGGGCCCGGAGGTGCCCGCAGACGAGGCCCTCCCCAACCTCGTTGGTGGTGGGGGGGGGGGGGGTGAGGGTGCATGATTGGGGGACGGCCCGGAGCGCCAGGCAGGACCCCGGTGCCCCTTCTCTGCCTCTCGGGCGCCCCAGCGCCGCGACCCCGCTCCACCTGCGTGCGAACTCTCGCGGCCGGGGACGCGGGCGCCCGGGGCTGAGTGTGGAGACGAGCCGGGCGGGGGTGGGGGGTACGGGGGTGGGGGGGCGGCTCTAGTCCGGGGATGAAGGGGGGGCGGGTGGAGGCGAGAGCGAGCGGGGCATGCGCAGTGGGGCGGAGGAGGTGGCGATGGCCGGGGGAGGCGGGGGGACTGCTGTTTATTTGCAGCTGGGCCAACTCGGCGGCGCAGGCGGCGGCGGAGCGCGGGGCGCCAGCGGCGGGTCCAGCTGCCGCCGCACCATGCCCGAGCCCACCTCCGGGCAGCCGCGGCGCGCCGCCGGGGCCCCGGCCGGGGAGGATGCCAGACGCCCGGGAGCGGCCAGGGCAGCGGTGGTGGCGGCGGCGGCGCGATGGTAGTGACAGGCTGTGCCCGAGGCGGCGGCGGCGGCGGGGACCGCGCGCCCTCCCGGCGGCGGGGCTGCGGACTCGCGCCGGCCGGGGCCGCGGCGCTGCTGGCCGGGGCGAGCTGCCTGTGCTACGGCCGCTCCCTGCAGGGCGAGTTCGTGCACGACGACGTGTGGGCGATCGTGAACAACCCCGACGTGCGGCCCGGCGCCCCCCTCCGCTGGGGCATCTTCACCAACGACTTCTGGGGCAAGGGAATGGCCGAGAACACCAGCCACAAGTCCTACCGACCGCTCTGCGTCCTCACCTTCAAGTGAGTCCCTCACCTCGCGCCTGCAGCCGCCGCAGTTTCTCCTCACCCCCCAGCCCGAGCTGGGCGAAGTTGCGGGACCCGCGTGGGGGGCGCTCCTTTTCTTGCGGCGCCTTCCCCTCCACGCCTCCCTGCTGTCCTCCCGTCCACGCCACTCTGCTCCGCGGTCCCAGGCCCCGCTTCTCTGGGCTCCCGGGGCGGTTCGGGAGGCGCGGGCTGGGAGTTGGGATCGAGTTTCTCAAGAGTCTGTGCTCTCAGCGGGCTGGTCTGTCGGGCAAGGACTTGGCGCGGGGCTGGTAGAGCTGCTCCTGCACCCCACCCCTGCCGGACAGTGGTCAAGTGCGACGGTGCGGGCCCAGCGAGTTCCGGACTGGGGGGCTGTGGTGGGAATGCTTCCAAGTTGGGAATTTCTCAGAGGCTGTTGGGCAGCTTCGCTGATGGAGAGAGAGGATCAGTCCCTTTGGGGTCGCGTTCGGAGAGGAGGCGAGAGCTGTGAGCTGCCAGGGCTGCTTGGGTTTTGGGGAGGCGCAGCGGAGGGAGCAGAAGCTCTCCCCCGACCTGCAGCCTTTGGTTGCTCTCCAAGCCTTTCCAATCTGCTGGTCTGCGGAAGGGCTCGGGATTTAGATTTTAAAAGATGCAAAGCAAAGGAATGCAGAAGCGTGGGATCCTCTGGGGATCCTGGTGTCCCAGTCGAAATAGTTTTCGTTTCACAACCTCAGAGTCATGATTCAGCATTTCTGGTGTGAATAAAGTGTAAAGGGAGCCGAGAGAACGCCAGGTTTTTGTAGGGTGGAGTATTTTCTTGAATTTAAAAGAGGGCTTGCTTCAGATGGATGGGGAGGAGGGCTTTGTATGAGTACTATCTCCTACACCATGAGCTTGACTCAACCCCTTATAATTTGGCTCCGTGTTTAAGCTTAACAGTGTGTCGGACAAAAACTTGAAATAATATTGGTTCGGTATCATCAGTGTTTTAAGCCTTTTCCAGTGGGTGTAATATGAACCCGTCTTTATGGTAGTGGTCATCCGAGACGGGATAGGCAGCTTGAAAAGCCTGCCTCTGGCCAGGAGGCCAAGGTCTCTTGACAGGTGGCTCAGATGACTTAGGAAAGGAAACCATAGCAGTTGGCAGTAATTCATGGGCTTTTGACTTAATTTTTCCATTGAAAGTTCAGTGTTTTAAAGAGAGTGAGGAAATTGCACATTTGAATCTGGAGAGAATATTTTATAAACATTTGTCCGCTTAGGAAGCGGTTTTGGTGTTCCGCTGAAAGATAACGTCAGCTACTGAGTGAGTTGCTCAGTACTTTCAGTTTTCTAAATGTTTCTTAAAATCTCCTTAGATGGCACAAATATATATGTTTACTTTCTAGATTGACCTGCTTTTTCATTTATTACAGTGAGGGTTGGTGGTTAATTTAAGGTGTGAAAGCTCACAGCATGTGATGTGCTGGGCTTGTAACAGCCATGGAGACCGTCTTGATTTGAGCATTTTCCATTTTAAAAGGTCAGGGCCAAAAGCCTGTGCCCACTTGGTGGAGAGTGGGGAAGATGTTTTCACTTCTTGACTTTCTAAAATGTTTTTTTCACTCATGCAGGAAATGGCAAGGACAGAAAAGAGAGGAGTGGGGGAAGGAAGTAGACAATGAAGCAAGGCCATTGATGAAGAGGAATGGTAGCAAGGGTTTGGGGGAACAGGGGTAGGGAAAGGAGAGTTGGGAGGGCCAGGGTCAAATCGTCACTGTGTACTCTTTGGTCACAAAATGCAGACTGGTGTCTAATGCCATTGTTCTTTGTATATTGCATCTATTTTGTTTTTGTTTTTGAGAAGGTTGAGTTGCAAATCTAGAAAGCAACACAGCACTAATTGGAAAGGGGTAGATGTCTCTTCGAAGAGAAAGTTCATCTTTCTGTGCTCACAGGTGTGGATTTAAATAGGACCTAGAAGCTTTCTCCATACTGCATCTTCTGCAATAGCTTAAAGAGGGGCACGTATAAGAGCTGGCATCGATGATGTTAGACCCACCCAACTCTAAAGATTGTTTCAAGCAAGGACAGAGAATCACATTTATTAACTATTCAGTGTGAACCAAACATTGGCCTAAGCACTTTACACAGATTATGTTTTTATGATTTTTATTTTAGGTAGTTGGTAAAAATAAAGTGGCTTGTTAAATATACATACAAACTATCTTAATTATATCTTAAGGTAGGAATGTTTGAATAAAAATCTTTGAGAATTCAAAACGATTTTTTCTTTTTATTGTAAGAACTCATAATATAAGATTTGCCATGTACAATTTTTAAGAGCTTGATAAAATATTATTAACTATAGGCACAATGATTTACAACAGATCTCTGGCACTCATTTCTCTTGCATAACTGGAACTATAGACCTGCTGAACAGCAACACTCCAGGGCTCCATTCCCCCTGCCCTTGGTAGCCATAATTCTATTCTCTGTATTTCCGTGATTTTGGCTATTTTAGATACCTTATATAAGTATAATCATGCAGTATTTGTCCTGTGACTGGCTTATTTTACTTAGCATAATGTCCTCCAGGTCCAGCCATGTTGTTGCATATGACAAGATTTCCTTCTTTTTAAAGGCTGAATAATACTTCATTGCATGTATATACAATTAAAAAAATTTTTTTAATGTTTATTTTTTTGAGAGTGAGAGACAGAGTGTGAGTGGAGGAGGGTCAGAGAGAGAGGGAGGCACAGAATCTGAAGCAGGACCCAGGCTCTGAGCTGTCAGCACAGAGCCCACGCGGGGTTCGTACCCAAGACATCATGCCCTAAGCCGAAGTCAGACGCTTAACTAACTGAGCCACCCAGGTGCCCCTATACCACTTTTTTTTTTAATCCATTCATCTGATGGTGGCCAGCCAGATTGTGTCCATACCTTAGTTTTTATGAATAATGCTGCAGTGAACTTGGGAGTGCATATATCTCAAGATCATGATTTCAATTCTTTTGGATTTATAACCAGGGGTAGGATTGCTGGATTCTAAGATAAGTGTATTTTTAACTTTTTGAGGAATCTGTATACTGTTCTCTGTCGGAACTACACCTTTTTTACATTCCCACCAGTAATGTACAGTGGTTCCAGTTGCTCTACATCCTTGCTAACATTTGTTATCTTTTTTTTTCTTCATAAAATCCAACCTAATTAATTGGTGTGAGTTAAGTGGTAACTCATTGTGGTTTTGATTTGCATTTCCCTCATGATTACTGGTGTTAAGCATCTTTTCATGTACTTGTTGGCCATTTGTATATCTTGTTTTTAAAGTATAATTGACATGCAATGTCCTATTAGTAGTGATGTGATGTGTTTTATACATTATAAAATGGTCCTCACTATAAGTCTAGTTATCATCTGTCACTATACAAATTTATTACAATATGATTGACTAGATTCCCTAGGCTGTACCATGAGATCTCCATGACATATTTATTTTATAACTGGAAGTTTGTACTTCTTAATCCCCTCCACCTATTTTTTTTACCTGCCCCCCAACCCCCAATCAAGCCAGCCCCCGTCTGGTAATCAATCATTTGTTTCCTGTATCTGTGAGTCTGTTCTATTTTGTTCTCTTTTGTTTGATTGTTTTCTTTTTTAAATTTCCCTTGTAAATGAAATCATGGTAT
Organism: Panthera leo; assembly: GCF_018350215.1. Classification (NCBI taxonomy): domain Eukaryota; kingdom Metazoa; phylum Chordata; class Mammalia; order Carnivora; family Felidae; genus Panthera; species Panthera leo. The sequence continues at coordinate 62,505,637 of NC_056685.1, read as the reverse complement.
TCATCTTTCTTTGCTCAATTGACATATTTCACTTAGGATAATACCTTCTAGGTCCATCCATGTTTTCACAAATGGCAAGATTTCATTCTTTTTTATGGCCAAGTCTTTTTTGGGGAAATGTCTTTTCAAGCCCTTTGCCTATTTTTTTTTATCAGATTATTTGTTCATTTGTTTTGTTTTGTTTACCTTGAGTTGTATGAGTTTCTTATGTATTTGTGATATTAATAATATATTAGATACATGGTTTGCAAATATTTTCTCCTGTTCTGTGGGTTGCCTTTCTACTCTGTTGATTGCTTCCTTTGCTGTGCAGAGGTTTTTTAGTTTGATAGTCCCAGTTACCTAATTTCTTTTTATTGCCTTTACTGTTGGTGTCATATTTGAAAAATCATTGCTAAGCCTTAACATCATGAAGTTTTGCCCCTGTTTTTCTTCTGGGAGTTTTACAGTTTCAGGTCTTACATTAAAAATTTTAATACATTTCAAGTTGAATTTTTGTCTATGATGTAAGATAAAGGTCCAGGCTTATTCTTTTGTATGCAGATATCCAGTTTTCCCAAGACCATTTGTTGGAGGGACTATCCTTTCCCCATTGTGTATATTTGGCCTTTATGTTGAAGATCCTTTGACCATATATGTGTAGGTTAATTTCTGGCCTCTCTATTCTTTTCCATTAGTTAGTATGTTTCTTTTAATGCCAGTACTATACTGTTTTAATTACTGTAGCTTTGTAATATAGTTTGAAATTAGGAAGTGTGATGCTTCCAAGCTTTGTTCTTTCTCAAAATTGTCTTGTGTATTTGGGGTCTTGTGCAGTTACAAATGAATTTTTTTTTCTATTTCAGTAAAAAAAGCCACTAGGATATTATTGGAATACATTGGAATACATTGGCTATAGAATACACTGACTATGGACTACATTGGAATGTATGGAATACATTGGAATACATTGACTATAGATGGCTTTGAGTAGTATGGACTTTTTAACAGTATTAAGTCTTCTGATCTGTAAACATGAGACGTCTTTCTGTTTATTTGTGTCTTTAATTTCTTTCATTAGTGACTTAGGGTTTTAATTATACAAGTTTCATCTCTATTTTTAGTGCTACTTTATTCTTTTCGATGCTATTATAAATGGAATTGCTTTCTTAATTTTGGATAGTTCATAATTATATAGAAATGCAGCTGATTTTTTTAACTGAAATATAGTTGATACAAATGCAGCTGATTTTTGTACATTGATTTGTGTCTTACAACTTTACTGACTTTGAGTATTCTAACAGTTTTTTATTTTGGGGGGAATCTTTAGGGCTCTTTAACGCAAAGGATTGTGTCATCTGCAAACATAGTTTTACTTTTTTTTTTTTTTCCAAATGTAGATGCCTTTTATTTCTTTTTCTTGTCTAATTGCTCTGGGTAGAGTCCTAAATAGAAATGCAGGAGTGGACATCCTTGTCTTGCTCTTGATCTTAGAGAAAAACCTTTCAGTTTTTCACTGTTGAGTATGATGTTAATTGTGGACTTTTTATATATGACCTTTATTATATTCAGGTAAATTCTTTCTAAACCTAGTTTTTGGGAATTTTTACCATGAAAGGGTGTTGAATTTTGTGAGATGTTTTTCTTGCATTTATAGACACGATCATGTAATTTAGCTTCCGTTTTGTTAATGTGGTAAATAACATTAGTTGAATTTTGCATGTTGAACTATTCTTGCATCCTAGGGATAAAACCCACTTGGTTATGGTGCGTGTTCCTTTTAATGTGCTGTTGAATTCAGTTTGCTAGTATTTTGTTTAAGACTTTCCCATCTGTGTTTATCATGAAAGTTGGCCTGTGGTTTCATTTTCTTATAGTGTCTTTGCCTTAAAAACAAACAAACAAAACAAAACAAAAAAAAAAAAACCTTTAATTTTGAGGGGCGCCTGGGTGGCTCAGTCATTTAAGTGTCCAACTTTGGCTCAGGTCATGATCTCACGGCTTGTGAGTTTGAGCCCCGCATCAGGCTCTGTGCTAACAGCTCAGAGCCTGGAGCCTGCTTTGGATTCTGTGTCTCCCTCTCTCTCTGCCCCTCCCCTGCTCGTGCTCTGTCTCTGTCTCTCAAAAATAAATAAATAAATTAAAAAAAAACCTTTTCATTTTGAGATAATTGTACATTCCCCAGTTGTAACTAATAATACAGAGATCTCTTATACCATTTATCCATTTTCCTCTAGGGTTAAGGTCTTGCATAATTATAGTATAATATCACAACCAGCAAACTGATATTGATACAATCCACAGCTTTTATTTACTTTTTACCAAGTTTACATATACTCTTTTTTATTTTTATTTTTGTTGAGTGTGTATTTAATTCTATGCAGTTTTGTCACATGCAGATTTCTAACATTACCACTAGTCAAGATACAGAACAGTTTCATCACAAGGATCCTTCCTGCTTCTTTATCATAATTATAAACACCTAATTCATAATAACCCCCTAATTCATAACACCCCACCCTACTTCATAATCACTACTAATTTGTTCTCCATGTCTATAATTTTGTCATTTTGAGAATGCTATTTGTGGAATCATTTAGTATGTAACTTGTTAAGGTTGACCTTTTTTTTTGCACTTAGCATAATTCTCTGGAGTTTATTCAGATTGTTGCATCTCAGTAGTTAATTCCTTCTATTGCTGAGTACTATTCCATTGTATAGATGTAGCACTGTTTACTTATTCACCTGTCGAAGGACATCTGGATTGTTTCCAGTTTTTGGCTGTTTCACAAATAAAACTGCTATAAACATTCATTTACACATTTGTATGTGAACATGTTTTATTTCTTTGGGATAAATGACCAGGATTGCAATTGCTGGGTCATATGGTGGTTGCATATTTAGTTTTTTAAGAAACTGGTAGACTGTTTTCCAGACCTTGTCATACTGTGTATGAGTAATCCAGTTTACTTTGCCTCCTCATCAGCATTTGGCATTATCATTGTTTTTTTATTGTAGCCATTCTGATAAGTGTACAGTGATAATCTCATTGTGATTTTAATTTGCATTTCCCTAATGGCTCTCGGTGTTAAATATACTTTCAGGTGCTTATTTGCCCTCTGTATATCCTCTTTTGAAAAATGTCTCTTCATGTCTTTCACCCATTTCCTAAGTGGATTTTTTTTGTTGTTGTTGAATTTTGAGATCTCTTCATATATCGTAGGTACAAGTCCTTTGTCAGCCATGTGGTTGGCACATATTTACTCCCATTCTGTAGCCTCTTTTCATCCTCTTCAGAGGGTCTTTCTCAGTCCAAAACTCAAACCTAGTTTCTATTAAAATAGTTTATTACCTTTGATTCATTGAATGAACCTTGTACACACTGAGAGCTGGAAATTACCTTAAGAATAAACAATAAATAAATATGTTAATTAATAAGTAAAGATGTGTAATGCTTGTTTCTATAAAGGTACTTGCATGTATAGAAAGATATTAATCACAGTTTCTCTCAAATAAGAAATGAGCTGAATTTCGAGTGAGGAAATGGATTTTTAGAGGGTCTACTTTTACCAGTTTGCAGGACAGGGTATAAAGGAAAATGAAGGCAGTTTACCAAGATAGGGTGGCTTTGTACTATGTCAATTTAATGAAACTGGAATTTTGTTTCTTGGAAATTCCTTCCCTATATTGTGCTAGGTTATAGTTGTACACAAATTTCTTCCAGATATGGAAAGTGAAAGTGAGACTGCCTATCCCAGTCAGAAGGCTCGTGTCAAGAGAGTCTTGTGGGTTATCACAGACAGGGCGGCTAACCCACTGCTGCTGTGTGACAGTGGCTAGGTCCCTGGTGCTTCCAGAACTTTCCAGATCATGGTGCTCTAGCTACTTCGTATCATGGTGCAAGTGCGAGTGCAGCTCTGTAGGGAAGAGTGCCAGCCTGTTTGCAAGCCACTCACATCATTAAAGTTGGAGCCTTCGAGGCGGTGAGAAGCAGAGGTACCTTGTAGTTCATCTTCGTGGCTTCCAGCTCTGTCTCCCTTTCCCCTACTTCAAGACCCTCCTTCCTCCCTCCCGAATGCCTGCCCTGCCTGCCCTGCTGGCTTTTGACATCTGTTACAGACAGAAGTGGCAGCCTTGCATAGGCCATTTAGCCAGCTTCCACAATTGTGAAAGGTCAAATCTCTACAGTAAATCCCTTCTGCTGTATCCTTCCCTGTGGTTCCGCTTCTGCAGTCAAACTTTAACTGATACAAACGGTCATCTGTGTTCCCTGAAGTGAATTTAGAATTCTAATGAGTTTCTGTTTCTAGTCAAACCTTACATCGGTCTTTTCGTAAGATCATTTCCAAGGGCACACAGGAATATTTTTGGACCCTTGTAGAGCAGAATCAAAACATCTGTGAAAACTTAATCTGCAGCAGTAACCTTTTTTATTTTGCTTCTTTATCCTCCACTGGCCATGACCTGTTTTTAACTCTGGAATCAGGACATTAACCACGTTCAGTCACTTGGTAGACACTTAATTGACACAGAACCAAAACCCATGATGCCCATAACCTCCACCTTGAAATATGGCCCTGATTGATTTAAAAGGTGCTTAGCTTTTTAATTTTATTTCCTTTCTACCTCTTTCCTCTTGAGAAGAAGCTCCTGCTGGATTGCTAGCAGTGCCATTCTGCATCAGGAAGGAAGGAGAAGCTTCCTTCAACAAGGAAGATCCAATGGTTTTCAGGTTAAAGATGGGGAAATGAAGGCAAATTAAAGGACCTTAAACTCTTGATTCTGTCTCCATGTTTAGGCTATTAGATCATAGTGTTCTACCAGTTTGCTATAAAGTTTTATTTTATTGAAGGCTTCTGATGATGATATAAACCGTAAGAGTGAAAGTGGGTGGTTTAAAATGTCAGAGTTAAAAAATAGAATATCTTAATATGTGCAGCTGTAAGCATTTGCAACATTTTAATGCTTGGATCTGGAGAGGGTTTTTTTTTTTTTTTTTGCAGCAGTTTGCATCTTTTAGTCACAGATGATACACCAACCATGAAAATCAGCTCTAGCCTCTGTGCCCCCAAACTGAAAGAAATGGTGGAGTGTTCATTTTGGTTCTGTTTCTTTTGATTTGCCGCAACTCTTTGGAATTCATTTTGAGATAGTCTGTTTATTGCAGCAAAACTCATAAGTTTGTGTTCTGAGTCTATGATAAATGGACAAATGGAGATTGTTTGACTAGATTGTCTAGGATGTTCAGTGATGGATATAGCCAAGGAAAAATATGATTGGATGCGATAGAGATTTTATAGAGAAAAATGAAAAAATGGCCTCTGAAAATTTCAGAGGCCAACTAAGGTTTATCTTAGAAACCCCAAGAGGAGGGGGTTAAGATTGTTGCCTGCTAGCATATACTTTAGATGTAAGATAAGCTTTAGACTACAGTCTGGCAGTGTAGGAAGGATGGAAAATGAGAGGAATATATTTTTGAATTATGAGGGTTTTTGTAGGTGAATCTCTCAATGGGGGCTTGGAAACACTTTTTTTTTTTTAAATTAACAAATGTCTTTTTTATCTTCCTTTGGAGCTACATTCATGTTTTCCTTAAAATTTTCTTTAATTTCTTGTTTTTTTTTTTTTATTTGAGAGAGAGAGAGAGAGAGAGAGAGAGAGAGAGAGAGAGAGAGAATCCCAAGCAGGGTCCTGACATGGGGCTCAATCCCAGGACCCTGGGATCATGACCTGAGGCAAAATCATGAGTGGGATGCTTAACCAACTGAGACACCTAGGCGTACGATGTTTTTCTTAACTTTGAATACATAGTTATCCCACTTAAAAGGATGGGGCAGGGTAAGGAATGCTTGGCCATGTGAGAGTAATGGCTCTGTTACTTTTCCAAATGATAAGAAATGGTTTCTGTTCTATGAGCCCCTGTTGATCTGACCCCTGACCTCTACCATCTAGTCTATCAATCTGCAACTCATTCTAGAGTTCTTATGCCCTTTACAGGCCAAACCTGCTGCTGCTGCCTTTGCATTTTCTGAATTGCTTTCCCCAGACCTGTGCCCTCTTGTTCTCTCACCACTTTGAGTCCCTGTTCAAATGTCACTTCATCCTTTGCACTTTCCCTGGTTCCCCAATCCAAAATGGCAGACTCTCCTCCATATTTAATCCTTACTCTCTCACTCTGTATCTTCCTTGCCTTAGTAGCCCTCATTCCTATCTGACAACATGGATTTATTGTTGGTTTTTATCTTCTCTCATACTGTGTAAACTCCATGAGGTATATCTTTAGCACCTGGAGCCGTGCTTGTCATACAAAGTCAGGGCTTCATAAATTACTGTTAAAAGAAAGAGTTAATTAATAACTTATGTGAATGCTTGACTTTTTCAGGTTAATATTTAGGTAGGGCTACACCTTTATATATAGATGAAAAAGTCTGCTTGACTTATTTCTTGGTTTATTTACCTTTTGTCTTCCTCTGTCAAAGAGAAAAGTAGAGGCACATAGAGATGGTTGCAGTAGGTCCTGCTTACTGGGCGGTTAAGGGGCAATTTTGATTCTGAGAGGGGCAACTGTGGCTCCCTGTTGTCACCTGCTGTGACTGTGACTCTGTAGAGAATGAGGATCTACAGCGCTTTGCGACCCACCATTCTCCTCTTGCGTGGCATACTGATGTGTGCTGGTTGCTGGATGCTTGCTATAGATTTGAAGACCGGACACAGCAGCTGTACCTTCTGAGGCAAACCCCAGAATTACACAGGGTTCTCTCCATACCCTACTGTCAGGGGACAAAAGCTCAGCCATGCCTGTGGCCTACAGTCTATAAAGAATGGCCATGTTTTTTCCAGCCAATGAGGTAGACATGAAATATTATTTCCTGTTGGATCAAATAGATTATAAGGCCCTGAAAATACTTTGTCAAGGGAACTATGATGGCTGTGACTTTCTGTCCCCAAGTATTACAGAATAAAGAATTTGTCTGGTTTTTATCCCAGGTTCCTGGGAGCTTCTAAACCCTTGGAATTTCCCGAGTGATGAGAGTGTCTCTGTTGTTCATGGTGGGCCTGAGACCACACTTCAGTTTATGTTAAGGAAGAGGTAACTCATGATGGGCCTCCAGATAGTTTCAGAACGTCGGCTGGCTCTGCTGGAAAGACCAAGCATATGATTAGGGAGACGGGACTTTGAGCCACATACCAGCCCTACCTTCCAACCTCTGGGAAGGGAAAGGGGAGCTGGAGATTGAGTTCAGTCACATGATGAAGGATTGAATCAATCAGCCTAAGTAATAAAACCCCACTTAAATTTTTTTTAAGTTTATTTATTTATTTTGAGGGAGAGAGTGAGCAGAGGAGAGGCAGAAAGAGAGGGAGAGAGAGGATCCCAAGCAGGTTCTGCATGTCAGCAGAGATGTGGGGCTTGATCTCACAAACTGTGAGATCATGACCTGAACTGAAATTAGGAGATGGACGCTTAACCGACTGAGCCACCAGATGCCCAGAAACCCAAATTAAAAACTTGACGTAGAAGCTTGGTTGAGTTTCCTTGATTGGTAATCATACATCATTGTGCTCAGAGGGTGATGTGTCCTGAAGGCATGGATGGTTTGTGTTTAGGACCCTCCCAGATCTACTCCATGGATCTTTTCTTTTGATTGATTTTGATTTGTATGCTTTATAATAAAACTGCAGTCGTAAGCTTAACACTTTCTTAAATTCTGTGAGGCATTCCTGCAAATTCCTAACCTGAGAGAATCGTGGGAATCCCCTAATTTGTGGTCAGTTGGTCAGCAGTGCAGGTGGCCTGGGAACCATTGAACTTGCAGCTGGTATCTGAAGTGAGTAGAGTCCGAAGCAGGACTTTGTCCTCACATAAACTCTGGGTAGTCACTGTCAGAACTGCACTGCACCCAGGAACTTTACCAAACACATACCTTTAAAAGAGAACAAATTTCCAGGAGTGCCTGGGTGGCTCAGTCGATACAGTGTCCAACTCTTGATTTTGGCTCTGGTCATAATCCGAGGGTCCTGGGATTGAGCTCTGCATTAGGCTCCTCGATGAGCATGAAGCCAGCTCAAGATTCTCTGTCTCTCTCTTCCTCTGCTCCACATCCCCGCTCATGATCTCTCTCTCTCTCTAAAATAAAAAAATAAAAAAATAAAAACAAAAGAAAACAAATTTGCTAAAAATTCACAACCCCATTATAGTTATAACTGTACTTATATGATGTTTGGTGGTGATCTTTTAATTTTTATTATTTGCTGACTCTCTTTATGAAGATTTTCTTCTGGGACTTGCTGCCTTCTAGATATGGTCACTGATCTTCCTTTCCTCAATTTTCCCACCCTTTCTTTGATGCTATTGCTACTCTGAGCACTTATGAGACAATAGTGACAATAACTTCCCCTTGCATGGGGTGTGGGCTCCTCCTGACAAGCCCCTCCTCCCCTGTTCCCTCCCTATGGCTTCCTCATAGCCAGGCGAAGATGTGATGCCTTGAGCACAAACCAAAACCATGAATTTTATTTTTGTCTCAGAGCACCAATCTCCCCTTTGCACTGTTGTTTGCATTGGTGCTTGTGAATCACATCCTTTGGTTCTTTGATACATTAAGTGATGATGATTTGCTGATTTATTCTTGATACTAGAGGGAATGCAGAAGAAGAGCAACCAGAATGATTAAGGGCCAAAGGGATTCGCCTTGGAGGAAAACGAGAAAAAACAGATGTTGTTATTTATTGGTTGAATGATCTAAGGAGACTATGGAAACCACTTACAAACATTTGAGAGCTGGGAGGATGGCAGGAGAAGGGGAAGAAGAAAAATGGATGGGAATAGAGGAAGACAGGAGAATATACCGTATGTTCAGTATTGGGCTGTGGGAACTCACAAGGCAAGTGTTGGAGAGCCCATTATTGGATAGCAGAAACAGATTGTAAAGGGGTAAATGTAATTTTTTCTTTCCCCTAGTTTGTAGCTCTTATTGGAAAAAAATGTAAACTGGATTCTCCTGGTAAGTGTGGCAAACATATGTAGCCTTCCTTTAAGCTTTGTGATGCATGACTCTCATTGTTCTGAGTATCACCTGTTTTGAATCACTGGGTTTCTTGAGACAGATTTCTGGGCCCCATTTCAGATTTACTGACTTAGAATATCTTGGGATGGGATAAGGGAATCAGCAATTGTAGCTAGCACGCCAGGGGATTCAGAATCCTGTGAACCACTGGGACTCAGTGGGAGCATATGTTTCATGAGGTTGAGATGCCAAATATTGCTGGTGTAATATACAAAAAGGAATCCCAAAGCTCATTGAGATAAGGATGTTGCAATGCACTTATCACATGCTGCCTGCCCACACCTTCCTCCCACCACTCTACTACATTTCCTGAGAGGGCCAGATGATTTTCCCTTCACTGAGGCATTGAGAAATATATTAGCAGGGGAGCACCGACAACTTCGGGAAGCTCTGCGTGGACTCTTTTCTGTAGGCCAAGTGTGGTGTGGGAGATGCTGCGAGTGAGGTAGACTTTCTGATTTCAGCGGGGGTGATGGGACCCTGGAGTACCAGATGCCAAGTGGCAATGCTTAGCTGCCACAGACAAGGTGAGTGCTTTTACCATGATTGGCAGCAGGGATGCAGTAGTAATCACAGTGTTTTGACCCCCTGAGAGGGGCCATTGGTGGTGACTAATCAGTCACATTGTCCCTAGGTATGAAGTAGATGGGCAGCCCTCTTAAATCTTGCTTCAGCTGTATACCACGAAAACTCCAGGTTTTGGGCCCCAAACCAGACGTGAGCCATGACCTCTTCTGGAGGCTCCAGACCTCTGCTAGTTTGTTGAGATGGAGCTGTTTGATTGATGTGGAGTTGGGGTCCCCTGGAGGAAAGACCCTAGTATATTTCCTAGCAGAAGTCTCTTCCAGAAGATACAGCCTGTTTTTGTTTTCTTAAACCAGAAGTATTTTCCAAAGAAGAAAATCAAGAGTAAGGGGCTTTGTTTATCTAGAGCTCCAGGGTATGCAGGTGTGAGGAGAAGGAAGTGCGGCCAATGGCTTTCTTCTCCCCTTCCCACCCCTCCTTCCGTGACATCTTGGTGCCAAACTGTGTGACCCTGTAACCTTTTCTGGGGACAGGTGCTCTCCGATTGCTGTGAGCTCATCATGGCCCCACCTTTCTGGACAGTTTTACAAGGAGGCAGAGGAGCTCAGACAGAGGAGGGGTATTAGCATTCATATTTGCCAAAGTCTGGAAGGCTTTCGAGCAGTCCGACATGGCTGTTCAGACTTTTTCTGGAAAAAAAAAAAAATCCTATTGGCCAGTTTAGCTTTAAATGAGAAATGAAGGCTAAATGAAATAAAATTAGAGATTCTTACTGTTGACTGGGAAAGATGATCTTTTCAACTTTCAACTTAAGGTGAGTTTATGTGCTCATTCGGTAAACTTTCATTTAGAATAAATTCACTGTGTGCTAAGTGAGATGGATACTATGAGGAAAAGAAATTAATGTTTTACAGTGTATGAAAAAATGCTTGTAATATTTGAGGAATATAGTAAAAGAGTTTTAAAAAACTGATGTGTGCTATAATGGAGTCTGTTCGGGGTGACATGGAACCCTAGAGACTGTTCTTAGGTGGTATTTCAGGTGTGCTGTTTATCATGTCCCTGCATGGACATTTCTGGGTGTCCAAACACCCGTTCTAGTTTTAAATATTACTTCTTTGTTTTTGAGCTGAGGCCTGTCTCATAGCAGTTGTTGTTTCGTATTGTGGTAAATTGTGCATACTTGTGCCCTCTGAATAGGCAACGTGTTTCCATGCAGCCATGTAGTACTTCAAGAGAAGCTGGAAATTTTTATATAAAATCGTCTGTTTTAAAAATGTCGGTGGGGGGGGCGCCTGGGTGGCTCAGTCGGTTAAGCGGCCGACTTCGGCTCAGGTCATGATCTCGCGGTCCGTGGGTTCGAACCCTGCGTCGGGCTCTGTGCTGACAGCTCGGAGCCTGGAACCTGTTTTGGATTCTGTGTCTCCCTCTCTCTGACCCTCCCCCGTTCATGCTGTCTCTCGCTGTCTCAAAAAAATAAATAAACGTTAAAAAAAATTAAAAAAAAAATGTCAGTAGGGTGCCTGGGTGGCTCAGTTGGTTGAGTGTCCAACTTCGGCTCAGGTCATGATCTCTCACGGTTTGTGGGTTTGAGCCCGGCGTTGGGCTCTGTGCTCACAGCTCAGAGCCTGGAGCCTGCTTCCGATTCTGTGTCTCCCTCTCTCTCTGCTCCTCCCCCACTCACGCTCTGTCTCTCTCTCTCAAAAATAAATAAACATTAAAAAATTTTTTTTCAAAAGATAAAAACTAAATAAAAATAAAAATGTTGGTAAATTCGGGGCCCCTGGGTGGCTCAGTCAGTTCAACGTCTGACTCTTGGTTTCAGCTCAGATCATGATCTCAGGGTTGTGGGATGGAGACCTGCGGCAGGCTCTGTGCTGGCCGTGGAGCCTGCTTAAGATTCTGTCCCCCTCTACCACTTGCTTGTGTGCACTCTCTTTCTCTCAAAAAAAAAAAAAAAAGTGGTAAATTAAAGAAAGAAAGAAAAGGTATACAGATGAAACAAAATAATTTGCAGACTTAAACTTGGCCCTTAGTCTATTTGCAACATTGTTATTGGATCTTAGTTTCCACTCAGAGAGGTACTTGAGTAAGTGCATTGCTTAAATATTTCATCATTCATTCATTTGTATATCCATCCACGTATCCACTTAATTTTGACAACTGTGAACCAGACAGTATGCTAGATACTAGGGATACAGCCATAATATGGCAAAGATCATTTCCCTTGGAGGATTTGGTATCATTTCTGTCATCTTTCTTTAGGCTGAGCATCCTCCATTTCCTCAAGCCTACCTTCCTGAGACATCACTTTGAGACTCCCCATCCTTCAGCATCCTGGAGCTCTCCTGTGAAGATGCTCCAGCGTTTTAAGTAGCACTCACAGAGGCTGCTGCCCCACATTGGATACCACCTACCTTCACTGTCCCGCATGCAGACAGAATGTCTCCCTCTTTCCTATCTCTGCACCTGGTAGGTTCTCCCCTTGCTAGGTTTCTTTCACTGTTAATTATCTGCTTAGTGTCTCTCTTTCTCTGGTAGCAGATGCCATGTCTTCTCCTTGTGTCTCTGGGCCCTACATCACACCTGACATGTAGTAGGTACTCAATAAATATCTGTTAGAGTGAATTGAAATGAAAATTAGTTGGACTTATGCAGAACCCTGTCTGTGGTTTGGTCTGTTTTGATAGCCAGGACATAATAACTCTGAGTTTAGAGTAAACTAACAGCTCTTGGACAATGCTATGTGAGTAGTTTTAGTCTAGATTGCAAGTATTTTGTTCCCTTTTATGTCCAAATGTGGATTTTGCTCTTACCCATATTCTGTGTAATCCTGTAAGAATTAACTAACAATATCAGGCATTTAAACCCTTTGCCAATCTTAGTCTCCCAGAACAGTGACCCTCCTTCCCAGATACAGGCTTTCTGGCAAGCTTGGTTAGCATACACTACAGATCTAGCTACGTCCTTGACAGACCAGAGATAACATCAGAGTCTTGTGACTTACACTGAAGGTCTACATCTAAGGGGACATTGATTATTATTCACTATTCTTTGTGTTTGCTACAAATCCTTCTTCTTATATCTTGTGCACAAGGTGATTGTGAAAGATTTTGATAAATGCCTTTGTTAAAATAAAGATAGGATGTGTCTGTCACATTCCCTGCCCTATTAAAATGTGAGGTTCATCAGTTGAACCCCCTTTTTGTGAACCCGTATTGGATCCTAGGATCAGAGATTCTTTTTCCAATGCTCACAAATAACATTTTGTTATTATTTCATCTCAAGATCACTTGTTTATAGTTTGGGGAGTTCACTCTCTATCTTTTTAGATACTTGGGAACTTCTCCTAACTTTAGATTCTCAGTAATTTCTTAAAGCTTAGATTTGCCAGTAACTGGTACCATGTGAGAGGCTTTCAGTTACTTTAGTACTGCGGTGGATCCCCATTCAGTAATTTATTTTTATATTTTGGGGTCTAAATGAATTCCCTTGAAACACCAAGCATTTTTTTCCTAACCAGTTTCCAGGAATAATAATATGATGGTAGCTATACTTGTGGTAAACATAATAGCATGTGTATAAACGTGTCAAATCACTAAATTGTACACTTGAAACTAATGTAATATTGTGTGTCAACTATACTCAGATTAAAAAAAAATCCTCCCCCCAAAAATCAGAGATTTGGCTTATTAGATGTCTTGCCTTCTCTCTATTGTCATCTTATGATTATCACAGTATGATGCGTCCTTGTATACTAAAAAGAAAAGTCCTGTTTCTTCTTCTGCTTATAGTCCATACTTCTGACACCAGATATGTAGGGCTTTTTTTCCACAGTGATCAATTCTCAGTGTCCTACAGTATGTGGATATCCTGCAATTCAATGTAATTCTGCCACTGTTTGTCTGGAGTTAGCATTAGATCCCCCAGGTTAAGGGCTCATTTCCTTCCACAAGACTCACCCCATTTCAGATACCAGTTGCAAGTCGTGGGTCCCTAGATTGCCACACTTCTGTCTAACTTGGTTGTTAAATCAGTGTTCCCATGAGCCCCTCCTCAGGTTCAATAATTTGCTATAATGGCCCACAGAACTCAAGCAGACACTTACTTAATGTTTACTGGCTTATTATAGAATAAAGGATATAGATGAACAGCCAGATGAAGAGATGCTTAGGTGGGGTCTGGAGGGTCCCAAGCACAGGAGCTTCTGTCCCTGTGAAATTGAGGTGTGCCACCTGCCCAGCTTGTGGATGTGCTCACCAATGTGGAAGTTCTCCAAAACCTGTAGTTCAGAGATTTTTATGGAGGCTTCATCAAGTAGGCATCACTGATAATTAACTCAATCTCTAGCCCTTCTCCAATCCCTGGGGTGGAGGAGGGGGAGAGGGAGAAAGGCTGGAAGTTCTAAGCTTCTAATCATAACTCGATCTTTCTGGTGACCAGCCCCCATCCAGAAGCCATCCAGGAGCCTACCAAGAGTCATGTTATTAGAGCAAAAGGTAATCCTATCACTTAGGAAGTTCCAAGGGATTTAGGAGCTCTGTGTCAGGAACCGGGGCCAAAGACCAAGAATTGGAACAAAAGATACTCCTACTACCTTTATAACTTAAGAAATTACAAAGGTTTTACCATTTCTACCAGGAGTTGGGATGAAGACCAAAATGCATATTTATTATATTACAATGTCATATCTGTCTGTTTATATCTGTATATCTATCTATATCTATCTTTGAACACTTTTCAGGTTATTTCCTTATGGAAAATTCCTAGAAGTGGAATTTTTGATCAAAGGTTATGTACTTCTTTAAAAATTTTTTTTTTTAATGTCTCTTACTTATTTTTGAGAGAGAGACAAAGTGCTAGTGGGCAATGGGCAGAGAGAAAGGGAAACACAGAATCCAAAGCAGGCCCCAGGTTCCTAGCTGTCAGCACAGAGCCTCACATGGGGCTTGAACTCATGAACCATGAGATCATGACCTGAGCCTTAGTCAGGCTTAACCCACTGAGCCACCCAGGCACCCCCAAAAATTACGTACTTCTTAAAGCCTTTGCTATGTATTGACAAATTTGAGACCTTCCCAGGGGTTGTGAGATAGTTTGCCTATTTAGTTTTTTTGCCCTGAGTGTGAATGAACTTTAAATGAATGGCTTAGTTGGTCTGGAAAGCTTAGCCTGATGAAAATCAGCCTCAGGAGGATGGGCTCTCTGGGAACTGCACCTAAGTTCTCCGAGGATAGGGACCTGGTCTTGCCCTTTCTCAAAGCTCCACCGTCTTAAGCTCTGATTTCCAACAGCTCTCTCACCATAGGTGGGTCCTCTTGAACTGGAATGGGATGCGATTCTCTCTCCTCTAGCTGTACCTGACCATTCCTCTTTCCCTCCATATGTTTCACGCTACATTCCTGTCTTAAGGACTCTGGGGTGTGTGCAGAGTAGTGGGTCCGCCAACATACAGCTGGCTTGAATCTTACCTCGGAGCCCTGAAGTTTGATTCCACAAAACAGTTCATTTTTTCTAGGCTTAGTTAGGACCATGATTACTTCAGTGGGAACGGAATTGGCGTCAATTAGTAACTATGACATTTATATTCATGTGTCCAAATAAAGCTTGAGATGCTTAAAATTCTGTTAAATTTGTGCATGAATCAAGTCAAGTATTTAGAATATGCATATGCCATCGCTAAAGTTGACTTTTTCATTCTCGATTGTTTTGGCAAAGAGGAGGTGTTTCTATAAGAGAAGCAGATCAAGGGCATGAGAATAAAGACATGGGATTACTGTTTCAGTAAAATAAGCTGGAATATAGACAACTACAGGCAACCCCCCTTAGGGTATATATGCTCCCCCAAAAGAATCATGCCCTATACAACTATTTTTTTCTGTAACCCCACAGAGTCAATTGGGGACATTATGTCCTGTTATTAAATTTAAGGCAACCTTCAGAAGTGTCTCTGTTCTGCATTTCATAGTAAAGTATTTTTAAAGATGTTGAACAATAAATTTCCCTTCTTTTTGTGACACTCTTTAGTTTCTTCGTCATAATTTTAGAATTCAGATTTTGAGATCTGTGGGAATTTATGTTAGAAAACATTTAATACAGATTCTGAAATGCTATGCTTTTGCTCATCCTTTTAATTTCAGCTGCAGCTGGTAATAGTGTCTTTAGGTGCACTGAAGATCCCTTGTGGGGTGGTAATTAATGATCATTCCGGGTGCATAGTCTGGAAATTTGGTTCCTGGTGGGTATTCTGGGTGAGAGAACACGTTCATGCTTGATTTGTCCCAACTCTGACCACAGTCACAGTCTTGTGGCTTTTCTGTCTTCTCCAGGGGCTGCATCTCTGACCCAGAGCACTGTGGACTTGCTTTTGAACCCTCAGCTCCTTGGGAAGAGCTGGTAGTGAAAGCAAGAGTCTCTCGGGGCTGTTTGCATTAGCCACGGAGTGAAGGAAAAACAGGTCCAGCACCTAGCTGCTTGTCTTCTCGGGCCACAGGGTTTTCTGAAATAATATTGTATTGCTTTTGCAATGACTTTTGCAGATAGGAAAATTCTGAGATAGGGAAAAAATGATACTTGTATATGTAGAGTAACCTGATGTTGGGAGTCATCCATTAAAAATAATTGATTGAACAGCTTATCTTTTTTAAATGATCAGTTCCCTCTGCTTTCTCTGCTCCCTTGTGCTTATGTTTTCTGTTTGTAGCTGATTCCATTTTTGTTTTTGTTTTTATCTTTTTTTATAGGCTGAACGTATTTTTGACTGGTATGAACCCATTCTACTTTCATGCAGTGAATGTGATTTTGCACTGCCTAGTGACCCTTGTCCTGATGTACACCTGTGACAAAGCTGTCTTCAGGAATCGCAGACTTGCTTTTGCTACGGCGTTGCTTTTTGCTGTGCATCCTATCCACACGGAGGCAGTGAGTATCCCTGGAACTTAATGAAACAATGAACTAAAACAAAAAACAAAAAAAAAAAAACAAAACAACAACAACAACAACAAAATGAGCCTTTCAAAACCACGGTAATTCAGTGCTCCACTAAAGTGTTTGTCTTTATGTATAAACCATTCTGCTCGACAACTTTTCTTTTTGAATGTTCAAATGGCCTTCAGAATTTAACTGCTTTTCTAAATAACCACTGTTGTTATTACACGTAGTAATAAATGGCCACAGTTTATTTGAATAAAATGTAAGTTCTAACGTGTTTTAAACAGCACAGGGCATTTTGCGATACTTGTCCTGCCGAGGCATTGTTCTTGCTCTGCGTTTGTATTTTACCTTTTCTCTCTGTGCTTTTTATTTACAATATTTATGATGCTGAGCTGTGAGTAAGAGGAAAGACTAAAAAGTTAGACTTACATTCTTCAAGTTAGAAAGACAGACTTAAGAGAGGGATTTATAAATAGGTTTCTAAGTTATTTCGTGTGAAGTGTAGTTATTTGGTGGGTGATGACAAATTTATTTAAAAGATAGTTCAAATCTGTGGTCCTCTTTAAAATAGGGATTTAATCATGCACCCAGAAGGCATTATCAATTTACCTCATTTCACATCTCAGTAATACTTGGTTTATTTTAGCATAACTCAGTAACCACAGTTGGTTTATTTTATATGTATTGCTGGGGGCAGATGAAGACTTTCTAAGGGGTATGTTTTAAAAGAATCATTTCCAGAGCCTCAGCTTGCATCTGGACACTTTCCTACAGTTTATCTGTCTCAGAACATGCCTGGGGTCAAAGTGTCAAGTTGGTTCTTCTCTCTGTCATCCCCTTTCTTTTTTTTTAAAAAAAAAGTTTATTTATTTATTTATTTTTGAGAGAGAGAGAAAGAGAGAGAGAGGGGTGGGGCAGAGAGAGAGGGAGAAGAATCCCAAGCTGGCTCCACACCAGCAGTGCAGAGCCTGATGTGGGGCTCAAACTCACTAACTCTGAGATCGTGACCTGAGCGGAAATCAAGAGTTGGATGCTCAACCAACTGAGCCACCCAGGCACCCCTTCCTCCTCTCCTTTCAATTGTCCTTCTCTCATTGAAAAATAAGAAGGACATTGAAGAGGGCACTTGTTGGGATGAGGACTGGCTGTTGTACATAAGCAATGAATCACGGGAATCTACCTCCAAAACCAAGAGCACACTGTATATACACTGTGTGTTAGCCAACTTGACAGTAAATTATATTTAAAAAAAGAAAAAGAAAAAGAAAAAGAAGAATGTCTCAAATACATCAGACTTTTACTATTCCCCAGGTATAGAAATCTCTGAGATACCTTACAAAGAAACAATTTGATATATTGGTGTCAGCAAAGCCTCCTTCAATGAAGGCATCATAGACCCGAAGATGAGCTTCATATCACGCTCTGTCTTACACATATTTCTGTGAAGAATACAGCATGGCATTAGAAGTAGGGTACGGTGGCCTGTGTTGATCTTCTGAATTCAGAAGTGAGATGGTTGTCATGGGAATGCATAATAATATGTTCATTTGAATTGACATAAGAAGTTTGATTTGGCCAATTGGTTTTATAATGAGGACTGGTTTTGCCAGTTAGGCTATATGTGATAGATATTTTCCACACACAGTATTGTAAATCTGTAAGCCCAAGATTTTGATACAAACCTATTTGGAGTGAGTGACAAAGAAAAAATGATTTTACAAAAACAATTACATTACTTAAGGTAAATTTCCCTGCCGTTCCTTGAGTGCCTCTCAAAAGGTGCCTCTAAGTGGAAGATTATGCTATAACTGTTATTAAGAAGTGTATTTTTATATCTAAGAGCTACTTATCATTTTTTCTAATTTGTGATGTATTAAAAAATTATGTATTAACACTAAGTGGAATAATAATATAAAATTGAAAATTTAACAGTTATCACAAGGACGTTTACAATAAATTTAAATATATAAGTATTTTTATTACAGGGAGGAGATGGTAAGTAGAATATTTTTAAGCGTAACTATTTAATACATTAATAAACAATGCTGAGGAGGAAATAAAATAGAAATAAGAGTTCAAGGGGAAATGGGTGTGAAATATCCATCATTTAATGAAGAGCCTGTTCATGTTTGTGTAAATGGAAAACAATGAGCTTCAAATTGCTGTGGTACATTCCAGATTCCATTTGGTACATTTAAAACAGTAATATTATGGCCTTATTTTGAAATGTCAGTATTTACAATGCATAGGAAATTAGATCCTTGCAAGTATTTAAAATTATGATGAAAAATTTTAGATATGAATTTTAAAAGATGAGAGAGATACAAAAGTTTTTAATATTCTTTTTGGATGTCATATGAAGAGAAATAATCAAAGAC
This sequence comes from Panthera leo, assembly GCF_018350215.1. Lineage (NCBI taxonomy): Eukaryota > Metazoa > Chordata > Mammalia > Carnivora > Felidae > Panthera > Panthera leo. The sequence continues at coordinate 62,486,754 of NC_056685.1, read as the reverse complement.
TATTACTCCTAGCCATATAGAATATATGACACCAGGTCAAAGTACAGTTGAAAATATGTGTGTGGAGCGTCTTGGGGAACATTTTTTCAGGAAAGAATAAATGAATAGGACAATAACGGTCTTAATTCTATGCTTGCAAAGAGGGAGAGCAGGTAACCTTGGACAGTGAGATCATGAGCTGGTAGAGTTAGGTCGAATTCTAAGAAAAAAAATCCTGTTAGCAAAGTGACCTTTAAAAAAAGGTTTCATTAAGGAGACACCTTGGGTGGCTCAGTTGGTTGAGCGTCCAGCTCTTGGTGTCCTCCCAGGTCATGATCTCACAGTTTGTGAGTTTGAGCCCTGTATCAGGCTCTGCACTGACAGCACAGAGCCTGCTTGGGATTCTCTCTAGTCCTCTTTCTCTGCCCTCCTCCCTCTTCCTCCCCAAATCCCCCCCACCCCCACTCATGCTCTCTCTTTCTTACAATAAATAGACTTAAAAAAATGAAAAGGTTTCAATAAGCTTTTGTACTAATAAAAAAAAATCCATGATAACACAATTATAGGGACAAAGGAGTCTGAGAGCTGGACATTTAAGGAAAAAGTTTAAAGAAACTATTTGCATTCACAAGGAATGAGAGAAGTGTAGGAAGGAAGTGAAGGAAGTAAAGAAATTTGACTTACATAACAGTCTATACTAGGAAGTAAAATCAAGATACTATTTCAGTTATAGGTAATAGTTTAGGTTTCTAAGGAAGAAGACAGAGAAATAGAAAAAAAGGTATTGTGTTGTGGAAGACTTAGTGACAAATTATTTTTAAAAAGGGAAAATAGATCACAGGGTGGCTGGAGAGGCAGTTAGAGGGATGTATCTCCCTTTTGTTAAACAAGAACAAAAATGGGACCATAAGTAATCCCAGGAAGGATGGAGGATTTACATTTTTGGGGGAGGGGCTCAAAAAATTTTTTAATGTTTATTTTTGAGAGAGAGAGAGAGAGAGAGGGAGTGAGAGAGGGAGCAGGGGAGGGACACAGGGAGAGGGAGACACAGAACCTGAAGCAGGCTCCTGGCTCTGAGCTGTCAGCACAGAGCCCAGTGCCCCACAGGAGGAGGGGTTTAGTTTCAACATATTGGTCCGATCAAAGATTTGCTTCCTTAATTATGTAATCAGCATATAGTAAATGAATACTTGTTTGGTGCAAGCACTGTGCTGGGTGCCAAGAGGTTATGTGGGTGGATAAGGGGTCCCTACCCATAATTTGTTCACAAGCTCCTAAAAAAGCCAAAGAACATACACATAAATACATACAAGACAAAACAATATGTTGTAATAAAAAAAATCATTTCCAATTTAAGTATGCAGGAACAAATTCATTTATTTACTCAATCTTTCAACAAATAGATTGCAGAGGGTATAGCACTGACCAAGGTATACGCAGACCTTTCTTCGTTGAAGGCCTGTGATTCTGGAAGAGTTTTCTTTTATTGTCTTTTTTTTTTTTTTTTTTTTTTTTTGAGAGACAGCAAGCAGGAGAGGGGCAGAGAGTAAGGTTGAGAGAGAGAATCCCAAGCCCGCTTCATGCTGTCAGGTCAGAGCCCAATGTTGGGGCTCGATTCCATGAACCATAAGATTGTGACCTAAGCCTAAATCAAGAGGCAGACGCTTAACCGACTGAGCCACCCAGGTGGCCCAGAAGGGTTTCTGACAGTATATTTCTGGGGAAATCATGGGAAATTTGTATGTGTTTCTGAATCCTGAATCATGAGAAAAATAAGTAGAGAAATTGGGAAAATGGGGAATATCATTGTAATTCCCTTCTAGGAATAAAACTTAGCAATCATTATAGAAACATTATTGGTTGGAAGGAATGCACTTGACTTACGTCAAGTCAAAAGCAAGAGCAGGAAATGCTGATACATGGAGCTGAAGGTTAAGTTCAACATTTCCAGAACTGGAACAAGAGCACGTAGGAGAGAATTGGTAGTGATCTAATCAGTCATTCTGGCTTTCAGCTGTTGGATGTGTTAAGTGTGTGTTTCCTGTCCCTGTCTAACACTAATGGGACTCATTCTTGCAGATGGAACAATCAATAACTTGATACACATGCAATACTTTGTACAAATCCTATGAATGTTATTCTAAAGAATAACAAGTTTTGGGGACAAATTAAATTCTTAATTGGTAATTTCCACATGTGATTCTGTTAAGCTCACTAGGACCTAGATCTGAATGTTACATTGTTTCCATTCTACCCTGATGATGCTCACTCATTTTTTCCATTACTTGAGTATGTGTTACAGAGTTCAGTTCCCAAGTTACAGCTACCCTTTTGGTGATGAAAACCTGCAGCTTGAGGCAGAAGTACATGCTATCCATCTGCATGTATTTTTGGCTGGGTCCTTTGTATTTCCCATCACCCTACAGTTCAGCCTACGTTGCCATAGAATCAAACCCAGGAGCCCCAACTTAGCATCCCAGTTTGCTTCCCATTGCCCATTCCTGTCCATTTTCATTTACTCCATGCTTTCATCCCTTTATGCTTTCCCTTCCAGAAACACCTGTGTTTTGAGACTGGTCTTTTCCTCTGCCTGGAATGCTTCTGTGTTCCTTCCCTGGCCCAGGATTCACATTCCCCTGTCTTCAACTTACTGAGCCCTTCTTGCCTCTCCTTTAGATGTTAGTGTATAACACCAGCCTTTCCATGAAGCCTTCCCAGATTCTACAGTCAAAATTAATCTCTCCATTCTCTCATGGCAATGATTTCTCCTCTTTATGATACATGCAGTACCCTCTTTTGACTCCCAACCAGATGTTAAACTCCTTGAGGCAGGTTATATCCCTCCAGCTGGCACAGTACCTGGCAAATAGGAGGCACTTGGAAAATGTTTGTTGAGTGGAATAAATCATGCAATTACTGAATATGATGCTACCGACTAATTGAATCACAGGGAAAGTGAATGGTTGGTCTTGACATATAGTAGTTGGTGTCAAGCACCTTGTTTTTAAGACATCTAACCCTCTTGCCCCAGAGACCCCAGCTCAACAGGGATATAGAGTAGGTGTTCAGTGAATGCTTGGTGGTTTGAAACTGGCCACAGAGTCTGTCACTATTAGCATTAACATTTCAACAACCCCTCTGAGCTTCCGCTCCAAGGGACACTACATTCTTTATATCTGGGCACATCCAGCTGGCACATTCTGCTGCTGCTGCTGCTTCCCAGAAGCACTAACTGGCTGCAATTTGAGAAGTAGGCTTCAGGCTCCTTTAGCACATTAGTTATGCTTGCCTAGCTTGTGATTGCCTCATTCCAACTTGCTACACCCAATATCAGCTTGCACCTCTTGCTGTTGTGTGAGTTGGCCACATCAGTTGTGCTGGGGTGAGCGTCCCTCTGGGTCCAGATGTGTGGCTTTCTCCCAAGACTTTGTTGCTAGTGAGTTGGGCTCTCTGTTTAGTGTTCTAGAGGCCTCGCAGGTGATGCTGAGCTCAATGCTCAGAGATGTGGTGGTGTAGACTGAGCAGATCTGGGCTCACAGTTAACCTGTGTGCAATTGTTGCTCTACAGACTGTAAGTCTGAGCTGGTTCTGACGCTGAGGTGACACCATATTGTCACTGTGTACCTCCTTTGTGTCATGCAATCTTCCTGATTTAGCATGCAAATGCCTTATAAATGAATGGATCAATGAACAGTGTATAGTCCAGGCAGCCACATTAGCTAATTCCTTTTAACTCTGTACTGCTAGTGTAATTCTTTGGCTGTATCCAGTTTTCTCTTGGTGTACATTGGACTTGAATTTTTCTCAATATGTGACTTGCTGTCAATCCATATGCAGGTATATAACTAAATTACATTCTATTTATATTTTTAACTAAACTATTCATTTATCTAATGAAGTTTATATATATATATATATATATATATATATATATATATACACTTTATATATATAAAATGTATATATATACATACATATATATATGTATGTAAACTCATTAATTATAACAGTAACGTGAGATGTGGGTGTTATACTCATTTTAAAGATAACAAAACCAAATCCCAGAAATTAAAGATAACAAAATTGAGTCTCATTCAAATGGCAAGAGAAGGAGTCTGTATTCAAGCCTTGGATGGCCTAGTTCCATGCATGTGTCATTCCCTCTTCTTTATGAATGCAAAGTGTGCTCATTATATGAGAGTATTTATAGGTACATTTCCCAGAACTCTATTTTCCACTATTAATTATGGTTGATTCTCTAACACACTGTGGACTTCAGGTCCTCTGTGGTTTGGGTGATGCTGTTCTCTGTGCCTGAAATGTCAACCCTGTTCATTTCCCTTGTGAGCTCTGACTCATCTTTAAGATCCAGCTCATACGTGGCCTTTTTTGAAGCATTCTTTGAACCATCCTCCATTTTTTTCCTTTACAGTTTTGTTTCTTGGATTTCAAAAGAGTAAGAGAAATGCACACACATTTTAAGTTGTAATGAAATAATACAAAGATTTATAAAAAGCTGTCTGTCCTCTACCCCTCTTCCATTTTAGTACCTTTCTAAAGTAACACATTAAAAAAAATAATTTTAAACCTCAAAAATAAAGTGACCATATACTCTTTATCCAGACTCATCAATTTTTAACATTTTGCCACATTTGTTTTGTCATTCTTCCTCTCTGTCTCCCTTAATATATAAAAATATTATTTGTATTCTGAAGCATTTGAGAGTAGGTTGTGTAATTCATGCCTCTTTGCACCAGAATAATTTAATTGTGTATTTTCTAAAACCAAGGCCATTAGTCATTCTCTTCAGTCTCCTTAAGTTTGGAGTAGTTACCAGTCTTCATTGTCTTTTTATAATATAACTCACAGCTTTAAATATAATTTAAAACTTATATTTAATGTGCATAATATAAAATGTTTACATGATGTTTATTTATAACATTGCAGTTGATGTTATATAACATATATAAACATTCATATTATATCAAATGATTATAATATATATAACACGTATACAAAGTATAACACATGATTTATATATATGTTAAAATTTATAATATATAAATAAAAATAGTGTAACTATATATTGTATGTAAATACATAAATATAGAAATATGTAAAAATATAAAATATAGTATATAAGTTGTTAATACATAATATATGCACATGTAGTAGATTATGCAGGTATAATATACATACATGTATTATATAATAATATCATATATGTAATATTATAATACATTAGATTATAGGAGTTGTAACATAATAAATCATGATATGGTATAAATTAGAACATATTAAAATACTGGAATTTTAATGTTACCAGATGACGTATAATTGTTGTATTTTATACTTTATTAATGTAAAATATATTTATTTATGTATTTAATAGAACATTCCTCATCCTGGGTTTGTCTGATGTTTTCTCATGATTACATTCAGGTTATGCATCCTTGGCTGGAATTTGACAAAAGTGATATTGTGTCCTTCTCAGGGTATCATGTGCAGAGGCATGCCACATCCATTGGCCCTTTATTGGTGAAGTCAAGTTTGAACCTCCAGTTAAGGTGTAATGAGTTTTCTCCATAGTGTAGTTATTCTTTTTACTTTTTCATTTAACAAGTAATTGATGAGGACATGCTTTGAAGCCCTACTAATACGCTTTGCCTCACCAAACCTTTATACCCTAGATTTAGCATCCACTGGTATTTTGTGATGTTTCTTGCTCTATCTAATCTTGACTCTTTTGGAAACAAAATGGCTATTTGTCAGCTGCACTATTCCCTCTACATTCATTAACTTGCTTTTTAATGTAAGGAAGAGATTTCTATTCTTTTCCATTCACTTGCTTACTGTGTTTATGTGTGTACTTATATTGTGCATTCAGTCATCCATCCATCAATATCAGTATGCATTCATGAATGTCTGCTTTTTTTAAATGGTTTATTTTATTATCGTCTTTACTTATTTTGATGTTCAAATGGTCTGATATTTGGTCGGTGGGAGCCCTTTGTCACCAGCTTCTGTGCCCTTTTGACACATACCTGTCACTTAAAAAAAAATTTAATGTTCATTTATTTTTGAGAGTGTGAGTGGGGAGGGGCAGAGAGAGAGGGAGACACAGAATCTGAAGCAGGCTCCAGGCTTTGAACCCTTCAGCACAGAGCCTGACTCAGGGTTCGAACTCCTTCACCTCAGCCCTGGAGTCAGCCACTTCTCCAAGGACCCCCGTTCTCCTTAGTGGGGGAATGTGTGTGGTCAGTGCCAGGATGACTCTTTGCTAGTGGGGTAGCTTGCGTTTAGGCTCTTTCAGCGACAGAACTAAGAAACACACTGACACAGACACACATACATACATGGCCATCAAGTGTTTATACTCATTCCTGTTTTTACCAGAATTATTGTTTCCTAAACTTATTTTTTTCTAATACTCTGTAAATATCTTCTGCTCTATTAGCACTCTGCTACCTGAAGACTAGCACAGTGTCTGGCCTTCAGTCATTACTCACAAAATATTTTTGAATAAATCAACAAAGGAATAAGCTTTGGTGATATGAATTGGCCTTCTAGAGAAGAAAGGTTAAAATGAAATTAAGCATGAAAATATTTTCCCTTCCTTTTTTTTTCCTCCTATAAACTTATCGTTATATATATGATACAAGAGGTGGTTAGTCATAAGTCAAATTTTGAAGAAGAATGTGTTTTCTTATTTTATCATACTTTTCATTCATCTAAAAACAAATCCATTCTATAACGGTTTCCTGAAAGTGACTTTCTGAGGTTTTTATCTTTTCAAACTTTCTAGGTGGCTGGAATTGTTGGCAGAGCTGACGTGTTAGCATGCCTGCTGTTTCTGTTGGCCTTTCTCTCCTACAATAGGTATGTATGTATGTATGGCTAAGAATGCCCTTCTGTGTGGTTACAATAATGCTGTCCCCTTGGGAATTTCTGTCATGTTGGGGGCTGGGGGGTAGTGCGGACTCTGAGCATCTGCCTGAGAGACGAGGGAGGCTTCTTGGCAGTAAAAAGCTTAGAAAAGCTTCATGGAGATCAGGATAGGAAACCTGCCCTTACCAAATGCAAGGCTGCTCTCTCCTCCAGCCATATTCTCAACTTTGTCATAGCCTTTTAAAGGAACCGCTCTCCTCGTGCTCCTTGCTTCTTGATTATTCCTACTTGTCATTTCTTACTGAGAATGGAATTTGAAATCTTCGCTCCGAGCCAGTATATATTGGATATGGTCCTCTCTTCCATTTGGCCATGATTGGTTTAATTCCTCCCGTTCATTTTGGTCCTAATTTTTTTTTCCTCTTTATTATCCTCACGAAAGTAGCTCAGAGCTTAAAATAACAAGGCTGAATTAGAAGTAGTATTTCTCAACCATGGTTTTCTAATATACACACCCTTTCATCAAAACACAGAAGTTCCTTGCTTTGGGATACTGAAAAGCAATAAAATAATTTCCCATTATAGTGTCCCTTCTCCCCCAAAGTGCTCAGATTCTTACTTGAGTTGTGACATGGCCACATAGGGAAAGGGGCAGGTTAAAAAGAGAATAGGAGCGAGGTGGATGGCTCAGAGAGTGGCCCAGAAAAGGGGGGAGTGAATCCTGTTACCCTACTTTGTGGAGAGATGTCTGGTTAGGGATTTATGAGCTTTGATCTTTGGCTCAGTTTGATGACCTACCATGTTACAGAGCCCCGGGACCTTGAGAAATACAATTCTAAACAAGTGGTTCTCAATGTGGGGCACTTTTGCCCTTCCCCTGGGGATATTTGACAATTTCTGGAGACACTTTTGCTTGTCGTTAAGTGGAAAGGTGTTAGCGGTTGGCATTTAGTAAGTAGAGGCCAAGCATCCTACAATGTTCAGTACAGCCCTAACAACAAAGAGTCATTTTCCCCAAAATGCTAGTAGTACCAAGATTGAGATTGAGAAGCCCTGTAACAAACAGGTTTAGGCCTTGGATGATCAAGAATGAAAAGAATTAATTCTTATGAAATTTCGGTTTAACGAGTGGAGCCTTTTCTTAGTACAGGTTTCCCCTGCTATCTGAAAGTAGAACATTTCTCTGAAACCTTTTGTAAGCTGAAATGGCTCAAAGTGAAGAAGCAATTACCGTTAATTTCTATGGAAAAATTGGGGGCATTCCCAGACCCAAAAAACAACTTCTCTTAGGCTTTTTCTGATATCTTAGGACACATCTTGCTAATGAATGCACGGAATAGGTGGACATAAGGCACAGAGGCTCACACGGTTCAGTTCTCTGGAGGCTTGGGACTGAGATGCTGGGTGTGGTTCCCAGGAAGGAACTTGTTGGGGGCTGCCCCTGCTGCTGTGGGTTCCTAACAGCACCTCTACAATGGTTCCTAACAAACAAATGCTGTTTTTGCTTTTCACCTTTTTTCGTAAAAGCAAAGACCCTCTTCAGATTTCTTTCTGTTAGTGAAAATAGGTACGAAGGTAGGTCTTTCATAAAAGTAAAGTGGCAGTAATGTGAACTTTTGAAAAGCAGGGGATACCTGTGTGGTATTAGGCCTCTATTCCTGGCTCTGTGACTTTCTACAGAGTCACAAAGCTAATCGTATGAAGTGCTGTTGTGAAAATCTTAGAAATATAAATCCAAATTCACCAAGTAGTTGCTTCCTGTTTGCTCCGGTATTAGAACAAGATTCACAGTTGCCGTTGGGTTTAAACTTATTCTGGGCAGCTTTTGCTGTGTCGTTGGTATACTCGGGAACATGATGAGGCCAGCAGCGTGTCCGTATCTGTGTGATAATGAGCCGTGGTGTTACAGTTTCTGTTGTGCGTGCCATTCTCAATTTTAGCAATGTAAGCTCTAGACCAGCTTAAGAGGAAAATGTGTATCTGCCACAAATTTGGCATATAATTTTAGGTGATTGTTCCAAGACATACCGGTGAGAGTCAGGTGTCGCAGCTACAGAAATATTGGCCTTGCTTCAGAGGATTAGGGGCAAATGGGTGTGGCACCTACTGAAGGAACAGTGATGAGTTTTGGTGTGGGCTGATTCTATGATATAAGGTGAAAAAAGGATTTATAGGCCTAGGAGACTTTTGAAAATCCCTGCTGGAAATTATACGGAGGAAAAAAAAACACTTTATCTAATACATCTCCTTGGAAAATAAATTTAAAAATACAAATTAACCAGAAGAAAAAGAAAAAGGCCAAAACATCTGTATTTTCATCACAGAAAAATGAGGATTCTGTATATCTACTGACTGATTTGTGTATAGAAATATACACAATATTCACTAGGATAATAATAATGATGTGATAGCCACTCCACATGTAATAAGTCATTTATGTAATCCTGCCTGCAACACTGTGATCCCATTTCATATATGAGGGAACTGAGGCCCCGAGAGGCATACTAACCTGCCCCATGATACCCTGTTAGTTAACTGTAAAGCTGTGATTTGAACCCAGGGAACCTGGCTCCAGAGTTCATGTATATGGCTTAGTAACTAGTATTATTCATTTAAAATATATTGACGAAATATCCTTCCATGTCACTAACTGTATCTTTATGGTATCATGTTAAGTGTTTTTGGTGGGGGGGGACGCCTGGGTGACTCCTTCAGTTGGGCGTCCAACTTCATCTCAGGTCATGATCTCGCGGTTCGTGTGTTTGAGCCCCGAATCGGGCTCTGTGCTGACAGCTCAGAGCCTGGAGCCTGTTTCAGATTCTGTGTCTCCCTCTCTCTCTGCCCCTCCCCTGCTCACACTTGGTCTCTGTCTCTCTCAAACATAAATAAACGTTAAAAACATTTTTAAGTGTTTTTTTTTCAGTATCCATTTGTTATATGCCATATTTTATCATAATTTATGTGTATTTTAATTTAAATACCAAAGTTCAATGTTGTTGGGCATTTACTTTTTTCATCTTTGCAATATTAAATAACTCTGTGATGAATATTCACGAAGAAATCTTTGTTCACCTACTTACTTAGAATACGATGAAATTGAGTTAAATCATATTTTTTAAAAAGTTGGTGTTTGTCAGTGACCCATATTTCTTCTTAGATTAAAAGAGTCTCAATCTTGTTTTCCAGGAGTGTGGACCAGCGTCATGTTGGGGAATGTTTCCCTCCCACGGTGTCTCCCTTCTTCTTGCTGCTCAGTTTGTTGCTGGGGACCTGTGCGATGCTGGTGAAGGAGACCGGCATCACAGTGTTTGGAGTGTGCCTGGTTTATGATCTCTTTTCCCTATCCCACAAGCAAGAGAAATCGTAAGTCATTTTTAAGTTTTGCCATCAAGCAGAGCATGCACAGAGAATTACTTAGATCAGTAGCTTTCAAACTTTCATTCAAAAATAAATAAATAAAAGTACACTCTTGTGTTAAATGTAACCTCTTGGCCCATAAATTAGTAAGTCTTGTTTTGTTAAAATAAATGCATCAGATATGTTCAAACTCTTCACACTTTATAAAAGTCAGTGAGGACCGTAAAGATTTTGGGAGCCCCACATTTGGAATTGGCAAGTATCCATGCTGACTACAGGTTTCTATTGCTAGATTGTTTCGGTTGCATACTATGGAGACCTCTTGATTCACAAAGAGAAGTGGTTGCAAATGGTGACAGGTTTTTTTTTCATAGCTTGCTTGAATCCCTGCATTCAAATGAGTGTTGTCTATCAAAAAGCACTGCTAAGTTGGAACCTGCTTACTTGTTCTAAGGATGATGCTGTTACCTAAGAGTTTTGGAAGTCTCGTTTTGGAATTCTGCAAAAGGCCGGTCTAAACCATACAGGAATACTCACATGTTATATTCAAATTAAAGGTCAAGTTTAATTAGTATCCCATTTTCACTTAAAGAATTTAAGCACATTAAAAAAAAAAAAGAATTTAAGCACATTCATTATATCCTGTAGATTATAGATGGTAAGAATGCTGTGGCACATTAAAAGTTGAAGCACATACTATATTTTTCTTCTCTATCAAATCCATAATTACTTACAGTTTGACATGCAGACCCCATTTTTCAGTAATTATAAGGCCCTTACTTTTGAACTCTTAAAAACGTGGTTGATTTATTCTTCTGCTTTATCTGATGAAGAATTTTAGCTTAAAAAAAATTTGCCTTTTTATCCCATTCCCTACCTCTTTATACTCCTTGACATAAAGATAAGAGCAGTGTTATTGAGTGGCAACAAGCTGAGATGAGTCATTAAATTCTGATCACCTTCCTGCCTGGGCGTGCTTGGAGATAATTTAAATAGACTTTAGTGCTCTATTGGCTCTCTGTAAATCTCAGAGGCGTGTAAAAGGAAGGAGCTCAGTTATCATTTTGACCTAAGCTCCTGCCAAGAAAGCTGTGAGCCAGAGGACCTCCCCTTGGCTTATATGAGAATGCCTTTCCTCTGCAACCTCTCAACCAATGGGAGTAATGGCAGTGCCTGCCTTACTTTTTACAACCTATCAGCTCATCTTGCTTCCCACTTCCTTCTTGCATCATTTTTGTCTCCGCCTCCTAACCCCTTTCTTCTTTGCTCACTGATAGCAGAAAGCTGGCTGCAGACCCTCTCCTGTGGTCCAGTCCAGAGCAATTTTAACTTCATCATTGAAGTCGTGTCTCCTCTGGGCTCGGGACTTTCCAGGCCACCGTTGCCTGTATACAACATTCTTTTTCATCTGGTCACTGTTGAGCCAGGCTTTTTTCAAAAGGGATAATTGTCTCTTTTATTTCTTTAATAATTGTTTCTGGCCTTCATTATGCTAAACTGTTAGAAGTTCTATGGGAGAAATCATATTGCTAATATATAGCTCAGAAGGTGAAAAGCTTCTAGCCTCTGCTTTGTTTTTTAGAAACTTTTGGCTCTCATAACCAGCAGCTCTGCATAAGTGGAGACATTCATTCTTTCCTTCATCTTTTCTCTATCTATTCAATACATACTCATTTTGTGCCTGACCAAGAAGGAGACAGAAGATTTCTTCCCCCCAAGGGCATATGCAATATCAGGGAAGACAGACATTGTATAAGTAATTCCATGAGTAACTGATTACAGTTGTGAAAAGTGGTAGGAAGGAATGGAGAGCATGTACCAGGGAGACCTGGCCAAAACTGGTTAATATCTCTTGAGTTCTGTTCATGTGTCAGGCACTGTGCCACACCATTTACAGGCTTGAAGTCACTTAATGCCCACAATCACTGTTGGCCTCATTTTACAGAGGAGAAAACAGAATCACAGAAGGTAACCCCTCCAGAGAATAACATTCCCTGACTCCTGTCCCTAACCTCTTTCTCTAAAAGTAACCATAATCCTGAACTTGTCACTTTTCATTTCTATGATTATCTTTATGCCCTTACTTAGTATGTATATACCAGTGAATACCAAAGAGTATCTTTTAATATATTTTTAAACTTTATATAAATAGTATCACTTGCTTTTCTCTTTGTTTAACCTTGAGATTCTTGAGATACATCATTGTCCATATGTGTAGCTATAGTACATTCATTTTAACTGTTGTACAGTATTTAATTATCACAATTTATTTAACTCTTTCTGGATTTGGAATTTAGGTAATTTTCACAGCTTGTACTATTGTAAACTATGCTGCAATGGATTTTTTTTTGTGCAAATACATGTGAGTTTCTCTCGGGCATAACCATAGGAGTGGACTTACTGGGACCACAGGTAGATGCATGTTCACTGTGTCCCGTGCTCAGACATTGCTCCTGAAATGATTGTAGCAGTGTCTAAGAATCCCCTTTGCTTTTTTCCAAATGCTGGACATCATTCAGTGGTATCAGACATTTTAGTTTCTGTTCGTTCAGTGATTATGAACTCTGTCTCAGAGGATTCATGAAAGAAAATGTAATCAAGGTACATTGGATGGATCAACTATGAGCAGTATTTTACAAGATCAAAATTATGTAAATCCTGAATATCACTTCAACCAAGTATTTTGAAAGAAATCTATATTTGGAGGATGAAGCGTGAAGAAGAGGGTGTGTGTGTGTGTGTTGGTGACCATGTAAGAGGGACTGAGTCCTAGTCTTCTGTAGTAGTAAGTCAGTATAAGTTCTAAAATAAAAAGAAATATGTTCTCTTGTTATTTTTAAAGCATTGCGATACGTACCAGAAACAAAAGAGGTGAAAGACTTGAGCATGGCTGCTTCCAGGGAACAAGACCGTGGAGTGGGCCAGGGGACTGCTGTTTCTCGTTGCAAACCTTGTCATTCTGTCTGACTTTGTTTCTGCTCCGTTCCACATATACAATTAGGAGCAATGGGGTCATCCATCAGCGCAGCCCGCAGCAGCCTGCGAGTCCCCCGCCCCCGTCACTGCCCCCGCAGCCTCACCGGGAGAACGGGAAGCAGCATCGATTTCCTCACCGAGGAGCTTGGGGTGGCTGCCACTCACCATCGCCACCAGAACCCAAGAGCAGTGGATTCCCAGTGTCTCCTGGAGCTATGTGGTCCATGATGAGGTACTGAGCTGGGCTCCCCACGCCCATGTTCGCCATCCAGCACTGCCTGGTGCAGCATGGCTTGGCGGGAGAAATCAAACGTTGAATGTTTTTTTTCCTGACTTCCCTTCTCTCTCTCCTTGTTTCCCTAGCTCCATTCTTCTTTCCCTCCCTCCATCCCTCCTTCTTTCCCTTCTTCCCTTTTCTTTATATTAGATTTAGATAAGAAAGGAGTAGTTAAGAAGAAGCAAGTAGAAACCCTGCTGTCTGCTTTGATTTGGAAGCACGGGGTGAGATGTGGATCTGTGAGGCCTCAGTTAAGAAGAACAAACACTTTACCGTGTCCTCGGTGGAGGAGCCTTGCAGTGGAGAGCAGGCACCCTCAGTTTCCCCGGGGGAGGAGAGCACTCTGCCTCCATGCTCCCTCCACCTGCTTGTTGTATGTGATAGGAATTTATTACAGCACAGGTATGGGAGGAAGCCCAGGGGACTCTGCTTCTCAGGAATGTTTTTGAGGATGCAGGAAATCTTTTCTAAGTCACGGAATTTTCTTTCCCTTTAAGAATATTTTGACCTAGCCATGAAAATTAACATAGATTTACCAGAATGGGTACTCACTAAATTAGGTTGCCTCTAAAATAGCTCAAGCCATGGGCAAGTTAGAATTTAATAAAGATGGAAATTAGATTCATTCTATTAGCACGTTACCATTTCAGATTGCTGTTCTTATTCCTCTGTGCGGTCTCAGAAAACTCTTGTTTCAGGGTCTTAGTTTCCAATTATTTCCGCCTTTGCCTGTTTTTTTTTTGTTTTTGCTTTTGTTTTTTTTTTTGTTTTTTGTTTTGGATCTTGCTTCATTCATCAACAAATATCTGTTGAGCATCTCTCATGTGCCAGGCACTGTTTCGGGCACCAGAGATGTCTTGGTGAATAAGGAGGACAAGGTTTTTGCTCCTGTGTAGCTGATTTTCCAGTAGAGGAAGACAGATACTAGATAACCACCAAGGAATGGACAGAGTGATAGAGAGTGATGGAGAAGGGTGGGCTGGCCTGGCCTGTCCAAAGTTGTGTCGGTTGGTCCGGGAAGGCCTCCTGAATCCTTGTGAATGATAGGAGGAGCTAGTCCTGCAAAGACCTGCCAAGATCTGGACAGAGGGCTCCAGCCTTGGAATGAGCAAGTGGGAATTGAAAGGGGGCAAGGTCAGGAAGGGGGAGAGGTCAGGAAGGGGGCAGGCCCAGATCATGAAGGGTCCTGTTGTCCACGAAATCAAGTTTGGGTTTTATTCTGGGTGGAATAAAGGTTTTTTGTTTGTTTAAGTGTGGAGAGAAATGATTACATTTCTTTTTTAAAAAAATATTCCCTGACTTCGTCGTAGTGCATGATGTGAGGGGGCAAGAGTAAAGCAGGGAGGAAGGTTTGGAGGCTTTTATACAGATTAAGTGAAAAAGAAAGGTCCTGCCCAAGGGTGACAGGCTGGGATGACATACTGTGTTGGATTTGGGACATCTCTTGGATATAGATCCCAGGACTTGCTAATGCTTGGGATGAAGAGGAGTAAGGGAAAAGCAGGAAATGTGGATTTTAGGGTTTCTGGCTCAAACAGTTGAGTGGATGGTGGTGCCAGTTACTGAGAGAGGAAGGCTAGGGGAGAAATAGGTTTCCTAGGAGTTGGAGGGAGGATGAAATCACAGAAATGTGTGAAATTCCTAAAGATGAAAGAAGGCAGAAAAATAGTCAAAACACTGAGGAAATCTTGACTTTTTAATAGAGGACCATGGAGGAAAAGAAGATAACATTTGGGGAAATTGTACATTTTCTAAGGAAAGGCCAAGGAGGAGAAAAAAGGAGGACTTAATAGAACATTGGAGACTTTCAAGGTGGGTTTGACAACGTGACTCTCGTGAAGGAGGGACCATGTTGGGCTTTGCTCACATTTGTGTCCCCAGTTACTTTCATAGTGTCTGGCTAATGGTAGTTACTCAGATGTTTGTGAGATGAATAAATAAATGAGTTGATGGTAAGAAAGTGTTGGAATGAATCACAGAAAGAACATTTCCAGTGAATTTGGCAGTGAAGGAATGGTGGAAAAGGATGTTATCTGGAGGCTGTTAGGTGTTCGTTTTCATTCTTATTTTAAATTCACTGGACATGTGTGTGTATGTAGATAAGTTGCAGAGTGGAGAGATGAAAGACAGCAGCAGAGAGGGATGTGATGAAATATGAATATCAGGGGGATGCTGGTGAATGTTTAATACCTGGCTCTCCCAAAACAGGAAATCCTGACTTGTAGTGTTTGCCTGTTTCCACGTAAATACCGCTACCATGGCTCATTTCAGGCTACAAATGTGATGTCACTGACTGTGGAGTTGGGGGAAATGTACCAGAACCCACCATTATGTAGTATTTCCACTCTCTAGCAGACAACAGGCATAACCTCAAGAGCATAGATAATAGTAAAATGAGGTAAACTAGGAAGCGATGAGTTTTGAGTGTTTACCACCTTTGCCTTTAATACAACTGTAAAACTTTTAAGTTTAATTTAATTTTCAGTAGTGGTCATATTTAATAACTGGCCTGCAGAATTCCTAAAAATTTACTAGACATCTTCCATAAGCCAGTGTGAGTTAGCTCTAGCACACCAGTGAAGAAGGTCCTTTGGGAAAAGGAAGAAAATTTGCTTTCTGTTATCCATCTACTCTGTACCAGGAAGTGGGCGAGCACTTCCCCCGTGTTACCCCGTGTGACCATCACAATATCCATTTAGGGTGGCTATGACAGTTCCTGCTGCCAGGAGGAAATCAGAGATCTTAGAGGTTAAAAAACCTTGTCCACATTTACATAGTAAGTGTAAGGTCGGGATTGGAACTCAAGTTATTTGACCCCTAAACCTGTGCTTTGCTCATTGGCCATGCTCTCAAGTCCAGAGTCCCTGGCGAGGATTCAGTTTTGGGGAGGAGATGCCTGTATCATTTTATGTGGAGCTTGCCTCTCTGTTGAACTCTCAGGAGGTAGAAAAATTCTTGCGATTATCCTTGGTCCACAGATGAGGAACCTTTTAACTTGCTTTCATGTAGGGTTTGGTGCTAATGCATTGAATCAGATGACCTGCTTTTGTAGGTTACATTTTATTTTGTTTTGTTTTGTTTTGTTTTTAATCTGAGCACCAGGGAATTTATTTTAGAAACAACGGTGTCTGAAGAGCAGTATACAGTACAGCCGGAACTGGGTCAGAGGCTTGCTGAGTTACCATGTTTGTGGGCAAGAAGGATCATTTTCCCTCCCTTGAAAAGTGTCATGTATTTTCCCTGTTTGTAAAGGAAAAGGATTATATTTTTGAGTATGCGTTTGATTAGTATTAAAATTGTTTTTGAAATCTATACTTGAACTTCTGTCAGAAGGTAGTCAGGTAAAGCAAATAAAAGTTCAAAAAGGCAGCTCTGTCCTAGTTCTAAAGATCTCTACAGAGAGCTTGTAAATCATGGCTCCTTTGTTTACTTGATCCTGGACAAGTTATTATCTCCGTGAGCCTCAGTTTCCTCATCTCCAAACGGTGAAAGCAGCAGTAATAACACTTTACTCTCTTTTTTTTTCAATATATGAAGTTTATTGTCAAATTGGTTTCCATACAACACCCAGTGCTCATCCCGACAGGTGCCCTCCTCAATACCCATCACCCACACTCCCACCCCCCATCAACCCTCAGTTTGTTTCAAGAGTCTCCTATGCCTGGCTCTCTCCCTCTCCAACCTCTTTTTTTTTTCCCTTCCCCTCCCCCATGGACTTCTGCCAAGTTTCTCAGGATCCACATAAGAGTGAAACCATATGGTATCTGTCTTTCTCTGTATGGCTTATTTCACTTAGCATCACACTCTCCAGTTCCATCCACATTGCTACAAAGGGCCATATTTCATTCTTTCTCATTGCCACGTAGTGCTCCATTGAATAACACTTTACTCTCAAATTGGTTGTCAGGACTAAGAGCAATCATACAGGTAATAAGCATGTAAATAGGTGCCTGGCACACGGGTGGCCGTTCGGCCCATGGCAGCCAGCTTCATCATTATTAGTAGTTAATATTATAAATATTTTCATTTTTGTGTGGGTTTCTAAACACCAGCATGCATCGTGAAAATGGTGAACCTGTAGTATGCAGGCAGGGGATGAGGAGTTTGTGTGTTTGTGTGGGACTTTTTTTTTTTTTTAATTGGACCTCGAGCTTATTTGCTAGTGTACATTTGTACTGCATGTATAACATTAGGCTGGCAAAAAATTGGGCTGACACTATCACTTAAAATATATTCGGAAGATGGCGCACCTGGGCGGCTCAGTGGGATAAGCAGCCGACTTTGGCTCAACTCATGATCTCATGGTTCATGAGTTCGAGCCCTGTGTTGGGCCCAGTGCTGACAGCTGGGAGCCTGGAGGCTGCTTTCGGATTCTGCGTCTCCCTTTCTCTCTGCCCCTACCCTGCTCGTGCTCTGTCTCTCTCTTTCTCTCTCTCGAAAATAAATAAACATTAAAAGAAAAAATGATTTCAGAAGTTGCTAATTGTAGGGAAAAATCCCAACCCAGGAAAAAAACCCTAAATTTATTTAGTTGCTGGTTTTTCTGTGTGATTTGGTGATTGATTTATGGGCAGAAAGTGAAATAAAACTCAGACTTGGGGTGCACACTCTGGAATCAGATAAAATTTCAGTTGATACTATGTTTTACTGAATTACTCCATGTGAAATGAGGAATGTTTTGTATTAAACATTCCTTTCCTCATCTTCTTCATTATGTTAAATTCATTCACACATGGACACACTTTCCGTTTCGCAGTGGAAAGGTCAGTGAATTCTACATGAAATCTTATCCTCATAACTCCTATTGACATCTATATATAACAATATATAGTTACTCTTCGTATATATACTTGATTGATTTAATATTTAAATGACAGCGATCACAATAGGTGTTGAAGACAGTTCTTAGCTCAATAGATTCTTGTTTGTTTCCTCTTTTTTCAGCTGGATCTGTCATGGGTCATTCATTCACTCAACAGTATTTGCTGAGGCACCATTTTTGGTGTTAGGAATTTGGCCACTGCCAAATAAACAAAGCCCTGCCCTCATGGAACGTGGTGGGATGGTGGCCATGGTGTTTTTACTTAAAATGAGCTCATTTTCTACCTTTGTGGGCAAGACAGTGGTTAGATATTTCAGTTCAGTGGGTCTTTAAAAAGTTTTTCTTGTAAATACTTTGCACATTGGCATGCAAATCCCCCCATCCACCCTCAGTTTGTTCTCTGTATTTAAGAGTCTCTTGTGGTTTGCCTCCCTCACTCTCTGTTTGTAACTATTTTTTCCCCTTCCCTTCCCCCATGGTCTTCTGTTAAGTTTCTCGAGTTCCACATATGTGCAAATGTATGATATCTGACTTTCTCTGACTTATTTCACTTAGCATAATATCCTCCAATTCCATCCACGTTGCTGCAAATGGCCAGATTTCATTCTTTTTCATTGCCAAGTAGTAGTCCATTGTATATATAAACTACATCTTCTTTATCCATTCATCAGTTGATAGACATTTAGGCTCTTTGCATAATTTGACTATTGTTGAAAGTGCTGCTATAAACATTGGGGTACACGTGCCCCTTTTGAATCACTATTCCTGTATCCTTTGGATAAATGTCTAGTAGTGCTATTGCTGGGTCGTAGGGTAGTTCTATTTTTAATTTTTTGAAAAAACTCCATGCTTTTTTCAAGAGTGGTTGCACCAAAATGAGCCATTTTCAATCTCATTCAGCTGCTGCTTTCAAAAATTTTATGACCAAGAGTGCCTGGCTGGCTCAGTCAGTGGAGCGTGTGATTCTTGATCTTGGTGTTGTAAGTTCGAGTCCCATGTTGGGTATAAAGATTACTTCAAAATAAAATGTTAAAAAAAAAATGAAATGACCAAATGAAAGAGGTGTGGCATTAACTAATAGGTCTACACAGAAAATTATCCAACAATTACAGGTGAAGTTTGTAGGTTCATAATAGTAAATCTCCTCCCCTACTTTAAAAATCTCTTAATGCAAGTGTAAACTTCAATGATGAATCCATGTTAAGAACACAGACCACCTCGTGGAGGTAGATATTAACTAAGATTTTATTACAAAGAGACTTTGCAAATTCTTCAGTTGGTGCTTATCATTTTTCCTCACTTTGCTTTGTTTAAAGATGAAATGGGCCACATTTTGCCAGGGAATTTTCTCTCTTCCTCAGTGGTATAAATTCTTTGGTCTTTAGTTGTAGTTCTTAGATGACTTTATCCAGATCATTATGATTTATTTGGGGGAGGTAGGCACATGATGGGTGGAGGACCAAGAAACCAATTAACTCTCAGGCTGCATTGTATGAAAACAATAACCAAATCAACTAGTATAATTATTGTTAAAATTATTTATTATTAAACAACTTTAGGGACGCCTGGGTGGCTCAGTCAGTTAAGTGTCTGACTTCAGGTCAGGTCATGATCTTATGGTTTGTGAGTTTGTGAGCCCATGTCGGGCTCTGTGCTGACAGCTCAGAGCCTGGAGCCTCTTTCAGATTCTGTTTCCCTCTCCCTGCCCCTCCCCCACTTGTTCTCTCTCTCTCTCTCTCTCTCTCTCTCTCTCTCTCTCTCTGTCAAATAAATAAAAGTTAAAAAAAACCCAAACAAACATGGGGCACCTGAGTGGGTCAGTTGGTTAAACATCCGACTTTGGCTCAGGTTATGATCTTGCAGTTCATGGGTTCAAGTCCCGTGTTGGGCTCTGTGCTGACAGCTCAAAGCCTGGAGCCTACTTCACATTCTGTGTGTCCTTCTCTGCCCCTCCCCTGCTCTCTCTCTCTCTCAAAAATAAATAACCATTAAAAAAGTAAAACCAAATAAAAACAAAATACAAAAAAAAAATGACTTTATAGGTCCTTACTCCATGAGTCTATTATTTGAGCATAATATCAAAATGATATACTGTTCTGACTTTTGTCCCATACATCCTGAGCATATTCATAGTTTGTCAATTTCTCTTTAACATAGTGACCTGACCATAGCTTTTGCTAAGACCCTGTGGTACATTTTGGTGTCACTGAACTGCAGACATGCTTAGTGAGTGTAAAGGCACTGGAGAAGGAGGTGACTGATTGTGGTAGGTATTGGTCTTCCTGTGCAGAAAGAAATATTTTCCTGGGAAGGGTGAACAAATGGTGGAGTTTTGCTATAAGAATAATGGAAATGGTGGGAAATTTCTTTTAAAAAAATTTATTTATTTATTTATTTATTTATTTATTTATTCATTCATTCATTCATTCATTCATTCATTTATTTAATATTAAATATAGTTTAGTGTCAAATTGGTTCCCATACAACACCCAGTGCTCATCCCAACAGGTGCCCTCCTCAATGCACATTGCCCACTTTCCCCTCTCCCCCACCCCCTATCAACCCTCAGTTTGTTCTCAGTATTTAAGAGTCTCTTATGGTTTGTCTCCCTCCCTCTCTGTAACTTTTTTTTCCCTTTCCCCTCCCCCATGGTCTTCTGATGAATGGATAAAGAAGATGTGGTTTATATATATATAATGGAATACTACTTGGCAATGAGAAAGAATGAAATCTGGACATTTGTAGCAACATGGATGGAACTGGAGGGTATTAGGCTAAGTGAAATAAGTCAGGCAGAGAAAGACAGATATCATATGTTTTCACTCATATGTGGATCCTGAGAAACTTAATAAAAATTTTTAAAAAGTAAAGAAGTTAGTTTTAAGGCAGTGTTATCAGGCTTCTTTTTTGTTTTTGTTTTTGTTTTATTTTTTTTAATTTATATCCAAGTTAGTTAGCATATAGCACAACAGTGATTTCAGGAGTAGATTCCTTAATGCCCCTTACCCATTTAGCCCATCCCCCCTCCCACAACCTCTCCAGTAACTCTCTGTTTGTTCTCCATATTTAAGAGTCTCTTATGTTTTGTCCCCCTCCCTTTTTTTATATTATTTTTGTCTCCCTTTTCTTATGTTCATCTGTTCTGTGTCTTAAAGTCCTCATATGAGTGAAGTCATATGATATATGTCTTTCTCTGACTGACAAATTTTGCTTAGTATAATACCCTCTAGTTCCATCCACATTGTTGCAAATGGCAAGATTTCATTCTTTTTGTTTGCTGAGTAATACTCCATTATATATATACCACATCTTCTTTATCCATTCATCCATCGATGGACATTTGGGCTCTTTCCATACTTTGGCTATTGTTGATAGTGCTGTTATAAACATTAGGGTGAATGTGTCCCTTTGAAACAGCACACCTGTATCCCTTGGATAAATACCTAGTAGTGCAACTGTTGGGTTGTAGGGTAGTTAGATTTTTAATTTTTTGAGGAATCTCCATACTGTTTTCCAGAGTGGCTGCACCAGCTTGCATTCCCACCAACAATGCAAAAGAGAATCTCTTTCTCCACATCCTCGCCAACATCTGTCGTTGCCTGAGTTGTTCATGTTAGCCATTCTGACAGGTGTGAGGTGGTATCTCATTATGGTTTTGATTTGTATTTCCCTGATGATGAGTGATGTTGAGCATTTTTTCATGTGTCAGTTGGCCATCTGGATGTCTTCTTTGGAGAAGTGTCTATTAATGTCTTTTGCCCATTTCTTCACTGGATTATTTGTATTTAGAGTGTTGAGTTTGATAAGTTCTTTATAGATTTTGGATACTAACCCTTTATCTGATATGTCATTTGCAAATATCTTCTCCCATTCTGTTGGTTGCCTTTTAGTTTTGCTGATTGTTCCCTTCGCTGTGCAGAAGCTTTTTATTTTGATGAGGTACCAGTAGTTCATTTTTGCTTTTGTTTCCCTTGCCTCCGAAGACGTGTTGAGTAGGAAGTTGCTGTGGCCAAGGTCAAAGAGGTTTTTGCCTGCTTTCTCCTTGAGGATTTTGATGGCTTCCTGTCTTACATTTCAGTCTTTCGTCCATTTTGAGTTTATTTTTGTGTATGGTGTAAGAAAGTGGTCCAGGTTCATTTTTCTGCATGTCGCTGTCCAATTTTCCCAGCACCACTTGCTGAAGAGACTGTCTTTATTCCATTGGATATTCTTTCCTGCTTTGTCAAAGATTAGTTGGCCATACATTTGTGGGTCCCTTTCTGGGTTCTCTATTCTGTTAGTGTTATCAGGCTTCTTAGTTATGAACTGTGTTTATTGCAATAGTATCATTAATATGCCTTTAATGTTCATTAGTAGGGTTGATTTGCCAAGCTGGGCTTTCGAGTTCTTTCAAAGTAGCTTTTCCAAAATATGGAACTTACCAGAAAAGTATTCTCTTCTATGGCTAGAGAACTTTTTTTTCCTCTTACTATTTCTTAACCATTAGTTGGGAGTGATGTTATTCTTTTTGAACCAGATCTAGAGTATATGGTAAGGCAGGAATTATCTTGATGAGTTTGACTGAAAGCTTATTATAATCTGCTTTGGTTCTTGAACTGAGCTCAGCACTAAAATGTATCATTTCAATAAAGTGTTCCTTGGATTCATTCAGAACTTAGCACTAAAAGCTTCTTCCAAATAAATCACATGCTAAGGAGGCAAAATTCCTTTTAATTTATGGATAGCAGTTGGTAGAGTTCCTAACTGCTGACAGCCCCTGGTTCATTCTGTTTAATCTTGATTGGGTACTGATTCTTGGCAATCTTCGATCCCCTGTGAATTTCAGTCAGTAGATGATAAGTTCTTTCGTCTCTCAGTGTAGAGCAATCAAGCTTAGGCATCTGCTTTCCAACTGGATGCACAGGGACATATGTTGAAAGAGAAAACTATCAGAATGTAGGCATTTCTGGTTGGCATGCAATTTTGTCACTGCCACAATAGGCTCTTAGAAGAGGATCCCGGGTCTCATGCTTTTCCATTGCCTCACCAGTTTCTATATGGAGCACTCCACCTCTGTCCTGTGTGGTGGTTAAGAATCTGGGTGGCTTCAAGGCCACCAAACATCTCTCTCTTCTTTTTCAGAGCACAGTGAGGGCACTTAGGATGGTTAGGTAGTGTAGTGCTGATTTCTTTGCTCTTTTAGTTAATGCTACTGGCATCCAGCTTAAAATTTTTTTTCTCTTTATCTTTTTAAATGTTAGCCTGCTGAGAGGTTGTAGAGTGATTGTGATGGCAGTATCAGTTCATCTTAACATTGTAAATACTCAGGGTTTATATAAATAACTCTTTCACAAGGAATTATTCTATGCCAGGCAATACATTCATGATGGTTTCAGATAATTTGGTGGGATGTACAGTTTGTTGTTCTGAAAACTGTCTGCCACGGGTTTCGATCTGGTAATATGTTTTGCAGATTAAATGTAACAGAATCTTAAAAATATGCATGCTTGAAAAAAACAGTTTTTTAAAATCCAAGTGGGCTTTGGAGGGACCTCTTGTCCAGCAGAAGGAAAAAAGAATTGTGGAAATACAAATGAATGAAAATTTCCTTATTCAGAAGCCAGCATCGTGATCATGTATGGACATTACAGGTACCACTGTCACTCGCATGGAGTGTGTACTTACCAACTGCCAGAGATCGTGTTACAGGTTCTATGAGCAGCTTATAATTTTAATTTTTATAAAAACCTATGAGAGAGACAGTGTACATTGCCGTAAAGACCAGGGGTTCATATCAGAGTGCCTGGGTTCTAATTCTGTTCCACTGCTTACCATGTATGTGATCTTTGGCAAATTCCTTCAACTCTCTGTGTCTCCATTTCCTTGTGGGTGGGTGGCAAGAATACTGGTACCGACCCCATGAGGTTATTGGGAGGAACAAATGGGTTAATGTATGAAAAGAGCTTAAAATAGCTTTTCACTAATGGTAGTGTGGAGATTTAGCTCCCCTGGCCCCTCATGCTTAATTTATACCAAAACCAATGTGGAAGAATTCTTGTTTAAAAATCTTCTTCTTGTCACACTCACCTTTTCTTTGCCACATTTATGAAAGAAAGTGATATGGTCTTGATCTTCCTTGTTTGTGATATTTAGTTATTTTCTCTTTTTATGAGTTTACAATATCGTAGAGGGAAATGATTATAAACGAGAAAGATTCTTGTAGCCATGATGGAAAGTTCATTGAGGTTTAGCAGGATTTTAGAATGTCTGTGCTACCACTTATTCTTAACTGATGAATGCCATCCTCATTACAAGTCGTCTCAAAAGATGTCTTTAGAGCTATTTTTAGTTTATGAGATGAATAGTCAGCTTTTTAAAATTTTATGTATTTAGAATTACTATAGAATAAAACATCACGTTAGTCAACAAGTCATTAGGTTGAAAATAAAATAATAAAGACTTCATTTACCTAATAACCATATAGGAAGATGTGTATCATGTTATAGATTTATGAATTTTTTAATGCCATTCATGTTATTCAAACCATGATCTTTTTATTACTTTATGTATAATGTAGAAAAAGCATATTGATTTTAAAGTCACCCTAAGCAGCAGTCTCCATGAAGAGCCTGGCATTAAAGATTTGCTAGTAACAATTTAACCTCTAAAAGTATTGGTAAAGTGTTTAAAGGGAACATAAGTATAGATTTTTAGGGAATGAAGGCAATTAATATATCATAATTTAGAAAAAAAGAAATAAAACAAGTAAACCCAAACCCCCAGTCAAGGTTGGACGGAGGGAAAGAAGAATGTTTATGTCTCATGTTAAGAGCTAAACATGCCCTCAGTCCCTAATGAATAACCAATACAGTTCAACTTTTGAGTGGTAGAGCTTTTAGTTCCTGACACTTAAGTCTTTATCATAGATTTTTTTTCATACTTTGCATTTGGCTCTTGTAAGTGATTTTTCTTTGGGAGCTTGAAGGAATGTGACTTCGTGAAAGGAATTATGATATGTAATACAATTATGATGAAAGGAAAGTTCTGATTTTAAAAAGTTGTCTATTTAATTATAAAACTGTAGCTTGGGTTTCCGTGCAAAGTCACTGAAAGACGGTGCATTTATCCTCAATGCATTGTGTTTCTCTCTTCTTTACAGTGTGTCACGTGCAGCCTCAAAGGTAGGTAAACCTTTTACATAAATCAAGATTGGGTGCCAGTCTCCAGATATTTTTAAGCAGGAAATACAGGTGTGATAATAGTTGATGGCTAAGAGGACATGATGTCTTGAACACTGCAACTCTCATCATTGCCCCTCATTGCTATTTGTGAAAAATCTGAACAATGTAGGTGTAGGGGTGCTGATAATTATTATTATTTTTTTTTTTGAAAGGGAAGAGTTTTTTCCAGGTTGGGCTGTGGGTGTAAAGAAATGAGGCAGCACTGGGTAGCGTAAGGAGCCATGGCCTGGTCGGTGGGAAAACTGGGTTTCACTCTGATTCTGATTTGCTATGGTCCTTGGGCCAGTTACATCACTTCTGTGTGGATTTTTGTTTTTCGTATCTGTGACATGACACAGGGAGACAGGATGGAGTGGTTTCATGGCATTTGCTACTCTCTCTAAGGTCTGTTTTAGCCAAACTCTTCCCTCTTTGAATTAGTGTCTTCCATGGGCATGTGTGTGGTTGGGAGCTGTGGAGGGGTGGGGGGGCGGTGGGAGGTTGACCCTAAAAGGAGACCACACTGAGAGATGACCATAATGAGAGGCTCTCATAAATAACTAAATGGACAGTGGAGGAAATTCTGCTAATGTGCATTTTGTTGTTCTCTCTTTTCCTTTTCTGTCTTGAATTCTTGACTACCCAGAGTCTTTAGAACTTAAGTCAAATGTCTTGATGAAAAATGTCCATATTAAAAAAGATTAGAGGAACCTGGGTGGCTCAGTTAAGTGTCCAACTCTTGATATCAGCTCAGGTCATGATCTCATAGTTCATGGGTTGGGACCCTGAGTTGAGC
The DNA here is from genome assembly GCF_018350215.1 of Panthera leo. NCBI lineage: Eukaryota > Metazoa > Chordata > Mammalia > Carnivora > Felidae > Panthera > Panthera leo. Next base: position 62,460,460 of record NC_056685.1, on the reverse strand, counting down.
TCTGCATTGACAGTATGGAGCCAGCTTGAAATTTTGTCTCTCTCCTCTCTCTCCACCCCTCCCCTGCTCTCTGTCTCTCAAAACAAATAAATAAACTTTAAAAAATCTTTAAAAAAAGATTAAATTTTGCCTTATACATATTTTACCTTCAGCCATCATAGTTGTAGTCAATGTTGTGCATTTGCAAGCTGACTACTGCTGCTGACTATTCAGAGGCAGTTGATTCATTTCATTAAAAAACATTTTTTAAACACTTAGTATAAAAATGTCTTAGGGATCATTTGCTTGCAAAGAACAAAACCTTCTGAAAACTTGCTTAAGCAAATTGTATTTATTAGAAGGATACACTAGAATCTAACAGCACACCAGCATGGGTATCAAGCCTGGTTTCTGTGCGCAGGAACTGGCAAAGCCAAAACATTTATTTTTTGCTTCTTGGGGATTCATGCTCTCTTGCTTTTTAAAAATCCACATTGTTTTCCTTTTTGTCTCTTTTTAAAGACTGACTTTTCTGAATTTGGTGAGTGCCGGGCTGCCTCAATCCTAGATTCATACAGCCTCTCAATTCAGTTCTCCATATGAGATGGACTAGAATTATTGTGTCCTAACTCCAAATTCCCAAAAAGGAGACTGGTTGGAAATCAGCATCAATTTGCTTACATCCCCGTGGAGAAGTCATACAGATAAAAAGATAATGTCACTGGTTTATGCACACTGAATTATGGAATACACAGGATAAGACATGTCGTCAGCTTGGGAAGTCTGGCTCAAGCTGAGTCTTAACAGATGAGACAATGAGCTGAAGAAAGGCAGGCCAGTCTTTCTAGGCAGAGAGTACAGCATGAGGGAGAACACAGAGGCATGCACCTGCAAAGTGTGTGTGCAAGTGTGTGTGCGTGTGCATGCATGATCATGTGTGTATATGTGTGCATCATGTGTTTGCATGTGTGTATGTGTGCATGAGTCTCTGCGTGTGCACATGTGTGTACAATGACAAGCAGCTTGGGACTTGAGTAGTGGGAGATGAGGCTGAGAAGGCCAACAGGAGCCCTGTCATGAAGGAATTTGGGAGAGATGCCAGGGGACTTTGACTCTTGTGCATGAAGGGTGACAAGTACAATGGCATGTTCATCTTTGTTCCAGATTCATACATATAAAAGTCTGATAATAAAGCCAGATGAGACATATTATTTATATGAAGATGAAAAAACTCAACCCATTTGATACTAATTTGTATACTTTTGAGAATGACAAAGCAGTGATTCTGAGATTTTTAGTATAATTGAATCCTGCATATTTGTGAAAACTCAGTATTCTTTCTTTGTCTTTCAAGATTGTGTTTTATATAAAATTATCTTTACACATTTTTGTAGGTTTGGAAGGATTCTCATATTTATTTAGGAAAAGTTACCAGGAGCCTTAAGATCGCATTTGCCCATGGTAGGGAAAGGCTATATCTTTTATCAACACCTGTTGATTGATCTAAGCCTTTTCAATTTATGATTTTCTTCTAAAGAATAGAAAGTAATGGAAACTTCATGGAAGTGATAATCCCTTCCTATTATGCATTCAGTATACTAAGTTTGACATAATTTTGATTTCTGGTTTCTGATTAAAATAATCATTTCTTCTTATGTGTATTGTGTCCAAGCAGCTGTTGTGTTTTGTATTGGCACAGATAATTGCTTTTCTACTTGGCAAAGAATATGAGCAGATGCAAAACAAATATCTTTTTCTGGCATGGTCGATTGGAAGCTCTGCAGCCCAATATTGACTGCATTTTCATAAGTGATGTAGCAAGTGCAGCTCAATGTCAGACTGCAGCTGTTAACTGCCAAGAATCCACTTTGGCTAAGATAAATTCTGACCAAGTTTGTACATCAGACTTAGGCTTTGAGTGTGAATATAAGAAACAACAGTGTAGTGTCCACATAAGGAAAATAGTACATTGACATGAAGGCCTCTATTGATGCCATTGCCCCCAAAAGTGATTCTAGAATTTCCTACCTCGTTTCCCTTTAATAGTGATGGGAGCACTGGTATGCTCAGTGGGTAAGTACATGGATCCTGGAGTCACACAAAACAGATTTAAGTCCCAGATTTCTCATTTAGTAGCAGTATAAACTTGGATTAACGATTTTCACATCCATAAAATAGGAATAATTAGTTCTTATAAATGGAATGAGGTTTCTAAAGCCTGGGGCCCAGTACAACACAAGCCCAATTAGCACTCATTATTCACTAATGTGAAAATGTCCAGTGTTTCTACAGTTGGGCATGGGGGAAATACGTTGTCTGTCTAATATATCTGTGGTGTTGGTATTCAATGTCTTGAGAACTTTGAGAATTTTGCCTCATTTCGTTGGGAGGTACACAGACAGAATATGGATTGCCTGTGTCAATCCAGGAGAGAAGCATTTAATTGTCACCATGTCCTTGGGAGGTAGATCTTCCCACCACATTTATGTATGTGAAGGACAAGACTCAAATAGGTTGAGTGATTTTTACACTGTTACATAGTTAGAAAGTGGAAGATCCAGGATTTGAACCCCCATCCGTCTGATTCTACTATACAGGTTATCGAGATCAAACCCTTTACAGTGTTTCCTGGAAATATTATAAGAAGCTCTTAGAAAGGACTATTATGGGGAAAGCAGAAGTATTCTGGGAGCATTAATCTGCTCTTTTTTCTGCATTTCATGGAGCCTGTGTAGCTTTACTCTTGTTTGTTTGTTTGTTTATTTAATATTGATTTTTGAGAGAGAGTGAGAGCTAGTAGGGGAGGGGAGAGAGAGAGGGAGACAGAAGATCCAAAGCAGGGTCTGTGCTGACAGCAGAGAGCCCTGTGTGGGGGCTCACGAGCTGTGAGGTCATGTGCTGAGCTGAAGTCAGACGCTTAACCAGCCATGCCACCCAGGCGCTCCTACTCCATTTTAAATGTTGGGTGCTGATGCTCCGCTTGGCTCTTGGCCATGTCATCATCACTGCGGAGATAAGGGGGATTTCGCTGCTTGGAGCACCCAGCTTAGCACTGTTTAGAAAACTATTCTTCATTTTAAACATTTTTTTTAACGTTTTTATTTATTATTTTTGAGAGCCAGAGGGAGACAGAGCACGAGCAGAGGGACAGAAAGAGAGGGAAACACAGAATCCGAAGCAGGCTCCAGGCCCTGAGCTGTCAGTACAGAGCCTGACATGGGACTCGAACTCACAAACAGCGACATTATGACCTGAGCCAAAGTTGGACACTCAACCGGCTGAGCCACCCAGGTGCCCCAAGAAAACTGTTCATCATTTAAAGAGAATTACTGGGTGAGATGTGTCACATTTCATCTGTAAGCAGTCATTAAATACCATTTTTCAAAAGTTCTGTGAAGCAACAGTGAACTAGCTGTTCAGTAATAGATGAGATCCTCAGCCCCTGATCATTATATCTGCTGAGTTTTCTGCTGGAAGGTTGTGTTGCTTTTCAGTGAAACTTTTCTGTGTGTGACATTTCTGAAAGATGGATTGTGTATGTGTGAGAGAGAGCGAGAGAGAGAAGAAAGAGAGGGAGAGGTAGTATTGCTTTGTGGATTTTTGATTCGGACTTTTCAAAGTTAATGTACATTGGAATATTACTGAGCCATAAAAAAGAAAGAAATCTTGCCATTTTCAATAACATAGGTGGGCTTAGAGGGTATTATGTTCAGTGAAAGTCAGACATAGAAAGAAAAATACCATAGTTTTTCACTTACATGTGGAATCTAATAAACAACAACGACAACAACAACAAAATGAACAAACAAAAGCAGAAACAGCTCCGTAAATACAGAGAACAAACTGATGGTTGCCAGAGAGGGGAGGTGGGGGGATGGGCAAAATGCGTGCAGGAGTGAAAGGTACAGGCTTGCAGTCCTGGCATCAGTCATGAGGATGAAAAGTACAGCATAAGGAATATAGTCAATGATATTGTCATAGGGTGTTGTGGTGTCAATAGTTACAATAGTTGTGAGTATATAGCATAACATGAGTTGTAGTTGCTGAATCACTATGTTGTGCCCCTGAAACCAATGTAACATTATGTGTCAACGGCACTTTAGTTAAAAACAAGGATGAAATGATATAAAGAAACTAAAGTAAAGCCCTGTAATAAATATATAAAAGAAATAAATAAAAGAAAGAATGAAAAAAATGTTCTGTCCCTGAAGAATTTGCTGTTATGGAAATCCAAAACAGTGATGAATACTTTGAGAAACTGACCATTTGCTACCCTAGACTGTAAACAAAGAAACACAGGCAAGCCGGATACCTTATTATGAACTCTTGAGTGCTTATCAATCATGAGGGCTCCTACTGAGCGAATGTAGGCAATAGTAAAGCTATTCACTACGAAGAGAGTCTCAAAAATGAAGTAACTTGCTGAACCTCAGAAAAAACAAACATGAACTAGAGATTTTAAAACAGAAATCATGAACCCTACAACTACACTAAGATACAGGAGAAAAAAATTAGAACCTTTCACTGGTATACAATGGCCCAACATTGTTTTCTCAACTCAGTGACTTACTCATTTGTTCGGTAATGTTTTATTGTTTAGCTGTTTTGTGCCTAGTTAAGGGGTAGGGCAGTAATGATAAATAAGCCAACACATATGCGAGGAGAAAAAAAAAGTTAGTGCATATCTGTGAAAGCAATCACTGTGGGAATTCCAAAGCAATTCATTGCGGTTACAGTGGCCCGTCATTGTTTGTTTGTTTGTTTTTACTTTTCCTTTTTAGAGAAGTTTTAGGGTCACGGCAAAGTTGAGAAGAAGATACAGAGATTTCCTGTCAACTTGCTCCCACACATGCATAGCCTCCCCCATTATCAACATCATTCATCAGAATGGTACATTTGTTACTAAAGATGAGCCTACATTGACATGTTATCTCACCCATAGTTCATAGTTTACATCAGGTTCATTTTTGGGAGTTATACATGCTGTGCATGTGCAGTTGTATATGGACAAATGTATAATGACATGTATTCATCATTATAATACCTTAAGAGTATTTTCACTGTCCTAAAACTCCTCTGTGCTCCTCCTTTTCATCCCTCCTCACTTCCCCAATTCCTGACAATCATTGAATTTTTTATTGTCTCCCTAGTTTTGCCTTTTCCAGAAAGTCATATAGCTGGAATCATATAGATGCAGCCATTTCAGATTCGCTTCTTACACTTAATAATATACATTTAAGTTTTCTCCATGTTTCGTATGCCTTGATGGCTTATTTCTATTAGTGCTGAATAATATTCCATTGTCAAGGCGTAGCACCCACCACAGTTTATTTATCCGTTCACTTAAGAAAGGACATTTTGATTGCTTCCAAATTTGGGCAGTTACAAATAAAGCTATCATAAATATCTGTGTGCAGGTCTTTGTATGAGTGTAAGTTTTTAACCTCTTTGGATAAATACTAAGGAGTGCAATTGCTGGGTCCTGTAGTGCATGTATGTTTAGTTTTGTAAGAAACTGCCAAACTGTCTTCCAAAGCGGCTGTAACTTTTTGCATTCCCACTGGCAGTGAATGAGAGTGCATTTTGCTCCAAGTCTTCATCAGCATTTGGTGTTGTCAGCTTTTGAATTTTGGTCGTTCTAGTAGATGTATAGTGGTATCTCATTGTTGTCTTTATTTTCAATTCCCTGGTAACATATGATGTGGAGCATCTTTCATATGCTTTTTTTGCCATCTGTATATTTTCTTTGGTGAGGTGTCTGTTAAGGTCTTAGACCCTGACCCATTTTTTAATCAGGTTGTATGTTATTGTTGAGTTCTAGGAGTTCTTTGCGTATTTTGAATAGCAGTCCTTTATCAAATGTATCTTTTGAAAATATTTTCTCCCAGTCTGTGACTTGTTTTCCCATTCTTTTAACATTATTTTTCACAGGATAAAAGCTTTTAATTTTAATGAAGTCCAGCATATCAATTATTTCTTTCATGGATCATGCCTTTGGTGTTTCATCTAAAAAGTCTTCTTCATACACAAGCTCATCTACATTTTCTCCTATGTTATCTTCTAAGGGTTTTATTGTTTTGTGTTTTACATTTATGTCCGTGATCCATTCTGAGTTAATTTTTGTGAAGTCTATAAGATCTGTTTAGATTTATTTTTTTTTTTTTGCATATGGATATCCAGTTGTTCCACACTATTTGTTGAAAAGAATATCTTTCCTCCATTGTATTGCTTTGCTCTTTTGTCAAAGATCAGGTGATTATGTTTCCATAGGTCTGTTTCTGAGCTCTTTATTCTGTTCCATTGGTCTGTTTGTTCTTTCATTAATACGAGACTGTCTTGATTATTATAGCTTTCTGACAAGTCTTAAAGTTGGGTAGTGTTAGTCCTTCAATTTTATTCTTCTCCTTCAATATTGTGTTACTGTAGATTTTTTGCATCTTCATATAAACTTTAGAATCATGTTGTCAAATCCACAAGATCATTTGCTGAGATTTAGATTGGATTGCATTGAATATATAGATCAAGTTGGGAAGAACTGACATCTTGTCAATATTGAATCTTTCTGTCCACGAACTTGGAACAGCTCTCCATGTATTTAGTTATTTAATTTCATTTATCAAAGTGTTGTAGTTTTCCTCATAGAGATCTTGTGAACTTGTACTTAATTTGTTACATTTATACTTAAGTATTTCATTTTGGGGGGTGATAATGTAAATGGCATTCTATTTTTAATTCAAAATTCCACTTGCTCATTGCTGGTATGGAGGAAAGCAGTTGACTTTTGTATATTAAGTTGGTATCCTGCAACTTTCCTATAATTGCTTATCAGTTCCAAGGTTTTATTTTTTATGTTTTTATTTTTTTTTGTCTATTCCATTGGATTTTCTACATAGATGATCATGTGGTCTGTTTTTCATATCATTAGTTTTTATTTTTATTTTTTAAAGAGGAAATTTTAAGGAAAGTCTGCTTTTCTTTTTTCCATTTTTTTGGTCTGAGAAATACAAAATATTCTGGCAAATATGAAAAAATAATATAACTAGCACCCATATCATGTTTGGTCGTGTTTATTTCCAGGGTTTTATTTTCCCTCCTAAGGAATGGAACTATATTGGTATAGTTGAACTCTACTTTAACATTGCCTTTGGTCTCATTTCCTTTGCTGTCTCCTCAGAGGCAACGACCATTCTGGATCTTGTATGTACAAGCTGTTTTCTGAGACCACATCTTTCTCACTTGAATTATGCTTCAACCTCTGGTTAATCTAGTCATATAGTCAATTTTCACATAGAAAATGGATTGAAAGGTCTGTGTGGCTGGGGAGAGAATGTACCCATAGGAATCTCCAGATTTTACCTTACTTTCATCTCCTTAGCCTATAGTCTGTAGTAGACCTGAGGAGTATCTTTAGATCTGGAATAATGCAGAGAGATCTAATCTGAGAAAGCCCCAAATTGTGTGAGGCTGACTCCGAAGTTTCTTGTTTTCTCTTGCTTTTTTTTTTTTGTCACCTGTAACAACATCTGCTGTACAGTTGATTCGCAGCCCATTATAGGTGGATATGGCTCTGCTGGCCCCTGGGCCCCAAGACCCTCCTGATCCCTTGGCCCATCTGAGCCAACAGTGACTCTTAGCAATACTTACCTCAGCTTTTGAGGGTTAGCACTGGAGTTACAAGTGCAGTCACCTTTCTTCCTTGCCCATCAACTTTTATGCTAGAGTATTTTATGAAATGTCATCACTTCAACGAGTGTAACTTCATAAGTATTTACTAAACACATGCTAAATGATGAGGTGACAATTCTCTTATGGATATAATACTGAATTCCAGTAACTAATCCTCCAGAGTATACTGAGTATAGTTAATAATAATAACTAACATTCATTGAGTATTTACTATATTCATACACTGCTTTGAGAGCTTTACATATATTAACTCAATCCTCTTAATAACTCATGGTTTGCTGCCATTATTATCCACATTTTACTGATGCAATAATGGGGCCATGGGGAGGATAAGTAACTTGCCCTGAATAATATAGCTAATATGTACAGAACCTGGAAGTCTCATTCCTGCAGCCTGGCTCCTAAGTCTTTTCTTTTAAAATCAATTCACTATATTTTTCCTCTGCAAAGAGACATTTGGTGAGAAATTTCATAACTTCAAAAAGTGATCAAGTTGCCAGTTTAAAGATGTTCCTCTTTGCAGAATGCAGAAAGTTATATGCATTCATGCCTTTATGAGGGTCAGCCTTCTGAGTGGCTGTCGGTGTTTCCCTCTGTCATGGGCTTTACCTCTGCTCACGTAATTCAGCTTGGTTCTGGGCTTTAATGAGAACACGGTAGGTATATTTTTAAGTAGGCTGGAATAGCCTAATTATTATGATAGTAGTGAAATACTGTGGAGAAGCAGAACTCACACAAACAGATGTATCAAATTATGTTCTGACAGTGTTTACAACCAGTTGGGATAGCTGTGGAGGTTCCAGACAATCCCTTTAATCGTAGCACAGTTTAAATGGCAATAGATGTCTCGAGGCAGAAGGATTCATACCTCCTACAGATATTGACCGTCACAGCATCTGTTGTAAAAAGCAAAAGAAGAAAACAAAAACTCCAAATAATCAATATTAAAATTAAAGTAAAATTAAGTTATTTTTTTTAAAATGAGCTTTGTGAAAAATTGCTAGTGGCAGTCCAGTAGGAAAAGCATGGCAAATTTGTGTGTTCTTAAAGCCTTTTGTTCAGACATTTCCATAATGTGATTCATAATACATATATATTTTCCATTTGGTTTGTGGAACTGTCAAAGTAACTTATGATCTTCTAGCTACTGCCACAGCCCAGAGGAAGAGTCTGCCAAATGTAAGGAAAGGAAAGGAGAAGGCCTGATATTCTGGGAAGGGGTCAGGGATTCATCCATGTGAAACATTCTTGCGTCTCCTAGAACCCACTTGAAAAAATCAGAGCTTGTCAGTTAATCTTCAGGTTAGAAAAGGCATGTGGCCTTATTAGAGGCAGGCAAACTCAACAGGGTGTTCAACAGAAATAAATAAGTCCTGTGGACTTGTACCTCCCTGTAGTTTAAGAGACACATGAAAATGTAAGAAGGCAAAAGGCAGTCTTGGATTAGGAAAGAATAAATCATAGCTTAAATAGGTACCTTTTGTCGGCTCGGTGAGAAAGCAGATGTACCAAGATATATTTTAGGGCACATTAAGTTCCTGGGTTGAGCGAGAGAGAACAGGGATCATTGCATTATGCAAAGGTACAAACACTCCAGCAGCAATATCAGAAGCAAGTTACTTTCTTTAGTAAAATGTTGGATATATATCTTTAAAGAAAAATAAGTAAACATCTTTAGGTGCATTAATGTTCTGTGGAAACTGCAATGAAAAGAAAAAGTGGCCTTAGGTTGCCAAAACAAAGAAATGGGAAGCTTCCCAAGAAAAACAATAGAGTAACTGCAGAGCAATATTGAAACAGGTGAAGAAAAGAACATGATGTGCTGTGTACAGAAAAATTATTGATGGCATGGAAACTGAGGGAAAGGCTGATAAAGAGTGAATAGAAAAGTAGCTCATAAGAAATTCAAGCTCACACTGAGGCATAGAGCCAACCTGATTGCAAATTTTGTCAGGTTGTAGCCAGGAGACGGAAAAGGCAGGATGTGTTCAGAAGATGGAATATTTTATCTCAAAATGTGTTAATTCTGGAAGAAAAAGAGGCATGAGTGTGGTAACAACTGGGACTTTCGCCTAACTCTTGAGACCTCTCTGTGTCATCATAATGGCTGTGTTAGTCTTTGACATCAGGGATAAAAAGTGTGATAATAAATAAACTTCCTAGAAGGTATTAAGGATTTCCCCTTTTCTTATGTCTTTTATGTTAACCAAAGACATTCTCACAAGTGATGCAGCGAGGATAGTATGGTTCTGGGCCTGGAGAGGCTAACCCTGGTGAAGGTAGTCACCCTCTCAGGGCTCTGAGCAGGTGGGAAGGAGAACATGAGGTGGTACAGAGTCAGACCCGCCTGGTTCTGATGTAATTGTGCCACCCAGGCCATCTGGGACTTGACAAGTCCGTTAACCTCTTTAAGCCTCAGTTTCATTTGCAAAATGTGAATAATAATAAGCATGTACCTGATAGAGTTGTTTTCAGGGTTAACTAGATAATCAGCAGCGCCTAGCATTCTGTGTTTAATGTTGTGCTAGTTGCTTTTTATTTATTTGTCTCACTTAAGCCTCATAATAACATACCCAAGTTGGTTTTATTATTTCCATGTTTGACATGAAATAACCAAGTTCAGAGAAAATAACTTGTCAAGAGTAACACACATAGTCAGCATTTGAATCCAGGCCTTTCTTTTTTTTTTTTTAATTTTTTTTTTTAACGTTTATTTATTTTCGAGACAGAGAGAGACAGAGCATGAACGGGGGAGGGTCAGAGAGAGAGGGAGACACAGAATCTGAAACAGCCTCCAGGCTCCGAGCAGTCAGCACAGAGCCCGATGCGGGGCTCGAACTCATGGACCGCGAGATCGTGACCTGAGCCGAAGTCGGACGCTTAACCGACTGAGCCACCCAGGCGCCCCGAATCCAGGCCTTTCTTGACGCAGGTCCTTGTTCACTGTACTCTGAGGCTTAGCATATATAGAAGCAGACACTGGAGCATTACGGGGAACTGATAGCAGAGTACAAAGGTAGGCTTAGTTCTGGAAGCCCTCTGGCGTAATGGAATGATGTGGCTGGGTAAGAAGCCAGTTCAAATCCATATTGTTGCATTGAAAAGGTTGCGTGAAAGGGGTGCGGTGGCTAGGGCTGGATAGAGCTGGGAGTGTTACTTGACAGATGAGTACGTCATCATGTCACTGTATACCACGGCCCCTGTAACAAGATCTAGACCTCTCAGTGTGGCTAATAATAGGAACAAACTTAAAATATTTTTCTTTGTCCCTTGATACATGCTGAGCACTGTGTTAAGAGTTTTATTATTTATTGCTTAGAGAATTCTTTTGAGATAAGTGCTGTTATTGTCAACATTTTATGGATGTGGAAACCCATGGTTGTAGTAGCAGAAGCAGGTTTAGAACAGGATTTGTCTGGCCTTAGAGGCAATCTCTGAATCTCCCATAGTGCCTTTCTCTTGGCATTCAGAGATGGATTGGCTTTGAGCCCATCGGTTTATCTTCTTCTCCCTATGCTTTCCTACTAGAAGGGTTTGCTCAGCCAAATGGCTGTCCTCACTTCACTGAACTATATATCCTGGGTTTCTGGTTGCCGTCATTTTCCTTTCTTGTCGTTCCCCTCCACATCTTCTTCTTTTCCACTCACTCAGTAATTTCTTCCTGCTTTTGAACACTCTATCTTGAGCACGCAGCTCCGTCTGGTGGTCTTATCCTAAGACCCATTGAGCTTGGTAATGCTTTACTGATTTTGCAATTATCACTTGCTACCATGTATTTGTAACCTTTATTATGTGTGCCCTTTTCAAAAAGATTTTAAAGCCTTTGTGGTGCGAGTCTTTTTTCAAAAAGGAATCCCAACAGTGTTTGATACCATATCTCACACATAGTTTATATTGAGTTTTTGAACATTCTTCAAATGACTAATTCCAGGAAAAGAATATTCTGCTGGAATGAAATAATCATAATACATTGCCTAGCTTTTGGGAATTAGACTAAAGTTGCTTGAATGTTGTAGTAGAGAAAAGGGAATGAGCAAAAGAAAATAGCAGCCAAGAAAAACTGTATCATAATGGAAGGAATATACTGGAACCACATGGGAATTGATATTCTGGTTTAGAAGAATTAGGTCAGCTGTGCCAAAAATATTTAAACGTGTAACAAAAAGTGGTAACTAAAGTGACTGGAAAAAATCTGTACACATTTGTGTAGCTGTATAGCCGCGTTCCTTTCCTTTTTTGTGTGTCTTAATGGACTCAAAGCATGAACATTTTTTAAAGTTTCTTTATTTGGAGCAGGGGGAGGAGGGGGAGAGAGAGGGAGAGATAGAGGAAGAGAGAGAATCCCAAGCAGGCTCCACACTGTTGGTGCACATGACCTGAGCTGAAACCAAGAGTTGGACACTTAACTGACTGAGCCACCCAGGCACCCCAAGAACATTTTATTTGGTTATTGGATTTATTTCAAGTAAATGAGAAGAGAAAATAAAATTAATATTAGGTTTAGAGACTGATATATTTTCTTCTGGTACTTGCTTGAAAGGAGCACTTTTTAAACAATTTTTTTCTTTTTTCTTTCTTTCTTTTTTTTTTTTTGTTCCAAGAACATAAACCTTACTCACTGCTGCATTGCTATTATGTTGTTAAGAATCTACTTGCTAGACTTTTAGACTATTATTCAGCCCATTTCTTTTTTGAATTAAATTCTCTTTTAGTAAGAGCTAAAGTTCCCTGACAGAAAACTGCAGAAAATAGGTTTTCATTAATTTGACTTGACTACTCCCTAGTTACTCCAAATCCCAATTCGTGACCTTTCTCAAGAGTATGTAGAATCCACTCCTGATACCTTTAGTGTTAATAATGATGGTTCTTGCGGGAGGCCCTATTGTACTTTATTTGCATAAAGCAGATATTTAAAAACTCACGCTGAATATTTACAAATTCTAACAAAAATACAAACAAAATGAGGACCTTTCTCCCTTTTTGAGCAAATACCAAGTGGAATATCTCCTTGTGATCCTTCCCGTTTTTATATCCCAAATGAACCAGTATCAAGTTGACCTTGAAGATTTTGGAACCTAAGATTTGTACGTTATTAGTACCCATTACTGCAGATTTTCCAGACTTTATTCAAATTGGGAGCCACTGAAGGAAGAGCAGGCAGAAACGCTTGTTAGTGTCAGGAAATAATTACGTCATCTTAGTGCTAATTCCCACCATCCTCTACTGCAGGTGGCAATGCTGTCGTCCTTTGCTGATCCTTCTCAGAGATGGCTCTTGAATGTGGAGTCCCTGCTTGCTTGCAGTAAATTTGACTTTGAGGGAAGGAAGAGTGGGAGAAAAGAATTGATAAACATCTCTGGTCTCTAGGCACGGGTATTATTTTGATGAAACTTTGAAGCAGATGTGAAAAGATTATTTTGCAAAGCCTCAAGCTTAGAATTTTAAGTGACACATATTACTGATAAGACATAGCTTAATCCATCTGCCCCCTAAGAAATGTGGTTGTTTTCCACAAAATGCATTTTAAAAGAGCACCAGCCGGGATATCTGTGGGAGGTCGTTCTTTGGTAGATCAGAGGAGTAAATGCTGCGTGCAGTGGTTTGATCTGACAGAAACGCTGCAATACTCACCTTCCCGTGTTTGTTTTTTAAATCTTTCTCAGGTGAAATGTTTTCAGAGCCTTGACTTTATTAAATGAAAATGAGTAGATTTGGATTCAAATCCACATAGCGCCTGTTTCAGCTGTGTGCTTCCACAAGGCTCTGATTGCCTTGTGCGGCTTACTCCCCATCCTTGGTCCCTGTCTGCACATTTGCTGTATGTAGTCAGCAGGCTCTTGGTGTAGCCTGTGGCTAGCACTTTTGATTCAAGACTGAGGAAACATTTGAATGAAAAGAGGATATTATATTTATCCATTTAGAAAGGAGCCTGCCCTGTGTTAGACACTGCATCGGGTCTAGAATATAAATGCCATGAGTGCGGGGACTTCGCCATTTTTATGTTAGCTCTGTATCTTCAATAACTGGCAGTTTCAAATATCGTTGATTTGCAGGAATATTTATTGAACGGGTGGAAGAAGACATGGTGTATTGATGAGAGTCACATCAACAAAGAGATGGCGCATTCACATTAGGATAATAGGGTGGGGATTCTTTGCAAAGGGACCTCTTAGAGGTGAGGGCAGTAACAGCAGAAGAGCTGTTATCACTCAGCACCTGCAGGATAGGTCCCTTTGAGACATTTGGTGGAGGCATCAGCCCCCATCCGTGTGGTGACCTGGCAAAGAGGAAGTATGGGCAACGAATCTCTTTCCTGATATCTTTCCTCTTATTCCAGGGCTCCCCATCGTGAACTAGAGGGTAGGGTAGCTCACTGATGTAGCCCATGAGCCAGCCTTCTGATACAGGGAGAGCTCTCAAATACACAGATCAAATTCCCTGCCACTAAGGAGTTCCCAACCCGTCAGGGAGTAAGCACACATTTTAACATAGTTAGAATAATAATCAGTAATTGTTAATTAGTACCCCCAAAAGAACACTATGAGGTAGGCATTGTGATGATTTTTTTACAGATGGAAACCAAGAGACAGGAAAGGTCACCAAGCTAGTAAGTGAGGGAATCGAGACTGGGAGCTGGAAGTTAGTCTCTAGATCTGCTTTGCTGGATTGCAAGAGTTAAATAGTGTGGTATAGAGCCATGCTTTTTCTTTTTTTTTTTTTTTTTTTTTTTTTTTAGAGCCATGCTTTTCATACTCATATGCAGGGAATTTTCTGGGGGCCCTGTTTAAAAATAGTTCCTGATTTAGTTGGTCTGAGATGGTGCCTGAGCATCTGCACTTCTGCCAAATGCTGATCTGCTTTGTGTGGTGAGGGGTCAAGGGCTGGTGATAGAAGAGTGGAGTCCAGTCGGTCTTAAGGATAAGACTCTGGTTAGCTCAATTTAGCTAATCTCTTTGCTTTTCCTTTTCCTGATGTGTGATATGAGCAATTGCATGATTTTGAATTCCCAGCCAAGCTTGCAAACCTTGCACACCCCTCTGCCCATGATTCAGACGTAGGAGGCTCCTTTCAGCTGTCATTGGTGCAGTTCTCCTGGTCCTGACCAGGAGGAGGCTCTAGACAAGGGAGCTGGTGTGGACAGCCTCCTTCTCCCTACGGGCTGGGTTCAGATGACAGTGCTTGAGCTTCTGGACAGACAGGGGCTGCTCTGTGATCAGCTGTTTCCTTCCACGTCTGAGAGGCTTGCCAGCATCTGGCGCTGCTCGGTTTTGCCTCATGGATTCTCATTCCCTGTCACAGCTGATTAGGGGGGGCTGGATCTAAAAACGGAGCCTGATACTCAGGGCACCACATTGTATCATTTTCATTGTGCTCTGTCATTTCAGCCGGAAACTGTGTTACTCCTATAAAGAATCCTGTAGCATCTTCAAAAGGCTCTTTTTCTTTTAAAAGGGTCTCTGCTATTGGACGTGTAGAAGTTACTTAACTGTGTGGCTTCAGTTTTAAGCAGAGTCAGTACGCTGCCTAAGACTCGTAATTTGAAAATTATTTTCCTTTTGCAATGCCTGGAGAATGCCATTGCTGCCGTGAGCACCTGCCGGTGGAAAGTGATAAACCCTCACTACTAAACACTGAAAAAACAAATGTCATTGTTTTGGTCCCCTGGGCTCCCAAGCTTTCCACTTGTGATTTGGGGCTCCCATTTTGCTGTAATCTACAGCAGCATATGCAATATGAAAAATCTCAGACTTTGTGTTTCAGAAAAATCACTCTGGGACCACAATACAGACCCCTTGTTTTTCTTTTCCTTCCTTTTGCTTTGATCATGCAGCGCTATAGCACACGCTCAATAAATCACACATCAAATTGTTCCAGATGCAGAGCTCCTGCAACATTATGTGTATGGGTTCCTTGCTGTATTTTGACATTTTGGGGTGATTTAATTGCATTTGATGATGCTCTCAGCCTAATCAGGCTGGAGCAGCAGTGTTATCTCCCTGCTCTGCTCAGCAGTGCCTTCTGGAAGATTGTGGAGAAGGATGTTTGCTGTCCTATTACCATGTTTCCATGATTCGTTATCTCTTTAACTGCATCTAGTGCTACTTATAAGTCATGTAGTTATTTGGAAGGGACAATCTTTTACATGCCCATTTAATTTCTCAAATTGACCAGGTCTTTATAATTATATAATAATCTCTGTCATGAGAGCATTGCCTTACTTGGCTTTCAAATTTTTTCTGGTCTGTTGTTGGGAATATCTTTATCATGTACTGTTGATACCTAGTGATTATTCCTGTGGTGGTTTGAAACCATCATGTTAGTATGGCCAGCACTAAATCAGGGATGGGATTTTTGGATTGTTAAAGGATAAGAGGTACAATAGTGTCAGACATTGTTACAAAGCTTGTGATGAGTATGGAGAGAAGACAGGAAGTACTCCAAAAACATTGAAGGAGAGGCTAGGGCTGGGGAACACAGTTGGTCTGTACCTCTGTTTATATGCTTGTTGGCCATGTGCCTTATTTCCTCTTGAGCAGGCAGAATCAGATGTGGGTGGGAGAGGGCTTTATTAATAATCAAGGGAGAGATTCTCTGGGGTTATATTAAGATGGGGAGGTGATGTGGAATCTCTATTACTGAGAGAGTGAATGCTGCCGTTAAATGTCCACGGTGTCTGTAAAGAGCAGCTTTCGTGTTACTTGCTTGTAACAATAAAGATATCAGATGCAGCTGGTGAGCTGGTTTGAGACATTGAACAGGCAGAGATGAGGATGGAAATCTTGGGATGTTTTCATGAGATGGGCTGCTTCTTCTTCCTGCTCCTCAACTCTCTGCCTCTCTGCCCAGTAGCCCACAGTGCAGGCTGCAGCTCTCCCAGGCTTTTAGGGTCAGGTGGTGTCCCTGGGGACTTGACTGCATTGTTGTTTCCCAGAGCAGTGTTACGTGAACTAGAACACGGTGAATGTTCTGTAATTCCACTCAGGCCAAATACTTGGCAACCGGCTCCGTTGTGCTGTGGAATCCTGGGCCTGGGCGGGTCTGTATATAAAGGCTTAGGTCTTAAAAAAGTTGAGAATCCAGAATGGAATTCTTCTCCTTCCAGCAGGCAGCCTGTTCTTTGGATTCAGATGCACTTCTTTCAAATTGTCTTTGGCAGAAGGAAAAAAATGAAGCTTTGAATTTGAAGATTTGATTTCAACAATTGGGGGTCGTAAATGTCATTGTTTCCCCCTGGAAGTGAGCTCCCGTGAGGACTTTGAAATGCTGTTTATAGAAGATGGAATGCTGTAGCAAATGATAGATTATTGTGAAATAGCAGATCAAATAAATATCTTTCCCGAAATGACAAAAACTTTATTACTGGAGCATCTTGTCTCTGTAGGGCGTATAATTAATTATGAACCAAGCATAAATAATATATTTTATAGTACTTTTGTCATTCATCTGGGTATAGTGTTTTATAAACATGATTATTCACTGGTAGTCTTTCAATTCTGCCTTTATTATGTGATGATCCGATAATTCAAAATGAGAAATTACTACATTAAGAGCTTGGCAGAGATGTGGCCAAGTGTTATAATGAATTTTAGGTTGTCATTTGTAATAAAAAATGTGAACTATATGGCACTTGAGCTCATGTTTGTTGGTTCACTTTTATATAGTGTTTTTGTTTGTTTCGCTTTAAAAGTTAAATTTTGATTAAAGAATTTTATTAAAATTTGCCTAAAGTTTAAAGAATTGATAACGCGGTGATTCCTGTGAATTGAGTGTCCTCTCCCCAACCCATTCTCATCCCAACCTCCTCAGACGTAACACTACCCTGAATTTGTGTTTATTTCCCCCTTTGTTTTCTTAATGGTTTTACCATAAATATGTTTGTATTCCTAAATGATAAATCTGTGTAAATTGGGACATGTGATACATATTATTTGGCAGCTTGCTCTTTTTACTCGACATTATGTTTCTGAGATTCATTCTTTGTTACTGTGGTACCTGTAGTCCACCATTTGCCTAGCTGTGTAATATTCTGTGTAGTGCTGCATAAACTACATAATGGCTCTATCACTGTTTTTCCAAAATATGATGGAAAGAAATCACAAATATAGTGCTTTTGTGAACGTTCTTTAAGTGTCTGATGCATATGCACATGGATTTCCCTAGGTTGTATTCCTATAAGTGACATTTTTCATGTCATAGGGCATGTATATCTTTGCCATTATTAATTAGGCCAATTTCCCTCCTGAAGCTGATTATAACAATATATACTACATTCAGCAAAGCATGTGTAATCATGATGCTCCATATTTTTGTCAACATTTGATATTGTCAGACTTTAACATTTTGTCAAATTAGTGTATGTGAAATCTTATCACCGTGTTTTAATTTTTTCTCATAAATACTAATGGGATTATCCATACTTTCATACTATTATATGCCACTTGGGTTTTTTTTTTTCCTTTCTGGGAAGTGCCTTTTCAAGTCTTGCCAAATTTTTTTCCTATGGGGTAGTTAATTTTAATGTAGTAGAATTTATCAATCTTTCCTTTATTGTTTGCACTTTTTATGTGAAACCTTTATTCTGAAGAAATAGAGAAGAGATCTTTCTCCATTCTGAGGTCATGAAGAGGTTCTCTTACATTGGTTTCTAAACATTTTAAAAACATAGGTTTGACTTTTATATTCAGTCTTTACCCAAGTCTTCTTTACTTTCTTTCTTGGTTTTCGTGTAAATAAATGTCTCAGTGTGATTTGTTGAAAAGTCTAGTAATCTACAGTGCCTGAACTGTCATAAATGAAATTTCTATATATGTGTATATTTCTGGTTTCTCTTATGTTTCTTTGTCTTCCCAATGCTAATGCTTCCTAGTCTTAAATATTGTAGACTTAAAACAATCCGAATATCTGCCAGGATAGCTGCTCTGTAGTTTTTTATAGAGTTGTCTTTCTTAATTTTATTAACCTTTGCTCTTCCCTTAAAATTTTAGAAATTTCTGATTGGAATTATCTTGAGACTAAAGATATCATTTTGGCAGAATTGACATCTTAATGATGTTGAGTTTTCCTGTCCATTAACTGGTATATCCAATTATTGAGGTCTTTATAGTGTCTTTACATAATGTTTTATAATTTTCTATGTAAAGCTCTTATCTTCCGAGGCTCCTTATTTTTTGATATTCTTATAAAAGATACTATTTAAAAATGACATTTCACCAACCTTTTGATGCTAGTATATAGGAATAAAACTGATTTTTTTACATAGATTTTTGTATTTAGCAACATTGCTGAACTCGAATAGTTTGTAAAATCTTTTGGGTCTTCTATGTTTATAATCCTATCATATTCAAATTACCTCTTCCTTTTTAATCTTTATAACTTTTACTTATTTCTCCTGTCTTAGGGCTTTGTCTCTGAGGTGAGAGAGGACACACTTGTCATTTCTTGATCTTTAAAAGATTGTGTTACTGATTACAAGCTTGATTACATTGTGGTCATAGAGTGTGGTCTGTAATATATAAATCTTATAAGATTTATTTAGACCTATTTTATGGCCCATATATAATTAACATTTAGGAAAGCTTTATGTATTTTCTTCATTTGTGTATGGGTGCAAATTACTGCATATTTTATTCTACCAGTTGTCGAAGTATTGGGAGCACTGGGGGCCCCCCCAATACCCTTTTAAGGGCTCCATGAAATCAAAACTATTCTAGTAATAATACTAAAACATTATTTACCTTTTTCTCTCTTATTCTCTCATGAGTTTACAGAAGAGTTCTCTAGAGGCTACATGACGTATGATGTTGCAACAAAATAAATGGCAGAAGCAGATATGATGGTACAAGTCATCTATTAAGCCAGATATTAAAGAGATTTGCAAAAAAACAAAAAAACAAAGTCTCTTTATCGCCAATTTTGTGTAGTTTTAGAAGTTTGACAGTTATTTCTTTTCTCAGCACGTTAAAGATAATGTTCTGATTCCAGCGTCCATTGTTGGTTTCAAGGGGTCACCAGCCTAGTCTGTCACACCTTGGTGATATAATCTGTATGTTCCTTTTATATCACTTTTGTAATTTTATATCACTTTATCACTGATGCTAACATGTAATGGGCTTATTGTTATTTTAAATTGTGAATCAAGAACTGCTTTCTTTAATGTTCAGTTTTAATTTCTTATATAGTGAATATCAGCCAAAATAACCTATATAAACAAAAGGTTTTTAGGATTCTCAGTTTTTCAGAATGCAAAGGAGGCCTAACACCAAAATCTTTGAGAGCCTCTGGTTGATGGGATCAAGCTTGTTACTGCGTCATTCAAATCTTTCATATTATTATTGATTTCTCTTTTTTCTTTTGGTCTTTTTGATTTATCAGTTACTGAGAGAAGTATGTTAAAATTTGTCTCATTAATGTGAATTTGTTTATTTCTCCTTGGCATTCTGTCAGTTTGTTCTATATGTTTTCAAGCTGTGCTACTGGGAGTAAACAAGTTTAAGAAATGCACTATCTTCTTAATGATATAAATTTTTCGTTGTCAGGCAGTCATGATTTTTGTCTTAGAGTATATTATATCTAAAATTATTTTGGGTATTCTGGCTTTCTTTGGGTTAGTGTTACCTGATATATTTTTCTATCTTTCCAAAATTGTAGTCTTTATATTTCAGGTGTGACTTTTGTAAACAAATTTATAAATTATTCAATATATCAGAAAGTATATTCACCCTCTCTTGACATATATTCTATTCTTGTCATGTCTTTTGTTTTCATCTTTTTTGTTTTTACAAATCTCTACACACGATGTGTGTGCACACACACACCCAACCACAGAATTTGGTATCAGTTTTTCCTTTCTAAGTGCCCTCAGTCCTCCCGTCTATAATCACTTTTCTGCCTAAAAATTATTTCTTTAAAAAAATTTTTTTAAATGTTTATTTATTTTTAGAGAGAGAGACATAGTGTGAGCAGGGGAGGGGCAGAGAGAAAGGGACACACAGAATCCGAAGTAGGCTCCAGGCTCCAAGCTGTCAGCACAGAGACCCATGGAGGGGGGGTCAGACTCACGAACCACAAGATCATGACCTGAGCCAAAGTCAGATGTCAACTGACGCCCCTGAAAATTATTTCTTAGGATTTCCTGAGGTAAATGCCTAAGAATGTTGGTAGAATACACCGTTAGTTTTGTATGTATAAACTATATTTCACTTTAAGTTTTAAAAGTTATTTTTAATCTATATGTTTCATATATATTTCTTCATATATCTAAATTTCTGGGTTGACAGTTATTTTTCCCACAGTACATTGAAGATAATGTTCTGATTCCAGCTTCCATTGTTGGTTTCAAGGGATCACCAGCCTAGTCTGTCACTCCTTGGTGATATAACCTGTATGTTCCTTTTGACTGCTTTTTAAGCTTTTTCTTCGTCTTCGGTCATCTGCATTTTCATCTTGATAGTTAAGAGGTGGATTTCTTTTTATTTATTTATCCGGCTTCAGATATGTTAGGAGTCCAGAACCTGTGGATCGGGCTTCTTACCAATCTGGGAAATTTGTAATCATTATCTGTTTAAATATTGCATCTGTCTCATCTTTTCTTATCTTTCCTTCTGCATCTCCTGTTGAAGTGTTAAATTTTTTGACTCTTCCACCATTCCCATGAACCCTGCTTTGTATTCCTTTTGCGTCTTTATGTTGTATTCTGTACGAATAAACCTGGTTTAACTCCACTTCAGTTCTTTCATCATTTTGATTTGTTGTGTTTATAAACCTGTCATGGAGTTTAACATTCCAGTTACACTTTAAAAAAAAAAAACAGCTTATTGAGGGGTGCCTAGGTGGCTCAGTTGGTTAAGCATCCGACTCTTGATTTTGGCTCAAGTCATGATCTCATGCTTTGTGAGATCAAGCCTTGCATTGGGCTGTGTGCTGACAGCAAGGAGCCTGCTTGGGATTCTCTCTCTCCCTCTCTCTCTGCCCTTCCCCCATGTGCATGCTGTCTCTCTCTCTCTCTCTCTCTCAAAATAAATAACATAAAGATTAAAAAAAAATAAAAACAGTTTATTGAGGTATAATTGACATGGAGAGGTACATATTTAATGTCTACAACTCAGTGAGATTGGGGATAAATGTATTCCTGTGAAGCTAGTCCCACTGTCAAAGTTATAAACGTAGCCCTCACCTCCCAAAGTTTCCTCTTGCCCTCTTTATCATCATCATCATCATCATCATCATTTATATGGCAGAAATTCTTTTTTTTTTTTTTTACATTTATTTATTTTTGAGACAGAGACAGAGTATGAACGGGGGAGGGGCAGAGAGAGAGGGAGACACAGAATCGGAAGCAGGCTCCAGGGTCTGAGCCATCAGCCCAGAGCCCGACGTGGGGCTAGAACTCATGGACCGTGAGATCGTGACCTGAGCTGAAGTCGGACGCTCAACCGACTGAGCCACCCAGGCGCCCCGGCAGAAATTCTTAACATAAGATCTACCTTCTTTGCAAACTGATACAGTATCAGTTACATTTTTTTTTTCTAGAAGTTTTGTTTTTTATCCAAATGTTCTTAGTCTTTTTTATATTCTTTTTCTTTTTTGTATATTTACAGATTCTTTAGACATTACAGAGCAAGAAAGTATGAAATACTTAAGAGGACACACATTGGGCCATCTGGCACTGTATTTAATTGGGGGAAACTCCCAGAAACAAGAGTCCATGCAGATATGCTCATCCCCCTGTGCTCATTGTTTTATGGGATGTGTTCAGAGATCTAGCATGGAGGGTTGTAAGACACCAGGAGAGATTATGGGTCTAGGGCTGTGGAATGTTTAAGCTGCAAGATAGGGGTAATATCACTCCTCTCCTAACAGCATAAATGAGGGGAGTTCAAGACTTTGGGTAGTAGCATTATGACACAGTAAAATCTTGACCCCAGTCCCTGTTCCGCCACCTCAGTATTCGGGGTCAAGGAAACACCAGTCCCCCTTTCAGCTTTGTCAGGATTCTCATGTTCAGGTGTTGTGGCTGCAGTTCAGTATCAGACCATTGCCTTGGATTTTTGCCTCAGTATGCTACCTGGATTGTTTCTGACAAGTACTCAGCTCTAGAAGGATTCCATGGAGCTTTCTTTGCAGAAAGCCAGCCTTCGGGAAATCAGTTTTAGACAAGCTAATTCTTATTACTTAGTCATTTAAACATGCTAACTGCATACCATTCTTCCTAAGATAAACATTTCCCCCCACATTTTGCGATCACTGAAGCTTGGGATACAGCTGGCATTCTCTTTTTATTTTTGTTAAGTAAAGTAACGGTGCATTTTAAAATTGATGGCATTTAGATTTTATAAAATGCAGGAGTTTATACTCTCTTACAGAGAATTCCAATTTATGAAGTCTTTGTGAATGTGATTTTGACACCACCCCCCTCGTTTCCGCAGGCTTTCTCATGGTCTTTTGTTTACTTGTATATCTTTTGAAGATTACCTCTGAGCTCATATTTCTTAAAACTTTTTCTGTATGAATACTTGGATACTTAGATCACATAATTTGCATTTGCTTCATTTTCTTGGGGGACGGTGCAAAACCCAGGAGTACTTTAAATTTTAACTTGAAGTTTTTTGGAGAATACCGTGGTATGCATTCAGGCTGTAAAATCTTATGCTGGTCAGTTTGTGATTGCGAATTTTGAAGGGAGAATTTCTTCCCTCTATTTAAGGCCAATGTTTAAGTCAGTTAATTTCCTTGCAGTGCCCTTAGAAAGAGAGCATAACCATTTAGAATCCCAGCTTTATGCAGGGGAGAGTCTCTCATTGACTCCCCATCTAGGGTGGTCACAGGATCTTTTTCTTTTTTAATGTTCATTTATTTTTGAAGGAAAGAGAGATAGAGTGTGAGTGGGGGAGGGGCAGAGAGAGAGGGAGACATAGAATCCCAAACAGGCTCCAGGGTCTGAGCTGTCACTGCATAGCCCAACGTGAGGCTCGAACTCATGAACCAAGAGATCATGACCTGAGCTGAAGTCGGTCGCCTAACCGACTGAGCCACCCGGGTACCCCAGATCTTTTTATTTTATTCTCTGGTGTCTTCAAGGCCATGTAGCAAATGTTTTTATAGTCCTCTGTCTTTGTGGTGTCTTGCTTTCACCTGATATTTCATCTCTGAGAAGGTTTTTCTATTTGCAAACTGAATTAAAAAAAAATTTTTATGTGGCAAATTTATTTTTCCATGGGAGGATCTAGCCGCCATACTTTCTGAACAAGAAATTCACCTTTATCTGTTTCTAACTACAAATATGGTGTGGACTGAGCCCTGTGCTGCTTCTTGTGACAGGTTAGTGACTTTTGAACCTCAGTTGCATTTTTTTTTAATGCTTATTTATTTATTTTGAGAGAGACAGAGTGCGAGGGTTGGGTGGGGCAGAGAAAGAGACAGACACAGAATCTGGAGCAGGCTCCAGGCTCTGAATTGTCAGCCCAAAGCCCGATGCGGGGCCTGAACTCACAGATGCTAGATCATGACCTGAGCCGAAGTCGGAAGCTTAACCGACTGAGTCACTTGGGCGCCCCCTCAGTTGCATGTTTTAAGGAACAATCTCTGCATGGAGGTCTCATCTACAATCTATAAATGAATCTGCACCACATGCTCTGGTTGTTCACAGGAATTTCAAGATTGCACCTGTCCTCTTGCTATTGAACACATCCCTTATTTCTGTACCCACCTTCGTGCGGGTTGTTAAATGGTCATGGTGATGTGAAGATACATAGGCCACACAGAGTAAACATCCCAATCAGTGAAACATTTTTATTTTTGGAATAAGATAAACTGTCCAATCAAGTTATCATCTACTTTCTCCCAGGAAATATTATTTTTTGGAAAAATTAATTTCAGCCTATGTACATATTTTCGTTTAAGAATGACAACTTGACCATTACAGTATACAATGTAAGATGCAACTCTGTGGCAAAAATGGAATGAAAATTTGAGTATAAGAAGAAAAATGAATTGCAAAATTTCTAGCTGTTAAGAAGAGCCTGTTTGGGTACTTTTCAAACAGCTTTTGAGGATATAGTTCATATATCATATAATTCCACTTTTAATTTTTAATTGTCCTTTCTTTAAGCACTCATGTTTATTTCTGTTTGGGAAAAGTCCTGATGGACTCTAGATGGCTCTGAATGGCGGGTGGCTCCCTTTTTCCCCGAGCAGCACATCATAGCCATTCTAGAACTTAAAACTCTTGTATCTTATTTCAATAGCGTATACTTATGAAGTTTAATCAAATACAAATGAATAATAAAAGCCATTGAAGGTATTCGGCACAAAGACATATTGGTTTTTATGCAACAGGGTTTATATTAATGCTGATAATGCCTCATTAAAATAGTATGTAACATTTATAAAAAATGTAAACATTTATCAAGTGTTTATTGTGTGTCACATTGTTCTAAACAACATAATACTGTGTTCCCTCATTTGATCTTTTCAACAACTACACAGCTACATTGGATAAGTATTGTTACTATTTTCACTTTCTGGATAAAGAAACTGAGGGACTTACCTAAAGTTGCGTAGCCACTAAGTGACAGAACCATGATTTGAAGTGATTTAGGCCAGCTCAAAACTGCTATTGGCCATTATGTTTAGCTTTTCCTGTAGAATAGTATAGGGAATCAAATTGTGGTTTTAAATGTAAAATCATCATTTTTTTTCTGTGTCATATGCCCTATAAATGGAAGTTACTGTAAAGATTAAATGCAAATTGAGCTTTTCCCCAGTTTCTGGGACTCTCTCTCACTATCCTGAAGCTTAGCCTTGGTTTTTACTCATATTTTCTCCCGTTAGTCTTGTTGACTGTACTTATCTATGGGGTGCTTCTTTCCATTCCTTCTAGATTTATTAAGCATATTTTAATTCTGAGCCATTTTGTTAGGAATGAAAAAGAATATTCATAAGGAACATAGTCTTTTTTAACAAATGGAATCATGGTCCTTCCTATTCTGAAGCTCAATCTTATTTTTTTCTCATATTATTTTTTTCTCCTCAGTTTTACTGACTTCATTTACTTCTTTCTTGGGTGCTCATTTTTATTTCTTCTAGATTTATGAATGTTTGTTTTAATAACTTTTGAACATATCAGTGAGAATGAAATAGCAAATTAATAAGGAACATAACTAAATATAAGAGAAGATACAAATTTTTTATTTAAAAATATTTTGGGGGTGCCCGGGTGGCTCAGTAGGTTAAGCGTCCAACTTCAGCTCAGGTCATGATCTCACAGTTCGTGATTTGGAGCCCCACGTCGGGCTCTGTGCTGACAGCTCAGAGCCTGGAGCCTGCTTCGGATTCTGTGCCTCCCTCTCTCTCTGCCCCTTCCCTGCTCGCCCTCTGTCTCTCAACATCTCAAAAATAAGTAAACATTAAAAAAATAAAAATAAAAATATTAGGAATAGCTGAATGTATTTGGAAGTCAATATGAGAGATATAGAAGGGCATTCAGTGAAAAATGAGTCTTCTTGCCGGCACTGTTTTGCCCATTTCCCTTGATAGAAGTTGACCACTGTTAACATGTTACTGGGTTGTGGGAAAGAGATTTATGTCTTCATCAAGTTTGGTCATACTCCGTTTCTTAGACTTATTAGTTCTTTTAAAATGATTGGCCCTACTTGTTTTGTTTCAGCATTTTATTCTGTTTTTTAAATGTTTATTTATTTTGTGTGTATGAGAGAGAGAGAGAGAGAGAGAGAGGAGAGAGGGCAGAAGGGGGGGGGGAGAGAGAGAGAGAGAGAGAGAGAGAGAGAGAGAGAGAGAATCCCAAGCAGGCTCCTCACTGTCGATGCAGAGCCTGATGTGGGGCTCAGTCTCAAAAGCCACGAGATCATGACTTGAGCTGAAATCAAGAGTCAGAGGTTCAACCAGCTGAGCCACCCAGGTGCCTGTTTCAGCATTTTAATGATGATAGTCTGCTGCCTTATATTTTCCTTTGTGTTCAATAACAAGTCATTAGATATTATATTATTATTCTGAAAGGGCGGGCCTACGCCGGCCGACTCCATCTTGTTCTGTGTTCTCCACCTTGAGTGACTATGTCCCCGACATGACCCCTTTTCCGGGAAAATCACAGACACCTCAGACCTCGCCTCCTCCCCTTGAGTAACCTCCCGCTCACCCGTTCAAACTTCCTGATCAAAACACGCCCAGCGACCTGTGTAACAGGACTCCGACCCTTCCCCAGCCAATCGGCTGAGGCCACAGCCATTACCTCACCAACTGCCCCTAGACCCCTATAAAACCTTTGTGCTTTTGAAACTCACTCTCTCTCCCTGGTATCTCACCACTGCGTCGGTGCAGGTAGGGGATTGAGCTCGAGCTAGCTCGAATAAAGGTTCTTTTGCTTTTGCATCGGACTCGGCTCCCTGGTGGTCTTTGGGGATCACGAATTCTGGGCATAACAATTCCTTTGTGTTTAATGTGCTCTTCAGATGTGGTGGTGTTTTGTTTTTTTGTTTTTTGTTTGTTTGCATTTATACTGTATCAGGTTTACTCAGTTTTTTGAACTGTAAATTTATGCCTTTCACAAACTTGGGGAATATTTTGGTCATTATTTCTTTAAGTATTTTTTTCTGTTCTTTTCTCTCTCTTCTCCCTTTGGGACTTCAATTACATGTGTGTTAGAATGTTTGATGTTGTCCCATATTGTCATTGAGATACTGTTCATTCTTTATTGTTGTTTCTTCATATTAGATCAATTCTTTTAAGCTATCTTCCAAGTTTACTGACTTTCTCCAATATGCTGTTAAGCTCATTCAGTGAATTTTTATTATAGACATATTTTTTAGTTGTAGAATTTCCATTTAGTACTTTCATTTATATTTTATTTTTATTAAGATTTTTATTTTTTAAGTAATCTCTACACCAAACATGGGGCTCGAACCCACAACCCTGAGATCAAGAGTTGCACACTCCACTGACTGAGCCAGCTAGGTACTGCCCCCCCCCCATTTAGTACTTTTAAATATGATTTTTATTTTATGCTGAGACTCCCTATTTATTCACTCACTAGGAGCATATTTTCTTAGCATAGTCTTAATAACTGCTTAAAATTCTTGTCTCCTAATAACACCTGGGTGTCCATAGATTGTTTTGTGTTTTGGACTTGGGTCGCATTTTCCTGTTCTTCATATGTGTAATGATTTGGATGATTTCCTGGATATTGTTAATGATATGTTATAGAGATTCAAAATTCTTTATTGTTCTGAAGAGTGTTGATTTTTCATTTTAGTGGGCAGTTAACTTGGCTAAACTTAGACTTCTAAATTCCCTCTCCCAGAATGGGGTGGCTGAAATCTCTGTTCCAATCTCATGGGACAGCCCTCCACGGCTCTCTTTTTTATGGGGTTCTCCCTCGCTCTCCGGCTACTATGGTTGTCCTGGGCTCTGCCTTTCAGCTCTCCAAGCCAGTAGGACTAGGAATTTTGCTGAGTGTTAGCTGCCCTACAGAGTGGAGAAGACTTTGCCCTCCTCTCAGAGGAAGAGCCATAAAAAACAGGAAAAAACATAAAACATGAAAAATGGGGCTGATCCCTTCTTCAGAGTTTCGCCTCTCGTTTCTGCCTGCTTTTGATCACTTTCCAGTGCTTTTGGTAGTTATTTTTGATATTTTGTGCAAGTTTAACATTGCTTTTGTGGGAGGGTTGGTCTAATACAAGATCCTCCATCATTGTTAGAAACAGGACCTTCCTATACTTGTTCTGACGTTTTTACTTAGAACCTGTGTAGTAACTGGGAGGAGTGTATTTGAGTGGTTTAATGTATTGCAAGTGATCTGCATTGTGTTATAGAATAGTAATTATTGGGCCATTAGTTTATAATGAAGTGCACATCCTTCCATTTATGGAAGGAATTATAAATCCCAACATGACAAAACTTTAAGAATCTCGTAATAATTACTAAATGATTACGATCAAGTTGCATGTGAGTGTTACAGGATAGTACTTCTTCGTATCTAATAGAAAACATTTAAACAAAAGAATTTAATTGTTAAACTCTCTTCAGACCCTTAGAAATTGTTAAATTTATTTTGTTTTTGTTCAGGAACACAGCTCTGTTAAGCTTTGTACATAAATAAAGCTGTTCCTCTTAGTAAATCTGGAGGAAAGATACATTTCCGTGTAATGAACATTGGTAAACGAAGACTGACAAGGTTGTTAAACTAAAGCTGAGCCATTCCAGGTGAGTTCCACAGGCCCCATTCATTTCAGACCTGGTAGATGTCAAGCCATTCTAAGAAAATTCTTTAGGCCAAGGAGTTGGTGCTTGAAACTTTTCCCTCTGTGGGACAATAGTCTTTAAACATTTTGTACCACATACCTTCTAAATTAATTTTTAAAAACCATGGATTCCCTCTACATTTAGGTTAGCATCTAAAATTGTTCATGGTAGGGGTGCCTGGGTGGCTCAGTCGGTTGAGTGTCTGACTTCAGCTCAGGTCATGATCTCACAGTTCTTGAGTTCAAACCCTGCATCGGGCTCTGTGCTGACAGCTCAGATCCTGGGGCCTGCTTCCAATTCTGTGTCTCCCTCTTTTTGCCCCTCCCCTGCTCATGCTTTGTGTCTCTCTCTCTCTCTCTCTCTCTCTCAAAAATAAATAAACATTTTTAAAAAATTTAAAAAAAAATGTTCATGGTAAGTTTTCGGTACTTACAAAGACTATAATTTCTCATGTATTATATATGTTGAAAACAACATAAAATTGTTATATCTGCTTTAAATATGTCCAATGGAATACAAATACTAAAGTACTTTGTTACTTACTGTAATACATTTTTTACATACATCATTAAGCTTCTCTTTTATCACTTGGAATTTTACATTATTCTTTTCCACTTTGAACTCCTATTTCCATTACTTTTGGGTTATGGAATCTCATTGTCATGTAATACAGTTTTATGGTTTTTTTTTTAATCTCCTTATCGTATTTGCACAAAAAATCCACAAATTAATATGATTTTTAAATCTCAGTGCCCTTAGGATTTAAGTATTAAAATTTCTTCTGGATTAGTTATGAATGTAATCATTATTAATTCACAAATATCAAAATAGTATTTATTTGAAATAATGTATTGAAGATGTACACACTCAAGCCCAAAAGTCTTGGATTCAAATTCTAACTCTTGGTGCTCTCTGGCTTCACTTGCCTTATCTGTAAAATGGGCATTAAGAATAATATTCACCTAACATGAATGTTATGAAGGTTAAGAGCATTAATGGATGTGAAGTGCTTAGGATCATTTCTAGCCCATAATAAATACTACATAATCGTTTGCTTGAGTATTCTGTTCATACTTACTAAAAATGAAAAGTAAACTGTTGTTAGAAATGCATTTTAATGAGATGGAGGTATCTTTTAAACATTTGGATAGTTAATTTTCTTATTAAATTATGAATATTGTTTATTGATGGCCTGAATATGAGTTCAACATCACAGCTCTCTCAATTTTTCATTTATATATATGCTTAGAATAAGAAAAGTTTTTGTACAATTGAGTAGAAGAGAATGAAAGGGGTCTTTTCATAACAAAACTTCTCAATTCTTTAACTCCTTTTGGATGATGTGCCAAAAAATCACTTACTGATCTTTCATCAGATACCATTTTAAATGATCTTTCAGTGCATAAGGCCTTTAGCTCCAGCTTCAGTTTTGTTGAAAGCATTCAATTGGAAACCATCTCCCTTGCAAAGTGATTTTCCTCCAGTCTTTGTAGTCATTTCTTTGTAACACCAGTACCAACATTTCTAGCTACACCTTTGTTGGGTGGCCCGAGAGGATTTACCATCCAGACCGTGCACTACTACAAAACAGGATGGGTAAGAGATACCATTTCTTTTACGGAGAGAGAGTCAGGACTGGTAGGAAAGAGAAGGTGGAGACCGAGAACTACAAGTGGCGATCTAGACTGTACTCCTAAAGCAAATCGGTTCTGGAAGGTCTTTGTGCGCCCTGGTTGCATGTACCCCAGTTGAAGATCGTGGCTCTTGGGGCCGTCCCTTTCCTCTAGGCACTATGAACCAGGAACACATCATGCCCAGTGTCCGCCAGCCTGAGTTTTCTCTTCTGGACTTTGTTGGTATGTGAGTGTGGGAGAGAGCAGGTCAGTTCTGTGCTTCTTCAGCTGTTCTCCAGAGCTACGGGAGGCTCCAGACCCTTTTAGGGAGTCTGTGAGGCCAAAATTATTGCCGTAATAATACAAAGACATCCTTTGGCTTTTTTACTGTGTTGATATGCACACTGACAGTGCAGACAGTGGCGAATAAAATAATTGGCCCCTTATCACAAATCCAGTGACACTAAACTATGCTAGTGGTCATTGTATATATTGCTGCACACTTGAAGTTAAAAAAAAATTCCCGTTTCATTTAAGAATGTCCTTGATGAAGCAGTAAAAATTATACTCAACCCAGCAGCTGAGTATATCTCTTTTTCATGTATACTCATATGATATATGTTCACATGATGAAATTGGTATTGTGCACAAAACAATTCTACTGCACACTGGAGAGCGATGTCTTGAGAAGAACTATTTGTACGATTGAATGGTGAGCTTTACTGGCCACTTTTTTTCTTTCTTTATGAAACATCATTTTTAGTAGAAACATTTATTGAAAAACTATGGTTATTCGGACTTGGGTGTTTAATAGGCATTTTTTTTTTCCCCAAGTGAGCAATGAGCCCAGTACTACAAGGAAAACAACCAGTGGTATTTATTACTAATGCTAAAATCCAAGTTTTCCAGCAGAAATTAGAATTTTGGAAAACTTTTAACTGCCATTGTGAGCTTGACAAACTTTTCATACCAAAAGACTTTTGATGAGATTGGTAGTGATATTAACAAAAGGAATTTTCAAAATAGTATATCATGAAATTTGTAAACATTTTGAATATTTGTGTAATTCAGCGACCTAATATTTTCCAAGTGATTAATGCATGATTTTACAAAATCATGCATGGATGTGATAGTCCGGGTTCTCCAGAGACCTGAACAAACAGGATATATATAGAGAGAGGGGTGGGGAGAGGGAGAGGTAGAAAGATGAATTTTAAGGGAGTGCCTCATGCAGCTGTGAGGGCTGACTAGTCTGAAATCTGCAGTGCAGCCTGAGAAGCTGGCAATTAAGGAAAGGTTGATGCTGTTGTTCTGAGTACAAAGGCTAGAAACCCAGGAAGAATTTCCATGTTGCAGTCTGGAAGCAGAATTCTTTTTCTTTGGAGACTTCAGTCTGTTTCTCTTAAGGCCTTTGACCGATGGGATGAGGCCCACACATGTTATGGAGGATAATCTTCTTTACTCAGTGTCTGCTGATTTAAATATTTACCACACCTACAAAACACCCTCACAGCAACATCTAGACTGGTGTTTGACCAAATAAACCGGACACCAGAGCCTAGCCAAGTTGCTACATGAAATTAACCTTCACAGTGGGTAAAAGCTTTATTCAAAGTTCAAAATAGACCAGTGGATTCCATGTTACAGCTAAGGTTTAAGAAACTACCACTTGTTGAGTGATGTAGTATCAAAGAAAGATATCCATAATTACCTTAAAAGCTTTTAAAAATACTTCCCCTTTTCCCATCTACATCTGAGCAAGTACAGATTTTCTTTTACCAAACTTTTACCAAAACAGCATATAGTAACAGATTGAATGTGGAGGGAAATACAAGAATTTAGTTTCTATTCTCTTCTATTGAGTCAGATATTTAAAGAGATTTGCAAAAATATATTTTTTAAATTCGACTCCTTTTTACTTTTTTTGTTTCAGAAAATGTAGATTTCTAAATATAAAATATGTTAATAGGTAATGGATTTATTACTGATACAGTGAATTAAAAATTAAGTTTTTGTTTCTCTTCTCTTAGATATAAAACACATAAAATGCTTTGGTTTCTTCAATAATTAAAAAAAATTTTTTTTAGTGTTTATTCTTGAGAGAGAGAGAGAGAGAGAGAGAGAGAGAGAGGCAGAGTGTGAGCAGGGGAGGGGGAGGGGCAGAAAGAGAGGGAGGCACAGAATTTGACGCAGGCTCCAGGCTCTGAGCTGTCAACACAAAGCCTGATGCAGGGCTCGAACTCACAGACCACCAGATCATGGCCTGAGCTGAAGTCGGATGCTTAACCGACCGAGCCACCTAGGCTCTTCAGTAATTTTTTAATGAAAGGAATCTTTAGGCAAGAACGTTGTTTGATAGTTGTTACTTTAATAAAAAGGAGGTGATAGCTTGGGAAAAGGTGATAGCTTACAAAGACAGCACATGTTGGGAGTTAAACTTCTCTTGCGGTGTTAACCTGTCTGAATACCTTAGTGCTGTAATGAGATTCTTCACATAAAAGCGGCTTCCACATCCCTCAGTGGTGTTGGTGTTCGTTCCATCTGATGTAGGATGAACAGTCTGAAATGAGCAGGTTGGTTATTTGAGGGGGGTTCTCTGTTACATAGGGTTTGTTGGAGGGGAAGTCCATGACATGGTGGACAGTAGTGACCTCTTGTGAAAAGCCTTTCAGATACGAGCTGGCCGAAACAGGGCTGCTTTGTACAGTGGCACTGAGATCACTTTGCCAGAGCTCGTGCAGAATTCCAGCAGCTCCGTGAAGCCCTGCCTCCCGCTCCCAAATCCCTGTATTCAGATCTCCCTCATCTACTCCCACCGTTCAGTCCTTTTCACTTCATTATGGCAATGCCAGGAGTGCCCTGCCTCTTGTAGTTTACAGCTCGAGTTAACCCAGTGACACCAATGACCTAGTCCTTAAGTTTTGATACTAGAACACAGTGGGTAATGTTGATAGTATTGGTGTGTTTGAGGGGAAAGGAAAGCCCAATGCTAAATGCGCGTGTTTTACTCATAGAGACCCATTTCATGTTAATAATCCTTTATATTCTTCCTTTCCAAATCATCATATAAAACTAATTCCTGTGTCTATGCTTTCCCTTCTTACCTTGAAAAATACTTAACTTTTACATGTCCTTTTCTAAATATTGTCTTCTAAGGGTTTGGGCAGGTTTGGCCAAGGACGTGTGAGGTCCAGGTGGATGGCACACAGTGGGCATCAGCATCATCTCATTCCTGAGACATCCCTGAAACAGGAGTGTGGTTCCAGTGGATGCAGAGGAAGAGCAGCCCGCAGACTAATTGGCATGCAGGGGGAGCAGGAGCGGCCAAATGACTTACAAGGGATCCGCTGTGTCCTAACAGCTCTAAAGACTTTCTGCAGACCCGGGCAAGGCGGTGCAGGCTGTGTTTGGAGTAGCTCAGACGGGAAGCCAGTTAGCAGCATGGCAGCTGCTTGATTAAAGAGCATTGTTCGGTAGAAATGAAAGAAACAAATGAGAAAAACAGTGATAGTCTCCAAATGTTGTTTGTTTGAGAAGAGCTGGAGAGAGGGACACATTACATCGGGACGGCCCCTCTTGGGCTGCCTACATCCCTTCCTAGCTCTTCTTCTGAGTGTAACTGACACACAGTGTTATTAGTTTCAGGTGTACAACATAATGATGGGACAAATTTATACATTATGGTATGCTCACTGTCAATTCTTCTCTTACCGGTATTTCAAGGTGCTTTGCCCTCATGTCGGAGACTGTCTCCCGGCCGCATTTTCTTCTCTGTAATGACAGGGAGACAGATTCTGCAATGGTAGAGCACTTCAGGCTTTCCAGTGTGCTTTCTCTCCTCTCTCTCATTAGCTACTGCAGCAACCTCAAGAAACGTATCTCGCAGGCTAGTTTCTAGTAAAGAAGACTTAAAATACCAAAAACATTTAAAAAACATGTAAATAGAAAGGCATTGTAAAAATTTTAAACACGTTTTGGAAGGTGGATGTGTATGTGGAAAAGCGTTGTGCAGTTGTGACTGGCTCCATTGCTGTCTGGCATTTAATTTCTATAAAGGAAAGACAGGCAGAGAAAGGTTAGGAAGGCTCAGGGAAGTGTGGAGCCTTTTTATGATTTTCTTTTCCAGTTTTTTCTTTCTTTTGAAAATCTGTGGCATTTTTCATTCACAAATTTTCTTTTGAATGTATGCGGATTTTAAAAAGCAGAACATGGAAATGTATTGTTCTTATCTGTGTCTAATGGGGAAATATGTTATCCTTTCTTTTTTTTTTTTTTTTTTTTTCCTTTTTACTCTCTTGCCTACATTGTTTTCTTTCTTCCGATGCCAGGCATTGCACTAAAGCTCTTTTAAATGGATTCTAGATTTATGTTTGGGCTTGTGTGTGTTTCTAACATGGAAAATATCGTGTCTTTAGAATGTATTGCACAAACCCAAGTTTTCCTAGCTACCTACCAGCATGGGTATACTGGAGCTACGTTTGGAAACGTGCAATGGAGTCCTGTCTTTGGTGGATATTATGAGTAGAATAGCATGCAGTCCTTGTCCTGGGGTCCATGGGATATAGAGAGCCCCCTTGCAACTGTGTGTAATGTTGGTATGTTTTCAGATTTTCAGAGGGGCTCTGTGATTAGGAGTTGCTTTTGGTGGCTTTGAGTGATCCCTGAAATGGCTTCCAACCAAATTGTTTGTTCCTGTAATTTGGGTTTCTTAATTATAACTAGATTTTCTCGGTGCCTTTCACATATGCATTTACTCAGTAAATAAAGTGCATTAAGTTTTTGGTAGCTTTCTTCAACTTAATTTCTCATTCCTTAGCTATATTCATTCATTCACTCATTTATCCTTCGAGTTCTTAATGTGCAGACACTGTGTTAAGCCTTGTCTGCTCAGAGGAAATGATGTCACCTCATTTTACAGTCATTATGCCATCCTAGGCCTTTCCATTTTAACCACTATCACACTTTGTGATTATATATGTGTGTGGTGTCTCTCTCAGGCGACTGAAAGTCACAGGAGGTGAGGGCCTGTGTCGTTTTTCCTCTCTGATGTGTCCCACAGTGCAGAGCACACTGCCTGACAGATAGAAGGATCTGGGACAATATTTGCTGAATGAAGACATTTGTGTGTCTCCTCAGAGTGCCCAGTGTCTTAACAGGAGTTAATTTCGTATCTGTTGGGAATAACTAATGTCCAGCTCTTTGAGTGTTTGACCTAGTTTTGTGTGCTATGGAGATAGAAACAAAATACCGTGTGATCCCCAGTCTCAAAGAGCTTGTAATGCAGTAGAGGAGGATAGAGGGCCCTACCTAAAACCTGCGTTTCTAAGTGCTAGGGGAGATTAAAAATAGGGAGGAGGGTGGTCAGCAGACAGGAAGGTTTATCTGTGGAGGTGAGACTAGGGATGGACCTCTGGGGGATAGGAGAATTGCAGAGCGAACGCTTCAGGGCACATTGAAGAACAGGATCCACAAGAAAGGTGGGGACAGCCATATGGTGCAGAGGCCAGCCCAGGGGTAACGTCAGAGCCTGCAGCTGTCTCCTGGTTGCAGTGCTGTGTTCCATCACCTCTCTTAAAATCAGAGCTTGGGAGAAGGACTAGTGGCTCCTGGCAATTTGTGTTGGGGAAGCTGTGTTCAAAAAAGAAAGGGAAGTGCTGGGAGTAATTTGAGTGCTTAGCCCTCTGAACCCCAGCCTTTATAGCACAGGATGCCTGAGGGCTGGAGAGCAGAGGAGAAGGAGATGCTGAGTGTGTGTGTGTGTGTGTGTGTGTGTGTGTGTACGTGCGCATGTGCGCACATGCACACACGCTCATGATTCTGAAAGAAATTGCACATGGTAGCCAAGCAAGCCCTATTCTCAAAGGAAATGAATAATATATGACAGCTAAGCTACACCCATGATTCAGGGACGTTATGAGGACCAAAATGGTAGAAGTGGTTCAAGAAGGAGCATCACTATACCTTCTGCAGGGGTTTGGGTGGGCTGTACCCAAGGAGGGTCCTGAAGAATGGTTCTAAAACCAAGACCATTCTCCACATATAACCGAGTCACTTCTTAATATCCAGAAAACAAAGGATGATTCTGTGGGGAGCTCATCTTCCCCAGAGGATCCAAAGCCTCCAGGCTGAACCACTTCTCTTCTCAAGAGTTTGAATACCGTTGCCTTCTCCTGCTATCACGCTAACTCCCATGTTTTCCACATACAATGTAAGATATTTTTTCACTGGCTGTGTTCAGTTCTGTCCACTGTTCCTCTCTTTCTGCCAGCTGATTCTGGGGACACAAACGTACACACGTGTTATCATTAACAAAATGGTGCCGTAGAAAAAGAAATCTCAGCACAAAAACTAAAGTTTACCAAAAATACCTATGTAGAATGTCATCAACAGAAGTAACAGTAAACTCCAGGGAACTGGTTCTGGCCATACACTAGGAAATGAAATTATTTTTATGGATGCCTGTTCCCAAGCGGCTTAAGATTCTTGGAGCCAATGTTCCACATGACCGCATCCACTCCAAACCCTGTTAAAAGTACTTCTAGAATCACCTCTTTACATCCTACGTTTCAATGAGGAAGCCAAAATATAGCTAGAAGTAATTACCTCAGACTAAATCTTGTGCTAATGGTGCCACCTCATTAGCATTGTAGCTCATTCAGAAGCCAAGATCTACTTTTTGTTACTTTAAAACACAGATAAAATAGGTGTGCAGTGGTTGAGCATGGTTCTGAAATGCAATTCCTTTATGTTTCAACATAACAGAAAATAGCAGGATTATTTTTGCTCTTGTCTCTGCCTTTAATGTTCCTGGCTGTTCAAGCTCTTGCCCTTTAGGAAATGGATACCTTTCTCCCTTTCTAAACCTTTCTTTTCCTACACAGCCCAGGTCAGATTTCACCTTTCCATGAAGCTCTCCCTCTGTACCCCATTGCGTCTTTCTCTGAAGGCTGGAGGCATTGTTTTTTAGGCACCATATACTGACAGTGTGCATTATGATAAAATTCTGGGCTTCCCTTTGAGTTAACCTCTTTAGTAGATTGATTTTATTTCTGGGAAGCACAGGGAGAACTGTAGGAAACACATCCTGTGGCCCTGGTAGAATCAGTGATGGGATAAGAGATAAATTATAATGAGAATTACAGTTTTCCTTTTTATGACTTTTCATAGCTTCTATGGTACTTTTTTTTTTTCCAAAGCAGACATTTATTGGGGATTAGAAAACTTCAGTAAGGGGCACCTGGATGACTCAGTCGATTGGGCGGCCGACTTCGGCTCAGGTCATGATCTCTCAGTCCGTGAGTTTGAGCCCCATGTCGGGCTCTGTGCTGATATCTCAGAGCCTGGAGCCTGCTTCAGATTCTGTGTCTCCCTCTCTCACTGGCTCTCCCCCGTTTGCGCTCTCTCTCTGTCTTTCAAAAATGAATAAGTGTTAAAAAAATTTTTTTTAAAAAAGAAAGCTTCAGTAAGGTAGGATATAGAAGATGTGATTCTCCAGGATCAATCTGTAAGCACATCCTAAGGGTTCTCTAGAGCAGACTAGACCTAGCACTGAGTGACCAGAGAGGAGTTCGTTTAGCCTGACCAGTGGATGGACTAGACTCTCAGGATTTGAAGAGAACTTGGTGGTAATAGAGTTGACCCCTCCCACAGCACCCTCTGCAGTTTAGGGTTGCTATCTGTGTTTGGCCTCTACTCTGACCTCTGAGTAACCCTGTGCTCAAGACTTCCTGAGGCTGCCCATTCCTCTGGAGTGAGGAAGACTTGTCTGACTCTTCCTCCACTGGCATCCTGCAGATATTTGCAGGCAACATTTTCTTATTCTCCAGGGTAAACACCTTTATATTCTTTAGCTTCTCTTCATACACCATTGTTTATTTCTTGTTATTATGATTGTTCTTTCTTAGATAGGCTATAATTAATCAACCTCTCTAAGAAAGCGAGATGCTCAGAGTTGAATTCTGCTCCAGGAGAAGAACTTGTACTTTGGTTTCTCAGGGACTAGAGTTTTGTTCATGCAGCAGTAGGGGAGCAAAAAAATTTTCCTTCTACTTTGAGTTCTTGGCTGAGTCCCCTAAACAAAAGATAGATTCACAAGAGAAAAACATACAGAAGTTTGTTAACATGTATACTTCATGCATTCTTGGGACATATCTAGGAAATTAAAGAGTAACTCAAATCTTTGATAGTTCAGATGACAGAGTGTAGAAGTGTATTACAGTATTTTTTAGGATTCTAGTTCACAGGTGGAGACATTGGGGTTTTTTAGTTCTAGTCACATCCAGAAGTGAGTTTTAAAAAGCTGATGGCCATCTTCTCTTATTCTCATTTTTACAATATTTAATAATACATTACTTTTTTGTTCCCTCCCTTCTTCCCGGGGAAACCAGTAGAATTCCATACTTACATAAATTGCAGTGTCTCAGATCTAGACATGTGTGTGATTGGTCACATCTTTTCCCTAAATAAACAAATACATAGACAAAAGATAGAGATGACTCTGGTCCTGAGGCTATGATAAAATGTTAAGATAAAGAGCAAAATTTGTTTTTGTATTGCTTCATAGTTAGTTAAAATATATTATTCTAGTCTCAGATATATTTAAGTATACCTCCTTTGGAAAAAACACTAGTGGAAGTTATAGGAACCATAGGAAATAACTGCTTTTCATCAAAAGGAAAATTTGGAAAAAATCGGAAAGCATGGAGGAAGAATATGCAGCTGGCCCATGTTTTAGTGAATTATATTTATTTTGGTCATGGAAAAGGTTACTTCCTATTTTCCCATTAGCCTGTAGTCAATCCCATTCTCCCCAAGAACCTCCAGAGGGAGTGTGGCCCTGCCAACGCCTTCATTTCTGGCCTCTGGCCCCCAGAAAAGTAAGAAAATGGATTTCCGTGGTATTGAGCTGGCAGGTTTGTGGTACTTTGTTATGGCAGTCACAGAACACTAATACATGTGGGATTCAACCAATTCCTTGAGCAGCCATTATATGTTAGTTGTGATGCAAGTCTTGGAAGAAATCGTTTCTGCCTACCAGAGGCTTACACAGTGTAGTGGGTCAGGTATGGGACGGACCTTTATAGTGCTGTGTGAAAAGATTTATTACAAAGTATACAGACATAAATGAATAATGGGAACATGGAAAGAATACCAGTGGTTTTCTGAAAAGATGCCAAAGTTAGGTCAGCTGCAGGCTCTGCTTGGCTTATGAATAAAAGCATTTTTGTAAAATAAGCTATTTTTAATACACTTGTTAATAATATTAAAAGGATGTAATCAATAGTCTAACGGCTTGAATTTGATGCATTTTTAAGCTGGAGTATACTACATGAAGGGGACATTTCCGTCTTTTCTTTAAACACTAAGGGAAATAAAGTATAACATCCAACATGCTATGAATCTGCCTGGGCATTTTAACACCTTTGTCAACCCAGGCTGTCAGATTTTTCTTTCATGAAAATATATCTCTAATTTTATAGTGGAATCCACTGAATAGATACTTGTCATGCTGATATTTATCACTACTATATAAAAATGATATACAGTATTTTAAAGCTTTATTGAGGCATAATTCATATACTGTAAAATTTATCCATTTTAAGTGTACAACGTAATACTTTTTAATAATTGCACAGAATTGTACAAACATTATTACAATCCACTTTTAGAACATCCCCACCACCCCAAAGACCCGTCATGATTATTTGCAATCAATTCTTACCCCCACCCCCGGTCTCAGACAACCACTCATCTGCTTTCTGTCTTCATAGATTTGCCCTTTCTAGACATTGCATGCAAATCTGGTAATAAAATATTCTTTTGTATCGAATTTCTGTAACTTAGAAGGTTTGTGAGGTTTATCCATGTTATAACATAGATCGTTTTTTTTTGCCAAATAGTATTTATAAATGTTTTCATTTTGTTTATGTACTCACCAATCAGTGGACATTTGGATGGTTTTATAATCCTGCTATGTACATTGCAAACAAATATTTGTATGGACATACATTTTTAGTTTTTGGAAGAGTGGGTAAATACTTAGGAGAGAAATTGCTGGGTTATACAGTAAGTGTCATGTTGTCATTTTTGCAAAGCTGTGTTCCAAACTGGCAGTGCTGGTACACATTTCCCACCAGTAATGTGTGAAGCTTCCAATTATTCTACATCTTCACCAATATTTCTTATTGGCTGTCTTTTGGATGATAGCCATCCTAGTGGGTGCCGAGTGGTACTTCATTTTGACTAATGACTAGTGATGTTGAGCATGTCCTTTGAGGCCATTTAAGTAGACTCTGGCTCTTAAGTCCTATCTTTGGTCTTCAGGACTCAGTCACGCATTTTTTTAAAAATGAAGTACGTAGAACACACAATAAGAAGAGCAAAAGGTTGTAAGAAGAATTGAGGACAAAAATGAAATAAAGATGGTGAGGGAAGGTATGAGAATGAAGTAGAACAATGCATGATTATGGGAAAGAGAAGAGAAGGAAGAGCTTATTAAAAAGAAAAATTGTGTTGCTTGGAGAGTCAAATCATATCATAATGATATCAGTGAAGATAAAAATGACATGAGTACATTAAGAACATTGGTAACCATTTGAACATTCTCCATCCAGAGTAATGGCAATGTATACTGAGATCATTAATTTAGATCAAAATGTGCTCATGAACTGAGAATATTTTTGAGTTATTATCCATTACATTTGTCTAGTCTCTGCAGAAAGAGCACATTTTCATCTACTCATAGATTCTTTCTTTGATTTATTAAGGTCTTCTGTTATGGCCTTTCCTTTAGTGATCAGTCAGCTACCTTCTGGACACAGCATCAGGCCTTTGTGGTCACTGGTGTCCATCTGAGCCTCATAGCATTGAGTCTGGATAATCTCAAATTTTCATGTTCTTTCTTCCTATTAACAAACTTTTTTATGTGCAGTACACTCACTTTTGCTCTTCTCTGCCTCTGCCTTAAAAAAATTTTTTTTAGGGATGCCTGGGTGGCTCAGTCAGTTAAGCATCTGACTTCAGCTCAGGTCATAATCTCACGGTACATGAGTTCAAGCCCCACATCAGGCTCTCTGCCCCAGCTCAGAGTCTGGAGCCTGCTTTGGAATCTGTGTCTCCCTCTCTCTCTGCCCCTCCCCTGCTTGTGAGTGCGCACGCTCTCTCTCTCTCTCTCTCTCTCAAAAATAAATAAACATTAAAAATTAAAATGTTTATTAAATGTGTAAAGGGAGAGAAAGGAAGACACAGAATCTGAAGCAGGTTCCAGGCTCTGAGCTGTCAGCACAGAGCCCGACATGGGGCTTGAACTCACGAACCGTGAAATCATGACCTGAGCTGAAGTCTGAAGCTTAACTGACTGAGCCACGCAGGAGCCCTTGCCTTTTTTTTTTTTTAACTTCTGCCTTCTTCATCAGAGTCCTTGGGACATCATTTTGGTGGAGTAGGGTTTTTTGTTTTTGTTTTTTACTTTTGGGCTCATGAGTCGTTAACATATAACTTAACGCATAGTCATCATACGAAACTTTCTGAGATATTTCCCCCGTGAATGTGAATACCTGAATGACTGAGAATTGTTTCCTCAGTTTTGGCTTCAGGTGATGGTCAGTTGGATGGTCATGGTGGTAAAGAATCCGTAACAGTTTTTAAATTTTTATTTTCTTTATTTTTATAGTAATCTCTACACCCATCGTGGGGCTCAAATTCATAATCCCCGGATCAAAAGTTGCATGTTCCACTGACTGAACCAGCCAGGCACCCCCAAAAACAGTTTTTATCTTAAGCCAGTTATTTTATCCTGGTCTCAAGGGTTAACATAAAGATTTTTCTAAAATGTAGTAAAATAAAATGTGTATTCAAATTTGAAAGACTTTTTTTTTTAATTCAAAGAATAGGAAAACACACATACGCTTCAGAGTTTAGTTCTGTTTATCACCAAATTCATATATGTGTATATATGAGCTGTGAAGATCAAGTACTATGACATAGTTTTAATAAATAGATCAGAGCTTACATATTTCAATGAGGGTTATATACTTTGAAATGAATGATCTCGGCTATAAACTTATTCCATCCATTTTACAATTTCTCAGTCTTATTTTGGGATTTCCATCAGTGCCAGTTTATGAACCAAATAAAAAAGTGATTTCATTACTTTATTGTCACACTTCATATATAAGA
The DNA here is from genome assembly GCF_018350215.1 of Panthera leo. Classification (NCBI taxonomy): domain Eukaryota; kingdom Metazoa; phylum Chordata; class Mammalia; order Carnivora; family Felidae; genus Panthera; species Panthera leo. The sequence continues at coordinate 62,417,750 of NC_056685.1, read as the reverse complement.
TGCAAAACCAATATGCTTTAGTAATTGAGATTTAAATAAATTGAGTTTCCTATCTCCTATATTGCCTGGTGCTTGGTTTAACCTGTTTTGAGATGCAAAGACCTTACCTTCCATCTTGTCTCATAAGAAAGCAGTGAATTTAAAACAAAGGACGTGCTGATTACAGTCATTGTTTTCCTCTGAGTGCATTACTCTCTTCGCTGGAATTTAGTACCAAGCCCTTTTACCACCTATTACCAAAAGAAAGGAATTTCTCTTAAGAGGCTATGAGATGAGTCAGTTTGCCTCGTGACTCCCGGCAAATTGTTTTATGGGAGGGACTGATTTCCAAAGATAGCTGTTAAGCTAGGAGACAGTGAGGACCTAGGAAAACTAAGACAAGTGAGAGGGCAGCTGTCTGCGGCCAGGAAGAGAGGTCTCACCAGACACTAACCCTGCTGGACCTGGACGTGGATGTGACGCCTCCAGAACTGTGAGCAAATAAATTTTTGTTGTTTAAGACACCCAATCTTCACTATTTGTCATGGCGTCTCTAGTTGACCAATATGCATTCTCTTCCATAACTACAGAACAGTTATCACAGTCAGCAAGTTAATGTTGCAACAATACTATTTTCTGACCTACAGACCTAATTTGATTTTTATCAATCATCCTAATAATATGTTTTACAGCAAAAGGAATCCCAGATCATGTCTTATATTCACTTGTTATGTCTTTTACCCCTCCCTTCATCTGGAACAATTCATCAGTCCTTCTCTCTCTCCTTGACATTGAGGCATTTTGTAAGTACAGGGCTGCGTACTCTGCAAAGTGTTCCTCAGTTTGGGTCTGATACTTTCTCATAATTAGATTCAGATCATGTATTTTTGTCAGGAATACAACAGAAATGATGTTGTATTCTCATTGCAGTATACCAAGAGACACATGGTGTCAATTTGTCCCATTACGGGTATCATGTTACCTTGGATCATTTAATTAAGATGGTACGGGGGCAGCTGGGTGGCTCAGTGGGTTGAGTGTCCAACTTCGGCTCAGGTGATGATCTCTCATTGTAAGTTCGAGCCCCACATCAAGCTTACTGCTGTCAGTGCAGAGCGGGCTTCAAATCCTCTGTCCCTCTTTCTCTGCCCCTCCCCCGCTTGCACTGTGTCAAAAATAAATAAATAAATAAATAAATAAGATAAAAATAAGATGGTACGTACTGTTTCTCTACTGTGAATCTACCTTCCTCCCTTTTGTAATTAATAAATAGATTGTGGGGATATACCCTGAGACTGTAAATCTACTTCTACCCACTGGTTTTAGAATCCACTAATATTTTCTTGCTCAATTCACTTACGACTGCTGTGGTTGCTAAATGGCAATTTTCTTCTTCTGTCATTCCTTGCATATGTATTTATTGGCTTTCTACTGTTAGGAAGAGCTTTCCTTTCTCCTCCATTTTTTGCATATTTATTTATGCCAAAATAGACTCATATATATTAAAATACGCTGTGACTCCTATTTTAATGCGTGTCATACCATATAAACTCTCCAGATTTGGGTAAATATATCCATTTATTTCATGTGAAATAGCAATAAGACACAAAAAGGAAACTTCCATTAATTTATATGGAGATAAGACTGTCATAGCTGGAAAAGAGTTTGTGGATGATGAAAAGGAGGAATCAAAGATAATTGTCTGACTTCTAGGCTGGGTATAACAGAGAATGAGAAGAGGAGATTTAGAGAGGAAAGCAGTAAGTTGAAACTCTGAAAATTCAGGGATAGGTGGTTTGATGTGGGAAACTGATGCTCAGGGTTGGTGTTTGGCAGAGATGTGGGTTGGAGCATGTGTACCAAGAACAGGCATTTCCTAGTTCACAGAGCCCATTATGGGCATCTCTTCCCAACTTCATTTCGGTGCCATCACATGGGTAGCTTGAAATCAGCCATGGAGGGAGTATTTCCACCACAGAAATTAGCAAATGATACAAATCAATCTTTCCTTCCACTTCGCTTTGTCTCCACTGCGCCCCGCCCCAGCCAGTTTACCAGCACTCCACTATTTGGGTGGCATTGGCATATATGTGCCATTTAAAATTCTGAAAGTGAATGAGATCATTAAGAGATTAGTGTTTAATATAAGAATAAAATGTGCTAATTAAAAATGGCATATTAGGGGTGGGTAGAAGAAGAAAAGCCACAGAAGACCTTCAGAAAGGATGGAGAGAGAAATGTGTAAAGGGAACTCATGGTGAAGATTTTTAAAGAATCCAAGATGGCAGAGATATTTCCAAGACAGGTTTGGTGAACAGTGCCACATGTAGCTAAGATGTCCAGTAAGATACAGACTGAATGTGGTTCAGGGTATTCACTTGTTTGATGACCTTAGTAGAAGTTTTAATTTAGTGACTTGGGCAGATGCTGGATTGAGTTTAGTTAAAATTCAATAGCCATTGAAAGTTGAATGGGTGGTACTGGATCTTTCAGGGCCAAGAAAAGTCACCCCAGGCTCACCTTTTTTTGATAATCTTGCCATGTAACATAGACTATTATCTTAGACCATAGTGAACATGAGGTACAAGAGTAGTCTGTGTACCTTCTGTGGGTGTCTTAGCCTGCTTTGTTTATAAAAGAGGGAACCCATTTAGGAAGTTTGAATTTGCTTGATTTTTATTTTGTTATTGTGGTTCCCAATGAAGTTTTTTGTCAGAATATATAGCATAACACTTAAAAACAGTTTTCAGTAAAAAATTGTATTCATTTACCAAGCTTTTCAGTAATATTACTTGTGATTTTGCATCACTAGACCTCTTCATCTCTTCTAGTTGATGGTTGTGTTTTCAATAGAAAATAATGCCTCTTACAAAACTAATTTGTTCTTTTAGAATCAGTAGTCAGGTTTGTGAAAAAAAAATTTTATAGAACCATAAGTATTATAGAATGGGATTTCTTTTCTTTCTGTCTTTTTAAAAAAACTGATGTTTAATTTAGGTAGCAAAGCAAAAATGAATTGTTAAGCACAGAAATCCTTATGTGTTACATTTACTATTAGTTTATTGGATGTTATATCGCTTCATGGAAAGGTTTTTTCTTTTTATAGTAAATTGGGAACAAGGGATACTATACCATTGCATATGAACAAAGAATCATGTGAAAAATTACATAGAAGCAAATATGGCAGTTTTAAATTCTGGAGTGTAGGGACACCTGGGTGGCTCAGTCAGTTAAGTGTCCGACTTCAGCTCAGGTTATTTTCTCGTGGTTCATGAGTTCAAGCTCCAGCGTCGGGCTCTGTGCTGACAGCTCAGAGCCTGGAGCCTGCTTCAGATTCTGTGTGTCCCTCTTTCTCTGCCCCACCCCTGCTTGTGCTCTGTTTCTCTCTGTCTTTCAAAAATGAATAAACATTAAAATAAATAAATTCTGAGTTGTAGACTGTTTTATACTAAGCCGGGGAATTTGTTTTCTGAACCTTTGTGCCAACAATAGAGCACAAGTTCATTTAATTTGCTACCACGGAATGATAAATATTTGAGTCAGGGAAATCTTTTCTTAGTGTTGAACAGCATTTCATTTACAGTGTCTGTGAATGCATTTTACTTGTAGAAATAAAAATGTGATTGAAAAGATATGATCTTATCATCCTATGCCCAATTGCTCTTTTTAAAAAGTTTCTTAGATGGGCAGTAGAAAAGCACTGTTTGTAACAGAAAGTAAAATGTTCTTGGAGTTTTATTTAAAAAAAAGCATGGCACATCGGAACAACAAGGGGCATGTTAGCATGTTTTCTGTGTAACTACTGAGTTGGAAAAATTCTTTATGTCCGTTATAACCAGTCATTTGCAATAACACAGTTAGGAAATAATGAGGATACCCTACTGTGTGTGTGTGTGTGTGTGTGTGTGTGTGTGTGAGTCCCCCATGCCTTATGCTAAGTGCTCTCACTGTATTTTCTCACTTAATCCTGACTACAACTCATAGCTCATAGTAGCAGAGTCAATATTTGAAGCCAGATCTACCTGACTCTAGAACCAGAGATCTTATACACCATTCACACCGAGGTCTGATCAATGTAGCTTTAGAAGAGTGAGAAATAAGGTAAAAAAAATTTAAAAAAACAAAAACAAAAAACATTTCCCAATGACCTTACTTTTGGTATTTCTTAACATTAGGAAGTGAAACAGATGTGCCTTTGTTTAAAGCAATTTAGTACTAATTTAGGATTAAGAAGAAAGAGAAGGCCATCTTTTTGTTGTCACAATTATCATTTTTGGATGTGATGTGTATAGTCAAATGAGATTACACCATGTATATTTCCTCTGATATGAGAAAGTGTGTTTGAAATTATTTACTATTAATTTTACTCAAGCTGTTAAGAGTTCACAAGGCTCAAGTTTTCTTTTTAGCCTCCTTTTACTCTAACTGGTCACTAAGAACTGCTCTGGAAATCCCATGTTTTACCCAGAAAAAGAGTGAAAATGGAAAATTGGTGTTTATTTTTGACTGCTCTGTTCTACTAACACTACATTTGTTTTCCTATTCGAAGTGATGAGAAAGAAATTATTTTCAGTTTCCCTGTAGACTGTTAGTGAAAACATCTCAACTGTTTAATAATTAGGAGAGGTTGTTTGCACACTTAGCTTCTTTCAGGTATGTTTTTATTATTTCCCTTCTTGTGTTGGGCTTTCTGTTTTCTTTGAACTTTTGAATTGTCTGAAAGAGGAAATTGTACAGTTACATTTAGCAGTACTTTTCAGAAACGCCCCAACAAGAGAGACTATGATTTAGTGTTTATTTATGTTACACACAATTGACTGTTCCATATATATATATATATACACATATGTCAGTTTTTAGCTGTTGAGGTCTATGGGGAGTTTGAGTGAGTATAATTTAGGTTCAGATGTTTGAGGGTTTTCATTAAATTACTTCTCTCTGGCTTAGAATAACGATGTTTATCCCAATTTTACACATCTTCTCTCTTCTAGTTTTTGAGGTCTTATATTAAGTTTCTGGATGCTTTTGGGGAAGAGTGATATAAGTAAGTTTGACTTAGCTTCTTAATAGTCAAATTTTCCATTGATTTCAGTTGTAAACCCTATGCACTTTGAAACCCTCTGGGCTATCGAATCCTAAACTTGGTATATTAAAGGAAGGAAGCCAGAAGTTCTGATAATTCAGATGCTGAGAACAGTAACCAAATCCAGCCTATGCTAGCTCCTTTTCAAAATAAGGGAACTTCAGATGGTGAATCTATGAGTTATTGGGAGTTGTTTTGTTTTGTTTTTGTTTTTGTATTATTTTGATACCAGTCATTTTTTATTGGGTGTTAATTCTCAGTTGGGACATGAAAGGATTTGGGGGTTTCAGGCAAAGGTCATGTCAAGAATGCAGAGTGCACCTGCCACACTGAGCCATTTTCACTGGTACTTGTTTAACCACTCATATTTGAGCTCTTTGTAAGAAGGGCAGTAGTTCAAAATCATTTAGAATTCCCAGTAAAGAATCGCTTTTCAGCCTTTGGACTAAGATCAAGTGTAGAAATCCTAGCAACCCTCCTTTTTTTCACATTGACATACTTGTGACAATGGCAATTACCTCAAATGCTCCAGCAATGCTTTTAGGGGTGGTATCCCCCATCAGTATCCAGCTTGGAGCTCTCCTATTTTGACATCCATGGGTTGCTTCTCTTTCACAGATATGACTGGCACCATCTTGGAGTCCTGGGTGTCCACTGTGCTGGCTGCATGAGCACCTGTGAGGTTTTTTGGTTTTTTGTTTTTCTTTTTTAGCACCTGTTCACGTTTTGAGCTTAATGTTCTTCATTGATGAGCTAGTATGGCACAGGGAGATATACATGGGATTTAGGATTAGATTACCTGGACTTTTAAAAAAGTTTTTATTTTAAACACTTTGTGATTCACAGGGAGATGCAAATATAGCACAGAGAGGTCCCCATCACCCTTCACCAAGTTACCCCTAAAGGTTACGTAGAATGCAACCATACTACAGTATCAAATACAGGAAATTGACATATAGTTCTAAGTTGTTTTTATCATACCTGTAGATTCATATAAGCATCAAGATACCAAATTATAAGCATCAAGATACCAACTTATTCTATCAACAAAGATGTCTCTTATGCTGTTTGTAGTTGTACCTGCTCTCTACCCTGCCAGCAGCCCTAAACCCTGGCAACCATGAATCTGTTTTCCATCTCTATAATTTTGTCATTTCAGGAAGGTTATATTAATGGAATCATACGGTATGTGGCCTTTTGAAGTTGGCTTTTTTTTCTTGAGCATAATGTCTTTGAAACCCACTTAAGTTGTGTATGTCAATAGTTTATTCCTTTTTTTATTGCTGTGTAGTATTATACCCTATGGATTTGCTGTATGGGTGGGCCACAGTTTTTAACCTTCACCTATTGAAGAACGTTTTGAGTTTTTTTGTTTTTGTTTTCAGTTTGAAAATACAATGAAATTTGTATTTGTAATAAAATTTAATAATTTTATTTGAAAAACTTATTTGTAATAAAGCTACTGTGAAAATTCATGTACAGGTTTTATGTGGACATGAATTTTCATATCTCTGGTCTAAATGCCCCAAAAGAGTAGTTGCTGGGTCATTTGGTAAGTGTATATTTAGATTTTAAACAAACTGCCAAACTATTTTCCGTACTGGCTGTACTGCGTTGTATTCCCTCCAGCAACGTAGGAGAGATCCCGTTTCTCTGGATCCTTCTCATCATTTGGTATTGTTACTGTTTTTTAATTTTAGCTGTTCTAAGATACATAGTGTTATCTCACTGTAGTCTTATTTTCCTTTCCCTAATGCCGAGTGACATTGAATACCTTTTCATATGTTTATGAAATATATATATTTCATAATGTAATGTCACTTCATGTCCTTCACTTATTTTCTAATTGGGTTGCTTTTTTTTTTTTTTAAGCGTGGAGTTTTGAGAGTTCTTAATATACTATAGATGCTAGCCCTTTGTCATATGACTTTCCTAATGAAAAAAAAACAACTATTATGGAAAATGCCAAACCTGCACAAAGTTAGATAAAACTGTATAATGAACCTTACTTTTCTTTAATGATTAACAGTACCTTCTCCACACTCAAATTGTTTTGAATCGAGTTTCCAGACATCATGTAATTTCATATATACATATTTCAGTAGGGCTCTAAAATATAAGGACTCTTCTCTTAAACACAACCGTAATGGCACTGTCATATCTAAAAGAACACTAATTCCTAATATCATCAAATTGCTAATTAGTCATTACATTTCACCTTTTGATACTTTTTCACTTGTTCTAGACAGAATACAAGTAATGTCCATCTATACCTTGCAATTGGTTGATAAGCCTCTAAAGTGTCTGTTAATCCATAAATTCTCCCTTCCAATGCTGTTCTTTTTGAGTTTGTTAGTTTGCTTTTATCAGAGATAAATACAGCTGGATATTGAAGCAACAGAAACAGATTTCATTTAGTTACTAAAAGAGCTGAACCCCTTTCCAATTTATGCAAAGGTGACTGGGTGATTTTAAAGAGAGAATGAGGTGGGAGAGAGGGGGAAGACTCAACTGGAAAATCACGAAGATTTGGTCAGTGTAAATGCGGTCAGGCTATGTTTGCTAGCTAGCAGTTACTGAAATGAGGATTTTAACCCCCTGCAGAGAGTGGGAGACAGAGGCCCTGTCCTTTCTGATGATAATGTATTACAGGAATGGTTCTCAGATCCCTGAGAAAGACACTCCTGGGTTGTAGGAGATGCCTCTGCTGCATCTCAAAAAGACTTGAGGAAGGATTGACAGTTATTTACCCTTTTTATTAAATGTTCTAAGAAAGGCAGGTCAGGAGCTTATCTTAAGATGTTAATTAGAACAAACATGAAATCCTTTGACAACTCTGATCTTCTGGAGAGGAACTTAAAAGGGGACTGGCTCATTCCACGAACTCCGTGTTAGGTTGTTAGAAGCCACGTTAGTTGGGTCAGGTCTCAGTCCACGGCTAGAATGCAGTGTGATGCTGAGAATGCTTTGCAGTTCACAATTTTGCCTTGTTTTGTTTTCTTTACTTTTTTTTTTCTTTTCATTTTGTGATGCTTCCCACAGTCTGCCTTTTGCTGATTTCATCTCCATGATGTCAACATATCAGTTGAAGAACATATCAGTTCGTCAGTCCACTATATTTCCCGTAAATTGGTGGATTTAGAAGTTTGATTGCATTCAGGTTTTCTATTTTGGGTAAAAATACTTCATAGACAGTGTTACATACTTTCAGGAGAAGTGAGTTACTATATACCTAGACCCATTATTTCAGTAGGGATTGAAAAATGTGCTATTCTAATTCTATCATTCTCTCCTCATTTATTTGCTAGAATATCAATCAAGAGAAACATTCTCTCCTCATTTATTTGCTAGAATATCTATCAAGAGAAACCATGAAATATTTGGTTATCCTGAGGATACAGTTTGTATAGGCAACACAGGACAAACACTCGATTCTTGAACTTTATTTGCCGGTTCTGTTGTTGATGTTCAAATGCCCATTTTGGTGAAGCTTTCTTCAAGTTGGCCTTTAAGGCCTTTCGATGTGACTTCAGTTCTCTTCCCTGTTATTCTAGATATACCATGGTTATCTTATTCATTCTCTACTCCAGACCTAGAAACATCCACTTCTCCAAAGAGCTTTTGGTTCCTTTTATTTGGGAATGATTTTTAGGAACAAAATCAGGGCATTTGTGGTGCTCATTGCTAGTGGATAATTCACTGTGTCTCCAGGCCTTTTCAGTGGCAAGTTCTGTCAAAATCAATTATCTTTAAAATATGAAAACAGGTAATGGGTTCATTCTGATTCTTTTAATTGAACTCAGGGTGGTTTTCTGGTTGGGGTGCATCAAATTGAACACAATTCAAGGAAATGTTGAAAGCAAAGAACTTGTTATTATTGTTGCAAGTAAGGGGATAGGGAGATAGGTCTCAAAGTGATGCAGGCTGACTGGGTCCAAGGAGAAGAGGGTCCTTTGCTTCAGGCAGAATAGAAATCAAACGTGAGTGAAGAGGAAGTGAGAGCAGTTTGTTGAAGGCATGGAGGGCAGATACAGAAGGAACATCTGGGAAAGGAGAGGCGAGTGAGTCTTGACTTTGCTTGGGGTCTGGGGTTTTATTGAGGATTGTGGTCCAGTGCACTTATCTTCTCAGGCATCCAAGAACAAAGATGAGTGTTAAGGTGACCTCTCTAAGTCACTTACGCCCAAGATCCAGGGGGTCTTGGTGAGTCAGCTGTCTTGGAAAACATTCCAGAGACCCTGCCTGATCACTCCTTAGATGTTATCTATTGTGCTGGAAGACTCTAAAGAAGTATTAACACCTTGACCTTTACAAAGAGGACATGCATTATCTGTTCTATAAGGTGTGTGTAAGGCAGGGGTATAGGTCCTAGCAAGAATAGAAGTAATTAAAGGAGCCAGAAAAGCAGTCTCTTATGGGTCCCTTCAGTTTCTTTGTCTCAGAAGCACTGTCTCCCCATGGAGTTAGTACAGGAAGCTTTTATTGGGTGTGTGGGGCATGGGGGCAGGGAGCTTGCATAAACAATTGGGCTCAGTTGTGCATGCTAGGATGTCAGCATGCTAGTGCATGTATCCATGTTCAAAAAATGGCAGAAAACCCCACCCATAGGGGGTGGGTCTTAGTTTTATAATGGACTAAAGGTAACGTCAGGAACTCAGGGGGGCTACTGCACAGGTCTCCAGCTCCAGTCCGGCTCAAACTGGATCATGTAAGTCACTCTAGGTGAAACACACCTAGCAGGGGGCTCTCCGGAGAAACACCTAGTTGAGCTACTCCTTGGCTGGAACTTTTGGTTTTGCAAAACATCCTTTCCCTGCTTTTGTCCTTTCCCCTCCTCCTTTCTCCCGATGACTTGCAACCCTCTTATTTGGGTAACTTCCCATTGCACCCTAGCTAACACTTTCAGCTAAAATTTGGAACTACAAGGATGTTTACCTAATCTCATTGATGGTACGTCTCTCTCTTGCTGCCACTGAAAATTCTGGTTCCTAACAACACAGGTATAATTACATATTTGTTTTGTCCTTTTTATCCTATGTTACTCATGTAACAGTCTCAAAATAACAATACCAACGTTACCAGAAACAATATGATTATTAAAAGTAGTTTGTGAATTTTTTACAATGCTTTTTGCTTTTAAAGTATATAGTACTAGGTATATACAGTAAAATTCCCGTGTTTTAAACTTGATATGGTTCCTTTTTGTGTAGTTTTGACTTGTTTGTTTCATGTTGCTTTTGATTTTGAAGGATTTTTTTTTCTTGGATTTAATTTGTTTTATAACCCTATAAACACTGCTTCTAAATCTGCAAAATAAGGTGTACTCAGAGAGGCCTGTCGCAATCCTTCCTGCCCTGACACCTCACTTCACCTATAGGTAGTCCTTTCTTCTTTTTTCCTTCTCTTCCTCCTTTTCCTTCTCATCTCTAGTGTTAGCTTTAATTTAAAATATACCCCCCATCCTCCCACCTTAGATAAATGTTAGCATATAATATATACTTTTCTGCTGTTTTTTTAACTGAATAATGTATCCTAGACCCTAGTATATTAGGATCATCATTATAAACATTGCTTATTGAGCAACTGTTATAATAGTTAGTTCCTTAAGAATCACTGAGATGGCCCAAAGGATTTCCTTTTGTCTTCTCTTTGGCCTTCAGTTCTTTAAAGATTCTAGCTTATTATTTTATTTTATTTATTTTATTTTGTTTTATTTTAGAGAGAACACAGGCATGCCGTGAGTGGGTGGGAGAGGGACAGAAGAGAGAGAATCCCAAGCAGGCTCCATGCTGTCAGCGCAAAGCCCAGTGCAATGCTTAATCCCACAAACTGTGAGATCATGACCTGGGCCAAAATTAAGAGTCAGACGCTTAACCTGCTGAGCCACCCAGGTGCCCGTATCTTTTCCCTGAGCCAAAATCCAGAATCAGATACTCAACCAACTGAGCCACCCAGGCGCCCATATCTTTTCTTATTTTTTTTTAAGTGTATTTCTTTATTTTGAGAGAGAGAGAGAGAGAGAGAGAGAGAGAGAGAGACGAGCAGGAGGAGGGACAGAGAAAGAGGGAGAGAAAGAATCCCAAGCAGGCTGTCTCAGTGTCCCAAGCACACTGTTAGTGTGGAACCCGATGTGGGGCACGAACCCATGAACCATGAGATCATGACCTGAGCCGAAATCGAGAGTCAGATGCTTAACTGACTGAGCCACCCAGGAGCCCCTCTTTTCTTATTTTTAACTTTCCTTAAAAAAAACTTTAAATAATGGAATTGATTGACTTTTTTCTGATTATAAAAGTATTTCATGTTAACTGCTGAAAAATTCCAAACTACAGAAAATTATGAAGAAGAAATGAAAAGGCATGCCTAATATCAATATCCAAGGGTAACCTCAATTAGTGTTTTGGCACTGCCTTAATCTACTTGGCTGCTCTAGCAAACTACCCTAGACTAGGTGGTTTAACCAACAGATACTTATTTCTCACAGTTCTGGGTCTGGGAAGTCCAAGATCAAGGTGCTGGCAGATACAGTTCTTGGTGAGCATTGACTTCCTGATTTGCAGACTGCCACCTTCTCATTGTATTCTCACATGACAGAAAGCATGGAGGAAGCTCTTTCCTGTGTCTTCTTCTAAAGGCACCAATCCCACCGTGAAGGCTCCACTCTCATGACCAAATCACCTTTCAAAGGCCTCATCTCCAAACACCATCACACTAGGGACTAGAATTCCAACACGTGAATTCAGTAGAGGGATACAAACATGCAATCAGTAACAGGTGCATAGCTCACCAGTCTTTTACACACACTTAAACTGGATTCATTCATATTGTGTGTGCTTCTTGATCGTCTTCTTTTATATTTATTTAACAATGTATGAGTGTTTATACATATCTTTAAATATTCTTTTAGGGGTGCCTGGGTGGCTCAGTTGGTTGAGCATCCATCTCGATTTGACTCAGGTCATAATCCCAGGGTAATAGGATCAAGCCCTGTGTTGACTTCCATGCTGGAGTGTGGAGCCTGCTTAAAAAATTAAGATTTTCTCTCTCCCTCTCTCTCTCTCTTCCTCTTTCCCTCTGTCCCTTACCCAGCTTGCGCTCTTTGTCTCTTTCAAAAATAATAAATACATAAGTATTCTTTAAACATAATCTCAAATGATTAAATGGTGTTATTCCAATGTTTGGTGATGGTAACATTTATTTAATTATTCCCCTATAATTAGATATTTAGGTTGTTCCCAGTTTTTCACTGATGTGAACATAATTCATTCTGTGCATTTCTGATTTGAGTGTGATTACCAAAGGTTGGGAAAGTGTTTTAGGCTTGGCTGCATGGTGCCAAACTGCTATTCAGAAAAAAGTCCATGGGGTTACACAAATTTTCACTCCCATGAGAAGTCGACCATTTTGTCTGTCTCACGGAGAGCCCATGCCAACACTGTATTCTGTTATAGTTGTCAAAAACTTAGTATGTGTTTGTAAATAGTGAGACACTAATGTTCCTTACATAAATTCCTTAGAATATCTCAGATTTGTTTCCAAAGATGAATTTGTAGATCTCTCCTTGCTTTTAGATGCCACTTCTTGCTACTGGCATCTCTCTTTGGTGAGATAACACCAGCCATGAACATGGCTTACATGTGATAGAAGTTTATTTCTTCCTCACATTAAGTCTGAACTACATGTTCTTGATTGGTGGGCAGGTTACCTCCACACTGTGACTCAGAAACCCAGGTTCCCTCCATTGGTGACTCTGTATCTTCAAGCAGTGACTTCAGCTTCTGGGCTTGCTGCATGAAGTAGGGAGAGGAAAATGCTCCAATGCAGGAAGATGATAAGGGCCAGACTTGGAAGTTGTGCCTGTTATTCCCGCTCACCTTCCTCTGGCTGGAACTCAGTCATGTGGTCGTTTCTAACTGTCAGTGAAGCAGAGAAGTTATGTGCTCAGGAAGAAGAGTAAACAGGATCTGGGGAACAGCAAGCCAGTCGCTGTGACAGTGTACTTCTCTGTGGCAACATTTCTGCCTAGTTTGATTTTGCTTCAGGGATGAAACCTGGATGACTGGGAGTTGGAAACATCAGTTTTGGTCGCTCATAAGCAATTTTTGTTCATCTCTGATTTAAAAATTTTTTTTTAACATTTATTTATTTTTGAGACAGAGAGAGACAGAGCATGAACGGGGGAGGGTCAGAGAGAGGGAGACACAGAATCTGAAACAGGCTCCAGACTCTGAGCTGTCAGCACAGAGCCCGACACGGGGCTCGAACTCACGGACCGCGAGATCATGACCTGAGCTGAAGTCGGCCGCTTAACCGACTGAGCCACCCAGGCGCCCCTGTTCATCTCTGATTTTTGTATGTATAACCAATAGAGGAAGTGTTCAGGAGATGAGTTTCTGAATATGGCAGACATATTAGTTTATTAAGATTGTTGAATAGTATAATGATAGAAGTGGTTGTCTTTAGCAAATGAAAAAATTAAATCATCTAGTGTAAAAATGGCTCATCCAATATGGATTATTAATTCACCTACCTTATTTGGATTGCTTGTGGTCCTCTGAGTATTTTAAGGGCCCATTTTATGTATATTGAAGTAATTGCAAGGTAAGTGTCTATCAGAGAATAGGCTCATTGATACTGTGCAGATATGGTGTAAATACAAAGAAACGAAAACAAAAACAATCCAGTATGCAAAACAGCCATGCAGGAGAGGGGTTATTCATGCTGCAAATTTGATTTTCCTTTTATTTGCAATAACCTTGATCCTGAAATCCATTAGATTGAACTAGCTAAGAAAGAAGAACATAACAAAATTAGATGTCAGTTAATATTTTTATGCTGTTTTCTTGAAGGTGGACCTGAAAAATCCTAAGGGTTCTGGAACGGTAAATGATTTTAGGCAGATGGGTATGTTTCCCTGCCTGTACCTCTTTTCTCACAAAGGACCAGAAGGGCCTCATGTGAATTGTCTTATTTTAGTTCTCAACCAAATCATATTATATGAGGACAAGATGTTCTTTTTCGTTCACTGTAGCATACCAGCCAGCTCTGTCAGGACTTAATGATTCCCCAGCTGTCCACACTGGTGAGGCCTCGCTTAAGGCATCCATCCACATGTCTGGGACACGCTTCAGTTGACCACCTGGGGGTACCCACTTTCTATCGGTTTCTCATAAAGTGCTTGTTAGAGAAATTGCGATCAAGCATGATTCTTAATCACCTGCCTAATAGAATTTCACCGGCTGCCACATCTTGAAGAGAGGCTGTGCCTGGTTTGTTACTCCTGGAATTAGCCTATTTGGCTTGGAGGTAGAGTGTAGATGGGACCCCTAGAAACAAATCACTGAGTGACCATGGCAGAGGGACCACGGTTTCTTACTTGGGCAAGAGATGTGTCAAAATAGATTCTTCTGGAGTTTGTTTTCTTCATGATGAACGTCTGTTGTTTTTGTCAGTCTAAAGTATTACCTTAATATTCATAATGTGGTTCTTCTACTTGAGTAGGAGATCACTGAACGGTGGAAAACTCTGCTTTTAGCTCTATTTAATATGGTGTTTTTAGTAATAGGGCCCAGGAAATTGAAACCTTAGTGTTTAAAGACAATGGGAATGACTTTAAATAATTCTGTCATCACTAAACCTTGCATACAAGGAAAAGACAATAAAAAAAGAGGGGCATATAAGTAGAGAAAAACTTTCATAAACTTTTAAATTAAGTATCACTGGTATTTAAAAACAAAGATGAATTTGTGATGTTTACATAACGCAGAGTGTAAAGAGATAAATATCAGAATTACAGGACACGAGATTTTGGACCTTGAGATTTGCTTGAATGTTTGGTTCTGTTTGTTTACAACTAAGATTGATCATTTTAGGTATTACTGTGTCTGTCATTTATGGATATGATGCATTTTAAAATCAAGACTGTTAAATTCCTTTTAATTACTGGTATAAGTTTGATTTGAATTTAGCGCTTAAAATATCAACTCTACTGTAATCAACCAGGCAGCTTTATAGTCTAGTAAATAAAGTCATTACAGTTCCATTGATTGCATATGTAGTGAATTCTGTACAGTCTTAGTGGTTATTAAGCCCTTGTTTCTGGGATGCCTGGGTGAATCAGTCAATTAAGTTTCTGACTTTGGCTCAGGGCATGGTTTGTGGGTTTGTGGGTTTGAGCCCCGTGTTGGGCTCTGCGCTGACAGCTCAGAGCCTGTCAGCAGATTCTATGTCTCTCTCTCTCTCTCTCTGCCCCTCCCCTGCTCACAGTCTCTCTCTCTCTCTCTCTCTCTCTCTCTCTTTCTCTTTCTCTCTCAAGTAAACATTAAAAGAAATTTTAAATTCTTGTTTCTTGCTGCTTCCCTTTCCTTTTGTTACTGTAATAAAATGCCACTATAAAGAATAGCCTATATTGGCTTATCCAAGTAGTAAAGATTTATCTGACAGCTGGAAAGTGTGGGTGAGAAAATTCTAGTTCTCATATTTTCAGAATTAACCAGATCAGTCAATTAGTAAATATCTTCCACCAGAGAAAGACTTGTTTTTGATTGAACTCTTATTTATAAGGAATTGTGTCATGGGTAAGAGGGTATATGTGGTGGTGGTAGAGGGGTGTGTGTGTGTGTGTATGTATGTACGTGTGTATACACGCATGTGGGTGTGGCTGCCCAAGGCAAGAGAAAGAAACCAATTATTTTCTTTGAGATTTTGCAAAACGAATGGTTTGGTTGATAGCAATTAATTCTACTGTGCCCTGCTAACCTGATAGATGATGACCAGCTCACTCTGGTTTTCCCAGGACTTTCTTTAAAAAAATTTTTTTTTTAATGTTTATTTATTTTTTGAGAGAGAAAGAGAGACAGAGTGTGAGCCGGGAGGGGCAGAGAGATTGAGAGAGAGAGAGAGAGGGAGACACAGAATCGGAAGCAGGTTCCAGACTCTGGGCTGTCAGCACAGAGCCCGATGTGGGGCCTGAACTCACAAGCTGTGAGATCATGACCTGAGCTGAAGTCAGATGCTTAACTGACTGAGCCATCCAGGCGTCCCCTCCCAGGATTTTCTTAATGTCATCACTGGAAGTCCCAGGTTCCGGCAAGCTCCTTAGTAATAGGAACACTGGACTGCTTGGTTACCCTGCTGACAATTCAGTCTCGTGTATAAAACCTCTAGAATCTGGAAACTGTACGTAGACTGGAAAATTTCAAAGGATACGGTTTGGCTTGAGTTCAGTTTAGGACAGTAAAAATGTGTTTGACAGTCCCACATCTGGCCCTGATACTGCTGGGGATTGTAAAGACAGTGTTAAGACTTCTATGATTTAAGAATTTTTAAAATTTGGTATGATGAGTGAGATTCCTACAGTATCAAATACCATGGGGAGTGGGCAAGGGAAACTCAGCTGAATTAATACAGAAACGGATGTTAGTTAACATTAAGTTACTTTGCACTGGGTTTGGTGACTGGAAATATAGCAGCACTGTGATAGTATGTCCGTGAGAAAATAAAATTGGCTGCAAAGAAAATGGAAACACTATATTTAGCAAGTTGCTGTGAAAGTCATTAGGACAATGAAGCTGTTTAATGGGTATTAAAGAAAAGCATCCAGGCTGCTGCTGGCCAATAGCGGATATTTATATGAAGTCAAAAAAGCTGTGAGTATGTGGCATGGCGGGTGCATGATGTTTGAGTTGAGGGCACCTTTTGCTCTTTTGGGAGGATTCAGAAAAGGCTGCCACCTCCTTAGGGCGGATGCAGCCGGCGTGAGGGTTCATGGGTTGTCGAAGGGCACATGCACTGGATTTCAGCCCTTGCAGGCCACCTCTGTTCCACCTGGCTGCCTACCTCGTGTGGGCACAACCTACACAACACATTTGGGTATCTGGTTTCAGTATCCAAACTGAATTAGAAGAAACCAGTGAATGAGAATGTTAAAAGTTAAATTATATCATAGTCTTCTAGGAAGATATTTTGTTCTCTCCCTTCTCCTTTTGGGAAGGACGGAGCTGGTGGAATTTGAGGGAGATGAGTCTTTTTTTCTGTACTTACCTAGCTGAATTCACTGATTCCTTCCTTTTTCTGTGCGTGGCCATGAAATACAGCCCATAGGGTTTTAGAATTTTCATTTGAGGTGTGATCGCTGCACCAGTAGCGGCTACTTTGGGTGCCTTTGTGTCCTGGGTGCTGTGATGAGCCACTTACACACTTTGTCTCATTGAAATCTGCTCAACAAGGGTCGCCTGGGTGGCTCAGTTGAGCCTCCGACTTCAACTCAGGTCATGATCTCACCGTTGGTGAGTTTGAGCCCATATTGGGCTCACTGCTGTCAGTGTGGAGTCCGCTTCCGATCCTGTCTCTTTCTGCCCCTCCTCCTCTTGTACTGTCTCGCTCTTACTCAAAAATAAATAAACATTAAAAAAAAAAAAAAAGAAATCCTTTCGATGAACTTGTAAGGGAGAAATTATGATGACCACTTTATGGCTGAGGTCCCTGAGACCCCAGAGGGCTAAAGGGGTTGCCGAGTCTTCCAGATGGTGACTGACAGAGCCAGGATTCTGTGTGACCCCACAGCCTGTGGTTGCTTCACCACACCTGGGCTGCCCCTACAGCACGAGCACCATATTTTTTTTTTTTTTTTTTTTTTTTTTTTTTTTAAATTTTTTTTTAACGTTTATTTATTTTTGAGACAGAGAGAGACAGAGCATGAACGGGGGAGGGGCAGAGAGAGAGGGAGACACAGAATCGGAAACAGGCTCCAGGCTCCGAGCCATCAGCCCAGAGCCTGACGCGGGGCTCGAACTCACAGACCGCGAGATCGTGACCTGGCTGAAGTCGGACGCTTAACCGACTGCGCCACCCAGGCGCCCCGTCGAGCACCATATTTTGAGAGCTGCTTGGAATGAGAGACTATTTTACTTTATTTTATTTTATTTTATTTTATTTTATTTTATTTTATTTTATTTTTTTATTATATGAAATTTATTGTCAAATTAGTTTCCATACAACACCCAGTGCTCATCCCAAAAGATGCCCTCTTCAATACCCATCACCCACCCTCCCCTCCCTCCCACCGCCCATCAACCCTCAGTTTGTTGAGAGGCTATTTTAGAGATCCCTCTGGCAACCAAGGCATCATACCCAGAGATAATTAAGACCTAGCAAACTGACATTATTACATTTTTTCTAATGTTTACTTTGAAAAATATAAACAAATATAATTGGATATGAGTATATATATGAAAAATATGACTGGGACTGAAATTTCTAGTTCCTTTGGCAACTTTCCTACTATAGCTTTTTATGTTATGTTTTAAAATGAGACTCAGGTCTACAGGTAAATCAAGAGAAAGTTTTTAAAAATGATATAACCAAAAGAAGCATGTATTTGAAAAAAAAATAGACTTCATTATTATGTATCCCTAACTTCCGCAATACTGGTAAACATTTTACACAAACATTAAAACCGTGACAGTTACCTGAATAATGATTGTTCCCATGTTATGTATATTCTGTGCTAAGAGCCACTGTGATTCTTATTTCTACTCTGAAATCTTTGGAGCTTTCAACATGTATGAGCGCTGGAATTTAAAACCAAAGTGCCTAGAATTAAACCTTAAAAGAATGTAGCGTAATTGTCCTCAGCATAAAAAAGAGTTCCAAGTGAAATAAAACTTGAGTCTCCCTAAAGTTAGATTCTTGGAGGAAATGTGAATTTTAAAGGTGTTTGCCAAGATTGTGCAGGAATGACCAGTCCCCACTTTCTAGCCTTTGCAGCTGTGACAGTCAGCCCTCTGACCTTCCCTCTAAATGGCATTAGGGCGTGGGGCCAGGGAAATGGGCTGTTCTCTGGATGAATTTGTTTGGACCAAGAAAAGGTTTCTCTTCGGCATCAACATTGCTTACCTCCCTGTGAGTGGTGCTGTGTTTTCTTAGGCCACCTATCTTGACCGCACATGGCCTTGGCTGCAGGGAGGTGATCTATTTCAGGAGGAGCCCGTGTCTGCAGGAAGCCCAGGCTGCCAAATGTCCTCCTTGGCCTCTGCACGAACTCTGTACACGAAACCAAGTGTATTACAGAGCTTCAGGGTTTACTGTCTGTTTTTGCAAGTTGCTTCAGGGCATGTGCCTGACGGCCCTGTCTTGGAATTAGATTGGAGAAAGTGGCTTCGTAAAGGTTTAAGACTTCTTCTGCCGCATGTCTAAAATCTAAGCTGTCTGCATCTGTAGCACACACCCTAACCTAAGTTACTCACCCACTTACAAGTGTAAAAGTGGGATAGAGTCCCAGCTGGGCTGACCTGGCCTGCGTTTTACATGGATGTAACAAGTGCAAGAGAGACCAGGAGAGCTGCAGCATAGGATGACCCCCAACCCTGCTGGTATGGTGGCCCAATTTATGTCCTGGGTGTTGACTCTAAGGTTTGAAACACCTAAGGAGGAGGTCACAGATGGGACCATGGAGAGACACAGTCCTGCTCCAGGTACCAAAAGAGCCCAAGTGACAAGCTTGATGCCGGGTAAGGACTGGGGAAGGCTTAGGGGAGAGGGAGCTGCCTGGGTGAGATCCCTTGCCCATTTTTGTGGCTGAGTAAAAGGGAGATGGAAATGACATCAATTATATATGGGGATATTCTACTATTGTTCAAGCCGCCATGGTTTCGAAAGTTCCACTTTCATATTTCCTTGTTTACATTGCAGACACTTGACTCTGACACACTGAGGGTGCACCAGATACAGGAGAGGGGCTGCTGCGCTGTGTTTGCAGGGAGCGTCGTTGTCCTGGGCGGTGTGCTCACTCCCGGTCCCTCTGCAGCTTCCTGGGCACCTCTCCTCTGGGCCCCTCTTACCTTCCCCGCTCTTCCATCTTCTCTGTCCCTCCAGACCCAGGTCATATCTCACGTGTTCCCCACAGCTTCCTCTCCTTTTCCAGCCCATGCTGACTTCTTACCTTCCAGATCTCTTTTCATCCTTTATTGTGTGCGTCTGTCCTTGGGGCAGGACAGCAAGTCCAGAAAGGCCATGTGGTGGAGTGTTGGGCAACAGGCTCAGGAAGCAAAATGCATGAGTACAATTCTCAGTTCTGTTCCTTACTGGCTTTGTGGCCCCAGGCAAGTTCATTCACTTCGTTATGCTTCAGCTTCCCCTTCTATAAAATTTTTTTTGATGTTTATTTTTGAGACACAGAGCATGAGCAGGGGAAGGGCCGAGAGAGACGCAGACACAGAATCCGAAGCAGACTCCAGGCTCTGAGCTGTCAGCACTGAGCCCACTGTGGGGCTCGAACTCACGAACCGTGAGATCATGACCTGAGCTGAAGTCAGCCACTTAGCCGACTGAGCCACCCAGGCACCCCAAGCTTCCCCTTCCATAAAATGAGAATGGAAATAACACCTGCTTCAGGGGTGCCTGGGTGACTCAGTCAGTTGGGTGTCCGACTTCGGCTCAGGTCATAATCTCACGGTTCGTAAGTTCGAGCCCCGCATCGGGCTCTGTGCTGACAGCTCAGAGCCTGGAGCCTGCTTCGGATTCTGTGTCTCCCTCTCTCTCTGCCCCTCCCCTGCTCTGTATGTGTGTGTGTCTCTCCCTCTCAAAAATAAATAAAAAGGCATAAAAAAACCCCCACTTGCTTCATAGTTTGTTGTTGTTTGTGCTGAAAGAGCTAATATAAGTGGTTAGGACAGTTTCTGGCCCATGGTGTACATTCAATGTTAGCTATTATTTAAGTGTTAAATGTCTGCTTTTATTTCTTTGATGTGTTGTTTATAGGACCTAACTCAGTGCCCAATATTTTGCCAATTAAATATTACTGTTGGAATAGCTTGTCATTTTTCATAGAGATAAAGTTGCAGAAGGCTTTTTGTTAATTTTCTAAATTGATCAGGTGTGTAT
This sequence comes from Panthera leo, assembly GCF_018350215.1. NCBI lineage: Eukaryota > Metazoa > Chordata > Mammalia > Carnivora > Felidae > Panthera > Panthera leo. Next base: position 62,396,806 of record NC_056685.1, on the reverse strand, counting down.
GGTATCCTGAATTATTATCCTTTTAAACATGTGTTATTGACATGTTTGTACATCAGAGTAGTGTTTGAAATCCAAGCAAAGGGAAAGTGAAAACAGAGATTTAGTTGGCAACGATGTGAGAGCTGGCAGAGCATTGGTGATTAAGGGTATAAGCTAGATTGACATTCTGTCTCTCCTTGCTTATTACCTGTGGGAGCTTGGGGCAAGTTTCTTGACCATTAATAGTTTGGTTTCCCCATTGGTAAAATGAAGCTATTAATAGTGCACATCTTCTAGGATTGTGCTAAGGATTTATACATAGGAACTGTGCTTGGGTACCATAGGCATTTACTCAATGTCAGCTATTTTATTGTTGTCATTGTTAACAGAAAATGTGTTTCCTTGGTTTACCAGGACAGTCCCAATACCAAATACTCTTTTTCACTAGCTGAATTGTATTTGAATTTATCAGCCCGTATATTCCAATAAGAGGTTCAGAAAAATATGATTATAGTATCATTGGCTGTTTGTAATCTTCTTTGTGCAAAAGTTTACTTGTGTACCCACACCAATGTGTATTGCAAGTAGCAGTGATTTCATATGCATGGGTTCCTTAGAGTCTGTCATGTGCAAGAATTTTGGACTGGTAGAAATAAGGGAAAACTCACAGCCAAAAGGCATGGAATTGGCCATAAAACATCCTGGTTCAGGATCCACTGCTCACTAGGTCTAGATATATGGGGATGGTATTCTCTATTCTGCCAACCACATATGGATCTTTCAAGGATTAAATGTTAGACTGGACTGAAAAGCCCTTTGACATAGAAAATGCCATACAGATGCATAATATGTATATTCTTGTAATGCGTTTTTATTTTGGCAATTTAATATTCTGGTTAGTAGAAAGTTTTTATAGATGCCAAATTAATGGCCAATTAACACATAATTGAAATACATTAAGAAAAGACTTAACAGTAAATTAGACTGCTAAATAAATGTAATAACACATACTTTCTTACTTATCCCTACCATAAAGCCTACCTACTTAGACTAGAACCTCTCATATCTGAATCTGATATCTCAGAAACTTCCAGAATCGCTGCTGCCTACCATTCCCCCATTGGGACTGCTGGGCCCTTTGCTCTTTGTTATGGACCACAGAGTGGTTGCTGTAGCAACATCATATAGTGTCAGTTTCTGACAGAAATCAGATTGGGTCATCACGATGTGAAGCCCTTCACGGGCTGCTCACTGCTGTTAGAATAAAGTCTGAACTCCACAGTGGCATGTGAGGGTCAACGATGAAGTGCCCCTGCCTGCCTCTGCAGCCTCCCTGTCTGTCACCACTCTGCCAGTATTAGATCCTGCAGCTAGAATGAACTTTGATTTTCTTCATTTTGCTTGCCCTCTCTCAATCCTAGGCATCTGTATACGTATCATATTCCTTCTCTCCTCACCTAATTCACTTCTCATCTTCCTCAGGTGTCAGCTTCATTGTCACTCTCTTGGGGCATCCTTTTCTGTCTTAACTCTCTGTTCCTGCTTGCCACTTGTCTCTGTGGGCTGGCTGGCTGATTGTTTCACAGTGCAGTGACACCTGCAGAGCTCTTCACACTCTCCTTTTGGCCATCTTTTCTCATTTAGAATTTCTGAATCAGCCCACAGTACATGGAGCTTGCATTTCAACCTGCAGTAACCACTACATGCATTCACCTTTAAGCACATAAAGGGTCTTCATGAAAGACCCTTTAAAGATTATGCACTGCCTCAGTTCATTCATTTGTATGAAAAAACCTGTACTCAAAGTTTCATTGTAGACTTGTAGAATGGTTGAAGAGGCAGAGGATCATTTTTAAGTAGAAGTCATTGTGTTGTTTACATGCAGAAATGCACTTAGTAAATAATCTATGTTGAAAGTGTGCTAAGTAAACCAGCTGTATTTTACTTACATGGCTATAGTGAGTAGTGGATGCTTCAGATTTAGATTTGTATCTCACCTCTGCCACTTGCCAGCTGCAAGATCCTGAAGAAGTTTTTCCTTCAGCCTCATTCACAAGATGGAGACGAGCATGGCTCATGGGCTAGTGTGGGATTGCATGAAACAAAAAAGGTGCATAGCACAGTGAATGGCACATATTCAGTGCATTAAGTATTCTCTATTATGAATGAATTGAAACTTTTCTGGGACTGTTAATGACAGACCAGGATGATACCATCAGAACTGAATTTTTGCTGTTACATGTAGAAGAAATAAAAATTGGGGTCAGAGACTAAATGTAGTTGGAGACTAAATTCATTTTAGAAGGACTATAAAGGAGACCCTAAGTTTAATTAATAAAGCCTAAACTCATTGATTTTTGATACCTAAAGACCCTGATCTTATGCAAATTAGTTTCTGGACTTCATTTTTTTCTCCCTAAAACGCCCTGAGCCATTCTGATCCCTTCCAGTTTTAACTTTGATTTTCAGAATGGTTAAGAGAACTGAAATGATATTCCCTTATGTCTTCTTTGTCTTTATTTCCACGTATTACTTTGTATATAACACAGAGGTTAGAGTTTAAAATTTCTGGAAGAAACTTTACCACAGCCACAGAATGGGGTATTGAAGGTCAATTGGGGTTTTTGAATAGATGGAACTGAGAAATGCATCTTATCTTCTTAGAAATGTTAGCTCCTTTCCTTCAGACTCTGCATTTGAATATCAAAGGACACATCAAAGGTTGTTTCACTCCTCTTCAGAATGCCTTTGGTTATTTAAGATTTAGATGAGGCACTTTATGGGTTCAAGGTGAGTGCATTAAAGAAGAACCCAAAGACACATAAGTTTCTTTTTGTTGTTTTGTTAATCTGATAATCTTTTCTAATGTGAGCCTTGTCTTTGTTACTTTGGTCAAGTAAAAAAAAACAAAAACAAAAACCCATTTTACTTGTGTTTCAAATGGAAGCACATTCCTGAATTCCTATTTTAAAGAGCTCTGAATTGGGCCGCCTGGGTGGCTCGGTTGGTTAAGTGTCCGACTTCGGCTCAGGTCATGATCTCGCGGTCCGTGAGTTCGACCCGCGTTGGGCTCCGTGCTGACAGCTCAGAGCCTGGAGCCTGTTTCAGATTCTGTGTCTCCCTCTCTCTGTGACCCTCCCCCATTCATGCTCTGTCTCTCTCTGTCTCAAAAATAAATAAACGTTAAAAAAAAAATTTATAAAAAAAAAATAGAGCTCTGAATTTAATTTAAAAAAAACAACTCAATTCGTTGTAGTATATGACTCTTTATTAATCTCCTTTATTACCTTGAATGAACAAGATAAATTAGTATGACTGGTGTTCTAGAAGGAATTTTGTATATAGCTTAATGGGAGGAAAAATTTTCCTTCTACCCTTCTAGCTTCTTTGCTCTAATAATTAAGTTGGCATAAAATAGATTAACAGGAGAAAACAAATTTCATTTCATATATGTGGGAGCCCTATAAAAATTTGAGACCCACAGGCAAGTCAGGCAGTCGAGGCTTACTTGCCTTCCTGAGTTAAGGAATTGGATAGGAGCCTGACACTTTGAAGGGGAGAAGGGTAATTCACAAGACAATAGGAAGAGCAGATGTTTGGTAATTACATATTTGCTCTTTCGGACAGATAGGTCTTTCAGTTCTCTGGTATAGCTTTCTCTCTGAGGAAGGCCCCCTCTCTAAGGGAGAAATAAAAGATTTTCTGGAGTCTGCTGGGTCTTGATTGTCTTCAGCTTAAAATAATCCACATGCCAAAGTGGTGAATTTTAGGGTCATGTATTCTGCTCCCCTTCAAGCAGTTTATAATTTATTGGGATAATGTTAAAAAGTAGCAACTCTTTGTATCTGAGATGTCTGCCACAGGAGCTGGTATTAAGGCAAAAATAAACAGATTTTTATAGATCCCTAGAAGGGCTGGAAAGTATAATATAACATTTTATTTAAACCAGCAGGATTTAAGGCTAAGGGAAATAGTACCATCCACGTGATTTTCCTCCTCCAGCTTGCTGTCTATATCCCAAACTGAGCATTCTTATTTTGCACCCTGGTCTACCATTGGAGGATAAGGAACACACAGAAAAAAAAAAAAAAAAAAAAAAAAAAGAGAGAGAGAGGGAGGGGAAGTTGAGTGGAGGCAGGTAAATATTTTAAAAACTCGGTTTGGGTCTGTAAGCACGTGTTGATCATTGTGTTATATAAATTATCCACTGACACAATAATTCTGTGTCACCCAAGTTCAGTGGCTTGAAATAATGAGCATTTATTTAACACTGAAGATTATGGTGGGTGATCCAGGGTGGTTGGTTGTCCTGGTCTCAGCTGGGACCTCCCTGGGATTTGATGACTGACAAACTATGGAGGAAAACTTCAGGAAATCCCATTTAGCTCTGAATATTTGAACACAATCAACTGAGAAGGTAAATGTTAATAGAAAATTTGATGTCAGAAAAATAGAAAGTACAGGATGTAGGGGAGCACAGGTTAGGGAATTTACTTTGGATAATCTTGGTCTTTTGCTTTTATTTGCCTAAAATCAGAAATTGTTAAAAATGCAGAGGTGATAATGCCAACACCCCAAACTGATGTTAAAATATTTTTTTCATGTGCAACTGCAGATTATGAAGGGTCTCTCAAGTCTCATACTTGAACTAACAATTGCTTCCTCCTAATCCCTTGGCATTTCTTTTTAAATTTTTCAGTAGGGTTCTGTTTTTCTTCAGTTGTCACTTTATGATGTCATCAGCTGGTGAGAACATCCAAGGATCACAGTACTTTAGACTAAAACCATTTAAGTCCAACTCTCGCTGATAAAAGAAGGAAACAAAGCTCCTTGTGGACTTGTTACAAGTCATATAACCGATGAATTGGAAGCACAGGAGTAGAACCCTTAGCTCCCATCTTAGAGGGTTCCTCAGTGGTTTGATTTTGTTGTTGGAACGTTCTCTGGGTCACAGGGAAAACAGCAGAGACTGAAATTGAACATTATCAGTGGTGGTATTTGCATAGCGCCTTTTGTTTATAAGGCACTTACAGATACTTAAGCTTGCGATTGAAATGAATAGCTGAGAGAATCTGATAGAATAGCTAAGTATTACTTCTAGTTTTTTGGTCTCTTTCTCTGTAAAAAAGGAATTATAATATTTTTCCTCACGGAATGGTTGTAAGTAGTAAATAATTACAATTGAATCACTTAGATTTGTGTCTGGCATATATGAATTATTTGGCATTTTAATGATGTTAATAATAATATTGTCATTATTTGTTGTTGATGTTTGATTCTACTTTACAGACCATACGTATGTCATAAATTAGTGGGGAGAATTTCACTATCTAATTTTATTGTGAGTTGGGTAGGAGGAAGGGATACAGAGAATTCAGCTCTTGGAGTACTTCCTGTATGAGCTTAGGAATCTCAGCCTCTGACCTAGTGTTTACCAAAAAAGGGCCCATATCATTTTGGCTTATTTTCTCTTTTAATATTGGACAGAAACTAGAAATAGAAATCTTCAAAGAGGTCATTTTTCAACAGTGCTGTATGTATCATTCTAGGCTTTCATTGCTTTGGGATACTACATCTTAAAGAACAAATTATTTGATGTCTGAAAGAGCTTAACCTCTTAAGGAAATGAGATTTATCAGGGAGGAAAAATTTCTTAACAAAGGGACACTTTATAAATATCACTCCCTGAAATAACCATTGTAGTGAGCTTTCAGTGAAACAAAATGCAGAATTTGGGAATTTGCCTAAGTTTAACATTGAAAAAAAAAACGACACCCTAAACCCTACGGTTTGTTGTTTTTAGAGAGGAAGCCACTTCTGACTTTTAACACTGTGCTAAAATAAAGCAGCAACAGAGGGAACCTGAGAAATGAAGCTTCCAAGAGCAGACCAACCCAAGAAACACTTTTTCATTCATATGTGTCGCAATTTCAGGCCTCCCCAGCACCTTTTTCCTTCCCGCATTGCTATTCCCTCCCTGCTGCCATTTACATTACATCCTGTAAAGGAACAGCAGAAATATCCAGGTTGATCTTTGTTGAGTCATCCTGAAAATGATAGTAATAGTGGAGGCAGAGCTGAGACAAGACACTTACCGGTGCTTTGACCTTTTTGGAATCATAGGTCCAGTTGACACTAAAGATCAAAGCCAAGGATTTTGCTTCAGAGAAATGCACAGATGAAAACATACACAAATCTTGTGTCCAGATTCAGGAGGTGGTGGACTCCCTTAAGCCTATTTTGGGGACATTAGTGATGCACCTGTGTTGTGAGAGCAGACAGTATCCCTGGCCGTCCTCCTTGCCAAGGTTTAAGTGCAGTGCTTGGGGATGGATCCAGTCCAGATTTTGCTAAAAGCTGACTCTAGTGGTTTTTTTTGGGCTCACCTCATTTTCTCCACTCATTAAAAACTTGAAAGGTCAGATCCACAGCTGTTTCTGAACCAGGAAGAGGAAAAGGAAGCAAGAAGAGAGGACTTGCTTCTGAGTGACATTATAGTACCTCCTTGCAGTACCATTTGGACATATATGTTTTATAAGCAGTTGTCAAGATAGACGCTTTTTTGTGATAGTAACCCACTCAGGCCTTATAAAGGGATCTCTCTCCAATAGAATATTGGGGATATTGGGAATAATGGGAATATTCCCGTTGTGTAAAGGGACCTCATTCAAGTGCAGATTTTAAGAGATTCTGGGAAGAAATACTTTGAAGAGAAATTGGATTAAGTAGGGTAAAAGAAAAAAATGAAAAAGGGTAGGGAAAATAAGGATGAGGTGGGAACTGCTTCCTGGATTACATGATTCGATTTGACTTGTTTCCTTCACTTTGTAGATTAAAATACAGAAATTTGCATGTAGGTGAAATGACTTGCTTTAGGTTTTTGCTTGGGGTTTGTTAATAACTTTCTGTTGGCTTCCCTTTCATGGTCTTTATTAAAACCAGCCAATCATGTGCCTTATATGTGGAAATATGGAGCTCCTACTTTGTACAAGTGAGTGAGCTGTGGCAGACGCAGAGTCCTTATAACTTCCTGCCCCTCTAGAAGTTGACATTCTTGTAACCTAGTTTGGTTCCAGAGGCCATAGGCAGGTGAGAAAATTGCCCACTGCATATTGGGGAGCTGTGATCCCACCACTGATGCTGACTACCTTTGTTACCTTGGGTAAATTTCTTAACTTGGGCAACCTTGGCATCCTTTATTTTTTTAGGGGTAAGATATTTGTGAGATATTTTGTAGGTTGAAGATGTAGTGTCTCTCAAATTAAATTAAATAGCTAAACTCTTAATTTGTTTAAGATCATCCCTTTGACCAGTGTAACCCTATATTTGCCAGAATGCCTGGGTTATTTGGGTAGATGGGCTAGTAATATTCATAGCTGACAGTGCTAGGTCCTGCTCCATTTATTCTTTCATTTTTGCCCACAGCTTTTCTGTGGAGTAGATATTACTACTATCCCCCTTTTTATAAGTGAGGAAAACAGATGTGCAAAGAAGTTAAGAAACTTGCTCCAGGCCTTCCAGACAGTAAGCAGCTGTGGGACTGAAACCCAGGTGGTCTGACTCCAGGAGCCATGCTCTTAGCTATGATCCTTTCTAGTCTTTTCTCAAGCTATGACCTGTTCACATTGAATGGAGAACATTATGTGTGGTGGACTCTAAAACTTACTTAATTTTTTTTTCTGTCCTGTTTCAGGTACTTGACAGCAAGGACCAATAGAAATTTCCTGCTTACCATGAGGCCATTCTTAAAAAGGGCCACTTTGGTCATAACTTATGTAAGTATAGATATGCTTCTGAAATATCTGATAAGAAGTGTTTTATTTTAACTTGGCTCAGAGACATGGTCCAGATTATTTAATAGAATCAGCAATATATTCGAACAACATGATGTTAGGCTCAAAGAGTTTACATGCCATAAATGTTACAACGCCTTGGAAGGTATGTATGAAAGCCTTCTGGGAATATGGTAACTCAAAGACAGACCGGATGAATTATAGTATTTTATGAGTCCCTTTCAAGGTGCTGATCCTGAATTGTCTCAGTAGCACAAACCTGGCTGTATCAGTTATCTATTGCTGCAAAACAAACCACCCCCAAACTTAGTGGCTTAAAACAACTACCACATATATTTACCCTGAATGCTTTAGCTTGGACAGCATCTAGCTGGGTGGTTCTAATTGCTCATCATGATTTTTGACTGGGGTTGCACAGGCAGGTTCTTGTAGCTGTCAGCTGGCTGAGGTTGTCTGTCTGTGGTATCTCCTTCTCTAGAGTCTCTCCCTGTGACCTCCCTCCAGCAGTGTAGCCAGGACTTTTTTTTTTTTTTTTTTTTTTTTACAACATGTCAATTGGGTTCTAAAAGAATGAGCCAAAAGTTGCAGGACCTCTCAAGGGTGAGGCCCAGAACTGATGCATTGCACTTTCTACAACATTGTCTTGGTCAATGCAAGTCACAAAACCAACTTAGATTTAAGAGGAGGGGCAGTTGGCTTCATTCTTGATGAGAAGAGCAGAATGTACATGCAAAGGGGGCAGGAATTTTTGGTGGCCATCTCTGGTGACAGTCCCAATAATTATTTTCTTACATTCTTGGATTCAAGAATTCATGATTAGGAGATCAGTCTGTTATGCCACTGCTGTCTCCCATAAATTTCTGTCAAAATTTATGATAAATTTTGATAGGAAACTTACAAAAAAGTCTTTGAATTGTAATGTCACCAATTAATGTGATTTTCTTCTTGATGCTAAAGCGTGTTTATGGAAGAAGAATATGGAAAATTTCAATGAAGGTGGAGAGCCTTGACTGGACAGTCTCAACAAAAGGGACAAAACATTTCTCTAAAGTGTTCCCTAGTATCTTTGCACAGAGCTAGGATGATTCATCACTGGTTTCAGACATGATTTATTTTCTTAGAATTGTATGGGAATGCAAGTAATCTGACATCATTGGAGTGATGAAAGTTGTAAATTATTAATCCCTTTGTTCTTTTAAAAATTTATTATCAAAGCCCTTTCTACTATTTATCTTCCTACTCTTCTTGTTTAATTATCACGGCTTTTTTCCTCTTCATAGTATTTTAGGGAATTTATATTCTTTCAGGATACTTGTGCTGTTACATTTGTAGTTGATATTTTCCATTATAAAGCCTGTAAGAATTTAACTTCAGTTTGAGCAGGACATTGCGAGTGTTAAGACGATTTTTAATTGGCTGCCTAGGCATTGTTTACTGTTGCTATGCTTTTGGCTGACACCATACTTTTATTTTAGGATTTTAGATTTGAGGTTATTTATATAAAAGATATTTATAAAGGAAGTCAGTGATATTCATGGGGAAAAAAATCCAGCCTTAACTACCTCCAAAATTAATCCTTTAGCTTTTTTATTCAAGCAAAGGTTTTCCTCTGACTTTAATAAAAACAATGTAATTGGTCCTGTTGAAATGAGAAGCATCTGGAAGGCCTGTTTGGGCGAACTCTCCTCCCCACAGAAATGTCTCTCCTTCTGGCTTTCTTATTCACCTTGGCAACAGGATAGCACCATTTAGTGATAGAATTCCAGCGGGTGACACAAAAGCTGTGCCCCGGAATTTGTTGAAATAACCCTTCATGAATGTTCTCCTTCAGGGCATTGGAGGGTTGGAACACTTCAAATGTGTTTATCCAAAACCCAGCAGTATTGTTTATTGTATTTTAAATTAACTTTCATGGGGCTGTTTAAATGGAATGGTTAAGAAAGCGGTTGGACAAGACATAGATTCAACTCCTGGATCTTGCAGTTTATTAACTGTGGGATTCTAGGTAAATTACCTGGAAGCCTCAGCTGTCTCATCTACCTCTAGGTTCTGTGAGGCCACAGGGAAGATGGAAAGTCTTTAGCTCAGTGGATAACAGCTGATAAATGCTTGCTACTGACAGCTGTAATTAAGAATTTGCTTGCCTCTCCCTCAACACCTTCATTGTTTATACTCTTCTCCTTACCCAGCTGTTCCCATCTTGCGTACTCATTTTGAGTGTTAGGATTTTATAGAAGTGCTCATTATGAAACAAAATATTTGTAAAGCATCTGGAAGCGTCCTCCAGAAAGGTGGGGCTTACGCCCAACGAGCAATGACTTTCTTACCAAATCTCCTTTTCTTTGAAGGTGATTGTCGTTTTGTACTTCCGTCTGTGGATAATGGGAGGATCTATGCCCCTCTTTTCAGAGCAGGATAATCCAGCTTCATTTTCGCCTTACATTCTTACAAGGTCAGTAAACATATTTTTTTTTAACTTAACGTGGTACTCATTCAATTGTTTTAAATAGTCTTAAATGAGAGTTTGCCTTTGCCTTTTGAGGAAAGAAGGGTTGTATTCCATCCTGGGGGTGGGGGGGAAACTACTATTCATACATTTGGAATTCGTTTCAGCGGGTGGTGCTGTGTTGCCAGGCTTATTGCTACTGTTCCCATATTGGTATGTATTTGGCTATTCAGCAAGTATTTTGTTGAGCACTTATGATCAATGGCAAATGTCTACTGAGTGGCCTATATGGCAAATGTTACAGAACAGTGCACCGCCAAGCCTATAGAGGTTGACTGAGTATTAAAACTATTTGTAGAATCCGTGGAGAGGTTGAAAGTGGAAAACAGAAATGAACGATTTTTGCTAAGATAGAGCAATTCTATCACACTATTTGTCTTTAAGAGATTTAGAGATATTGGATTAAGAAGTGATGTTGATCAGGGGATCTGATTTATTGAAAAGGTTTTTAATTCCTTACCTGTTCAGTCAGCTGTGGTGTCCTGCTAAGGCTTTCAGATATAATTATATTTGGCAATTTTCATGACTTTTCTTCAGGATATATTGCTGCTATTACGTTAAAACATTAAGATGCACCATTATTAAATTTTTATAGTTTTATATATACCTTTTCACATATAATATTTTCATAATAGTAACCTTCACTCTTTTTGTGTTTGCAAAGACACAATAAAACTTAAATTAAACCTTGACCTATTGCCCATTTGGCTTACTTGTATCTTAGGGACAGCACATTGTTGGATTCTGTTTCTCTGCCGGGCGGTTATCTTTGCTTTATTTGACTCATTTATCTAATTTGTTTTAATTGATACATTTCTACTTGCTTTGCCTTTTATGTTTTTCTTTATTTTCTTCTTTTTCAAAGACAGTTTCCCTTTCAAAAAAGATAACTTCCAATTTGATTAATCCGTTTTTACAAAAACATTATGTCATAATTGTTTCTATTTACTTCTGTTATGTATTTATATTAAAGAATCTTGACTCTGCCTTCAGAAATCATATGATATCCAGCCTCGAGTGTTGGCTTATCTCTTCGAGGTAGTCTGGAGCCTTATACATTATTGTTTATACCTTATCTTTTTAAAAACGTTGTTGTTTGATTAATCATGACATCTTTAACCCACTTTTTATTAATGTTGCAATCTACTTGTCCTTTTTAGTTCTCCCTGGCTTTCAAAATTTCTGGGATCCCTTTGTGGATATTTTTAGCTCACTGATAAATTGTTTCAGTTTCTGTACCTCCTTAAATAGCTACATTGACCTCCAGAACAGAAGGTTCTGAACTCACCAACCAATTATTTCATTCCTGTCTCTGTCATCAGTAAACAAGTGCCTGCCCCACGGTTCTTAGTGTCAGGACAAGGTGCCTTTGGTCTCTGACTCACTGCCTTCCTACCTGTACTGCTTAGCTGCCGGTTGCATTTTTTATCTCTTCTGGTGGCAGAAAAAAATTCTTTGGTGGAACCTCTGGCAAAATTAGTACCTTGGGCCAGTCACTTGCCAGCTTCTGTCTTTCACTTTCAAGGCATATGTATCCTTTTTCAGAGGGATCTGATACATATTTCATTTAGGACTTTATATGACTCCATCTAAGTGACTGTTCTCAGGTGATTCAATCAATATGTGATAGAACACAACATCCTCTTTTTTTTTTTTTTTCTTTCAAAAAACATATCTTTCTGTTTTTGTGTTTCATGCTTAAAATACATAGAAACCCAGGGACATTTCAATGACAGTTCCTCTAAATGGCTTTTCACATTCCTCTAAGATAGCTGCATTATAATTGTCTCTTTTGAGCATCCAGAAAATTGTCTTTAATTCCTTTCTCAAGTAAGGTTTCTATTCTGCTTGAATAATTGTTTGACCTCTGGTAGGCTGATGATTCTTAAATTGGATTACCTTGGTCTGTTTCCTAGTCCTGTTGGTTTTTCTTTTCTTCTCATTAGCTGTGCAATTTAGCTATGATTTGGCTGGCTCTGTGAGCCCGTCATTACTAATCACAGGTTTGTCATTCAGCTTTGTCAATCTGTCTCATTAATGCCTCACCTCTTTCACTGGGTTTGTAAATTCCGAACAACTTTTGTAGCATCTTTGCTTCCATCTTGCAAGTATTTTATCTTTTAAAGTTTCTATAATAACTTATTCTATTATCAGGTGAGAGTTTTCAGACTTTTTCTTTAATAATTCCTATAGTTACTAATTCCATGTAGTTTTAAAAAAATCCTAATAGTTTTAAGAGTTGCTTGGTCAAGTTTTCCTTTGTTTCAAATGATTTCCTGTGACTTTATAGTTCTGAGATTCCTTCAGTTTGCTTGTTTGTTTGTTTTATTTCTTTATTTTGAGAGAAAGAGAGAGCACAAGGGAGGGGCAGAGAGAGGGAGAGAGAATTTTGGGCAAGCTCAATCCCAGGAACTGTGAGATCATCACCTAAACCTAAGTGTCAGACGCTTAACCAACTGAGCCACCCAGGCACCCCCCCTTCACTTTTACATAATCTATTTCCATGTAATTAGCCAGGAGGAAATACCCTGTCATTTTCTATTTACCAACACTGGGATGCAAAATCATTGTGGTTTGCTCTTGAGAATAGTTTGTTAAAAATTATCAAAGATGAGGGAATAAGACAACAGATGACTGTGTGACATTTACTGTAATGTAAGACATTGTCTAACAAACCTAGAGGAATACAACTTTGATTGACTTATTTATATCTATACTACTATATTTTACAACTCTGTCAACTTAGAACTTAACATACAGAAATATGATAGCAGTGATTATTTTTCTCTCTAGTAGGAAATAAGGCTTCAAATGTTACAGTTTTATTGCCTTGTAGGACATTGGACAAACTTGTATCTAATTTACCAATCTCATTCCTTTTTGTTTTTCATGAACATTGTAACACTAGTTTTTCAAATTTAATTTGTGTATATTGATATAAGTATACATATATATGCATAATAACAGCTTTGCACTGTTATGCCCAGAATTCGTGATCCCCAAAGACCGCCAGGGAGCCGAGTCCGATGTAAAAGCAAAAGAGCCTTTATTCGAGCTAGCTCGAGCTCAATCCCCTACCTGCACCGACACAGCGGTGAGATATCTGGGAGAGAGAGCGAGTTTCAAAAGGACAAAGGTTTTATTGGGGCCTAGGGGCAGTTGGTGAGGTAATGGCTGTGGCCTCAGCCGATTGGCTGGGGAAGGGTCGGAGTCCTGTTAGGCAGGTGAGCGGGAGGTTACTCAAGGGGAGGAGGCGTGGTCAAGGTGAAGGACACAGAACAAGATGGGGTTGGCCAGTGTAGGCCCTCCCTTTCAGCAGAGGTACAATTTTCATGGCATACAATTCACCTATATAAAGTATACAATTCAGTGATTTTTGTTATGCTCACAGAATTGTGCAACCATCATCAAAATCAATTTTAGAACATTTTCATCTCCCCAGAAAGAAACCTTATATCCTTTAGCTGTCCCCCACTCCTAGACAACTTTTTGTCTCTGTTGAGTTACCGGTTCTGGATGTGTCATACCAATGGAATCAAATAATCATGGATCTTTTGTGACTGACTCCTTTCACTTAGCATAGTGTGTTCAAGATTCATCCATGTTGTAACTTGTATTCATACTTGATTCTTTTTTAATTCCCCAGTAATATGTCATTATATGGGTATGCCACTTTTTAATTTTTCCTTTCATCTGTGGGCATTTGGGTTGTTTGTACTTTTTGACCCCTATGAATAATGCTGCTGTGAACATTCATGTATGAATGTTTGAATGTATGTTTTCATTTCTCTTACACATGTACCTAGGAGTGGGATTGCTAGGTCATATGTATTAACTTTGTATTTAACTTTTTGAGGAGCTGCCAGACTATTTACCAAAGCAGCTGCACCATTTTACATGCCTGCAGGGCTTATGTGAGGGTCTAGTTTCTCCATATCCTCACCAACACTTGTCTTTTTGATTATCTTTCTGTTGTTTTAATTACAGCCATACAAGCAGGTATGAAATGGTATCTCATTATGGTTTTGATTTGCATTTTCCTAATGGCTAATGATGTTGAGCATCTTTTCATATGCTTGTTGGCCATTTCTGTATCTTCTTTGAAGATGTGTCTATTCAGATTCTTTGACCGGTTTTTAATTATTTTTATTATTGAGGCATTTTATTATTTTATTACTGAGTCTTTTTATTACTGAGCTGTATTAGTTTTCTATATATTCTAGATATAGATTGCTTACCAGATATATGATTTATAAACATTTCCTACCTTTCTATGGGTTGTTGTTTCACTTTCTTGATGGTGTCCTTTGAGCACAGATGTTTTTAAATTTGATGAAATTCAGTCTATTTTGTTTTTGTTGCTCATGCTTCTATCTAAGAAGGCTTTGCCTAACTCAAATTGTCTTTTAAACTGACTTTATCAAGTTTCTGGTTCCCTTATTAAAAAGTTATACACACCTTTATTTTCATTGTGTATTTGTATGAGGATTAAGGTTTTTAAAAATATTTTGAAAACCGTACATTGGTACAGTTTATGTTAACAGTAGTTTGGAAGCCATTTAGAATTTGACTTCTTACACCTGATCATTGGGCATGTCAGAGCACAAGGTAAACTGATAAAGAATTGGAGGATCATCATTATCACGATACACTGGCAATGAGGCTCTTAATTTTTCATCTTTCCATTTTAACCCAAACATTCAGATCGTATTAGCTGTCAAGAATTCTGTGTGACTGATCAATAACTTTTTCAACTCGTAGTTAATTGAGATTGTGTGGATCAGTTGAATGGCATGAGATTGAATTAAATGTTTCTACCTTAGGCCTGAGAAGAAAAGTGTAAGAATTTAAAGAATGGAGGAGATACTGTAGTTTGATTGCACAGCTTTCTCTGGACAAGCAGATTCCCCCAGGCACAATTGTCCAAGCCAAATAACCTAGTAATCATGACTGACTACTACCTTCCTATTATTCCTCACCTCTAAGCCATCACACAGTCCTGTCCCTTTGATCTTAATGTTGCTAGAATTTCTTTACTTACATCCACCCCTGCTGCTGCCATTTTCATTAAAGTCCTCATGGACTCTCTCCTGTATTACTGAAATCCTTGTAACTTGTCTCTCTTCCTACAGTTTGCTCTCCTTGGATCCATCTTCCACACTATTTCCAGATGGTATTTCTCACTGGCTTGCTATTTTAAAAGTCAGTGGTTTCCTGTACCTCTAGAATAAGCAGTAGGAATTTGGCCATAGCTATTCTCTTCAGGCTTATCTCTTGGTACCCCACCACCTTCCTCCCTAACCTTAGCCATTAACTATCCTAATCTGCTTCAGTTCCTTAAATGCAGCCCTGCCTTTTACCTCAGAGTCTTTTTACATGGTGCTTTTCCAGTCCTATAATGCCCTTTCCTTCATTCTTTAGCCATTGTTGATTCTAGATCTTGCCAGAACCTTCTTACCTCCAAATCTTGGCCACATATTTTTTGTGTCTTATTACACTTTACTTTATGGACTATTTACTAATTTTTATTTCCCACTTAAATATATGTTTCTCAAGGGCGGAGACCGTATCATATTCCTTTGGGTCTCCAGCATATTAGCCAGTGCTAAGCCCAGGGCAGAGCCACAATAACTTTATTGTATAATAGATGAAGACATGATTAAATCTACTCTCATATGTCTGTTGCATCTATAAACATGATACCTACATTTACCTTTCTGCCTCTAATGGCCACTTCAAACCACCACCTCTGGATTTATCCTTGCCTTGCTTTTTGGCATTAAGACATTTTCAGCTGGATATGCCTTTGTACACTCCAATATGGAAAACGTAGTCTTACTCATTTTATCATAAGGCATCATAGAATAACTCTGCTCCATCATGAGAATGACCCATAGAATGTAATGACATATTTAAAAATGCATGTGATTATGGAACCCCAATATCATGTTGACTCTTCTTTGAGATTTAAAGAAAATTGGCTCAAGTCTTTTCCCACCTGCTGGGTGTCCATTATTACCCTCTCCTGATTTTTAATCCTTCCCAAGAACCTTATCTTTTCATGGGCATTTCCCATTTCCTTTTCCTTTTCCTGCTAAACTTCCCACCTCACCCATGTTTTACTGCCTGTGGCCATTCTCATTTCCTTTTCTTGTGCCAACCAAGATAGAGATCATAGACCTTTCACCTTAATATCCCCTGAAGTATCACTTATGTAAGGCATTTGCATATAAGAGATTTTACTGAAATGTGAGGACAAGTGAGCAGAACTATATTGTAAAGCCATACACAAATAATTTATAGTAGACATCGTTGTATGACAGAATCCTTCAGCTACTCCTCCCCTGGGGAGTTCTCATTGACTTTTTTCATCAGGTCTCTGGTCTCAGTTATATATTATTTATTATTAGTCCTACCTCTTGCCTACTATTCCCTATTCTTTTCTTCCTCCCTGCAAATTTCTAATAATTTCTTATACAACCCTAGACTGCATAGGCCATCTCAGACTAAATCATCTCTGAAACCATATATACTGATGTAATAGTAAGCTCCAAAATGGAAATGGCTTGACGTTGAGAAGGTTTAGTTTTTGATCATAGGGAGATGGCTGTGGATTCTGCCGCTCCCTAGGGAAGCTCTCTTCCTAGTGCAGCCCCTGGGTTTTATGCTGCTTGCATTTTAGAGTCCCACCATCTAGAATGACTATGTCAGTGTAGGCAGAAGAAGAGAGAGTTGGAGGGTCCCATACATCTTATGTTGAAACTTTCAAATACATAACAGTAGAGACTGCTGTAACAAACTCCCATGTTTGTTCCCATCACCCAGTTTCAGCCTTTATCAACTGTGTTCAGCCTTGTTTCATCAAACCCCCCACACTTACAACCCCTCTCCATTTTCCCCAACCATCACCAAACAGTTCTGAGACCAGTCCCACATATAATGTCAATTCAGTTATCATTATTTCAGTGTGTAGTGCCTCTAAAACATATTTTAGTCCATTCAGGCTGCTCTAACAAAATCCCATAGACCGGGTGGCTTTTAAACAACAGAAACGTATTTCTCTTAGTCCCAGAGGCTGGAAGTCCAAGATCAGGGCACTAGCATGATCATATTCTGGTGAGAGCCTTCTTTCTGGTTCCTAGTCCCCTCCTGCTCACTGTGTTTGCTCATGGTGGAAGAGGTGAAGGAGCTCTGTGGAATCTCTTTTATGAGAGCTCTAATCTTAGCTCTTTTTTTTTTAATGGTTATTTATTTATTTTGAGAGAGAAAGAGTGCACACAAGCAGGGGTGGGGGGGGGGCAGAGAGGGAAAGAGAGAGAGAGAGAAAGAGAGAGAGTCCCAAGCAGGCTCTTCCCCGTCAGTGTAGAGTCTGACATGCGGCTCTGTCTCATAAACCGTGAGATCATGACCTGAGCCACAATCAAGAGTCAGACACTTAATTGAGCCACCCAGGCACCCCAGGGCACTAATTTTATTTCTAGGGACTCTATCCTTTTGATCTAATCAGCTCCCAAAGGCCCCACATCCTAATACCATGACATTAGGGATTAGGTTTCAACATATTACTTTGGGACGGGGGTGGGGGTTCACCCAAACATTCATACCCTAGCAATAGAATGTCTTTAAAAATATAACCACCAGGGGTACCTGGGCGGCTCAGTCAGTTAAGCGCCTGACTTCAGCTCAGGTCATGATCTCACACTCCATGAGTTCAAGCCCCGCGTCAAGCTCTGTGCCGACAGCTCAGAGCCTGGAGCCTCCTTTGGAATCTGTGTCTCCCTCTCTCTCTCTGTCCCTCTCCTACTCATGCTCTGTCTCTCTCTGTCTCTCAAAAATGAATAACTGTTAAAAAATTTTTTTTTAAATATAACTACCATATCTAAATGATATCCTAAAAATATTGTCATTAATTCCTTAGTATCATCAGGCATTCATTTAGCCACACACCTTATCAACATCATTTAAGCTTCAAGAGATTCATGGCACCTGTGCCCCAGGTACTGGGAAATAGAGTCTCCTCAGTACTCAGGGGAAGGAGAATTAAACAGACTTAATGAGTACATAGCTTTGTGTCTGATATAACCTGTGATGGTATTTTCTTAAAAAAAAGAAAAGAAAAGAAAATCAAAAACATGTTAATAACATGTTCTTTACCCCCCCCCCCCCCCACTATAATCGTGTATCCATAACGATTCTCAGGCATGTTTCCTGAACCACTACAACAGAACATCTCAGAGTCTTGGGGCCCTCACAGCCCCCCATCCATTTCCTGTTTGCCTGTGACATCTGTTTCCCAGTCTAAGCCCAACCCATTCATGAAGGCTCAGGTAAGTGCTAGCTGTTGGCAGGAAGGTTTCCCTGATAGAAAACTCGTATGACTGCCCACCTCCCACAGCCTGTACATTTAGTTATTTCTACCAGAGCGTGAACTGCTTCAGTAAGATTGCTCCTTTCTTGACATTTAGGACTTGGTGTGTTGACTTAGAAGGGAGAGGGAGCCTCGAGCCTGGCAGCTTTGCAGTGGGAGCATTTGTCAGAGGAATAGGTCTAGGGTAGGTGGCTGGGGTGACTTCGGGGCTGGTGTCTTCCATTCAAGAAGAGAGGTGACCACTTCATAGAAGTAGGTATCAGGAAGTTGGATAGGAGAGTGTTCTAAAAGCAGAGTTGGGGTACGGAATAGTTTTGCTCATAGCCCTGTGAGCAATGGCTGCCTTGGTGACTCCTAACGCTATTTCATTATCTTACTAGGCTTCAGCTCGGAGGCTGGCACAAAATCAATCTTGAGTGTATTGTCGAGTGGATGAATGGTGGTCCTGGTTATAGCACCCAGTGAAAGGAGTGAGCCTCGTTGAGGTGCCTTCTGAGGAGATTGTTGCACACCTGGTAGTTCCCTTCAGGAACACGAGAAGTGTGGTTGTAATTATCAGTTGCAGCCTCCCCCCAACTCAATGCCTTGTTCAATTTTCTGTTTTCAAAAATATCTGTAAGGGTTTGTTTACTTGTAACTTCGTACAAGCAACAAAATGTTTCCTTGAGAATGATGGGATTTATGCTGTGGGGTATCTGGTCAATTTGCGTGATTACACATAACACAACAATACAAATACAGCGTGGTGGCTCTGGCGTTAATTTTCATCTCCTTCACTGTGAGGTGGTGAAGCCCTTAGCCAGGAGTGTCTAAGGGAACTCGCTCTGTGGGACCCTCTGTCCCCCTCCTGTTTGTCAGCTTGGCTCTCCTACTTAACCTCCTGTGCTTTCACAGTTCTTGCACTTTGAACGTCTAGAAAGCTTGGCTATAGCTGTGACTTTTTAAACCACTTTATAGTTCAGGAAATTTTGCCTTCTTATGTCCAAATCCCTCCATCCCTCCCATCCCACATGGAATTTCAGTGGGAACAAGGGCCAGAAGGTGAAAGAGAGGGAGTAGAAACAAAAACACATTCTAAAACAGAGGGACAAGAAATAAAAATAAAAATAAAAATAAAAATAAAAATAAAAATAAAAATAAAAATAAATATCAGGTTAGTGATTTGGGAAATTTGAGGTTGGAAAATTTTGTGATTGGATTTCAGAATGGAAAGTGGCTAGAGCCAAGGATTGAGTTATGGGTTTGTAGCAAGAATCCTGAAAGAAAAGTTGAGTATGGGAGAGGTGAAGGATGGGGCTGAGGGCCAGTGTGATGTCTAGATCTGCACTGGCCACTACAGGAGCCACGAGTCACATGAGGGTACTGAGCACTTCACATGTGGCTAATCTGAATTGAAATGTGCTGTGATTAAATAAAAGTCTATGTAGGATTTTGGAGATGAAATCCTGTAAGAAAAAAAGAAAGTACAATATAATTTTTATATTGATTATATGTTGAAATGATACTTTGAGTATATTCATTGAACAAAATATATTACTAAAATTAATCATGCTTGATTTTACTCTGTGTAAATTTTACTCTCATAGAAAATTCGAAATGATGCATGCTTCTTTGTATTTCCGTTGGGCAGCCCTGGCCTAGAACCAGCACTGGGTCTCTTCCGGAGGTCTCTTCCTCACAGGAGGACAAAGGATGGGTGGGGTGGCGAGGAGTAAACAGCGTGTGGAGCCCACACCACACATTCCACAGCCTTCCTCTGCCTCTGGTTTGGGTGGTTTCTTTCAATCTGCCAGCTCAGCTGATTCTGAATGGTGGGAGGATTTGTACTGTACTCCACCTTTGAGTGTGAAGGTTCACTTAGAATTTGAGTCCCATCTGAACAAAATGTCCTTTAGAACCCAAGACCGTGGACACTTATGATGCTTCTTGTAAATTACCACCGAAAATTGTGCCCTGACTGCAGCCATCCAGGGCCTTTATGATTGTACTCCAGCCGGATTGCCAAACCTGCATGTGTCTCCAAAGCACCTAAGAATCACACTGAAGTATCAATTCTGGGGTTGATTCTGCTTCAAATGCCCTAAGATTCTGCTTCAGTGGTTTCAGTGCACTTGCATTTGAGAAACGATGGAAGAGGTTTTCGTGCAATTTGTTCCAGCACAGAATTGTCTTTTGGCCCAGGATTTACTCATCTGTTTACGGAAGTCTCTTCAGAAATGTGATACTTCGACATTCAATCTTGTAAATCTTGGATTAAAAATAAGAACAAAAGCCTGAGATAAGTATGGCTTCTGCATAGGGCTGGAGCCTGCGGAAGAAATAACGTAATGATCTGCTATTAAGGCCCCTCTTGGTGGCTCCTGCCTAGTAATTGGTTTTCCATCCACAGACTGGAAGGGGACAGGAGGTAAAGCCATGTAGACTTGATGGAGGAAGTATTGCCTTTATAATATTGTAAATGGTTGTCTTTCAAATCCAGGAAATAGATAAAATGGGATTTTCAGTGAAAGACTATAAAGGCCCCCTATCAGCATCATGTATTTTCATGAGGTGTGGTCCTGGATAAGCAAATAGAATGTATCTACTTAAGTGGGTAGATCTGTTTCTGCTGTTCAGAAACATAGACAAAGGCTTGTATTACTTTGTAGGAAAACATCAAGATATAAAATAATAAGATGAAGGTAGAACTCAGCATCTTCTTTCTAAAGAAGCTTCTTTTTTTCTCTTTCCATTTTTTCAGTTGGTAGTTTTAAATAGGCACAAACAAAACCTTAGGTTTTGATTGTTACAGTCTTAGGGCACTATGCCGTCCTAATCTTTATAGCTCTCTCTAATGTAAGGGCTACTTCGTAATAAACTCTGAACAAATTGAATTAAAATTTAAATTATCATTTTAAAATGCATTGTGTGTTCCAGGTGAGCTATGCAAAATGAGATGCTCTGTTCTTGGTTTAGCAATTAGCAGGGCCTTGTTTTTAGAAGGTCTTTTTTATTTTTTTTATATATTTTTTTAACGTTTAATTTATTTTTGAGACAGAGAGAGAGACAGAGCATGAATGGGGGAGGGTCAGAGAGAGAGGGAGACACAGAATCTGAAACAGGCTCCAGGCTCTGAGCAGTCAGCACAGAGCCCGACGCGGGGCTCGAACTCACGGACCTCGAGATCATGACCTGAGCTGAAGTCGGCTGCTTAACCGACTGAGACACCCAGGCGCCCCTAGAAGGTCTTTTTTAAACGAAACTGTGTGTGTGTGTGTGTGTGTGTGTGTGTGTGTGTGTTTTAAAATGAAACTGAAGTCATTCTGATATTTAAATCAGTGATTACCAAACTAGGGTGAATATCAGAATTACCCGGAGAAGTATTTACAAGCAAAGACTTCTAATTCATGTCACAGAAATTCTGAAAGAATTAAGTGGGTAAGAGAGTCTTGATTTGACCAGCAGCCTAAGTGGTTCTGGAGGCAGGTGTGTCGCCCTCTTTGAAACCCTCAGGTGTAAACTATGTCCTCTGTGGTTGAAGACCTCTCTGCAAGGAGACTCTTGTCTCCATTATGG
Source organism: Panthera leo (assembly GCF_018350215.1). Taxonomy (NCBI): domain Eukaryota; kingdom Metazoa; phylum Chordata; class Mammalia; order Carnivora; family Felidae; genus Panthera; species Panthera leo. The sequence goes on along the minus strand of NC_056685.1, from coordinate 62,374,605 downwards.
ATTTTGTATTACTTTCATAGAAAGTAGCTTTTTTTTAGGAGGTTGCCTGGGGGGCTCAGTCAGTTGAGCCTCTGACTTCAGCTCAGGTCACGATCTCGCGATCTGTGGGTTCTAGCCCGGATGGGGCTCTGTGCTGACAGCTCGGAGTCTGGAGCCTGCTTTGGATTTTGTATTTCCCTCTCTCTCTCTGTCCCTCCCCTGCTTGTGCTCTCTCTCGCGCGCGTGCTCTCTCTCTCTCTCTCTCAAAGATAAGTAAACATTAAAAAAAAGAAAGTAACTTTTTGGGATGAGAGAGGTTATCAAGGCTTTGAGAGTAGTTTTCCCAAGTGAAATGACTCTATGTAATAGTAGTTGACCTAATTTATCTTGGACTCTGGAATGAAGGAGAGAAATACAAGGAAGAAGAAAGGGTGGCAGCCAGAAGGGGCAGCTTATGGAGGTAGCCCACGTTACCTCTAGGTTGTTGGAAATTGTTGGTCTGGATCACTTATTGATACTTCACTATAAGGGGCTCTTGGGTGGCTCAGTTGGTTAAGCTTCTGACTTCAGCTCAGGTCATGATTTCACGGCTCATGGGTTCGAGCCCCACATCAGGCCCTGTGCTGACAGCTTGGAGCCTGCTTCAGATTCTATGTCTCCTTCTGTTTCCCTCCCTCCCCAACTGAGTGAGCGACTGCTCTCTCTCTCTCTCTCTCTCTCTCTCTCTCATAAGTAAATAAACAAACATCTAAAGACACACCAAAAAACTATACAAGTCTTTGGGCATCTGACTCTTGATCTTGGCTTGGGTCGTGATCTCATGGTTCATGAGTTTGAGCCCTTTGTCAGAGCCTGCTTCGAATTCTTTCTCCTCCCTTTGCCCCTACCCCACTCATGCTCTCTCTCTTTCAAAATAAATAAACAGAAAAAAAAATAAATCTACATAGTGTTTCCATTATAATCTTAAATCCCTGAGAAGCTGATAAAAATTGAAGAAACAGTTCTCTTCTTTTTTCCTAACATTAGAACATAAAGACAAAAATTGCTTTTCATAATGAGTAAAATGTCAAGCCTCAGCTTTTTATGTAAGGATTCTATTTCTTGCTGTGTGGTGCTCTGACAAACATTTATATCAGTGCAGTCATCTGTTTACTGTGCTGTAGCTGGGATCACACACTGGTTTTAAGTTTTTGTCAGCCCCGCTTTAACCAAAAGTTAGAGTTTTGGTTGTTTGTTTGTTTGTTTGTGTTATATAAAAACTGAAGTTCCTCTGGGCTTCACTGTTCAAGAAGTAAGTCAGGGTCTCAGGCAGGCTCTTCTCCATGAAACGCCAATATTTGATCCATTATATCTCCCTTCTGTTCTCCCTGTTAATAAAGATGTGCTAATGGAAGACTGTATGATGCAGGGGGGTGGGGGGGGGTGGGGGGGTTCCATGTGAAGTCCCCAAACAGTGTCTTGTGTATAGGCTCTGCTGTGGGGTTGCTGCAGGACACTGAACAAGTCACAGCCTCCTTTAGGCTGTTTCCCAACTGCAAAAAACGAGGGTAATACCCACTTCATAGAGATTGTGTTGGGATCAGCTAATCCTTATATGCAAATACTTTGAGAACTAGAAAATGCTGTACATGTTTAAGGGAGTTTTAATGCTATTGGATGTGGTTCATTAGTATACCAACAGAATTCTTGTATGGAAATCTGGAAATCTATGCCTGCTGCATAGTAAGCAGTTAGTACATGTTTGCTCAGTGGAAGGCAAACCTGTGCTCGATGAGAGAAAGCATGTTGGTTTGAAATAAAGGTGTTTGTTAAATGCTTTACAGAAAGAAACAGACCTTAGGTAAGAAATGAACCAAGTATTTATTTTGCAGAAGGTGTTATTTACTTCTTTTAAATGGGTGTACGGGTTAGAAGTTGTTGCTGACAGTTTTACATGTTGAAATTCATTTTTTCTATCCTGATGAAGCTGTCTCTGCTAATAAGAAAACTGTATTAATGGCACATTAAAAAGGTCAGAGAGACTTAATGACATTTCAGATTCACTGTATCGTTTATCCATGGTAACATGAGTTCTCACTTAAACTATATTCGTTGCAGTTGAATGTAAAATAAGAAAATGTAAGGCTGGCATCTCTTTTTAATGATGCTTCTGTGGCAAAGGAGAGGAGGTGTGTTTAGTCATACATTCCTCACTATTTGATGGTATGCCATGAGCTATGCACTGAGGGGGTAGGGAGACACAAAAGCAGAATCTCCAGTTTGGACCCTTTAGCTACTTACCTGGACAACTAGAAACCCAGCAGGTATCTTTGTAGGACCATAGAAAACTGTGTGGTTGCCTCAGGCCAAAACCAAAAGTATAAAACGGGAATATTTTCAGATTTTTAGGTATTATTTTAATATCAGGTTAATGTTTTAAAACCCACAGAATCCATCCATTTGAAGAGCTAGGTGCAGGAGAAATAGCTACCCACAAGACACAGCCCGGTCCCCCAGGAGCTTCTGCTTTGCTGAGAAGACAGGCACGTGAACAGGCAGTTACCGGGCAGTATGGGGAGTATGTGGGATGGCAGTTTGTGGGAGCACAGAGAGGGACCCACCTGGCCTAGCAGTGGGCTGTGACAGGGCAGGTTTGTCAGAGGACGTGACATCCTCACTGGGACCGGAAGGGTCAGCGGGGGCTGGAGTTCAGCGACTTGTAAGAGTTGGTCCCAGAAGGTGAGGGGAGTTGACAGGCACTGCTCTCAGGACCTGGACACCAGAGAGAGAGCCGTGAAGACTGTAGTGATAAGTGTGTGAGGACAGGAGAAAAGGAGAAGGGGCTGCCCTTTTGACCATACTCCAGCCTCAGTTCCGAACGGGTGCAAGAAGCCCTCATGTGACAGAGGGAAGCAGGGCAGCCGTGAGGAAGGCCTGTGGCCCAAAGGGAGGGTAGGGTGCTGCCCTGCTTTCCCGTATGCACCTGGTTTGGGTTTGTGAGAAGCCTGGTTATACTCTTACTTTCCTGTCTTTAGATTCTTATGCGAATTTAAAAAATAACCCTACCGTAAATTGAGGTGCTTTGATTAGACCATTGGTTCTTTTAATACAGGAGAACTTTAAAAATAAAACACAAGAAGGTATGAGTCATTTGGACCTCTTTTCTGATTCACCATTCGGAAATAGGCTTGCTGTTTCTCTTCCCAGGTGCTGAAGCAACAAGTACTGAGTGGTACTGCTGCTGGGCCTTGGTCCCAGAATGCCTGGAAGGTCCTGGCACCTTCTACTCTGCTGTTACGGAGGAGCAAGGGGATGAGGGGACAAACCACCATCTACATAGTCCATGTTGCTGGGGTTGCCTTGTGGCTTTCTGCCCCAGCCCTGTGTCACAGGGGCCAGGTCCTCCTTCCAGTCACCCTGCCCTTGTCTGTAGATGATTTCCTTGATTTCCTTTTCTTCAGTGTCTTCTGTTTTTGTTCTGTATTTTGGTCTGTGTTATGGCCTTGATCCCTGTTGTTGCACTCATTCTTGTCGCTGAATAGATTTCCTTTGAATGGATATACGACAGTGTATGTATATGTCCATTTTATTGTAGATGGATATCTGGTTATCTCTGGTTTGGGGCTGTTAAGAAGAGTTGCGAGCAATGTAATAAATGTCTTTTGGTCAACATCTGTCTGCAGTGCTATTGGGTATGAACTCTGGAGTAGACTTGGTTGATCATCCGTGCATTTATTATTAGGCTTTCACAAAACTCCCTGCAGTTCTCCAAAGTGGCTTCATCAATTTACAGTAGTTTTTCAAAGTTCCAGTTTCTGCACATCCTCCCCCAACACTGATGTGATATTTTTCATTTTAGACATTTTAGCTGGAATCATTTTATAATTTTTTATATTACACATTTTTAATTCTACTTTAGTGTGACCCATATTCTTTAAAAAAAAGTTTTTTGAATGTCTGTTTATTTTGAGAGAGAGAGAGAGAGAGAGAGAAAGAGAAAGAGAGATCGTGCACAAGTGAGGGAGGGGCAGAGAGAGAGGGAGACACAGAATCTCAAGCAGGCTCTGGGCTCTGAGTTGTCAGCACAGAGCCTGATGTGGGGCTTGAGGCCATGAACCATGAGATCATGATATGAGCTGAAGTCTGACACTTACCTGACTGAGCCACCTAGGAGTCCCAATGTGATCCATATTCTTAACTCTCTGCAGAAAGTGTCATGTTCATTTACAACTTGAAGCCATTTGGTGGCCCTGCCTGGACTCTCTGTCTCCCATCTTTCCACTTATTTAAATTCTCCATAGATTCTAGGATGCCATTTAAAAAAATTTTTTAATGTTTATTTATTTTTGAGAGAGAGACAGAGACAGAGCATTAGTGGGTGAGGGGCAAAGAGCGAGGGAGACACAGAATCCAAAGCAGGTTCCAGGCTCTGAGCTGTCAGCACAGAGCCTGACGCAGGGCTCGAACCCATGAACTGCAAGATCATGACCTAAGCTGAAGTCGGATGCTTAACCTACTGAGCCACCCAGACCCCCTTAGGATGTCATTAATCCTTTGTTTTTCATTAATCTCTCATTTCTTAGAACTCCATTGAAATTGTACCTTTATATTTCACAATTACTCAGCCATGTAACACGTGTTTGCATTCTTACTACCAATGCTGAATGTCCTCCTTTGGAGGGCAGGGGACTAGATCTTATTACCCTTTGGCACCTAGAAAAGTGCACGGAGTAATTAGTCAACATTTATGAAATTCCAGTGAAGATGTCCTGTCTATGGAGAAGGGTGGTACAGGAAGTGGCTTTCTTTGGCTAGTTCTGGAGAAGGTAATAGGTAGGAGAAGATCCTAATGATAATAATAAGCCGGTTATGCCTGAAAAAGGCCTGTTGTTACTGCTGGGGCACAGCAAGACCGTGGAGACCCTTTTGAAGCACCAGGGGTAATTCAAGAGTTGAAAATAGGGGACAGTGTAGGGACAGGTAAGACGGATCACCAAAACCTAGGGCTAGAGGCACAGTCTGGGCAATGAGGGGTATCACTGTGGTGGTAGAGGTGGTTTATACTGACGCTGGTATATCGACAGTGTTAGCCAGTGTCCTTCCCAGGAGGACTCTGTGTATACAGTAGGCACAATGTCCTGTACTTATGAAACAATGGAAGGGCTTTTTTGGTGAATGAGAAAGAAAGATCCTTGGAGCAGTAACATTTTATATAAAACAAGCAAGGGCTGTATATTTGTGCTTGCAATGCATGATTTTTTCATCTGTACCTATCATACACATCTTCCTAGGATAAGGAATTATGTTAGGCTCGTGTTATTTCTTAGCCAAAAAGGTTTTTTCGAAGGCAAAGAACAGATTCCAGGTATGTTTTTGCCCTTGCAACACTCTCATTTTTTTCTTGGTGAAAATGAAGATTTACATTTTCAGGGCCACCCAGTTTCCTTTGGTGCCATTTGATACATGCCAGCTCCCCCAAAGCCTTTTCTTCCCTTTCACATATGTTTCCTGGCTTGCCGATGCAACTACATGACTAAATTGTTCAAGCTGAATCCCTGTGTATTCCATCCATTTTGTTGGCAAGATATTCTAGCGGCTTTCCTCCTGTTAGCAGCATTCGTGGTAGAAGATTGGTGAATAATTCATTTTGGTTTTGCTCCTGCTTTAAAAAAAGAACCCAGCAGGGCAGAGAGATTCAACAGATTATTTCATTTTTAAAATTTTAGCAGAAATAAACAAGATGATTAGTTTAAAATGTAATTCATAGTCAGTGAGTTAAAAGACTTGAGTTGCTGATTACAGCTAGTTCAACTAGCCCCCTAAAATGTAATTAGCTTTTGGCATGATTCCAAATGGCTTCTTTACACTTAAATTTGCAAAAAATTTTCTGACGCTGTTTCAGTATTTCAAATAGTTTTCAAAGAGTTTACTAGCAACATTGATCTGAATTCATATGCACTAGGTGATGTCTCTTGAGTTTCTGGAGACAATACATATGTATTAAAAGGGGTAAGTTAACAGTGTTGACCTTCCTAGTGTTATAGGAGGGTAAGTTGCTTTTAGGTTTGTGGTTTACTTTACTTTTTAAATGTATTTGGGTTGTAGCCTGTGTAAAAATATTTTTTTAAAAAATCCAAGTTACAATACTGAGATTATAACTGAAAAAATATTATTTATTATTTCTTTTCTGTTAATATGGCATTGCAAGTCTAGAAAATATAAGAAACTGGAGACAACTTGCAGGGTAAGACCAAAATGTGAACTTCACAATTTAAATACAAATTTCCACATTAGCATTTACAGTTATTCCTTCAAGCTGCCGTTAGACATAAGAAAGTATTCTTGTTGCAATTCTGTTGCCTTTTTCCACAAGTTAAAAACTAGTTGTTATTATGGATAATATCAAATATGTACAAAAATAGAGCAGAGGGCATAAAGAACCTCTACACACCCATTAACCAGTTTCAACAATCATAACTCATGGCCAGTCTTGCTTTATTCCTACCCCCACCCTCTTCTGTGCCCTTGCCCCCAGTCCTTCGTTTTGAAGCAAATCCCAGGCATCATCTCATTTCATATGGATATATTTTAGTATGGGTTTCTGAAAGGTAAGGATCCTTAAATTATATACCATTATCACACTTTAAAAATTAACAGTGATTCTCTAGTATCATATTTCCAATCAATGCTTCAAGTTTTCCTGCTCATAAGTGGGTATTTTTAGTAATGGTTTGTTTGAGATAGCATCTAAACAATGTCTGCACTTTGTTTGATACATCTCTTATATCTCGTTTAACTTTTTTTTTTTAATGTTTATTTTTGAAAGAGAGAGAGACAAAACATGAGCAGAGGAGGGGCAGAGAGAGAGAGAGAGAGAGAGAGAGAGAGAGAATCCAAAGCAGGCTCCAGGCTCTGAACTGTCAGCACAGAGCCCAATGTGGGGCTCGAACTCATTAACCATGAGATGCGTGAACTGAGCCGAAGTCAGATGCTTAACTGACTAAGCCACCCAGAATCCCTCTTATGTCTCATTTAACTTACAGATGCCCTCTTCTTTCTTCCCTCCTTCCCCCCACCCCTGCCCCTACTACAATATATTTGTTGAAGAACCTGACATCATTTGTTTTGTAGAATGCCAACTTTCTGGATTTGTCACATTGCAGCCCTGTGGCATTACGTAACATGTTCTGGTGTTCTTTGTATTTGATGTAAACTGGTAATAAAGGGCTTGCTCAAGTTTAATTTTCTTTTCTTTCTTTCTTTCTTTCTTTCTTTCTTTCTTTCTTTCTTTCTTTCTTTTTAGACAAGAGTACTTCATAGGTAGTGACATATGTATTCATCAGGAGGACATCTGGATGTTAATCTCCCTCTCTATGATGTTAAAATTGGTTAGTCAGCTTTAGGCACCTCATTTATCCTGATCCATCCATTATGAAGTATCCTATCAGCTCATCACCTAATAATTTTAGCAGCCATTTATAATCATTGCTGCTAATTATTATATCAAGCAAGAGAGATACCATTTTTAAAAGTAATTTTTAAGACCTGGAGAGTAACTGAATGACAAAATGTTGTGATTTTCCTAAGTTTGATGGTTCTGCCTTCTCTTTTAAAACCAAGTCACAGAGAATCTTTCCTAAAGTAAGAAGTAGATTGCATCAGCTTAGAAGCTCTGTGAAAAAACAAAGCCCAAAGTGACCCAATCATCCTCCTGTGGAGTTAGTATTCTCTCAGGAGACAGTTTCTCAGCCCCAAGCCTAAAAGGGATAAGGCAGTATTTTTGTTTTTATTTTTGTCAAATAACAAAGCTTGGACTTCATCAAGCTTTCAGTGTATACTGCGCGATTTGTACGTTAACATTTTATTAAAAATACCAACAGAGAGGAAGGGGTTGGAAAACACCATTGGAATATCCCCACTCTTTCAACCCAGTTCTCTGTTGGGGTTTGAGTGTTGGGGCAATGAGTAAAGCCTCATCCCTGAGCCTCACCTGGCTATCATTGATGACTTTTTTACTGCCAACTTTGGAGGGAAAGGAGGAAAGGGAAGAGGATGAGTTGGCAGGGTCTGAGAAGGCTGTTCCCAACCAGTAGCTACTTGCTGAGAGGAATTCAAGATGAAGTAATCCTCTACTTTGGAAGCTAACTTAGAAGTTATTTGAGCTAATCTCTTTGCTAATCTAAGAATCTCTCCAAGAGTTCAACAACTGACAGAAGACTTACCTTCACATTTTATACTGTTTCAGTGCTCATCTCATTCTGCTTCTTTAATTTTGTATATCTTGTTTTCACTACTGGATTATATATTTTGTGAAGACGAGGAATATATCTAATTATTCTATTTAACCCTATTTAATATAGGGTGTCAAGCAGAAACACAGCGGTTAAAGCAGTGAAAATAGATTTTATTCAGTAACTGCTGACAGCAGAGGAGAGAGCTGAGTGCCATTCTCAGTTGTGCAGAGGTGATTGGGCATTTTAGAGGGAAAGTGAGAGAGCAGGGCAAGCTGGGACTCAGAAGAGGCCAAGAAGTGGAAAATTACAAAGGAATGGTCATCTAAGTGCATTTAGGCTGGCTGTGTCTGCTGGCTGGCAGTTATCCTCTTGCAGACACAAGGAGGCAGGCCCTCTCCTTCCTGATGATTGCATTTTAAAGGAATGGCTCTCAGGTCCTTGAGAAAGACTTGTGAGTGTAGGAGATACGTATTCACAATTGTGAACCCTTTGGAGAAAATGATCTGAGACAGAGAGGTCAGAGGCCTTTCGTCAGGTATCAGCTAGAGCCAATAGTAAATTCTCCCGATGGCATTGAGCTTTCTCAGGCCACGGTTCTAATGGGGGGCAGGGGTCCTCCTGGGATGAGCCTCACGTCGCTAGACGCCACGCTGGAGTTTGGTGTCTCCTGGTGCACAGGTTTGCGTGAAGTTTGTGGTGTGCTGAAAGTTCTGCAGTTCTCAAGGGTCTAGACCACCACTTAATGAGTTTGTGTTGACTGAACACATGTAAATAAATTCAGGTTTTGTTTTTTTTTAATAAATTCACATTTATTTTTATTTTTATTTTTTTTTTAACGTTTATTCATTTTTGAGACAGAGAGAGACAGAGCACGAATGGGGGAGGGTCAGAGAGAGAAGGAGACACAGAATCCGAAACAGGCTCCAGGCTCTGAGCTGTCAGCACAGAGCCTGACGCGGGGCTTGAACTCACGGACCGCGAGATCATGACCTGAGCTGAAGTCGGCCGCTTAACCGACTGAGCCACCCAGGCGCCCCAATAAATTCACATTTAAATCAATTCCATTTCCTCTACCCTGAAAAGGAATGGGGTCAGTTGGAATGCTTTTCACCTTCTCTTAGTGCCTAGACACAGCCAGGAGACCGGAGCACCACCTGCGTTTGTTATCTTCCTTCCTTCCCTGGGTCTAACTGGCCGTTCTCCTTCGCAGGGATGATGGCTGTACTTCCCTTTTCTTGAAGCCTAGCACCTTCACTTATGAATAAGAGACTTCATCTCCCTACCATAGATATTCTGATTTTTTAAAAGAAATAATTCAGTATGGATCAATCTGTTATAAAGATGATGACATATTTTACTACCTACTGCAGTTTTCTGAGCACTTTAAAAAAGGACAGTTTAAATGTCTCTTACCCAGGGAATCATACGCAGCAGGACAGCATTTCTGTCGTAAACTTTCATCAGACTTCTCCTTTTTGGCGTTTATCTCAGGTTGTAATGTATTTATATATATATGATAATTTTTAAATATATGTCATGGAAACTGTCTTTACTTGTTCACTTTTTAAAGACCAGCACCTACCACAGTGCCTGGCACTAGTAAATCGGTTTAAAAATGATCTACTTAATGACTAAATGAACGGCCTTCCACCTTACTTTGTCTTTTCCTGTAAGACCCTGTTGACAGTATACAAATGCTGTTTAATTAAACTTTGGTAAATGAATGTTAGTGACATCTCATGGACCCTGAGTCGTGTTTCAATGATTCTTCTTCTCTTTGTAGGTTCCTTACCTACTCCTACCTCTTGGCCTTCAACGTGTGGCTTCTGCTTGCACCTGTTACCCTGTGCTATGACTGGCAGGTGGGCAGTATTCCCCTGGTAGAGACCATATGGGACACACGGAACTTGGCCACCATCCTTCTGGCAGTTGTGATGACCTTACTGAGCCTTCATTGTTTAGCAGCCTTCAAGGTAATTTTCTTAAGATCCAGATGAACTCTCAGCATTTGAAGACAGATACTCTAAACTTACTTAATAGTGCCTCCCCCCACAGGGGTCTGGGTCTAAACTCAATCTACTCTTTTGTCTAAAAACCTGAAAAATTTAAATTTTTCTAGGTAAGTAATATATGTCTTAAAGACCTTAGTAGACTTAACAGATCATGGCCACCTTAATTATATGATATCTTTTACTGTTCTACCAAGCCTGTAGAAATTGGATCTGAAATTTAATACTTGCAAACAAGAAACTTTTTTCCTGCTATAGTTGACTAATTTTTGAAGTAACTTGTTTGATTTCATGTAATGATAAATGAGATAATGATAATATATTCATAAGTGCTTAAAATATGGTTAAGATGCTACTCCCACTAATGACTGCCTGACTGCCTGAGTTGGTTGGGTGATTCTCACTTCAAAAAAAATGATATAAAGCTGGAAAAAAAATTACCAAATGCAACCGTTTCAAAAATGACCAAAGACAGCGACTGCCTTAGTTGGTTGGGTGATTCTCACTTCAAAAAAAATGATATAAAGCTGGAAAAAAAATTACCAAATGCAACCGTTTCAAAAATGACCAAAGACAGCAAAGAACTTGAAAATGTTTACTTATGAAAAACTGCTACTGCATTGGATGAGATGCTTCTTGCCCAAGGGTCTTCCCATCCCCACCCTACTCCGTTCCACACACACCCCCACCAGCTGGTGTGAAAGAAACCAGAAATTTACTGGTTAGAGGTGGCTGATTTGGTTTGGGAGCATAGCACAGCAGCAGAAAACTTAAGGGGGACTTTTGGAAACAAGAGAGCTATAGAAGGGCTGAGGTAATATACTCTGCATGCATTCGTGGCTGGCTGCTAAACAACGTGGGCCTCCCCAGGGAGCACAAGCAAAATTGAAAGCCTGGGGAGACTTATTTATTTGCTGCAAATTTGAATGAATTTTTTAACCCATACACGGGTTGGTCAGCAGAGAGGGAAGCTTCATTGGCCTGAATTGTCACTGTATAACCTCTGTTGAAATCACTGGCTGATCAAAAAGCTGTGTAGGCACAAGAGAGATTCCCCCAGAGATTCGGGCAAAAGAAAAAATAAAAAACTGAGCAAAAATTTCAGCTCTCTGCAGAGGAAGTAGATTTTTCATTTTGAGTCTAGGCAAATTCATTATATATTAAAACAGTAAAACCAGCAGATTTCAGTCGAACAGAATGGAATATAGAGTCACTACAATGTATGACACACAATGCCTCGCTGTTTTTTTTTTTTTTTTTTTTTTTTTTTTTATCAGAGTCTGGACATGTAAAGGAGCAGGAGAGTGTGACTCAAACTTGGGGTGGGGGGTGCTGGGAATAGTAAGTAGAAAACAGAATAGAATTGAGAATCCAAAGATAAGCTCACATTTACATGCTCTTGATTTTTGACAAAGTGACCAAGATAATTCAATGGGGAAAGGGTAGTCTTTTAAATAATAAGTACTGAAATAATGGAATATCAATAAGGAAAAAAATGTGACATTAACCCTTCCCTCATACTGTATACCTATAAATGAATTCTAAATGGCTCGTGGTCTTAAACAAAAGAGTTAAATAATACCAAAAATTCTAAAAGGAAATAGGAGAAAAATCTTTGCAGACTGGGGTTAAGCAAAGATTTCTTAGGACACGTAAAGTACAGACTATGAAAGAAAAAGATGACAAATTGAACATCATTAGAATTAAAAATTTTGCTCATCAAAAGATAATGTTAAGTCACTCAAAAGACAAGTCACATTGGGAGAAAGTGTTTGCAAAACATATCTACGAAGGACTTGGATCTGGGATATTTAAAGAGCTCTTAAAATTTAGAAATAAGACAAATAACTCATTAAAAATAGGCAAAAGATTCAGAATCTTCACAGAAAAAGGTATGCAAAGGTTAATAAACATACAGAAAGATGCTTAGCATTATTGGTCATTAGGGAAATGCTAATTAAAGCCACAAAAAGATACCACTGCATATCCACTAGAATGACTGCAATTAAAAAGATTTATGAGACTATGGGAGGGAGGGGAGGGTGGGTGATGGGTATTGAGGAGGGCACCTTTTGGGATGAGCACTGGGTGTTGTATGGAAACCAATTTGACAATAAATTTCATATATTAAAAAAAAAAAAAAAAAAGATTTATGAGACTAAGTGTTGGCCAGAATGTGGGTCAACTGGAACCCTCATTCTGATGAGGAAAATGTTGGCAGTTTCTTAAAGAGTTAAATATGAAGCTAAGCAATTCTCCTCAAAGAAAGATAGAAAGAGGTCCATATGAGTCTTGTAAGTAAGTATTCATAATAGCTGAAAAATGGAAACAATCCAGTGGATCTCAAAATGTAAATGGGTAAACTTAATATAGTAAGTTATTCAGAAATGTAAAGGAACAAATAATTTACTTATACATAAAAAAACATATGTGAACCTCAAACATATCTTAGTAAATAAAAGAAGCCAGACAGGAGTGCCTGGCTGGCTCAGTCTGTGGAGCATGTGACTCTAGATCTTGGGGTTGTGAGTTTGAGCCCCACATCAGGTGCAGAGTTTACTTAAAAATAAAATAGTAAAAAAAGAAAAGTCAGACCTATAAAACTACTACTGTAAGATTCCGTTCATACAAAATGTCTGTCATTGTAATTCTACCTTTTCTAGAATTGCCTAGAAATGCCTAGAGAAGGCAGAATTATGACAAAATATGTGAGAATGGGAACTGAAAAGATGTGCAGAGGGGGATGTGGCTGTAAAAAGACTTAAGGGGACTTTTTAGGATACTGATTGCTTTTTAAAAATTTGATTGTGATGGTAGTTGCTAAACGACCTATGTTCACCAAAACTCCCCAAAATAAATATACATGCAAAATGGGTGAATTCTGTTGTATGTGGACTATATGTCAATAAAGCTATGTTTTTTAAAAAGATTAAAATGTTACAAACATCAAAAGCAGGAATGAATACAGGACTATTGAATATAAAACACAAACACATGATCCTGAAAATTTGATGAAAAATATGTTTGAATATTAAAACTTTTTTTATATTAAGGAGAAATTCACACAACACACAGTTAACCATTTTTAAGTGTATAATTTAGTGGTACTTAATGTATTCATCATGTTGTGTAACTATCAGTTCTCCCTAATTTCTTTTTTTTAAATAAGTTTATTTATTTATTTTGAGAGAGACAGACAGTGCGAGTGGGGGAGGGGCAGAGAGAGAGGGAGAGAGAGAGAATCCCAAACAGGCCCCACGCTGCCAGTGCAGAGCCCAACCCAGGGCTTGAACTCAAGAAACCTCCACCTCGGCTCATGACCTGAGCCAAAACCAAGAGTCAGACTCCCAACCAACTGAGCTACCCAGGTGCCTCCTGCTCTCTCTAATTTCAAAACGTTTTCATTACTTCACTAAAAGCACCAATCACTCCTAACTCTCCCCTTCTTATCCCATGGTGAACTCTGATCTGCTTTCTGTCACAATGGATTGGCCCATTCTGGATATATCGTGTAAAAAGAATTATACAATATGTGACCTTCACTTTGCATAGTATTTTGAAGTTCATCCAAGTTGTGGCATATACCAATACTTAGTTCCTTTTAATTGCTGAATAATATTCCATTGGCTATATATACACCACAAATTGTTTATCCATTCATCTGTTGATGGACATTCAGGTTGTTTTCACCTTTTGGCTATTATGAGCATTGCTGTATTACAACATTTGTGTACAGGTTTCTGTGTGGACATTATGTCTTCATTTCTCTTAGATATGTACCTAAGAATGAAATTGCTAGGTCATATGGTAATTATGTACTTAACTTTTTGAGGAACTATTTTTCATAGTGGCTGCACCATTTAATTTCCTACCTGGATTAATGGAACAAATGGTTCCTACATATCCATGCTTGTTATTTTCCATTACTTTGTTTAAAGGCATCCTAGTGGGTAAGAAGAGATATATCTTTATGGTTTTGATTTGAATTTCTTTAATGGCCAATGATGAACATCTTTTCATGTGCTTATTGGCCATCTGTGTATCTTTGGAGATATATCTATGCAAGTCCTTTGCTTGTTTTTCAGTTGGGTTGTCTTTTTGTTGTTGAGTTGTAAGAGTTTTTTATATATTTAGGATATTAAATCCCCAACAGCTAAATGATCTGCACATATTTTCTCCCATTCTCTAGATTGTCTTTTCACAGTCTCAGTAGTGTCCTTTAATGCACACAAGTTTTTAATAATGTCCAATTTCTTTTCTTTTTTTTCCTTCTCCCTCTCCCTCTCTCTCTCTCTCTCTCTCTCTCTCTCTCTCTCCCCCCCTCTTCCTCTCCCTCCCCCTTCTTCTTCTCCTTCTTCTTCTCCTCCTCCTCCTCCTCCTCCTTCCCGTCCTTCTCTTCCTTCTCTTCCTTCTCCTTGTTACTGATTGCTTTTGTTGTCAAACCTAAGAATCCGTTGCCAAAGCTGAAGTCATAAAGATTTATGACTCTATTTAATATAAGAATTTTATAGTTTTAGCTCTTATATTTGGGTCCTTGATCCCTTTTGAGTTAATTTTTTTATATGTAGTGGGATGGGAATTGAGCTTCATTTTTTTTTTGCTGGTAGTTATCCACTTATCTCTGCAAGAAACTCTTTTCCCCCCAAACACCTTACCTAAAGTAATCCACTTCCTAATCATTTTGTAAATCAAGTTGATAAAGCAAGTATGGTATGAATAACTATCCTCAAGAAACTCTAGCATGCCAATTAGTTACATAAACTTGAGCTCAAATTTCACCTTCTTGGTAAGGCCTACCATATGTACTCTATTTAAAATGCAATCATATACCCTCCACTCTTCTCTCTTTTAACTTTTTTCTTCACTATACTTCCAATTTCTAAAATGCTGTATAACTTTGTTATTTTATGTAACGTCTCTTTCCAACTCGAACGTAAGCCCCATGAGGACAGAGATTTTTTTTTCTCTTTTGTTCACTGCCACATTTCTAGCATCAAGAGCTTGCCACATCCAATATTTATCACCTAAATTTTCTTGTTTTTGCTCAGTATATATCATCTAAATGAATAAAACTATAAAGAGTTAGCAACTCTGTTCAATTATATTTTGGAATGCAGAACTTTTTTTTAAAGGCTATAAAAGGACGACACACAATATGAGTATGAACTGTTTGGGGTCATGATGAGGTTTGTTTTATTAGAATCTGGCCTTAGCTCATAGTTTGACATGCCTGCCATATTGTTATTGATGTACAGGAGAAAATGTAGTAGAGCACTGGCTTGGTGTGTCAGTAAGGGTTTTCTCCCAACTGATTAAAGGTAGTATTGAGTATTCGTAGGCTGTCATCTTGGTCAGGTGTATTAAATATGAACCTCCATGATGACAATGGACCCCACACACAGGCGAGCCTTGGCCCTCTCGAGAGTGTCTTTGATAACAAAATGAATGAATGGAAACTTCTTTGGAAGGCTATTAATCCTTTTCTTTCATGGAATTTGTTCCAAAATCCCTTTAATGCATCCGGAAAAAAAAATTAGCAAAGCATTCCAGCTGTGGAAATAGTAAGACTTAGCTCTTTGATGGTGGCTTTCATCTTGAAAGTTCTTTGCAAACATTAACTGAAGCTTCTAGCAATTCTTGGAGGCCACTACACTTTGTACATTTTCTTCTTTCATAGTTCATACACAGAGGTTTAGCATCTAGCTCATATTTGTGCTCTGTTCTTGATCTGCTTACACACTAGAAAGTCTTAAAAGTCAAATTCTTATGCTAGTTAGTAAATAACCTCTTAAAATGGGGATAATGCTAGTTTTTCAATGTGGTGATCAGTTACTAAGGACATGATCTTCAGAGCTCTGACTCCAAGACAATAAACAGTAGGATTAAGCTTTTATGAAAATAGAAGTCCTGTTTTATGGATGTTTTCCTGTGCTAAAAGAAAACAATGGATAAAATGTTTGTAATAATGGCAGCAAAAGAAACATGGCATTTTCCATCCAGAGTATTCCCAACTGATATGTGTATTGCATCTCTATGTGGCGGGGGTTGAAATTATTTTCAGTGTTCTTAAATTTTGAGGTAGTGAGGCCATATAATATATTACTGGTGTGTGTGGCAGGGGCGGGGGAAACATTGGATAAAGAGGCCTAGACATTGAGTCCAGGAAATCGTGGACATTTTTTTTGTTTTGTTTTGTTTAATTTTCACCTCTAATTCTCAATTGTACAACAGACACCCTGGCTTGTATTCAGGGAGAATATTTTCTTTTCTTTTCTTTTCTTTTCTTTTCTTTTCTTTTCTTTCTTTCTTTTTTTTTTTTTAGGGAGAATATTTTCTATTTAGCTTCACAAATTTAATTCTCTTAATGTTGATTGAGTAACTGTTAGTAGGATTAGAGCAGTAACAGAACAAAGATCTTGTCTACTTAGAGCTTATATTTAAATACTTAAAATATGTCACTCTTTGCGAGGTGTTGATAAGCATTCTGAATGAGGTCAGGGCTGGCGTCTCAGATAAAGTGACATTTCAACAGAGACATGAAGAAAGTAAAAGAGTGAGCCATGTGGCTATTTAGGGAAAAGCATTTCAAATAGAGGGAAAGCAAGTGCCAAGGTCCTGTGGCAGGAAGAGTCCTGGAGCGTTCACAGAACAGCCAATTAAGCTGACACGGGTGGCACAGAGTGGGCCAAACGTAGAGCCAAATGAAATGATGCCAAAGAGGTGATGGAGTGTGTGTGTGTGTACATAGGATTCAGCCTCTATCTTTTAAGTCTCTGACTACTTTCTCCTCTCCTGCTGTGCTTCTTCTACTTGGCCTGTGGCTATGTTGACAGTCAGGTGGGTTTTGTCTGGTTTTCTTCTTCTGTCATCCTACTTCGTTGTTAACCAGGGTTCTGGAGGAGGGGGGCGTAATCTACCCTGTTACAGTTATATTGACACTTATTTGACGATTTTAACCATTGACTTTACAAAGCTAAAAATTAACACTTGTAATGAATAAAACAGCAGGTGTGTTACTTCCCAATCCCCACCCACCCTGCTCCCCAATCCCACCCTCTATAGGCCTTCTTTGAACATTTTGTTCTTGTACATTTTTACACTTGCTGAAAACAAAAACAAATTCTTTATGCAAGTAAGTTAAGTCATATGCCATTACAGATTGCAGACTCTTCCAGGCCACCTCCACACGCAGTCGGGAGTATTCCTGCAGGAAGCAGCTCGAAGAGTAGATGTTCGACTTCTGACACACTCTTGTCTACTACTGAGTGGGAGGGCTAGGACACAGAAGCTAAAGCTAAGCTTTCTTTCTGTAGCAGTAACAGCGGGATGAATTTAGAGATTGTTTCTAATCTGCTCTGATTTCATGGCATAAGACATACCAAGTACATATTTCACTGTACTCAAGGAGTAGTTTATTATTTATCATAAAAGAATATACTTGGCATCTTTGCAAATTTAAATGTAGAATTTGCCGTATTCTGTGCCTCCCCTCCATCTCCGCCTCCCATTCACACCCTTTATTCACCAAAAATGCATTTGAACTTACATTACATGACGTACAGAACAATCTACAAATTCATTATTGCATTGAATTCTTTTTAACAGTGAACTTTAAAGTGAACTAATTTGCTCTTACTCTTTGTGTTGAGGGTAATCACTCTGTTGGGAAGTATGTATAGTAGAGAAAGAGTGTTTAAACCATGAAGGCTTATTATTCTGTTCTTTTTTTGTGTGTGATGAATAGTGACTGTTTATGCACCAGGAGAACCATAGGCTGAAAATGCACCTAGGTTTTTCATTATTCCTCTTACAGACTATATGTTAGACTGTTGACTTGCAATAGTGATGTATATCTGGAAAGCAGCCCGTGTAATTTGGATTGTTTAAAGGAATCAATACTGTTGGTCCTACTCTTTAGAGTTGCCCTTTTCCCCTGCTCTCTAATGTGATTTCCCTGCATTACAGAGGAAATATCACTAAATCATATTTAAGAGTAATTTATTTGTTATTGATTCTTCATTACATTCTCACAGGGTGTCTAGACATTTTAAGCTATTTTAAATATCTTTTATAATCTTGTGGCAGACTTGTAAAAGTAAAACCTGAAGAAAAAAGAGAGAATTTAGTGATACCTGACTTTCCCATAATGACCTCAACCATGAGATGCCTTTAAGAATGGACATTAGACAGTGGAGGTCCCCTCTTCCAGGTATGTGGCTTTCAGGGCTGTGTTTTCGTTTATTTGTTCTGTTTGTTTCATTTTTAGTAGAGGTCACAGTTTTTGTCCCAGTCTGTCTATTCCCAGTCTTACACATCATTCCCTTGCAACCAACATAAATCATAGGCCATATCTCTGAGTCCTGGAAAACAAGTAAAATTCCTTTAAAAAATTTTTTTTTATGTTTATTTTTTTTGAGAGAGAGAGAGCAAGTGAGCTCAAGCAGGGGAGGGGAAGAGAGAGACAGAGACACAGGATCTGAAGCAGGCTCTAGACTCTGGGCCATCAGCGCAGAGCCTGATGCGGGGCTCGAACTCATGAACAGTGAGATCATGACCTGAGCCAAAGTCAACCACTTAACTGACT
This sequence comes from Panthera leo, assembly GCF_018350215.1. Lineage (NCBI taxonomy): Eukaryota > Metazoa > Chordata > Mammalia > Carnivora > Felidae > Panthera > Panthera leo. The sequence continues at coordinate 62,355,820 of NC_056685.1, read as the reverse complement.
GAGCCACCCAGGGGCCTCAAAACAAGTCAAATTCTTAAGTCTACATGGGGACAAATCTATAGCCTGGCCAGTGGAGGTGACCTCCAGTGACAGCTTGGTAGAAATGGGGGGGCATCTCTTCATCTACAGAGGTGGCTATGTTTATCTCGGGACCGCCCTTCATGCCTGTCCCCCAGCCTTGCCCTTGATTAACCTCTGTGCTAGTCTGTATCACAACCTCCATCAACATTCTCAATAACATAACAGATAGATATCCAATGGACAAACAGATTGTGAGCCTTAGATCTTTCATTGAAATGCCCACGCATCTCAACAAAGAGGTAAGATTAGAATAAGAACCGCTTTTGGAGAGTGATTATTTACTCATTGACATTCTTACCTTTTTTCAGAAAGAACTGAAGCAGCTTATAATTACAGTACAGTGGAGTAGACCAGGAGATGGAAAAACTGTTGTGTGTTTGTGTGTGAAAAGAACTGAATTGTAAATATTAGGAGCTTCACTGTCCATCACAACTATTCACCTCTGCCACTGTGGACTGTACCACCACAGACCCATGCAGCTGAACTGAACAAGCTTTCAGATTTCTGGATATTGTTTTGCATTTAGTTCAGCCGGATAATAGGTTAAATTATCATGGTGCATGGGTCACTGTGGAACAACTCTTTTAAATTCCAGAGTAGCCATTATGAAACCTGGTAAAATAAGCATCTTGTTTTAATATGTCAAGTGGTAAAATAAAATTGAACTTGAGGAATGAAGATTGCATTTAATGGTGAATGGCTCTGAGCCATGATTGATTTTTTTTTTTTTTTTCCTTCTGGCCTACAGTTCTCTTTTCTGTTCCCATTTTCTGCAGACTACCATGTTCTCCATCCTTTTCTATCCTCAATTCATGAAAATCCTCTTCATACTATTATAGATCCAGTCTTTCTAGCCCATTTACTACCCATCCAGTGTCCTGCTTTGGGACCATTGCAATCACTGACAGAAATCCTAATGATATCTTGACATGGTCCATCTGTCCCTGACCACCAGTGCCGTGGGAGTAGCCATTGTCTAGGGTATCTCTCTATCTCACATTTGACCAGATCAGTCGATCCAGCTTTTTGTCACTGGTCTCAGCTGGCTTTTCCACCTGCCACTGTTTTACCCATGGTGATAGCATCTTATTCCTTAGTGGCATAGTTTTTCAGGTCAGTGGCTATAGTCAACTTTGGCCCCTTAGGCCATACTCCAAAGCTGAAATTTTTGTTTATATTATTTTTCTGATTAAAATGTGAACATAAGCTTCCTGCTTCATCAGATGTAGTGTTGGAAATTAGAAAAGTTAGATTTGCACCTCACTGTAAGATGGAAATACTGAAAGATCCATTGCAGCTGCCTTTTTCCACATCCTTTTTTTTTTAATCTTTATTTTTGAGAGAGAGAGAGAGAGAGAGAGGCAGACTGTGAGTGGGGGAAGAACAGAGAGAGAGGTGGACACAGAATCTGAAGTGTTCTCCAGGCTCTGAGCTGTCAGCACAGAGCCCGACACGGGCCCCAAACTCACCAACTGTGAGATCGTGACCTGAGCCAAAGTCAGATGCTCAACTGACTGAGCCACCCAAGCGCCCCTTTCCACATCCTTTTATGTCATCACTTTGCTGTATGTGATACAAATTCTGACTTATGTTCCGTCTCTTAATTTCTGTTTGGTAGTCTACTTGCAATGCATGACTGTCATCCTCAAATGGGAGCCAGTCCCTTTCATATTGGAGGCAGCCCAGGTATGCACATGGGAGAAAGCTGCTCTGAGTTCTAGATCAAGGGTTTCTGAGACTGGGAGGAGGGAGTCTGGAGTAGAGTGATTAGCAGCACTCACCTGAATCTAAGGCCAGGCTCTCCACTGACCAACTGGGTGGGCTCACCTCATCCAGCCATGTTCCTACATCATGGTGTAGGGTCATTGTGTAGTTAACCGGAGCACGCCACATAAGATATTTGGCACAGTGGCGGGCACATGGGAAACCCAGAATACCTCTCAGCTGTCCTTGTAGTCCTTGTCGTCGTCATCGTCATCATCATCATCACCACCACCATCATGAAATTGTCACAGATTAAAGTCAGAAGCACAGTTAGGTCTCTCATCTTTATTTGTAAGAATAATCATAAAAACTAAAACCAAAAACCAAATAAACATAATCCAGCTGGACTGACTTTTTGATTCTGTATATTTCAATATACAGTCATGCTTTTCACGATAAAAAAAAAATACTTGTAATGCTACTGAAGATTAATCTCCCACCACCCCCACCCCCCGCCCACCAAACCTCGTTTTATCCCCCCTCCTATGTAACAGAGATTAAATTCTTGACCTAAGAGCTAATGGTAGAAACATACTAGTTTTTACTAGTATGTTTACTAGTAAACATACAAGTTTTTAATGCTTCAGCATCTTTTGGAATTTGTAAGTAGGTATGTTGAAATGTAACAGAAGGGCAGAATCCTAACATAAAACAACGCTTAGTAAAAATAATAATAATAATAATAATAATAATAATAATAATAATAAATGAATGTTTATTAAGGGAAGAAAATCGTGGCAAATATCACTGACCTATTTGTAAGTGAATATTGGAGTTATCATCTAAACGTCCAAACTATAGAGATAGAGTGGATGTCCTTAAAGGTTTTTGAGAGTTTAGTAAAATAGACAGGATATAAGAAAGAAATCATTTTCTTTTATTGTTGCTGTTCTTCAAACCTTTTCCTGTCATTGCTGGATTTCTCCATTCCATTCGGTGGTGACCATTGGAGCAAAATAGACACTAGAAATGCACCTTTTTATTCAGTGGCTACTTAAAAATCAGAGGCCCTTGAGCAAAGTCTTCCCCAGGCATTCCTTTCTGTCCATTATTAATAAGTCACGTGTGAAGTCGTTCTCCTTGTACAGGATCGGAACCTTATACAAATCCTTCTTTCTCATGTTCTATGTAATGTACCTGGGGTGCTCTGCTTGGCTTTTGATCTAGGCCTGGTAGGAGTTTTTCCACATCATTAAATAATTTGTTTTATTCTTTGCCTTCACCAGGCAATTATGTTTTCACAAGCCACACTCTTTAATAAGAAAATGGCTTACCTACCCTTTTGATGTTTATACCTCAGTTGGAAGAGTCACTGGATTTATTAATGGAAGAGTTAGATAGTTGCATAATGGAAAAAGGAGTTTCAAGCATGTCAGTAACAGCTGTAGTTCTTTTTCTTGAATGTATACTTTATGATTCTTGGCAAGATCTCATAGTTGATGTTGTTATAGGCTTTTACTCAGAATAATTGACACCTTTTGAGTGATAATCTTAACACTTCAAAATTTTTTTTAATTAAAAACATTTTTTAAGCAGGCTCTGCACCCAACGTGGGGCTCAAACTCACAACCCTGAGACTGGGTTGCATGCTCTACTGACTAAGCCAACCAGGCACCCCTATAATCTTAACACTTTTTTAACATGTTAATTTCTCTTAATGATTCATACTCTCATAAAAGCAACTTGTTTCTAGTAAGACTTGCAATGCTTTTGATTGTTTTAAACTTTTACCAAGGTCAAAAGACATTTTTGTAACTCCTAGAGTCATTCTGTCCTTTCTATTTCCATTCAGGACGTGAAATTTCTATTTAAAGGAGCATCGTTTTGTAAGAAAACCATGAAATGTGTAATTAGGACTCTCAGAGATAAAAGGAGCTACAAGTCCCTGTGAACAGAAGGTCCGTTGGAATTTGCCATTGTATTGGAAAATACAAAGGAGGCTGAAGTGATTGATGGCCACATTCTTTTTTTTTAATATGAAATTTTATTGTCAAATTGGTTTCCATACAACACCCAGTGCTCATCCCAACAGGTGCCCTCCTCAATGCCCATTACTCACATTCTTTAGGTGGTTCGCTATCAGTACAATGCCAATAAAGCCTATAAAGTGGTGACAAACACAGCCTGGGGAGAGTAACCCCTTCCCTTCACACAAACCTAGGCATACTTATTTTAACATATGCTTTGCCTAAAGAGGCAGCGCAGAATACCAGAAAGCAAGCATATTTGTAATATGAGCTTAAATATTTATATATTTATGTTGCTGTACATTAAAATGTTGGTGGTAAGGTCTTCAATCTTCTTTTTGAATCTAATAAACATAAATGAAGTAATGTACATGGTACCTGCCGTTGTTCAGGAAGGAAGTGCTATCTATACAAGTGCGTTTCCACACGGATGTCTCAAAGTCAACATTCCAAAATTTAACTCCTGAACTTGCCTATTCATTGCTTCCCTAACGATGTTTGCCATCTCAGTGCATTCTACTAGTTGCCCAAGCCAAAATTCTTGAGGTTTCGTCGTTTCTTCTGTGTGTCTGTCTCTCCAGTATCAGATCCAATCTGTCAATAAATACTGGCAACCATATTTTCACAATACATCTGGAAGTTGACCACTTCTCTCCACCCTCACTGCTGCCATCCTGGTCCAAACCACCACCATCTGTCACCTGGGTTATTGCCAGAACTGCTTCACTGGTCTTCCCTACTTCTACCCTTATGCCGCTGGTCCAGACTTTCTCAACACAGTGAGTGACCAGATGATTCTTTAAAAATGTGAATCAGAGCCTGTCCCTCTTATGCTTAAAATCTTTCAGTGGCTCCTTATTGCTCTCAAAGTAAAAATCATAACCTTTATAACGGCTCTAAAGGTTCTGTGTGCTCTGGCCCCACCTCATCATCTCTCTTGTTCCTTCCCGAACTCTTTTGCTATGAAGTGAGTTTTATGGACTCCTTTAACTCTTGCAAGCCTTTGCTTGGTTGCCAGCTTCTCAATGAGGAATGCCCTCACCACCATGTTTAGAATCACAACCCACTTCTTGCCCACCACATATTGCACACACCCTTTATCAGGCTCTCTTGCTCTCTTTCTTTTTCCCTCCCTAGAAGGGCAGGGATTTTTTTTTGGTCTGTTTTGCCAACTGATGCATTCCAAAGAACCTAGAATAGTGCCTGGAAAATAACCAGGAGATAGAAGTAATTGCTGAATTCTTGAAGCGACTGCTTATAAGCACGATGCCCAAAGAGATTCTAAAAGAGGCGGCAACGGTGTGTATTTGTTGAATGATTGAATAATCAGTGACCATGTTTAACCAAGAGCACCATTGTTGAGGATGGGAAAGTTTTCAAGGATACTTTGACAAGGCAAATGAATTGGGGGAAGTGTCCAATAGTAGCCCTGATGCTCCTGCACTTTCTGTGTCTCTCAGAGGAGGAGGTCAGGGGGTGAGTTGCATGACGACTCACAGTGAGCAGCCATGTATATAGCTATGAGATAGAAATGGGAACTGGGGGCGCCTGGGTGGCGCAGTCGGTTAAGCGTCCGACTTTAGCTCAGGTCACAATCTCGCGGTCCGTGAGTTCGAGCCCCGCGTCGGGCTCTGGGCTGATGGCTCAGGGCCTGGAGCCTGCTTCCGATTCTGTGTCTCCCTCTCTCTCTGCCCCTCCCCCCTTCATGCTCTGTCTCTGTCTCAAAAATAAATAAAAACGTTAAAAAAAAAAAATTAAAAAAAAAAAAAAAAGAAATAGGAACTGGTCTCAAAAGCCAACAAAGCGTTTAGAGATAAGCAGAACAAATTTGTAGGGAATATGTAGATGCAGGAAGGTGCATTCACAGAGGAAAAACCTAGAGGAAAACAGCGAGACAGAATATTAGATATTTAACTTGCCGACCACTCCCTGGTTCCAAACAATATGCTGAATTTGGAGAATAAAGATAGAGTAAAACCCAGTAGCTGCTTGAAGAACTCAGTTTTCTTTATTCCCATTCCATCCCCCCACCTCTGAGAGAATTATTCTTCTAAATACAGATATGATCTAAACATGCCTCTGAGCTGCCGAGAAACCTTTCTGCTCTCAAGACTTATCCTGGTTAGAGCCAGGTGGATGACTTAATACATTTCTTTAAATATATAGTGTTTTTTCTACTCAGAAAATGGCAGTTGGCTATTCTACATTTACCAAAAATGAGTAGCAAAAAAATGTGTCTTGACTGTAGCATAAAGGCCACAGCTGAGATTCAGGGAAAATTTTCTGTTTGCAGACAGCGAGATAGTTTTTGGTACTGCTTATAAAGACTCCAAAGGCATAAACTTTCCTTTTAACTCCATGCTGCATGATCGGTTTATACCACCATTTTTCAAAATAGCATCGTCCAGGTCATTAAGTAAGGTTACTCTAAATAAAGATTCTGCATTTCAGAAGCACTAGGTTTTAAAAAGTTAAACATAGTTCTCTGCTGGAGGACTTCAAAAAGCCTTGACTGTGCTCTAAGCCTTTTGAGTTTCCAAATGTGGGGTACATTGAATGGCATTTCCCAAATTTATTTGAATTTGCTAGCCTTATTAGGGACGTCAAGTGTCAGTGTTCTTGTAATATTCTTTGGGAAGTGTTGGCTTAAATATTTAAGGATAGTTGGATGAGTCAACTTTTAAGAGTCCATTTGTGGGCAGTGTTTGAACGTTTTTTTAAATTTTTGCCTTATTTGTACTTTCAAAAACAATAGCCACCACTACCATAGCATCATCAAAAGAGTTTTCCTGTTTATTATCCCTTTAGGAGTCAATACCACCTGAAAAAAGAATTTCTTTGAAACCATTTCTTTGAGAGTTAGGGTTTACAATCAGTCAACGGCACGTGAAATAAAAGATCGGTGGGATCTTGGCTTTCACTGTATTGAGGCTGTAATTTGAAATGCGTATGTGGGCATTTGATACAACAGTGACTGTGACTGGTGAGGGATGAGAGACACTACAAGGCTATCCATAAAATTTTACAGTTTGGGGAAGCAAGTATCACCTTGATTCGTTGGTATGTTAAGTGGCAGTTTCAAAGGTAAGACCAAAGTGACACCACATATATCTCTCCACATGTGGTTTTTCTTGTATCTGGAGAAAGCTGAAAATTCTGTCTTTACCTGCTTAGGTGTTGATTTACAAGAAGCCACCTGAGACAGTGCTGTGTGTCTTCCCTGAGTAGTTCTTGCCTCAGAATATGGTTCCTTTCATGGGTGGTCCTTGTAGGAGAGCTGGCAGACAAAGGACTTCCTTGAGCTCTATGACAAGCCAGTGTGTGTGACTGTTTCCTAATAAATGGTTGCACTTTTGGCAGAATTTTCTCTAAAACTTGCGTTCACTTTTGTATCCTGTCCGGGTCTAATCACCAGAGGCCACCAGAATTTACAAAAGGACTTGGCGACTTGAAATGGCCAAATTGGCTTCATCAGTTTGTGACTCGGGACTCTGGCATTTGGTATTAAAAAGTGATTAATTAGGAAGAACATTTAGTAATGTCAGGCTCTCTGGCATTGCCTTGAAAATTCTCTCCACTACAGCGTACCACAGTCTCTTTTGATTTGGGTGGCTTTGGCAGTGAACTCTAGTTTTTTGCCTATTACACATTTAGGTCCTCACAATGATGGTGTTTTCACCGGGGAATAATTCCAGGCCAGGGCTTGTTGGAGGAAAACTTGTATTCTTTGTGTTTTTTGTCTAAAACATTTTTCCTATTACCTTGTAAGAATTAACCAAGGAGAAAAAATGGCTCCTAATTAGTGATTATATGGTCAAATTCTTTAATTTTTTTGTTAAGCTTCATATAGATACATTAAACTGCTTCTCCCATATATACTTCGGAGATTTATGTTGTTGTTGCTGTTTGGTGGAAAGCAGTCCTAATGAAACAATAATAATAGGCATCTGAATTTCTGAACTTGGAATTACAACTACACATCTTCCTCAACTTACAATAAATAGACTTGCATCCCGATAAACCTGTTACAAGTTGAAAATATAGGTCGAAATATATCTAACACACCTAACCCATTGGACATCACAGCATAGCCTCACCCACCTTAAGCAGGCTCAGAACACAGAACATAGCTTACAGTTGGGCAAAATCACCTAACTCAAAGCCTATTTTATAATGAAGCATTGAATGTCTCCTGTAACGTATTGAGTACTATACTGAAAGTGAAAGGATGGTTGTGTGGGTGCAGAATGGTTGTCAGTGGATCAGTGGCTTACCCTTGTGGCTGACCCGGAGCTGTAGCTCTGTGCCCAATATCACAGAGAAGACCATACCGTGTATTATGTATTACCAATACCGTGTATTTGTAGCCTGGTAACTGATCCAGATGCAAAATTCAAGGAACGGTTTCTACTGAATGCCTATCACTTTCACATTATCGTAAAGTCTAGAATGGTAAGTGGAACCGTCCGAAGTCAGGGTCCGTCTATATTTAAAACTATTTTAAAACACAGGCTTTGTTTCTATCCTTCATTGCTTTTATTAGTCTATTAAATTTGTCCTTTTAAGCTGTGGTAGGTCGGCTGTTTGAATGCATAGTTAGGGATGAGGGAAGAGCATTATTTAATCATGCCGGTTACTTGGAAAAAGCTTTTCAATGACTTCTGATGAAACAAAATGATCCATCCAGCTTTTATCACTAAATGTTTCAGAAGCAGGAAGTGGGTCTTATCCAGTCAGATACCACCACATATTTTGCTTATAGAAGATACTTTGATTTGGGGATGACTACCTTGATGGATAAGCAGATTCAAATCCACTCCATAATAGTAGTTCCTCTAAGAACTCAATTGTACAAGTAAATCTTACTTTCTTGTTGTTTTTATCTGCTAAGAGAGAAGCCTTCGAAATTTCTTATTACTCCATATTTTATAAACTTGAAGCAAGCCGAATATTTCTCTGTAATTTGTTTGATAAAGTATGGTGAGTTATTTTAAGAAATGCTGCTCTAAAATATTTGGATCTTTATTGTGTGAAACTGTGGGATTTTTGTGGTTTCCTCTTATTTATTTTAGATTGCAGAGGGAAGGTCTGTCTCCTCTGTGACATTCCCAAGTGAGTAGGTGAATCATACTTTTTAGTGAGTGCGACTCACTGTGTGAAAAAGTAAAACACCTTGTCTTTTTCTTAACTAAAAAATAAGTCTATGGCATCCTGCTTTGGAAGATTTTGGCAGAGGAACATCTCCTTAACAGAAGTATTTGAGCAGTAGCTATATGTAGAAAACTACTTCCATCCAGTTCGGCCCAGCATATGTACTTGCCTAGGAACAAAACTATTTATTTGTTTAATTTTAGAGAGAGGGAGAGAGAGCACATGTGTGGGGGAGGGGCAGGGAGAGAGAGAGAGAGAGAGAGAGAGAGAGAGAGAGAGAGAGAGAATCTCAAGCAGGCTTCATGCTCATCTTGGAGACTAATGTGGGGCTCGATCCTATGACCCTGGGAACATGACCTGAGCCTAAATCAAGAGTCGGATGCCTCACTGACAAACCACCCAGCAGCCCCAGAACAAAGCAATTTATGAAAACGCTTCTAATTGATTCTGTGTTTCTGTTTGCTCACACAAGTGAATTCATCAACGCGAATTGAAACAGGTGAAATTCACTCCTGACTTTACTTGCTTGGCTAAATCCATCCTGGTCCCTAACCAAATCCTCACTGAGGGGAGGTTTCATTGTTCCTGTTTCCCTCCCACATCGGGTCACCCTATGGAGTTGCCCAGGATTCTGGGGAGTTACTTGTGTCATCTCCATTTTGCCAGCCAGAGCTGGACATAGAGAACATGACATGAGACCAGGGCCTCCAGGCATCATACTCTCTCTCTCTTCCCCACTTTGTCTGGGCAGGCTCCAGGCACAAGACTGAGCTTCTGTTGATATTTCTGTCTTTGCTTTGCACAGGTATCTTGTGTAGTGCATCACTGACCCTCTGGACAGGGCCCCTCCCCTGAAGCCAGGGGTGTCTGATGGCAATTCAGGTTCCTCTCCCCCTTCTCCTTCCTCCTCAGTGAGCTTCGATCTCAACACATATAAACACACACCCCTCAGAGCAACACCACTGTTGATTTTCCAAATCCTGATTTTTATTTATATATATAAATATATATGTGATAACCACTTATATTATATATAATATATATAATATTTTAACATATTATATAACACATTATAACATTATATATTATAATATATATAATTATATATATAAGTATATATTCAGTATATATATTATATAAGTATATATTATATATATAAGTATATATTATATAAATATATAAGAGTAAGTGGTTATCACGTTGTTATATTCCTGGAAGACTTATGCATAAACAGTTCACAGATAAATGGTTGAATATTAAAAATGGAAGTTTAGAGCAGTAACAAGTTACAGAGCATGTATAGATTTAAAATTTAGAAGGCTTGTCCCACTTAGCTGCCCACTTAGTTTATTCATTGTGCCTCTGTGGTCACTAGAATATGAATGTTCTCTTATTTTCCTTACTAAAGAGGGCAGTTTCATTACATTATTTGATTTCTTATGTCAAAATAAACCATTATTTCCTCCTCAAGACTTCTCAAGTATAAATTTGACTTATAATTCAGTAACCAAGATCAGTCAAATAAATTATGTCTTATTCTGTTGCAGCCGGTAGACATGGGTATGTCCTTTCTTCCAGAGGCTAGCTGGCAGAACGAGTAGACGGACCGCTTGAAACCATTCATTCCAGCCTAAGACTTGACAGGGAACACGTATTCTGTCCACACATCCTGCTGCATTCCTGGAGATTGTAGAACACTGGCATCTGCATTGATCTGGCAAAGTGAATAGTGGTGCCTTCTGTCGCAGGCCTCGGGGTATGATTTTTTAGACTACCCTAGCAGTGCCTTACTTGGTCACCTCCAAATTGCAGGGTCTCATCTGCTGTCAGTGTATTTCTGCTGCAAAACCAGAAGGCAGTGAAAGGCTAAAATCCCCCCACACCCCCAACACACACTTTGGATTCCAAAAACCAGTTGGACTCTGGGAGAGAACAGGCTTTAGAGTGACCCAGACCTCAGTTTGAAACCTTGTTTCTCACTAATTGTATCACCTTAGATCTGTCTTAAGGCCTCTGTGCCTCAATTTCCTTATCTACAAAACTGGGGTTAATTACCTGTGTTCAATATGATCATGCAATTTCAGTGGGGAAATTTCAGCCAAAGGTCTGGCATATGGTTTGTGCTTGAGAGGTACTTGTTTTCCCCATATCCTCTACCATTTGCAACTTACAGGTGCCTTCTCATGCCGCTGCTACATGTCTCCCCATGGATGATAGCACACAGACCATCATTTCTCGGTGTGACCTTTCATCCCTCTACTGTGGCTTTCTAGTGCCTTTTTCATTTCTGTTCAGAACCACAGATAGAGATGAAGAAAGTTCCTTTCTGTGACTTCTCCCATGTCTCCAAAAATTCTTGTAAATTTTCATTCTAATCAGGGAAAGCTTTCCTGAGCAACATTTTCTAATTTACTTAATTCCTTTTTAACTCCTTAGTAATGCGTGATGAAGTGGATGGCAGTTTTTTGCACTAGACCGATATTTACCGATCGTGCCTCTTCTAAAGCGCCTTTGAAATGATTTTTGCTTTTACTTTCCTTTAAACATTTAAAACACATGTATGCAGAACGTACCATCCATTTCCCATAATGTTATGAATTAGTTTATCCTCAATTAGAGTAAGGTAATCTGAGAGTTTCACCCTTCCACCTGATTTAACTTTGAAACGTGCTTGTGTGCTCTTGTGAGATAAGGAATTTCAATCTCAGGAACTAGTGTTGGCAAGGAGGTTAGGACTGTTGATTAAAAACAAATCAGACCAAAAATGGCGCAGAAAAACGAAGTTCAGAACCAAAGACCAGAAATCGAAAATGTCCGTTTATGAATGCTCTGATTTTAATCTGCCTTCGGCTCTGGTCATTAGTGCATCTGGCAGAGCTTCTTAGTGAAGGAAAGCTTGGCGTGGGGAGACTCAGTGTTTAAATTGGCTCAGAGAAGACACGGAGTGTACAGATCTGCTTTTGTCTCTGAGGGGGTATAATTTCTTCATTCATTTCCCCTTTAACAATTTTTCTCCCTGTGCATTTATGAGTACATTTTAGAGCACATGGAAGTGAGGAAATGACATCCCCAGCTCGAGCCAGCGAGAGTGTGGGTTGGCAGGTATGCCATTGAGATCCTGAATCTACGCCATTTTCTGTCCCAGCTCAGCTTATCCCGTTGATCTCAGACTAGGAGAGAAACATCACAAGTGGTGTTTTCCATGCCTACATGTGAGGTGTGAGGGGTGTTCAAGTCATGGGAGGACTGTCCTTCAACCTCTCACAGTGCAGCATTGTGGTCTTTAGATCTAACTCAGGGTCCCAGTTGAAGATATAATCCTAGGGATTTGGCCACTGTGACTGAAGCTCTGAGAATCAGCTTTCAATATTCCTTACTCTCTCTACCTTTAAGACCGCCCCAAGATTCCTCTTGCCTTCTGCATTGTTCTTACGGAGTTTAGATTCTAGGTCTCATCTGAGGTATAACAAGCGGTCTGTTGTATTGGATATCGCAATAGCAGTAAAAATTCTAAAGTTCCTCTTCAACTGTTGAGAGATTGATCTCAATCCCATTTGCCAGATAAAAAGCTCTCTCGGGTTGGTATTTGTCTTTCCTGTTTTTACACAATATTTAAAATCTTCCATAATGTCAGTGGTTTAGCCACAGGCTGGAACGTAATGGAAATATAACAATGTAAGGATGGGACCAAGTCAAGAGTGGGCTGGAGGTGGCTCCTGTCAGCTCACAAAAGCCAGAGTTCTGATCCTTCTTTGGCATCCACAGCTCTGCTTCCATCCCTGCAGCCTCCACTCTGAGCCGATCTGTCAGTCAGTATCCCGGCAGGAAGTACATGGCAAGGCTAACGGGCTGATTGAAGAGTTTACAAAGGGTCCGTTTGTAGTGATAAACGGACCAACATGCAAAGTGACACCTACTAGATGGCCTAAAGAGGCAAAAGAGAAGACTGCCGCCAGGAGGCAAAGGGGTAAGAACTGTAACCACAGAGAGGAACCCCAGGCAGGAGCTGTGCCTGAAGATGGGTGAACTGAGCCACTGCCAGACAGAGGTGGAGGAGGGAGGGGCTGTAAAACTCAAAGGCAAACACAGACAAGACTGAACATCAGGTAGACTTGAGGACGACTCAGGCAGAATAAGTTCAAGGTACGATTGTGCAGAGCTCAGACAGAATCCTCTTGCCCCAAAAAGCCAAGCTCTGTCTTTCTTCTTCTCACTTGACACTTCCCATTCTGGTCTCGAAATCATCCTTTGTGGCTTCTGGGTTAGTGTTTTGGGACCAGTTCTATATTCATTTGATGCAGTCTGTATTATCACCATCCTTGAGAGTGTCTAAGGGCTTTTGTAGATTTAAAGTCCCTGATGTTTTAAATAAACCTAAGCCTCCGATTTGCTCAAGTGGAGACTCACCAATCCATTTCCTGTGGACAGCAGAAGTGTTGGGCCACAAAAGAATTGTTGCAATGTACAAAAGCCGCACAGGGGGAGCCCAGGTTCACAAGTTTTTCAGGAAGAAGATCTGAAGTTGTGTGCAACCTTGAGAAATATTTCTCACAGAAATCATGTAGGAACTCTGGCATTTGTGCTGATTATTGTTATAGCTATTAGTGAAGGGACCAAAGGTCTAAGACATATATATAACGGTTTACAACAGGGGTAGTGAAACCTCCACAGAGTTGTTATAAGGTTAAATCATTATTTAAACTTGCACAAATTTGGGGGCTCCTGAGTAGTGGCTCAGTCAGTTAAGCGTCTGACTTCAGCTCAGGTCATGATCTCACAGTTGGTGGCTTCCAGCCCCGCATCGCGCTCTCTGATGTCAGTGCGGAGCCTGGAGCCTGCTTCGGAACCTCTGTCTCCCTCTCTCTCCGCCCTTCCCTCACTTGTACTCTCTCTATCAAAACTAAAAATAAACATTAAACTTGAACAAATTCGGATTGGTTGCTGTAGGGTTGCAGTTAGGAAGTCACTTGGCCGGATGATGAGCCTAAATCAGTGCCCAGCTCCATAACTGGGAATTTAGGACAAGCCCCTCACAAGATATGAGGCAGTACTACAGGGTCACATAAAACAATAGGGGACTCTAATGGATTAAATAACTTGTCTTCTTCAATTAAAAACAACTTTCACAATGACAGTGATAGTAATATTATTGGATATTTTAATAAGCTAAAGTATTTTAAAAATTAAAATTGAATGTCCGTAAAGTGAAAGATGTTACTTTTCTGGAGCACACAAGTCATATGACCAGGCAAGACAGAGTAGTAATAAGTAGCAGTGAACGGAATCAGAGCAGTGCTGAAGGTGTGCATATATATTTTTTTAATGTTTATTTATATTTGAGAGAGAGAGACAGAACGCGAGCAGGGGAGGGCAGAGAGAGAGGGAGACACAGAATCCGAGACAGGCTTCTTCAGACTCTGAGCTGTCAGCACAGAGCCCGACACAGGGTTTGAACCCACGAACCATGAGATCATGACCTGAGCCGAAGTCCGACACTTAATCGACTAAGTCATCCAGCACCCCAAGGTGTGTGTGTATTTTGATTAAAACACCTCAGTATTGTTGGTCAGTATGGCCAGACCCTTACAAGATGCTCTTGGATGCTCAAAGTCTGAGGACTTTTCACCCCAAATTAATGTTGCAAAAACTGTGTTTCAGAGCGTTACCAAAAGTAAAAGATTTCCTTAGTGGGCAGTCCCCGAAATGGCCGTCGGTGTGCTCAAGAACCCCGACGATGTGTATCCAGCTTTCATCGCTGATCTTTACTATCACAATATATACTTGTTGAATGCCAGTTATGTGTGTGCCAGGTATCTAGGTAACAGATTTAAATGAGATGGTGACCGTCGTCAAGGAATTCGTAGCCTAATGGAAGAAGCAGACCCATAAGCAGAAGGAAAAAGGAGGGCCTCATAAGTATTCAGCCATCTCGGTTGTCAGCTTGGCAAATGCCTTACTCCTGGGGCCGAAGAGGGGAGCTTGACTGTCATCAGCTTCCCTGAAGATTGATAAATTAGATGCAGACAGCTAGAGCTCAGAGCTGCCAAATACATCTTTAGGACTGAAATATAACTGTGCTACACGTAGAACTAGGAGAACATGCTCTCACCCTAAAAGCACTGTAGCATTTTTCTGTAAACTGTAGAGGTGGGAGAAAATATGATAATGATGATGATGATGATGATAATAATTACTATAATGAAGGGGCACCTGGCTGCTTCAGTTGGTAGAGGATGCGACTCTTGATTTTGGGGTTTTAAGTTTGAGCCCCACATTGGGTGTAGAGATTACTTAAAAAAATGGGGGCGCCTCGGTGGCTCAGTCAAGTGTCTGACTCTTGATCTCGGCTCAGGTCATGATCTCGCAGTTCGTGAGTTCCAGCCCCATTGGGGCTCTATGCTAACAGTGCAGAACTGCTTGGGATTCTCCTCCCTCTCTTCTGCCCCTCCCCTGCTTGCATGCGTGCATGTGCTCTCTCTCTCTCAAAATTAACATTAACAAAATAAAAAATTAAACTTGAAAAATCTTTTTAAAAAAATTACCATAATGAGGCCCGTTCTCTGCCTCCCTGGAAGGGGACAGCCTGCAGTAGATGTCTGTTTTGAATGGGGCACAAAGGGGTCTTCTCCTGAATGCTCACCCACACCCTGCTGGCCACAGTGCACAGGTGCGTGTGTGTCCTTACCTGTGACATATGCTTTGAGAACTGAACTGAGAGTGAGAAGGGGAAGAGATAAACAAGAAGCTGCCAGGCTAGGCTACACTTGGATTCTAGAGCGACATTTCCTCTGAGGTCAATTACGGTCCTGAGAAAACCACGGCTCTTGCCTTAGCTGCTTGGTCAGATATGTGGCTGTGCAGATGGCAGTCAGTCAATTCTCTGAGCACCCTAAGAGAGGTGTTGCAAGGTCGTCATCTCTGTGCAGCTCAGGGGCATGCTTCTCCACATTGTCCCAAGGCAGAAAAGAATCAAAGCTAACGTCTGTCATACTGAATCTATCATACATTCTTCCTCCAGATGCCATGGGTATCAATATGCTTTCTGTTGTTTTACTGATCATCAAATTAAAGCTCAAAGAAATAAATTTCTGGGGCGCCTGGGTGGCTTGGTCGGTTAAGCGTCCGACTTCGGCTCAGGTCATGATCTCACGGTCCGTGAGTTTGAGCCCTGCGTCGGGCTCTGTGCTGACAGCTCAGAGCCTGGAGCCTGTTTCAGATTCTGTGTCTCCCTCTCTCTCTGCCCCTCCCCTGTTCATGCTCTGTCTCTAAAATAAATGAACGTTAAAAAATTTTTTTTTAATTTTAAAAAAAAGAAATAAATTTCTCTGAAGTTGGACAGTTAATTGGACAAATAATGTGTATTATCAATGGCCATATTATTAGCCCTTTTAATCCTGTCTTTTCATGCCCTACTGTAATTTGAATAAGTAAATTTCCATTTGCCTCTATTTTAGAAGTGGAATGCACTTTGTGTACTTTGGAAAGTGCCACAGAGTTTCTCTCCCCCCCCCCCACTCATATTTTGTTTGAGTTTCATCTGAATCTATTAGGCTAAAACAAGCTTTAAATTATTTAGCCAATTTTGTCACATCTGTAATCCACAAGATACAAAATTGGATTCCCTCCCAGTCTTTTTCATTCTAGGAAATTCAGCCACGTCCATGACATTTTCCCCCCACTTTACAACTTTCTGCTTGGTTGATTGACTTGCAGTTTAAAGAAATACGTTTCTGAATATTCTCTCTCTCTTGTCTGAATGCCAAAGAGGCTTAAAGACAAAGGGCATTATGGTCAATTTAATTTGAGAATAAAGAGTTTTTCGTGAATATTATTTTTCTCAAGACAAAATAAAATAATAAAACTTTATTGAGGTTGGGTGCTGTCTTCAACTGAATGTTTTGAAAACAGAAAAGCCCCCTGTAGGACCAGCCCCCCCTACCAGCAGTATGGAGCCGTGGCCTCTGAGCTCACAACTCACACCTCCGATGATGTGGGGTTCCGTTCACTAAGGGATATTCCGGATGATCCAGCCCACTGAGCCATAAGCCTCACGTGTCTCATTTTACAGTCTCGGGGTGAAAGGGCTGACACCCTGCTCAGGGTGACTCATGGTGTGTTGGTGGCAGGGCCACAACTTGAATCTAGACATCAGCTCCTGGACATGGACTTAATTGCTTGTCTTTCTGTCACCCACCAACATGTCTAGTCTTTTCCTTGTTTTGTACATGCTACATCTTCTCCCTGGAGTGTGCCCACCTGTGACCTGCCCTCCCATCCCAGCCACAACCACATTTGTCTGCCTCGTAAGCATGCATTCCTTTTTTAAATTCAGATCATCACCTCATCAAGATGCTCTGTCTACCCTCTCCCCTTCTCGCATCCAGTTTCTCTCTTGTCCAGTATGTTTATCCATTCGCTGATTTATTCAGCAAATATTTCTAAGCACCCATTAAGTGCCAGGCACTGAGCTAAGCACAGGTCGTGCACCAGTGAACACAGCCGACCAGCTCCCTGCCCTCATGGCTCATAGTCTGCTGGGGAAGACAGACATTAAAGACAGTAAACACGGAGATAAATGTGTAATTACAGCTGGGATGATGGCCATGAAGGAAATAAAGATGCACTTGGGGCCTGAAGAGCCCGGTGGGGGAACAACGAATACATGGGGTTGTGGGTTTTCAGTGTGCAAGTCAGTCTTTCAGAGGAGGCTAGGGACTCTTCCACTCTCCCCTCTCATCTCCCTGTGCCCAGGAGTCCAGAGCTCTGCAGGGGGTGGGGAGTGTGGTGGGAAGGTGGTCCTTCCCCCCTGCAGGGCTGGGAGAAGAGTGGGGGGGGTAAGACTTGGTGTCTGCCATCTCCTGACACCTGCCTCCTCCCAACCTCGGCGCTCCCGAAGCCCTGGGAATTCTGTGAGTAAGGGACACAAGCATGCCCACCACAGTGAGGAGGGCAGCCTTTGCTCAGGCAAGAAGGTGTGACACCGGGGATGTGGAAGTGATGCCTCCCTCAAGGTTATCCCAGGGGGACTGTTTTCTGATAACCTTGAAGAGGGGCAGGGAGGTGACTTATTGGCTGTAACACTATCCAGGGACATGGATGATGGCCTGGTTGGAGTTCTGTTTATACTCTTTTCTTCATAATTCTATAGGATTAATAAATAGAGCATACTAAATTCTCTGGAAATTTCTGTGGGACAATATGTGAATTCTTTTGTAAAAAAATATTTCAGCTTTTGACAGGTTTGAAAGAAGTATTCAACTATAGCTAAAAAATAAAAGTGCATCTATAAAAATAGAACACCAGTTCTGTACTCAGTAATTTGCGGGGAGTTCATTAAGGGCACTGGACAAGACACTCATTCTCTGGGATTCATTTTCAATTTTAGCAAGAAATACGTGCTTTTGATGTCACAGGATTCTTATGTTGGTTCTTTTTTAAATTATGTAAACTTTAAGTTCTTGAGACGAAATGTACTTTGTAAACTCAAAGTGTAATCTAAACTAAAAAAATAGGTTGCAGCTTTTCAATATAATGAACTTGCTACTTTCCTCACCTATTTTTTCCCTCAATTTTAGATGTTCCGAGAAAATATAACATCCTGTTGCATCCATTTCAGTTGAAGGCTTGTTACGAGAGCCTTTTTTTTCCTTTCATCTTTTAATTCTAAAGAAGATGGTTCCGCTAGGTTAAAAAATGAGATTGGAACTTACAGAACTGTTAATTATTTAAGAGAAATCGTCCAGATCACATTTATTCGTATGGAATTGCTCTCTAAAATTTTATTACTCTATATGTTATAGTCAGCAAAACAAAGTTCTTAATAAAATCCAGGTGACAGATCTCTCAAGATGTTAAAAATCTTTGTACACTTAAAGCATCGGTAGTTTCTGCTAGGCGGTTTTATTTATAGTTTTAAAATTCTTTTATTTAGTATTTTACAGTTATTAAAGTAATAGACTGTGAAATGTTTGTGACTATAGTATGCAGAGTTCTATTTGGTTTTCTTAAGCTCTTTAAAAAAGAAAATATAATTTCATCCATATATTAAGTTTTGTTTTAAATAGACTTCCTTCAAATGTGTCCATACCATGTATTCATGGAATACAAACTAATTTTTACAGTGTCCATTACAACAAATTATTAGTAACACATATTTTTTTTCTGTTAACTAGAAGTGACAGGAAAGTCTTTACAAGTTAATATACACAATAAATATATATAATATTAGAGAAAGGTGCTTTGTCAATATAATGAATTACTGTAATGATTTTTGATACCAAAAAATTTCATGGAATAAATACTGGCTAAATTGAGTTAAAAATTCCTCAGCTCTAATGATCTCTCATTGGTTCCCTGAATTTTACCATATTTGCATTTAATTTCATTTATGTTAAGCTCCTGGTGAGCTCTGTGTTTAGGTTTTGTGTTTTGTGTTTGTTTGTTTGTTTGTTTTTTTAATGCATTCTATTTCTGAGAGGACAGTAATGTCCTAGTGAGCTGGATTCTATCAAGCTGCTTTACTCTCTGGAAACCAGTTGCCTGGTGGGGACAGAAATTCTGAAAGGGTCCAGAACCAAGAAGTAGGGTTGCTGTAGGGCAGGCACAGAACAAGGAGTGATGGTCACCGATCGTGTTGTGCAATTATCCGATGTTTCTGGGTGGCAAACGTGCGACGTGCCAGAGGTTTTAGCCCGAGGGCTTTCTCTGACGAATTCAGCACACTGATCAAAAGGTTTACATTGTCTAATGTATTCATGCCTTCAATGAGAACTTGAGAATGAAAGAGATGGTTAAATGCAGACTGGAGTGAAATTTTTTAAAAATTAATTTGTCCTTCACTGTTGTGTGTTTCAGAGACTGGAGCACAAGGAAGTTTTAGTGGGCTTGTTGTTCCTGGTTTTCCCGTTCATTCCAGCCAGCAATCTCTTCTTCAGGGTGGGTTTTGTGGTGGCCGAGAGAGTCCTTTACATGCCTAGGTAATTATTGCTCGTGATTTCCTCTTTGCGAGACCTGCCCTCTGTCTCCAACACGGATAGTTCCAGAGGGACGGTCCTTTGCGCATGTAACAATTAGGTCCTTGTGGAGCGGAGGTGTTTATTAGCTCAGCTTTAACAACAGCCACAGAGAAGTTTGGGGGAGATCAAGTTCACACATGTACACCCTAGTTTACAATGGCTTACCTCCAGTTGGAAGCTGGCTGGGTAATATGAAGTATTGAGTATATTCAGGATTTTAGTAGCACTTACCACAATACCTATGTTTCATTAAATGTAATTGTAGTAATTTTCTAGAAATATTTGATTTGCATAAAGTTATTAACTATGTTAAGTAGCATGATTGTAATTAACTTCTATCTTTTTCCTTCTTTCTCTCTGTCTCTCTTTGTTCTTTTATTTTAAAAATAGGAACAATCTCAAGAAAACTTGTCCTTGAGAAAAAAATGGTTAAAAATTATAAAGGGTATTCAGCCATGTGTGATTACATAATGCCACTTATCTCTGAATGTTTCAACTGTGCTGCAGCTTGTCTGTTCTCTTGTCTTATTCAAATGTCAGTGTTTCAAGGCCACATCTCTTTTCAGATGTCTGGAAATGTCCCCTAAATGGTTCTGCCATTTATCCATTGTGTAACGTTGAGCAAGATATGAAGCTTTTTTGAACCCAGGCTTTCTCATTTTTATTTTTATATCTTTATTTTTTTTTTTTTTGAGAGAGAGAGAGAGAGAGAGAGAGAGCCCAGGAGAGGGGCAGAGTAGGAGAGAGCATCCCAGGCAGGCTCCTGTATATGGAGCCATATACAGGGCCTTGAGATCACAGCCTGAGCCAAAATCTAGAGTCCCACGCTCAGCTGACTGAGCCACCCAGGCACCCTGTCTCATTTTTAAAATAGGGATTTTAATAAACTTCCTAAAATTAAGTAGTATCGTGAATGTTATATAAGAATGAACTTTTGTAAAAGGCAGTATCCTAAACCAAAATTTTATAAGGAAATCATTATTTTATTTATTGGTATTGAATTAGGAATTTTAATTAACTTTACATTTTATTTTAAAAATAATTTAAATATCAATAAAATTTAGTTTCATTAATTGACATTGAGTTAGAAGTTTAAAAATATGTATAATTAGAAATTAATTTCATAACGTTTGATTACTCCCAAACCAAGTGCCTAACAGTTTCTCAAAGTCTTTGCAACTTCTTGTTTTGACTTGGTCAAGGAGAGAGGGCAGTCCTTAATTTTCTTTATGTGTCTTTAATACAATTTGGGAAGGAAATGATTTCTTGAAAAATACTGTTCGTTAGGACAAAAATACAACAAATTCTTTGTATTCTATGTTGCTTTAAGATAACAGGCTTATAAAGCCTTGCCAGTAATAGGGGATGTGAAGGGCAAAGGGGACATTGGTATCTGTTCTATATGTTTTTGCTTAGACCAGCTGAAACTGGCTTCAGTCAGCTTTTCTCTGTAGTCCTGAGGATTCCAAGTGGAATCTGTGTTCATTCTTCACTTAACAGGCATTCACGGAACACATTTGCAGGCTGTACTGGAATCTGAGGCTACAAAAATAACTGAATTTCAGTTTCTGCCCTCAAATGGTTTAACTTCAGATAAACAGTAATGAACATGAATTGTATCAAAACTTCTGTTGAATGTCTATTTTGTGTCAGTCACTGTGCTAAACATCTTCTACTTTGTCAGTGAATTCACACTGTTTGTGTAGTGGTTCATAGCTCCCCACTGAAGTCAGGGATCCTCTCACCTCTGAACTATATTGCTTCTCTGCTAGTAACATCTCAGTATTCTTTCTAAGTGAAAAGAAGGAGAAATTCTGAACACAGTAATGTACTTTCAGCTCAACTCCATTTGGTAATTAGGACTTGTACTTTAAGAGTCCTGTGTTATAAATCCTCAGGAATCTGTGAGTCTGGGTGACAAAGAATTGCTTGTGCAGTAAACTTGTCTAATCTAGAGATGAGAGAACAATTTCTGAGGGAATAAAGTACCAGAGTTTATTTTCTTATTTTATTTTTTTAAATGTTTATTTATTTTGAGAGAGAGAGAGCACACTAGCAGGGGAGGAGCAGAGAGAGATAGAGAATCCCCAACAGGCTCTGCACCATCAGCGCAGAGCTGGATGCGGGCTTGATCTCACAAACCAGGAGATCATGACCTGAGCTGAAACCAAGAGTCAGACACTTAACCGACTGAACCACCCAGGTGCCCCAAGGGCAGGAATTTTAAACAAGAAGTTAAAATGTCATTTTTCTGGAAGAGATCTTTATTATAAACATTATGGAAGCCCATAGTATTGTTATCAACCGTTTGTGGGGTGTCCTACTTAAATAAGGGGTTCCTCTCGCCAAGGTAGGCATGTCTCCCTAACGCCTGCAGAATCATGCCTGCTCAGGCTTTTCTTGGGTTGCCATATCTTCAATAGACCTTACTCTGACTTTACTTCTTTTCTTTAAAATAAAGTAGTGTCCCTGCCCTTTTCCAGCTAGGACTAAGCTCATTTGGATTAAAATGAAAGTTCTGAATATGAAGAAGACCTCAGTATTTCCAAGAACAAGTGCCCGCCTCTCAGAAACAACCTGGATTTTGCTGCATTTTGCATACTTGGTGCTGGGTCCTCCAAAATCAGTGTCAATAAGCTGGTCTTCATTTAAAAGATGACTGTCTTTGTCTTTTCTCCCCAAGTGCCTGCATCTATGCATTGCAGTATTGACATTAAGTCATCATTTTCCAAGGGTTTCAGCAGGTCTTTGCCCAACTATTTACTATTCTCCACTGAGATGGGGCCACTGGTCTCTGCTGGGTAAAATATTTTCCAGAGAAAGTCCCCCATTTTCATACAAAACTGTCAGTATTATAAACTGGCTGTGATGTAGTCATTAGAGCTGCTGAAAGTTGCCTTGGGGCCACAGAAAATTTTGCACATGCTTCAGGCATCCCTGGGAAAGTGTCAGAACACTGGATGTTGCCTGTTGCATTTGGCTTTGGCAATGGTGAAGAACATTTCCCAAGCCTTTTATACACACAGGAGTCTTCTCTGTGTGACTTTCCTTGCATTATTGTCCTTGACAAGAAACAGCCAATTTCCACAGCATTAAGTCTCCAAGGTCTTTGAAGAAAGCATATGCACAGTGTCCTCAGTGGCAGTTTCATAATACACACAGTCATCTTTATGCAGAAATCTGTGTTGTCCCAAAAACTTTAGCAAGCAATAGGACAATAAAGTAAAAAGCTGAATTGGTAATTCTTCTGAGGAAGTTGAACTTCCTACTCATTAAGTGTTTATTTCAAGTTATTTGGAGCTAAATCCTGGCCTTAGATCCCATCCATGAAACCACAGAAGTCATGTACACCCTCACTGAAGCCTGGGTGAGTCCCATCCATCCCAGGAGCTGATTAGGCTATTTTATAAGACGGCCCAGAATGAGTCAGACCAAGTGGTCTTTTATCTCTGCCATTATGCCTAACAATGAACAAGCCACTTGAATCTTCAGGCTTCTGTCCTCCCTCCAACCTAACTTAGAAAAGACCCAAAATATCACCTTCCTCTCACTTGCACTTTGAAATCTATGGATAAAAGGGACAGAAATAGGCTATCCATCTGTCATTGCATGGCTTTAGGGTCAGAGTTTCACCACCAAAAGAAATTGGAATAATCTTTTCTTCTGGTGATATGTGCCTATTTTGTGGATTTCCTTTTTGAACAGGCAGGAGAGTTTGGTGCTTAAATCACTTTTCTAACAGAACTTTTGATCTCTTATTCTTATCTCCAGAGAGGGATATAATTTTATGGCTACTTTTTTGTATTTTATAAAAACCACAATAGAATGCTTCAAAGGACTAAAATTTCTTTGAATCAATGAAGCAGAAATAGTTGTTGAGAGCTCTCAAATGAAGTCACAGGAAGTGATCAGATATCCATTTATATGCCAGATTCAGGGTGATTTATTCACTTTAGCACCAAAGAGCAAATTTCTAAGCTACTTTAAGAAAACACGAATGAGTGGAGAGAAGAAATGGATGGGAATAAGTGAAGGTAGAAACAATATTGTGGATAGCATTGATCAAGAATAATTGCGGGGGAACCTGGGTGGCTCAGTTGGTTAAGAATCTGACTCTTAATTTTGGCTCAGTTTATGATCTCATGGTCGTGAGATCAAGACCTGTGTTGGCTCCGCACTGGGCATGGAGCCTGCTTAAATTTTTCTCTCCCTCTCCCTCTCTTTCTCTAGTTTATAAAATGAAATGAAATAAAATAATATAAAATAAAATACATTATTTAAAAAAATGAGAATTGAGACCACAGAAGGAGAAGTTAGATAACATGTGTTGGAAGAAAGAAAGAAAAATAGGGGCGCCTGGGTGGCTCAGTCGGTTGAGCATCCAACCTCAGCTTAGGTCATGATCTCACACTCCGTGAGTTCGAGCCCCATGTCGGGCTCTGTGCGGACAGCTCAGAGCCTAGAGCCCACTTTGGATTCTGTGTCTCCCCCTCTCTCTGCCCCTCCCCTGCTCCTGCTCTGTCTCTCTCTGTCTCAAAAATAAATAAAAAAACATTGAAAAAATTAAAAAAAAAAAAAGAAAGAAAGAAAAATAAAAAATTACCCTACTCTTAGAAAGATGCCATTTCTGTTGTATAATCCCTAAGCTTTTGGACACATCAGACACAGACTATTGGAAAAATGATGACTCCCATTCATTTTGGATTTTGAGAAATACCTTCAAATCATACCTGTCAATTTGAAATGGAATTTTTAATTTTACACAGGTAGCTATTAAAGCAATACTGCAGTATTCCTTTCTCAGAATGCAAAATGAGGAACCATACCCGGGAAGTCGTACTACTTCCGTTATCTGATATTGGGAACCCCTTCTGATAAGCCATATGTGCATAGGCTTCTTCAAACTTCCTGGAGGAGAATGATGATTATTTGAGACTGAATCAAAGTTTCGCCAAATATTAAAATCAGCAGAGCCGTCATTTGATATCAACCCAAGCTTACTTTGGCAAATCCAGTAGGAAGAAGACTGAACTGGGAATCAGCATAGCCCCATCTGTCCCCTACTACCTGGCAGCCCTGGGTTGCCCATTTTCCTACCAGTAAAACCAGAGGGTTGGCCTTGCTCAGTGGTCCCCGAGTGTTGCTTAGATCTCTGTGACAGAGTTTTCTCAGGTCTGTGGCCAAATTAGGGGGTGAGGAGAGAGAGAAAGACAATGTAATAAATGTTTCATAAAGTTAAATCCATGCAGTTTTTAAATTATGGAATTACATCTTTCTTATATTTTTGGCATTAAAATATTCTCCTATGACAAGATGATAAGAGCAGCAGGGGTTGCACCCAACTCCCCTTTCTTAGAAATTTTGCAGGTTTGGGAAACCTAAAACTCCAGTAACTACTAGGCTACGTGATCTTGAAGGTCTCTTTCAGCTCCCAAGTTCAAACGTTTTGTGATTGAGAATAATCTTGTGGAGAGTATCAATTTTTTTTTTCTGCTTAAGATTTAAAATATTTTTTTTAACGTTTATTTATTTTTGAGACAGAGAGAGACAGAGCATGACAGGGGAGGGTCAGAGAGAGGGAGACACAAAATCTGAAACAGGCTCCAGGCTCTGAGCTGTCAGCACAGAGCCCGACACGGGGCTCGAACCCACGGACCGTGAGATCATGACCTGAGCCGAAGTCAGCCGCTTAACCAACTGAGCCACCCAGGTGCCCCAACTGCTTAAGATTTTAAACAAAGATTGTTGTCAAGCATTGGAATGTGATCACTTCTGTCTGCTCTTTTTCAACAGGCTGGGCCTCGTAGGGAAAGGGCAATGGGTCCCCTGGGGGGGAAGGAGAAAAGAAGGCAGTATATTTGCCATGGGGACAGGCACTTTGCAGGGCCAGGAGGTGGGTACCAGGAAGTGGTCGGGAAGCACAGGTATGGAGCCCCTACTCTGAGATAATGGGGTGTCCTTATAAGCAGCAGGAATAGCTGATGCTTAGAAGTTCGTGGGGAAAGCATCAAGAAGGAACTTATGTCAGGAGGAAATGGGGCCATGGCAATAAGAGCAATGCCAGACCTCCTTTTCCAAGAAGCAGTTGTACAGGCAGCTTATTAAGAGAGGTTGCAGTCCATGAGAATGGGTCAAAAGTTTGCCCATCCACATGATGTCACGGAAAGCGGCTCAATTGGGTTGAAGCCTAGTAGAATCTTAACAGGGGCTTGAAGCACCAGTAAGATTGCTCCCAAAGTAACTGATACCTTGTAGAGCAAGTTGAGCCCCTTTGAGGCCATGGCTGATAGGAATGTGACAAGACTGAGTCACTTAAGAGGACATAAGTAACTAGATTTTGATGGGGCCAAGTCACAAAAATAGTAGAAAACCCAGGAACCAGGCAAAGCCAGATATTCGCTTTTTAGCTTGATTTTTGTTTGAAATTCCCATTGTATTATGCATTGGAGAGATGGGAAAAGCACCCTGGGCTTGGCAAAGAGCCACTCTGCCAAAAACCTAAACATTAGGTTGAGAAGGAGTTTTCAGTTACAAGGTCAAGAGCACCTGCTCCTTGAGAACACCTGTGTATAGGTGTGCATATGTGTTGGCTAAATTACCCAAACTCTCTCAATCATTACTTAGTTTTAGCTCTGAATCCATTTTGTGTGTGTGTGTATTTCTATCATGTCGTCTTAAGATAAAGTTCTCTCATAAGGAGAGCAGAGAAAGGAAAAGCGGAAATGCAGTGCACTATTAAATGAGGGGCAATAAATTGATGTCAGCAAATGATCTGAAAAGAAAGAGTGAAGGTCAGTGATACCACTGGAGAAGAAACAGTGGGAAGCTCCAAGATTTGAGTAAAGAAGTAAATAGGTCTTTTTACTTTGGAGAGGTATTCAAATCCTTTTAAATCCAGTGTCTTCTGTGTCCCGCACCATATTAAAAAAAAAAAAATTTTTAGTGTTTATTTATTTTTGAGAGAGAGAGAGAGTGGGGGAGGGACAGAGAGAGAGGGAGACACAGAGTCCGAAGCAGGCTCCAGGCTCTGAGCTGTCAGCACAGAGCCTGATGTGGGACTCAAACTCACAAACTGTGAGATTACAACCTGAGCCGCAGTCAGATGCTTAACCAACTGAGCCACCCAGGCACCCCTACAGCCTCTAGTTTTAGAACACATTCACTTGAGTCCCTCAGTAAACCCCTCCTTCTTTCCTTCCTGGTCGTGCTCTTCACACAGCCCTGCACAAGCCTGGTGCAAGGACCCTTCCTACCTGGGCACTGCCTTCGAGAGCAGCCTCACTGCACAAGGCCTGGCTTCTAGGTCTCACACCTCTTCTGAATTCAGGTGTCAGAGGGCTGGACGGAACAGTGTATTCTGGCACAGCAAGAGGAAAAGGACAAGCAACCTGACATGAAGATATTCCCACCCTTACTCCATCATATGCTGAAGGATAACCTTAATCAACTTTTGAAACCCAGAGTAGGCTATCACACCATCAAGAAGCCTCCGACTGCATGACAGTGGAGGTGTCTCCCATTGAAGATGGGAGACATGGGGGGAGGGGGAGCAGCAGAGGAGGACAGACTCAGCTTTCTTCTAAAACATAGTGTGGGGCGCCTGGTGGCTCAGTCTGTGTCTCGCTCTCTCTCGGCCCCTCCCCGCTCGTGCCCTATCTCTCTCAAAAATAAATAAACATTAAAACATTAAAAAAAAAAAAACAACTAAAACTGGAGATTGTAGATCACAGACAGAACAGAACAGAGAGAGCCACAGTGAAAATGAAGTGAGCTGAGGGCAGATTGAGTGCTTGTGGGCCGTAGATCACTTGGCCAATCTTCAGGGTGGCCTGGGGCAGGAAAGGAGGGTAATCTTGAGCAGTTACTTGCTGAACTATAATCATGACCTTCATATTACAGAATCCTATTAGTTATAAAAGATGAATGTTTATGTCTATTAAGTCCTAAGTGATGGACAGCAAATGTCTGGAAACCACAATTTGAAAGTAAAATTTGGAGAGTATAATTTGGATTCAGATGAGCCTAGATGGAATAATATATGTGAAAAATACCATAAGCTATGCTAGGTAATTGCAAGTCATTATTTCAGTCTACCCTGTGCAAACGAGGAGTTTGGAGGAAGCAAAGTTGAAGGAGAGTAAAGCAACATAGGTAAGGGTCTCTCCTTCCTTCTTTTCTTCTTCCCCTGGGTCTGCAGCCCTACCCTCACAGGTTAGTGTTCTGAAACACAGGACTGACTGAAGTGTGGCCATCTTGTCCTTATAAGTGAATTCATTTCTTTTCTTTTCTCTCCGATTCTGCACAGTGAAATGCATCTCAAACCAGTGACTTCTTTTTTTTTCTTTTTCTTTCATCTTTATTGAAATACAATTGACATACAATACTGTGTAAGTTTAAGGTGTACAACATGATTTGATACATTTATACATGGCCAAATGATTACCACTACACCAGTGACTTCTACACATTTTAGTAATCTTAAAATATCCTCCCTACTCTTTTTGGAAACCTGGAGTATTCTTCTCTCGTGAGGTTTGGGACCACCATTTTGTATGTCTGTGTTTTCTTATGGTACCCAGCACAACAGATGCTTCATAAAAGAGGATTGTGTAGAGTTAAAGAACACTGGACACATGACAAATCATACACTTGTGCGGTCAGCTCTGTGTTAACACACGGAATAGAGGAGGGGGCAGCAACAACTAATGGATTGTCCATTATGCCTTCACTTCAAAAGTGAAGATGCTGAATACGGTGGGTTACGGAAGAAGAAATGATAGAATTCAGGTCGTAGAGATGGGCATGCTGTGGGAGGGTAGAGAGAAGGTGGTTTTTCTAACTTTTTAGGAGTAGCTTTAGAGTTACTTGGGGGAGGTCTTTGGCTTTGGCTGAAAGGCCTCTCATGCCCAGATAGAAAATCTGGTTGTGACTGTTTGCACCAGGCTGGGAGGGAAGTAAACCAGGCCTGGGGGGAACGTTCCCAAGGGGAAACATCCATACTCTGTAGATGGATAGTTCTCCTGATGATAAAAGTGGGTCTTATCGGGGTGCCTGGGTGGCTCAGTCAGTCAAGCATCTGACTTTGGCTCAGGTCATGATCTCACGGTTCGTGAATTTGAGCCCCACATAGGGCTCTGTGCAGAGCCTGGAACCTGCTTCAGATTCTGTGTCTCCCCCTCTCTCTCTGGCCCTCCCCTGCTTGTTCTCTCTCTCTCTCTCTCTTTTTTTCTATCTCAAAAATAAACATTAAAATGTTTAAAAATTTAATTTTTAAAAATCTTCACCCCTGACTTGGGTTGATTCATTTTTAAGTTTATGTTTGTTTCCATGTTAATTTCTGATACTTTTAACCTCATTGTTCAACCACACCTGTGAAACAGCTCCTGTCATACCTGATGCTCAAGATGCAAAATGAATAAAATGTTACTCTATCCTTAAATAACCAACCTGAACTTTCAAACAGTTAATACTTTATTTCATATGAAAGTTGAAGAGAAAAGCTTCTTTATTGTGCATTAAATCATTAGAGAGATTATAGTTTGTGTTTTCTTCCCTTTCTTCTTTCTTCTTTAATTCACAAAGATAGAGTAGAGAAAGATTTGAAATGAGTATAAGGGAGGATTTGCTTAAGTGCTTTTTGAATTCCAGAACTATGAATGCACTTAGTGGAAATACATAGCTACATATATTTAACACACTACAAGTGTATCTTACTTTCTGAAGTGTATTGTTCTATAAAATGATGTGTCAATCAAACCTTTCTGAACCAAACGATACTGTACAAGAAGTTTGTAATTTTAAGGGAGTTTCCTTGAATATTTTATTTTTATTTTTTATTTTGCTTTAGAGAGAGTGTGGGAGTGGGGAAGAGGGGCAGAGGGAGAGAGAGACAGAGAGAAAGAGAGAGAGAGAGAGAGAGAGAGAGAGAGAGAGAGAGAGAGAATCTTAAGATCTTAAGCAAGCTCCGCACTTGGCACAACCCTGGGCTCATGACCTGAGCTGAAATCAAGTCAGATGATCAACTGACTAAGCCTTCCAGGCCCTGTCTGTGAATGCTTTTAAAAGACTTATATTGTTCTGTAAATTACATAGTTTGGGTCTATCTGGACGTTGATAAACTGGATTTCTCAAGTTGTATTTCCAGATCTCATCACATATTTTCATGATATGCACAGCACATTTTACTGATGTGATAGCATATGGCATACTAAATACACACATGAACACATAAACACTTGAAAACACTGACACATTGTATTCAGTTCATGGACTATGTCCACATACCTGATTTCATTTACTCCAACCAACAACCCTTTAAAGTAGCTGTATTTTAAGGTGTCTAAGGCAGGCACTATTAACCTCTTGTACAATAAACAACTAAGACTTCACAAGGTTGAGTCAATCTCCCGGAGCCACAGAACTCACAAGTGTCAGAGAAGAACCCAGCTCCTCAGACCCAGTTCCAGACTCTTCATTCTCCAATGAATTCCTTTTCCTAGCTGTGAACTCCCGACTTAAAGTTCGCACTAAAACACTTTTGTTCCACAGCAGCCTTTAGTGTTTTATGGGCCCCAGGAAGTTACTACATTGACAGGAGCCTGGCAGAGAGAGACATTGGTTTCTACCTGATTATGTGCAGACCGTACAACTTTCCTGCCTCATACTCTATTTAGCAGAAAACAATTGCCTAGCAATATTATTATTATAACATCGTGTTCATGTTATCACTTGCTGTTTATTGTCTACCAAGCATTGTGCACAGTGTGAAATTAGTTTCGTTTACAAATAAGACTGTTAATAACCAGAGAACTTAAATAATTTGAGATCAAACATCAGTGTCAGAACTGAAATGCAAACAGGGCTTTTTCTGACGCCAGACCCCTGCCTTATTTAACCCAGGAAGTCTTACAAATTTGGAGCTAGTAGGTGACTTAGGTTCAGAGGAACATCTCATCTTCAAAAAGATAAAAGAGAATCAGGTTCTTGGAAGGTGAAAGCAATGGCATTATTATCTCAGGTGTTCCGTAGATACGCTGAGGAAAGAACAGAAGAAACCTGTTTCGTGGAGAAGTCAATAGAAAGAAGCTCTTCATACCTACCGCAGGAGCCCAGCACATAGGACAAGTAGCTGCACAAGAGGGAAATGTACAAGAAATGCTTTTGGAGTCATTTTCTTGGAATATGAATAAACTCCCATCCAAATATATTCAACCTTGTGAGAAATTTTCCCACCCATCAAATATTTGAGATAAAAAAAGAACAGGGGGGGAACCTTGGCTCACCAGAAGCTGGCAGCCCCCCTTCCCGGGTTAAATCTGATCTGAGGCGGCACCATTGGCTCCCTGCTGCTTCCCGGCTGCCGCATCAAACACCTGTTCTGGGCTCAGCATTCCAGGGCTTTATTGTTTAACCGTCCATGAGACCAGAGTAAGATCTTACTGCCATAATTTGCCAGGTGGGGACTCAACAGACCAGAATGAAGTTAACCAGGGATATGTTTCATTTCAACTATCTAAAGTTGGGAATGTTTTTTAAGTAATAAAATGGTGAGATTGTGTCTCTCTTATATCGCTAATGTTATTTATAGATACTTTCAGTGGCTTGAGTTTGTTAAAAGGTAGAATTTCAGTTCTACTTAGCAGTGAAAAGATTCTCTTTGATCGATAAAACTAAACAAAAAGTGAAGCTATAGTAAGCATCATAAAATGCTTGCCCCAGAGATAGAAAATTGTCATCTCTTCAGGTTGATGTGAACAGGAAGGAGAAGTGTTTTTCTTTTATCGCTTGAGAGCTTCGGGGCCAGGTTCATGAAAGTACAACTGTACTATTCACACAATGATGAACTTCTCACAAAGTTCTCAAATAACAGGTTTAAACATTTTTCTAATATGAAAGGACCAACATTGTTGACCTGCATTTCCTATTCAGTTCCCTTTGGATGTGCACCATAAAAGTATAAGGAGAGATGCCCATGTCTCTAGTTATAATATGCACTGAAATGGAGATACCTTCAGCCTGTGAATGAGAGATCAGATAATTATTCCATTCACAAAAGCAGCAGTGCTTCTCCAGATGCATCTTAGCGGGGCGCCTGGGTGGCCCAGTTGGTTAAGCCTCCAACTTTGGCTCAGGTCAAGAGATGCATCTGGCTGGTTCAGTTGGTTAAGCAGTCCGACATTGGCTCAGGTCATGATCTCACAGTTTATGAGTTCAAGCCCTGCATTGGGCTCTGTGCTGACAGCTCAGAGCCTGGAGCCTGCTTCAGATTCTGTGTCTCCCTTTCTCTCTGCCCCTCCCCTGCTCACGCTCTGCCTCTCTCAAAAATAAATAAGCATTAAAAAAAAAATGCATCTTAGTAATGAGCTAAACCAATCAGCAGCCAGAGTTTGGCTCTTGGTTCTTCGGGTTACGATTTTGTCACATGTCAGTGGTTTGCACTGACTCCTTCATTCTCTGTGGAGAGGTCTCTGTTCAGAGCCCAGATTTCCCCTTACCCAGATTAACCAAAGCAATCTGGAGTCTGGTTTCATTTCCTTGGAGGCCACAAAAGCATGTAGCTTCTCATTTGCTTGATTTTTCTGCTTTCAAAATGAGGACTTGCCCTGCCCCTAGCAATGGAGAGAGAAATTCCCCCCACCCCCTGCTGCTGAGATCTGTATTAAAGCAGATGTTGAAGGATGAAATGTCATAATAGAGAAGCATCTTAATCTTTGTGATATTGTGTTCAAGTTTTTAAGAATGTGATACTCTCTAAGAAATTTGCAAACCTAAGTAGAGATTATTTTATATGGCTTACCATTTCTTTAAACCATATGTCAACACAAGGACTTTCCAAAAAAAATTACCGTGTTACTTGATACTGATGCCTGTGCTGAGTGGAAAGGAATGGCGTTCTCCTTCCTTTGGTTATAGCAGGGGTCAACACGCTGTGGCTCCTGAGTGGAGTCTGGCACACCGCCTGTTTTATAAATAAATTTTATTGGAACACAGCCATGCCCGTTCGTTTACCTAGTGTCGATGGCTATTTTCCTGCTACAAAGATAGAGTGGGAAGGACAGAAAAGCCTGAAGTATTTACTCTTGTGCCCCTTACACAAAAAGTTTGCCAACTTCTGGAGTACAGCGTCGTGTTAGAGTCATGGGTCTTCCGATCTGACTCTGTTATTAGCTGTGGGTGCTACAGGCAAGTTATTTAACACTTATTACCTTTAGTTTGCTCATCTATGAAATGTAAAATACTGAGGATTATATTTTTAAATCAGATAATATATTTAAAATGTTTTTTTAATGATTATTTTTGAGAGAAAGAGACAGAACGTGACTGGGGGAGGGGCAGAGAGAGAGAGGGAGACAGTGAATCCAGAGCGGGCTCCAGGCTCTGAGCTGTCAGCACAGAGCCCGACGCGGGGCTCAAACTAACAAACCAAGAAATCATGACCTGAGCTGAAGCTGGGATGCTTAACAGACTGAGCCACCTAAATGCCCCATAAATCAGATGATATATTTAAAGCCAATACTGTCCTTATCCTGTGGACAGGCCCATACAAAGCTCTTAGCACAGTGCCTGACAGATAGAAAGGACTCAATATAAACATATAAATGTATAAACTAGCTAATTACTTTTTGTTATTGTTGTCTTCATTGTTCTTGTCTTCTGCCATTTTGTGGCCCTGGCTCTGAGATCCAGTGTGGAGATCCCAGTGTTTTCCTTCCCTAGTGCTCTGCCAGATGGGCAGCTCTTTTTCCTACAAGGAGACAGATAACAACTATTACAATTTTATGAATGGAGTGGTTAGGAGGGAAGTACATGAAGCTGTGTGCTAAGGTATGAGAAACACAAGAGGCATGTAGGTGGCTCAGTTGGTAAATTGTCTGACTTCAGCTCAGGTCATGATCTCATAGCTCGTGGGTTCGAGCCCTGCATTGGGCTCTGTGCTGACAGCTCAGAGCCTGGAGCCTGCTTTGGATTCTGTGTCTCCCTCTCTCTCTCTGCCCCTCCCCTGCTCATGCTCTCTCTCTCTCTCTCTCTCTCTCTCTCTCTCTCTGTCTCTCTCTGTCTCTCTCTCGAAAAATAAATAAACATTAAAAAAAAAAAAAAAAAGCTGTGAGGAACACAAGAATCAGCTAGTCAGGTCAGAACCCAGACAAGCAGGACAGCATATGGAGTGTGAGTTCTGAAATCTGAAATTCCTGGGTTTGTATCTTTGCTCTCTATGTACGAGCCATGTGACCCAATTCAGGAAATCAGTTCACCTTTCTCCTCGTCAGTGTCTTTATGGTTAAACACAGTGAGTGACCCACGGGGATGTGAGGATGGGCTGAACCCATCTATAGAACATAGTTGGCACATAAGATTGTACTCAGTAAATAGTAGTTCTCAGTGGGGCTGTTTTATGAAGGCAGGGGGAGAAGTCAGCTGGCACTAGAGATGTGGGTGTCTGCATGGGGCACTGCTCATGTGTTTCAGGACTTTGTTTACATGTCCCTTTTTCAATGGCTCCGTTCTTGACCACTCATTAAAATCTCAACTTCCTCCCCACCCTGGACTCCCTCTTCCTCTTTCCTGATAGATTTTCCCCCATGTAACACACCCTGCTGTGTGGCATACTCTGTGTTTTATTTGCTTATTGGCCGTTTCTCCCCACCCAGGTGGATTCCACAAGCACAAACATTATTGTCTGTTTTGTCCACCGATGTGTTCTTGGTGCCTGTAACAATGTCAGGGCACCGTTGGTGCTTATTAAATATCTGTTGAATGGAAGAATGGAGCCCAGAAGGCTTTCCTGTGGCCAGAGCTACATCCTGCTCACTTAGGGCTGGGATCCGGATGAGGCTAGAGGGACAAATGGCAAGCAGCCACATGAACTTGAGCAACCATGATGGCCTGTAATGGCATCAGCATGGCAAGTTGTACAGAATGAGAGACATTTAGAAAACCTTGATACCTCTAAGGCCAAACCTGACTTGTGAAAATGGAAAGAGGTTTTGAGTTTTTATTTGTTTTGTTTTGTTTTTTGCACCAGTGACTCTGTGTTCTGGAATGTTCAGGGCTTCTGCACAGTGTTTATGGCAGTCAAATCCAGTAAATAGGTATGGGCCTCCTTAGCTCAAACCACAGTCTCCCACTGGTAAGTGGGATGGTGACTCTCTTTGGCTAAACAGTGAACCCCAAAACTTTAGGGAGCTGGACCAACCAACTTACGGGATTTGAAGTATGGAATTGGAGCTCTAACTTGAACTGATTCCCAGCATCTCCACATCAGAAACCTCAGATGCTTCTCTTGTTTTTCAATCCTTGAGACCAAAGCACAGGTATTCAGAAAGGTGAACAGAAGGAAAGTGGAGAGATTTTTTAAAGGAGGTATGTTTAGAAATGAGACGATTTAAGTGTTTTCCTTTACAAACCCAACCTGCCTCAGTAGATTGGAGTTGTTTGATGGCAGGACATGTGTTTTATTCATAATTGCATCCTTAGTGCCTAGTTTATTGCCAGTCACATAGAGAGAAGTAAATAATTGAACAAGTAAATGGGCTGTATTAATTTGGACTTCTTATAGCATTAATGTCTAATATAGGATTACTTTTTTTTTTAATTTTTTAATGTTTATTTACTTTTGAGAGAGAGAGACAGACAGACAGAGTGTGAACAGGTGAGGGGCAGAGAGAAGGAGACACAGAATCCAAAGCAGGCTCCAGGCTCTGAGTTGTCAGCGCAGAGCCTGACGTGGGGCTTGAACTCATGAACTGTGAGATCATGACCTGATCCGAAGTCGGACGCTTTACCAACTGAGCCACCCAGGCGCCCCGTAGGATTTCTTTACACAGTCTTCTTTCATCCTTAAAATATTCTGTTATAATTTGTAGTTTATTATCTTTGGAAAGAAGTGGGTTTTAACTAAAATGCCTGTGGCAATAATGGGTACAAATTAAATGTTTGTGTTTTTCTGAGGCCAGTCAACAAGCAGGAAGCATCTCTGTGGCTGCACAGATAATGTGAAGCACCACATTCCATCCACCAGGCCAGAGGCTTTTAGAAATGTGATACTGACATGCCACTCAGATAATGAGCAATTCTTATGTCTGTTTAGAAAGCTGAGCCAGAGTCAGCAAGAAAATCATATCGACACAGTCTGTCTGTGATGAGCTCCAAGCTGCAAGGCTCAGGAGTTGGCTTGTGGACAGATGATTTTCCATCAGCATAAGGACTTTGACCAGAGTGGGTACACAGCAGGCAGCACATCCCTAGAGACAGACACCAGTGCTCCTTGGTAACCAGCATCCCTCCCAGGACCTGCTAGGGAAGTCTTAGGGACTGCCTGTCACAAAGCCATGATGTGACCGGCTGCAGCACAGTAAATGTAGGCACATGATACCAATATGGTTATATGATGTCAATGACGTAAGGAAGCAAGAGTCAGAGGGTCTATTCAGGACCCAAGAACATACATAAGGGACTTCTCATGATGTCTGAGCTCTGAAATCCAGGGCAGTCTGAGCCTAAACGATGAACCTATTATTCTCCACACAAATGCCAAAGGACTAGCAATGTGCTGGTACAGCCCATCAGAGAACCGACATGTAAATGTGTGTGAGAGAGGGGTGTTTATGTTTGTTTCTCCATCCCAGGACAAGCTTTATTTGAAAGCTAGTTTATATGGGACAGAATACACATGGGGCCTCCACTGCACCCCCAGAGTAATCCTGCTTCTCCCACACTGTTTTCCAGCATGGGCTACTGCATCCTTTTTGTGCACGGACTGAGCAAGCTGTGCACTTGGCTGAATCGATGCGGGGCCACCACCCTGACTGTGTCCACTGTGTTGCTGCTGTTGCTTTTCTCTTGGAAAACGGTGAAACAGAATGAAATTTGGCTGTCAAGAGAGTCCCTATTCAGGTACGATTAGGTGGATAAAAGCAAATCTCTTCCCATGTATTTTTTTGCTTAGATATTTGTTTCCAAACAAATGAGGTAACATGGGTCTGGCAATAATCATTAACCCACAGGTTTTTTTTTAAGTAAAGTTTTAAGTGGGAGATGTAATTTTATTTTGGGTTTTAGCTTTAGTTTTTTAAATGGTATTGTATAAAGTTTAATGTGAGCTCATTCTAAGTGAATTTATGAAAATAAGGCTCACGGGAAGGTTTTTGGCTCTGTGAGACAGTCGTTAATGATGAGCTGGGCTGTAAAATCAGCTATAAACCAAACGAAATGATAAGCCTAACTTCATTATGCAGACAAGAAAATGAGAAAGGTGAGCACACAGCAGGAAGGAAGAGAAATACAATACATTTTCTTTAGAATATTCCAGCGTATCAAGTTGTGATCTGTGATCTAGTTGCTTTATTCTGAACATTAATTGTGAACAAAGAAATGGGAGGCTTTTTTCATCTCCTGGTAGGTTTTTATGTAGTGTAGAAGTTGTTTCTGAAAATAACGATGTCAACTTAAAGCCCCGAATTTGTTGTGAAGTATAAACTATTCTCTGGGACTCCTGCTCATCGCTCTGTTTTCTGGAGCTTAGGCTGTCTCCCTAATGCCACTGCCCCAGTGACCTTCAGCTGGGCTCCCTGGCACTGCCACAGCTGATGTTCCCAGTTTCTAGGGATCCCCCCCATCTGTGTCCCCTCTTCCAGCTTCTGTCCTCACTTAGGACCCAGTTGCCCAGTTAGGTTGTTGTGGTTTTTACTTGGTTCCTTGGCCTGCTGATACCCAACACTTCTACTTTGGGAGCAAACAACTGAAACAGAGTTAGGATCACTCGAGAAAATAAAAGGGAACATATTGGGAGAGTATAGGGAAGTGCACGTCATTGAGGGGCCGGTGAAGAAGCCGGCATGTGGCAGATGGGAAAAACGTCTGGATGGTGTCTTGAGAGCACCTGAGCGCCCGCCCGGAAGCAAATGAGGAGACTTATACCAAGTTGTTTTTTATCTTCACATCAAAGTCCTAGGGAAATTAAGTCCTCTGGCTGGGCTTGAGCTTTAGGTCATGTGCCTGCCCTTTGTCTCCACCAGGCACCGAAATGAATGATTGGCCAAAGGAGCCCCTCTGACTTCCACTGAGGGAGTTAGGGCAGGCCCGGCCCCTTGGGGTACCACTGAGACTTCACAAAGTGAGGCAAGGGAGAACTCCCCACAGGGAATCCAACTACTGGAGGAGGGCAAAGACTCTGGGCTGCCAGGAATGAATGAATGAATGAACGAACAGATAAATAAGATAAATGTTCACTGCACTTTTTTACTATTTCAAAACAATATATTTGATTTTGCTACTTGGCAATTTAACTTTTTAACTTTTTTTAATAGAAAAATATTAGTTTGTCATGCAAGTCTTATTGGTTTTTTATTATTATTATATCACCACCATTGTCAATGTCATAATCATTTTCACAGTGGATACTGTAGAGACCTGTTGGCATGTAAAGTTTTTTGTGGGGATTTTTTAACTTAATGTTTTTTCACTTTGAGGATCCAGATTCCGTTTAGTCTCTGTCACATCCTTCACCTTCAATGCGGTCCCCACAGACCACAAAGGACTTGTCCCCTCTTTCTACCCATGCTGAGGTCAATCTGCAAACACAGGGACATGGACATCCAGTGATACAACTTCCTCTTAGTCTCTGTTGGCTTCAATTTTTTTTTTCTTTTGCTTTCAACAGTTGGTGCTTTTATGAGAAACTTTAAAATGGTTCTGCCCTGTGCTAAACCCCTTGCTTGAATAAAGGTACTAACAGAGGTCGTGTCTTCTAATTATGTTTACTGCTTAATCAGATCAACTTTTGGGGGTGGATTTTGGCAGGCAGCAGTTTATTTCAAGGATAACAAGTTCATGTTCCAACACTCTACGGCTGATGCCAGCAGTTTGAAAACAGAAAAACAAAAAGCTCATTGACTTTTCATCCAGAGGCTTTGTTTTTGTTTTTGTTTTTCCAGATGGAAGCATGTAGTAAGTGACAGTGGATTACTAAAACATAACCATTCCGCATATGTGCTTGAAGAGGTTTTGTGCCCTTAAGAGGCCTTTGGTGATCAAATGGAATTTTGTATAACATGTAAATCAAAGCTTTTGATAGTTCTTTGAAAACTTTGCCTATTATAATTTATGTATGTCCCAAGAAAAGTTTTAAGAATCTGAGACGTTAAGAATATTCTTTCTCTTCAAAGACCAGATATTTGTATGTATTCATCTGTGCTGAGTCATGCTGGAATCAGTTGAGTGAACATTTATCAAGAATCTTTGAAGGAAGATAGGGTTACTGGTTGAGTGTGGGGGCTGGAGTTAGACTTTCTGGGTCCTCTCCAAGTACCATCATTTATTAGCTGTATGATGTTGGGAAAGTTACTTAACGACTCCGTGCCTTAGTTTTCTTTATTTTGAAACTTAGAGTAATAACAAGAATGTTTATCTTTCAGGTGTAGTCTAAGAATAAATGATTATGTAAAAGATGCAGAAGGCAGTATGGTAAACACTATGCAAGGTTTTCAAGTTATGGTTGTAGGCTCTGTTCTAGGGTATGAAAGAGATTGGTGTCGACAGGGGGAAGAGGGAAAGAGGAAGAGGAGCTGGAAGTCTGTGGAGGGTCAGACACATAAACACATGTTAACATAATGTAGCCACTGGTAGACAGAGGTAGAGCAGGACAGCGCGTAAGCGCTAAGAACAGCGCAGGCCCTTCATGAACTGTTGTCTCGTAGACCTGAACCGAGTATGTAAAGATGCAAACAACCCAAATTAGCCATAATGATCAAAATCAAGAACTGGCTGTATTGAGTAAGAAAAATTTGTAATAGTTCTAGATAAGGCGATGTCCCTGTGTCAGAGGCCCTGCTTCTGGTTACTCCTCTGTTCTAAACAGTGAACTTATTGACCGTCCCTTGGACATATGGTCTCATTAAGGCCTCTCTTACTACATGGGGTGGTTTTGCTTGGCAATGCTGTGAACAGTCTTACAGAGCGTCTTAGGACAGACCTTTGCGTTGGAGAAAATCCAACTTTCAGTTAAGTCCCAGCCTTTCCAGCTGAGGCCTCCTCTTACAAAAAAAGATCTCACCATATGATGTATTTTTAGGAGATACAGATGCAGGCCCCCCTCACGGCTTTGTAGTTCCACTGGCAAGAATCGTACACACAAAAGCGTAAGAAGCCTGAACTTGTGTCTTATCAGAGGCTCAAAGAGAGTAATTGGTCCACACTGAAATAGCTGTGAAGAGAAACCAGGATTTGAACCCAAGTTTGATATACAAGAATATGTAAGCTTTGCTACACCCATTTTTTACTTTATGTTTTCTAACTTAAATAAGCCCAGTATAAAAAAGAGAGAGAGGGAGAGTGGGAGAGTGGGGGGAGGGATTGGTTCATAATAATAGCTGCAAGGTATATTTTCTTTAATTCTTTGTGCCAAAAAACTATTCTGATATCCTAACCTGGAAAGAGGGTAACTGCATAGCTCCAGCTGAGCCTGGTAACAGCCCACAATTTTACATTGTTTGGAGTAAAAAATACTGTAGTAACACAATTTGGTAAAAATCCCTTCTACCCCCCAAATGTTAGAAATACCTGAAAAGGCAGAGGCTGCATTTTTCTTTTATTCGCAATGTAGTTAAGGGTCTCTTTGAATCCCATTCATGAAGTATTTAAGTGATCTATGGACCACCAATTAAGAATTTACGGCCTAGATTATTCTCCATCTCTGTAGGAAACACATTTGTGTTTCTTGCTTTCTGAATTGCTAAGCCAGAGGTCAGCAGACCTCCCAAGGCAGAGAATATATACTGAGGATTGGCAGATTCCTTTGTAAAGGAGTAGACGGTAAATATTTTAGTCTTTGTGGGCCATACAGTCTCTTTTGCAGCTACCCAACCCTGCTGTTGTCTCGGGAAAGACGCCAAAAATAATAGGCAAACACATTGGCGCGCCTGTGGCCCACAAGGCCATAGTTTGCTTACCAATAAGATAAACATTGTGATAGTGAAATTATAATGTTACTATATCTTGTGGTACCTTTCTGGCTTAGCATCAAGTGTTGATCAGCTTCAGGAATGGTTCTGACCACGTATTGGCCTTGGTTGAAATCTCTTCTCAACTGCCTTCTAGGTCTGTAACTTTAGAAAAAAAGGTCTTAATCTCTCTGAACTTCAATTTCCTCATCTGTAGTATGGAGGTGCAATAATTCTACCCATCCGATAAGTTACTGAAGGGATAAAAGGAGACAGTCAGTCCATGGAAATGGGTGCTCAGCCCAGAACTTGATTCAAACTGAGCATTCCATTCTGTGAGTACCAGCCATCCTGAGTGAGGCATTGTGCTGCCTCAGGTCAAAGCAGGGTTGGAATTGAAGAGAACCACCAATCCTTACTTTCCTTTCCTGTTACCCTTGGGTTGGATGCTGCTCATTAATTTTTTTTAATGTTTGTTTTCTAATCAGGAATTTGGGGATGGTTCTTGTGACCTATTGTCCAGTGATACCAATAAAACAAATTGATGTTCTATAAACTCGGAGATACACCTGAGAGCAGTGGCTTTTCTTGTTGGTTCTGTTCATTATCTTTTTTTTTTTTTTAAGATTTTTATTTTTAAGCAATCTTTATACTCAACATGGGGCTCAAACTCACAACGCAGAGACCAAGAGTCACATGTTCTACCTACTGAGCCAGCCCTGCTCCCCTGTTTCTGTTATTTTTCAAGAGGCATGGAGGAGAACTATGAGGTACATGAATTAGGATCCTGAATTGAATGGGAGATTTTTCTTTGTAATCATCACTGGGATTATTAATCGGGATCGGGATCCAGCTGTATAATTAATGAATACTGCATGTCTTTGTAGAATAAATGCATATAAGTTGCTTGGTTCCACTAAAACAGTTGGGATTATGAAACCATAGCATCAAGAGAGCAAATAGAAAAGCCTGGTTCTGGAAGCAAGAGCAGCCTGGCCAGTTACAGCAACGTGGAAAGTTTTGCCTTTGGCCAGTTGTTTATTTCCCTTTATCCACAAACTAGTCATTGTAAAATGAGAGACTGGAAAAACATAGCAGAAAAATATCACAGAGAGAACATAAAGGTCAAAAACAACAATGGAAAAAGCAGTGTGTTCTTAGGATTCAAGTTACTCCACCCACATCAGCTTGCCTGTTATGAATATTATTACTTCCTCTGGCCATCATTAAACAATGCCTGATCCGAGCAGGGACTATGCTTCCACAAGGCCTAATTGTCTGTTCCTCGGGTGAAATATAACTGAGAGTCACCATGCTAATCACACAGAGGGAAGGGTCAATTCCAATATGCCAGTTATATCCACGCTGAAATCAAAGTTACCTTTAAAATCTGCCTATTACCTTGCACTATTTATTTCTGGATAGAAAAATCAGAAGTTTTCCTGGTTAAAAATTGGAATTTTTTAAAGCCATTATTACCACTCTGACCCAGATTTTTCCCCTGTGACTAAAAACACTTTGGGTAATTTCCATTTTAAATATTACATTAAAATTCTAGCTCTATGTGGCCGCTGTTGGACCTCACCATAGGGCGATTGAAGGATACCGATGATTTTACCGGAGAACCCAAATGTCAGCATTTGTATATCTTTTGTCTTGGGTGGGTCAGTTTCTGAGAAAATTCCTCCAGGCTCCTCCAGAGAAGTCTAATCCTGGCTATTCGGAGAGCTTTTTAAGGAGGACAAACTGAGATCCCACTGTTCAGAATACAGATTCTCCCATAATCTACCTTTAAGGTACAGCTCTTCCCCCTTCCCTCGGCTGTACCTGTTCCTGAGTGCAGGATCTCTCTAACTCTGTTTTTCCAGAGAGTAAAACTCCTGCCTTTTGCTGGGATGGGGAAAGAATAATGAAAAAAGTCACTTAGCTTTTAAGGGTAGGGATGAGGATCTGAGGTTTAACTGCTCCTGATACAGATTTAGTCTGTGT
The DNA here is from genome assembly GCF_018350215.1 of Panthera leo. NCBI lineage: Eukaryota > Metazoa > Chordata > Mammalia > Carnivora > Felidae > Panthera > Panthera leo. The sequence goes on along the minus strand of NC_056685.1, from coordinate 62,312,917 downwards.
TCAGCCACACCCCACCCACCAAAAAATCCCAGCTACCTGCCATACATTTGAAGTCACTGAAGCAACCTGGGTAAGTGTGGAGTCTGCTGCTTCAGATGATGTTGCCCTTGGATTGGTCTCTAGCCTCTTGCACTCTGTACGTTCTGTCCTCTGGGGAGTTCCTCAGATGTCCAGCCAGTGGATTTTAAGTGGGACTGTCTCTGCTGGTTATTTCACTGAACGTTCAACAGAGATTACAGTGCCCTTACATATTTCCCCAACAGGGTTTTAACACTTTGTATGAAATCCTTCTATTAATCTTACCTTTAAATTTAAAACTAGGGGCACCTGGATGGCTCAGTCAGTTGAGTGTCCAGTTCTTGATTTTGGCTCAGGTCACGATCGTACAGTTTGTGAGATTGAGCCCCGCGATCTTGGGATTCTCTCTCTCCCTCTCTCTCTCTGCCCCTCCCCCTCCAAAGAATAAATAAATAAATGTTAAAAAAAATAAGTTAAAAACTGAATGAAAGTACATTATCTGGGAGAGGTAGTAGTGCATTAAAGTTGCCCAGAAACTAGGTTGTTATGCTTTCTCATTGCTCTCTCTCATCAACTGTCCCCCTCCCGCATTTAATCCTCAAGAATTCCGGAAGTTTTCTTTCCAAGTGGCCCTCCAGCCCATTTTCTTTCATCATTCCCCTGCTCCCACCTCCCTGCATGTGAGGGAACGAGGGACTCTAGAACCAAACTAGAATCTTCTAGGATCCCATTTCCGCCACTTACCAGCTGTGTAGTTGTGTACAGGTTAAATGTGTGGGCTAGTTATGAATGAGAAATGGCTCCTCTCCTGCCCCCACTTGCCCCTTGAATCGTCTCCAAAATTTCAGTGCTATCCTGTGGGGGTTCCCCAGGTATTTGGTTATGGCAGTGCAAGCAGACTAATACAGTGACATTTAAGCAAGGTTTTTTTGTTTTTTTTTTTTTACCTTTTTGAGCAAAACCTCATTTCCTTGTCTGCAACTTGTAAAATAATAATTATACCTGCATTTGTTTATTTATTTATTTTAATTAGCCCAGGCTTGGTACATGGGAAATGTTAATTTCCAATAAAACGTAATAGGGAGGCCAGTCTAGTAATGATATATTTTTGTAGATGCTCTCCATTTTTTTTTTAAAGGAAGGTTGTAAGTGAACAAAAGAAGCAAGGAAGGAAAAAACTGAATTAACCTGAGCATGCAGTTTTGTTCTCCAGAGAATTATCCCATCCCACCCCCTCTGCTTCATATGCGGTCAGCATGTTTGTTTAGTTGTGCACAACCACACACTGCCTTTATTATTTTCCAGAGAAGCATATTTAATAAGTGACACGATTCACAAATTTTGGAAAACCTGACTTAGATGGATGCAGTGGACATTTCAAATGAAGGTTCATGAAACTGAGTAAAACGTGAAAGAAACTGACAGTATTCCTAACTAGTATTCTTTGTTGTTCTTTTTTTTTTTTTTAATGTATTAATTGTAGGTCTGGAGTTCAAACTCTGCCCCACAATGCCAAGGTTCACTACAACTACGCCAATTTCCTGAAGGATCAAGGTCGGAACCGGGAAGCGATCTACCACTACAGAACAGCCCTCAGGTAAGCGCCCTAGGACTGTTTCCCTGCTGTGCTTCTCAGGTTCATTCACTCACCCTCCCAGTGTGTGTGGGGGGGAGGGGGGGGCGGGCAGTGAACATCTCCTTGGAGGTGGTATGGATCCTGGACTCCCCATCTTCTGCTCAGTGCTCAAGTCTGTTGTGAATGTGGTAACTCTGCCTTGCTACTAATTCTTGGTGTTTTCCTGTAAAAGTTCCCATTGCTACACGATACTCAAGTGACACCCGGTCAAATACACATATGCAGGAGAACAGGAGTTGGTTGTCAAAAATACACCAGTAAACTCTGAGAACGTATATTCATTCCAGTGAATTCTTCTCACTTCAGGCTTCCCGTTATCAGAAAGGATTTATATGAAGGCATTTTAGTATGGAAATGAAATAAATACCCTGATAGTTGTATTCAACAGAAAGAGTACTAGAAGACACTTGATTACCATGCTGGGAATATGTTAATAAGGGGCGTGTGTGTGTGTGTGTGTGTGTATACATATATACGTGTATATATATATATATATATATATACACGTATATATGTATATGTATATATATATATATACGTGTATATATATATACATATATATGTGTGTGTATATATATATATATGTATATATATATATATATAAACAGCTCTGACACTCTTCTTGTACTCATCTCCTTGTATTCATTTGGAAGAGACTATACTAAACAGAGCTTTACATGTCACTTTAAGAGAAACTACAAACGTAAGCCTACCTTACCAGTGGCAGTCTCTATTGCTCTTGAGTACTCACAATTGCAATCCTGGCTTTCAAGATGGTCTTATCTAAAAGATCCCACATGATAAACGTCTTTAATCTGGAACATGTGGAGGCAGGAGAACTATACATAGCTTGGAATCTCCAAATGGTCAAAACACAGACAGGTGAGTGTTTTCTTTTATTGAGTACTATGAGACTCACGGAAGCTTTTTAGAGAGGTTTCCATACCCCTGCAGATTGGCCCCCATTTGGTTGAATTTTGGGCTAGTGTTCCACTTTGGGATATGCTTAAAGTATGCATACCAAACAAATAGATATTTCTCTGAAGCATGTACTAGCATTGTCTCAAAGTTTAGTTTGAAATCATCATTCTGAGGGGCACCTGGGTGGTTCAGTCGGTTGAGCATCCGACTTCGGCTCAGGTCATGATCTCACAGTCCGTCAGTTTGAGCCCCGCGTCGGGTTCTGTGCTGACAGCTCGGAGCCTGGAGCCTGCTTCCGATTCTGTGTCTCCCTCTCTCTCTGTCCCTCCCCTGCTCATGTTCTGTCTCTCTCTGTCTCAAAAATAAATAAAAACATTAAAAAAAAAAAAGAAATCATCATTCTGAAAGTCACTGGCCTGATTTTTTAAATTATCCTTTTGAACGGTGTTCTTACATAAGTATATTATTCATCAATTGAAATATTTTAGACTTCAGGGTCTCTTATTTAGCATTCAATATGATAAAAATTTTAAACTGTGCACGTCAAGTTCAGTATCAAATACTATTCCAAAGATCCAAGAAATGGAAGTCCCAGAGGAAAATTGTAACAAAACTTTTTTTTAAGGAAAATAGGTTTTTTATTTAGGAATAAAAGATCATTCTTAAGATTTAATTCAGATTTCTATTCTTTCACTGGAAGCCAGTTTACCCAAATGTTTACAATACTTCCCTCTGGTTGGTGAGTAGATTAATTTTTTTCTGTATATTTTGTACTCCAGATGTTCCACAATGAACATGTATTATTTTTGCAATGAGGAGACATCTTTTTTAAAGAGGCATATTCCTTCAAGGGTACAAATAAAGTATGTTTTGGCTTAATGGTTAATTGATGTTTCAGGATTTCAGGTGAGCATTCTTGAAGAGAAGAAAAGAGCAGTAAGTTTGCCTGAAAAGTATTCGTTGAAAAGAAGTATTATCAGTACCTTTTAAAATGTATTGCATTCCAGCAGACTATTTTCTGTCAAGTTCAAACAGAAAAATAAGGCAGACCCTAAGGCACCGCTTGGGGCAAAAGTGTAAATTACATAAAATTCTCTAGCAGCTGATTTTACAGAATTATAGTAGCTGGTTGGGTACTACCGCTTTTTTCCCATGAAACAATAAAAATAAATGTTTGCTTCAGCAACTGTGCTTCTGGAAGAAACATGTCCCTTGAGAAGAGGGGGAAAAACAATTAAAGCTATAAATACACTGCATAGTAATTAGTGAAATATTTCATCCTCTCACACCAGGCTCAAAATACTTCTGATTTAAGTAGCATCATTTTTGTGTGGATACCTCTGTGGTGAATTTTCAATGGATGTGGGTTTGTTTTTTTGTTTGTTTGCCTTTAAATAAATTGTCACTCTTTGTGCTAGAGAGAAAAGGAAAATACCAGGACTATTCATCATTTTCATGATTGTTTATCCGAGATGACTGGAAGACTGCCCTTATTTTATTTTATCTTTTAATTTTTTTTTTATGTTTATTTTTGAGAGAGAGAGTCACAGTGTGAACAGGAAAGGCAGAGAGAGGGAGACACAGAATCTGAAGCAGGCTCCGGGTTCTAAGCTGTCAGCTCAGAGCCCGATGTGGGACTCAAACTCACAAACTGTGAGATCACGACCTGAGCCAAAGTCAGACGCTTAAACAACTGAGCCACCCAGGCGCCCCTGCCCTTATTTTAATATTGTTCTTTCTTTGTGGAAGTTGCTGAGACAGAGCTCTCCCCCACCCCCCGCTCTGACTCCTTCCTCCGTGTTTCAACTTTCGTGTATCTGATGGTTTCCATATTTGCACACAGCAAGAAAGAGAATGATTAGGAAAATGCAGGGCTAACGGCGCTATTATCTGAAATCAGTCCCAACAATTATCCATTTTTGTTCTAATGACTGGGTAGATCCCAAAGGCAATGATGAAATTAGTCATTAGGGTTGTATCTATACCAATATCATTTTGGCCGGCTTACAATGCTGGAAATAATGCTACATTAAATTGGTAATTATATATGCCATGATTATTCTGCTTCTTTTAAACCTTATTCTATGTTTTAGACAACAAAGAAGCACCACTAACTTCTCCTCCCTTTTGGTGTACCTCATTTATTATACTTCTGTAGTGCAAGGAAAATCTCCCCTGGAAAATGCTGCAGCTGAGGTTATAGATTCAGATTAAGACCCAAATCAGCAGAGGAAAATGGCAAAACTCTTTTCTCAAATCCCCAGTGAACACAAGTGTTAGCTTTGTTTTGCTGTGAGGGGCAGCTCTCATGTTTATACCTATTCCAGGCTCTATAAAGTTCGGGATTCCATATGGTGGAATATCAGAACAGCGCTGGTGGATCTGCCATTTGCCTCCAGAGCTTGCCGACCATTGTTCAAAACCTAGAGAAAGTTTCTCACATTCCATCTCACGTGAGGGGAGTAGAAAGTTCAGAGACCACCCAATATCTTACCTTTTCCTGCACAAAAACTCCATGAAATGACTCATCCAGGAAGCCCACAAGGAGAGATGGTGGCCCTGCCTGGATAAAGTGCAGAAGATCCTGCATGTGCCCTTGGCCAGTGGCCCGTTGATTTGCTTCAAAAGTCAGTTAAAAGTGGAGAATCGTAAGACAAATTATGCACATTCTTGAATGATTTATTGTACCCTCAAGTTTCACATGTACATACATTCACCAATCTTCAAATATCAAACCAAGCTTTTTCCTTTGGGTAAGAGTCTACTGATTATAATCTGCAAAAATCGCATCCATAAATCATTTCTCTGATGATCAGGTTTTGATACTTTAAAGGGGAGTAAAAATGTAATGACTGAGCTTTTTCTGATTTTCCTCCTGCAGTCTTTTACAGTTACTCTTACATCTAATTCCACAGCAATTTCTTGAGCAGCTTCTCTTTTTTGAGTATTTCCAGAGTATTTCCTTAGCTTCTCTATAAATAACAGCTCTCTTTTTTTCCACATTTATATTTTGTCAATTTGCAAAATGTTTCATTACATTGTACAGTTGCAATAAAAACTAAAACTGCAGCAAATCTGTCAATAAACACAACTGGCTTTTACTCATACAACTCAACTTACAGGATGAAAAAGGCCCAGGCTTATAGAGAAAGTTTATTAAGTTGTGGATATTTCCAGAGAATAGAGAACATCTGGAAATCTGATGACATAGTGAAGAGACTATTTTAAAAGATTTTTCACTACAGGTGATAGAGTCATGGAAATTATTTTTCATTTTATATTTAAATTCCCTGCATGACTCAGTTACTGGTTGGTTAAAATGGGCTGGCCATCAAGAGCCCCCTCACCTGGGAATGAATAGAGTTCACCTTTGTTCAGGTGAGTCAGGAAGGCCTCCCCACTGTCAGCAGCAAATTGTCCCATGTTCTATGGAACAGTTGTTCACGTAGATGCCCTCTTCCTCCTGGCGCACTACACCCAGAGTATCTCCAGTGATTAGATATCAGTGCTACGTAGGATTCCCTCCTAATACAAGGGCTGTGATCTTCAGTCACCCAGACAGCTGTTTCTTTCTCACAGGTATGCTTTCAACATGAAATACACAGTAAATCATCTGAGATTTCCACCTTCCCGTACTCCTATCAAGCAGGAGATACATTACCCTTTCCTGAGGGTACTCAAATATGCTTGGGCAGCCAGGGGACCCTTAGAGCAGCCTTTTCCATTCCCAATACATCTGTTGTTGATGTTCTAAACAGAAAATCTGAAGGTAATGAATGGACTATTCGAAGGGGATAGAAGTCCTTGACCAAGCTCTTTTCTGTTTGCATAATTAAAGGGGAAGAAATGTGCTTTTAATGCTCCTGTACCAAAGAAATCTCTACTAGCTATTTAATTAGCTAACACGTGGGACAGCATAGAACTAAAAATCTTCCTGATTGGAATTTTTTTAATGTTTATTTATTTGGGGGGGGTGAAGAGAGAGAGAGAGAGAGAGAGAGAGAGAGCAAGCTGGGAGGGACATAGAGACAGGGAGAGGATCCCAAGCAAGGAATCCCTATGTGGGGCTCAAACTCACAAACCGTGAGATCAAGACCTGAGTTGAAATCAACAGGCAGATGCTTAATCGACTGAGCCCCTCAGGAGCCACTGACTGCATTTTTTTAATGCAAAAAATAGAGACTTGTCATGATAATAGCAACCACGGATAGCATTCTTTGCACTCTCTCCTGCGTGGATAACCAGAACTCTGCAAGGAGACTCCATTAGACTGTAGGAGTGCATGGGGAAAACAGATAGTAATAAAAGAATCGAAGAAACAGCATTATCATTAGAGTCTAAAGAAATCTATGTGTAATTAACCCACTGTTCACTAATGTTCTTAGTTTATCAATAAGATTGCTTTATATAATTCCTTTGAAAAATGCTGTCTGTAAAGCTGGTAGCGTGTGAACATTTTTGTTTCTTAAATCAGGATTTATTGGCTGTTTTAAAAGTCCTTCATTACACAGCCCATTTTAAGTGAACACTTAAAATAACTCTTATGAGTGAAAGTGACCTTGGATACCAGCTGCCATGCATTTCTGGAAAGAATTAAAATTCCAGGACCGTTTGTTAGCCAGGTTTAACAAGTGGAGATAGGCTTTTCTGCCCGTGTGGTATTTTCGTTTATAAAAGTCTAAATACACTTTCCAGTATCACAAGTAGACAGTTGAAATTAGTTTTATTTTTTTGTTGATGAAATTATAACTTTACTGTATATATTTTGTGTTAATTAAGAATAGCAGTTTTATTCCTTAAATCCAAGAAGTTAAGCCCTATTTCATTTAGAAAACTAGAATTGACTCATATTATGGCCATACTTATGGACTAAATTTCTGAATGAAGGTTGTGTAATTTCTACTCAAGAACATTTCCAGGGTCACCTGGGTGGCTCAGTTGGTTGAGCATCTGACTTTGGATCAGGTCATGATCTCATGGTTTGTGAGTTCAAGCCCCTCAGGCTCTGTGCTGACAGCATGGATCTTTCTTGGGATTCTCTCTCTCCTTCTCTCTCTGCCCCTCTCCCGCTCACACTCTCTCCCCAAAATAAACAAACATTTAAAATAACAACAAAAATATTTCACTCCATTTTCTTCTTCTTCTTCTTCTTCTTCTTCTTCTTCTTCTTCTTCTTCTCCTTCTTCTTCTTCTTTTCCCTGCCTTATACCACTTTCACTTTAAAAACTTGCTGTGCTTCCCCAGGAAACAGAATCCCTGGGGCAGGGATTTGCATGCAGGAAGTCTATTAAGAAGTGCTCTCTGGAACACCAGGGAAGGAAGCCAGGGAAGCAGGATGGGCAATGTGGGGGAGGGTTGAGGGCAGTGCCGTCCCAGGGCTTCAGCTGACCCCTTAGGAAGCTCTGGAGTTGGGAGGGCCCCTCAGGGTTGCCAAGAATGGAGGCAAGAGGTGGAACCTTTATGCCCCCTTATCAGCCAATCACTGCCCCAGGCAGGGCGGGTAGCCTCTAGTGAGGCAGTTCCCCCAAGGCGGAGAGCAATGCCCAGAGAAGACCCCCAAGTGAGCTGTCAGCAAGTGCTTCAGACATGGGTGTTGTCTGGGTGCTGTAGACAGCATCCACTACACTAGCTTACGTTACAATTTCGTATATAAGCAATTATGACAGTTTAAACAATATCACTTAGATTTTTTATTAAAATGAAAATAGTGGTGTTACCTACTTCATAGGGTTGGAATATTATAAGATAATTAATTTATTTCAAAGCTTAAAGCAGTGTGTGTATATCTGGCAGTGATAAACTCATTATATGTTATGACTATATCGCAAATCTGACCCTTCTCTCCACCTCCACAGCCCATCGTCTCTCACTTGGATTCCTGTCTCTCAAGGCCCCTGCAGCTGGCTCCATGCCCTGCACTGTCTTTCTCACACCTCACCTCCTGCACCTTGTCTTGACCACTCAGCTCCAGCCATGTAGGGCTCCAGGCACACATCAGTCAGGCCACTTTCCTATTTAGGGACTCTGAATTTGTGGTTCCCTCTTCCCAGAACACCCTCTCACTCTCTAAACAGCTGCCTCACTCCCTTCCTTCAGGGCTCCCTACTTACGTCATCTTGTCCCAAGGCCTTCCCGGGCCACCCCACCTAGGAGTGCGGTCACCACCAACGTACTCTATTCCTCTTCTTTGCTTCATTTTCTCCACTGCCTTTATCACCCTCTAACCTACTTATCATTTTGTTAATTGTCTGTCTCCCTCCACTAAAAGGAAAGCCCCACAAGAGTAGAGATTTGTGTCCTTTCCCCCAGCCTGGAGAACAATGCCAGGAATGTGGCTCTTAGTAAATGCATGTTGGATGGATGAATGCTGCATGTAGACATCTTTTAACGGTCTCTTTTTCTTTGTGAATTACCTGAAATTTTTTAAAATGGTAATCAAGGGGGTGCTTGGGTGGCTCAGTTGGTTAAGCATCCGACTCTTAAATTTTTTTTTTTAACCTTTATTTTTGAGACAGAGAGAGACAGAGCATGAATGGGGGAGGGTCAGAGAGAGGGAGATACAGAATCTGAAACAGGCTCCAGGCTCCGAGCTGTCAGCACAGAGCCCGACGCGGGGCTCGAACTCACAGACCGCGAGATCATGACCTGAGCCGAAGTCGGACGCTTAACCGACCGAGCCACCCCAGGTGCCCCAAGCATCCGACTCTTGATCTCAGCCCAGGTCATCATCTCATGGTTCGTGTGATCACGTCAGACTCTGCACTGACAGCATGGAGTCTGCTTGGAATTCTCTCTCTCTCTCTCTCTCTCTCTCTCTCTCTCTCTTTCTCTCTCTCTCTCCCCTGCCCCTTCCCCCCCCATCAAAATAAATTAATTAAACCACTTTTTAAAAATGGTAACTGAAATACAGTGTAAAAACTAAAAACCATCAAAAGTAGATCCTTAGTTGCTTCTACAGAACATAAATTTAATCTGCCTCCAAACCCATCTTGCCCCCCTCCTCTCCAATTACCTACCCTTCTGGTTTGTCTCCTCTGAGGCTGACTCCTGTGCTCAGGAGTGCATCATTTCCAGCTCCTCAGAGATTTCGTTTAAAACCCTTCCTTTACTGGGCACTTTTCCATTAATACTTAAATATTCTCAGGCTTCTGCCATCTTTATTTAGTTTTTGAAATTTTTGTAATGTTTATTTATTTTTGAGAGAGAGAGAATGATAGAGTGTGACTGGGTGAGGAGCAGAGAGAGAGGGAGACAGAATCTGAAGCAGGCTCCAGGCTTTGAGCTGTCAGCACAGAGCCCGATGCGGGGCTCGAACCGTGAAATCATGACCTGAGTGGAAGTCAGACACTTAACCGACTAGCTACCTAGGCGTCCCTGCCATCTTTAAATAAATATGCAAACCAGCCTCTGCATCTCCTGTTAGCCCTTCCTGCCATTCAGTCTGTCTCTTCCCACCTTTCAAGTAGTGAAATTTCCTGCAAGTCTCAGTGTCTTCTTCTCCCTTGTGTCCTTCTCATCACTCAACTGCAGTTGGTTCCCTCTCCACCACTGAAACTGCTTTCCTCCAGCACACCAGCTGCCTCCAGGTGGGTAACTCCTGAGGAGGATGCTACTTGGCAATTAAATTACTTGACTCTCAGGGCACCTGGGTGGCTCAGTCATTTAAGCTTTTGACTCTTGACTTTGGCTAAGGTCATGATCTCATGGTTTGTGAGTTTGAACCCAGCATTTGGGTTCTGTGCTGACAGCGTGGAGCCTGCTCGGGATTCTCTCTCTCCCTTTCTCTGCCCCACCCCTGCTCGTTCTCTCTTTCCCTCTCTCTCTGTCTCTCTCTTATACACACACACAAAATAAATAAATAAAACATTAAAAATAAATATATCAGTAAATTACTTGATGCTTGGCAGCATTAATTTTGTTGACTGCTCTCTCCTTTTTAGACAGGTTCTTTTTCAGCTTTTATGCTGTCATGGTTTTTCTTCTATTTCTTGAGACTCTCCTCCAAACCCTTCATAGAGGAGTCCTCAGACCCCTCTGCTAGGTCACCTTCTTTTCTCAATCTTTGCTTTCCTCCCAAGGGATTTCTTGAGTTCCAAAGGCTTTAGTTAATGTCTGTGTGTTGATTAACTCTCAGATCTGTAATTTCACCACATAGCTTTTCTGTCAGAGCCATCTATCCATCTGATTCCTGGACATTTCCACAAATTACCCTCTCTGCACCTGAGATTCACATTACCACCTTCTGTCCCAAACCTGCTCCTTTCCCTTTATTGCCTTCCTTTCTAGTTTGTGCTTAAGCTGGAGTAAAATGTTTTGTTTCCTGAGTTCTGTTTGGTTTTGCTTTCTCTCTCTGAAGCAGCCTTCCTTCCTCTTCCTATTTGTATCCCCTCCTCCCCTTCCCCCTAACTCTTACTGCCTCTCTCTCTCATCTCTCCTGGCAACACCTGGTGATTACTACCATGGCTCCTGCCATGAGCTCCTGTCTCTTATACTCCCCTCCTTCTGCTTTGTCTCTTTCTGCCCTGTGTGCTCTGACCATAGTGCACTAAAGTAAGTTGGTGTCCTTATCTCTCCTTCTTCTGCCACGGGACCTCCTTGAGAACAAGGACTGCTTTCTCTTTATTCCTGTGGGCCCTTACTAAGTGCCCAATAAGTGATTGTTGAAAGAAAGACTGAGGGAATATAATGCATAAAATATCACAGGCTCCCTTAGAGTCGGAGGACCCCTCTGTAATAACAAGCACTGTTTCTCAGTGGGAGAGCCGTCAACGATTTAGATGGAACAGCTCTTCATTATGCAGGGCTGTCGTATGTATCACAAGGCATTTAATACCCCTAGTTTCTGCCAGTGGTGACCACCAATTCCTGAGGTGGATATTCAGGATATGTACCCTTCTCCTTCCCTGTCCCTCATGATCTTCTTCATTGGGAGTTATTGATTAGGAATATGGACACACTTTTCCTGCCCACCACTGCCTTTTTCTAAGTTGATGCAACAAGCAGAGTACTATTCATGCTACAAAGTGTTATTACAGTAAGGATTCCATGCGCACATTGATCTGTCACGTAGGACTTTGGATTTCCTTACAACCTTCAATGTAGCTTTTAAAATTGCATGTGTCTGAAATTCCACTTGGTGTTCAGTGTATCAGAAAGGCTTGGAGGAAGTGCCTCTGGTGCCTGTGGGGATCATTTGCTTTAGATGATGAAGGATTGACAGGCTTTGGGATAAGGGTTTGACAAAGAACATTCCTACATTCTTAAAATGGAGAGAGTGATGCGTCCTTCACATCTGAGAACCCACGGCACAGGAGAGACAGATAGATACAAGATGACTTGAGTGTTCACTGGATTAGTGATGAAGAAATAATGGATGTTATTCTAACTGATGGGAGCAAGCTGAAGGCCATTGACAACAGTGGAGACAATGATTTTTTTGGAGAGTGAGAAATCCATGAGAGAAGGAGAGCTGGTGGCTTCAGCCTGACATGGGTTCATTAGGGCTGTAGGGGCAGCCAAGTACTACTACCCAGAGGTCCTGCAACCGATCCCAAAACATTAAATGTTTGTAGTGGAACAGGTATGATGATGGGTATGAAAAGTTAAGAAGGTCATTATGTTATTGACCTTACTGTTATAGAGAAAGCAACTAAAGGACAGACATAAATTCAAAATCACATAGCTAGAAAGTCACACATGGCTTCTGACTCCAAATACAGTTATTTTTTTTCTACTCCACCAGAGCAATTCCCCACCATCTGCCACAAAAACCAAAGGTCACTACAATCACACCAAGCCTCTGAGAAAGGTTAAATTATGTTTACCATTTTCTATTTCAAAAAGCAGAGACGTATTTAATTGAATACATTTCCCAACCTCTAGAGTTAAATTGTCAGGAATCAGGAAAATTCAGCCACTTAAAATGACTCATTTCCTGAGGGCATCAGAGAACAGGGTTCTACTCTAAATTATCTCGGAAAATCAATTGGGCGGAGTCCTTCTGGATCACTGTGAGAAGTCATCCATTGTGAGAGGTCAGATAATTTAGTTGGCCCTCTTTAGAGAGTGTGTCACATTTCCCAAAATTGCTTGTGAGGTTTTTTCCAAAGCTATCTTAAATAGTACAAAAAGAAAGTGGTAAGACTTGTTTGTTAATGGCAATTTCAAAAAAGTAAAAAAGCAGATCAATAATCAGTGTTACCTGGTACATTTTAGTGACATGATAGTTCAAATCTTATAACAGGAAAGCACTTAAAAAGTGCCAGAGACTAATCTGGTTGAAAATATGCTGCTGACTCCTGAATTAAAGTTTGCTTTGGACATTTTTTTAGTCCAATGAAATTCAGATTTTATGGTGGAATTTTTTTCCCAGCCATGTTTTTTTTTTTTGGATTTTTTTTTCTCAGCAGGAAATAGAAAATAAACATCTGCCCTTGGCATAGTTAACCTCAAATAAATTAATGTGTGGAATGAAAATCAGACAAATAAATCAACGGTGTGTATATTCTAAAAGGAAATTGCAAACTGAAGCACATGATACAATATTGCTTGCATAGTGAAATCCTTATAGGGTAATCAAACGATAAAAAATTAAGAGCATCCTTAACTTTTGAACACATTGTACAAAATTCCAAGTAAATGACTGAAAGAAAATATAAAACCAAACTTTGGTCATATATATCTTATGTCTCTGAATCTTCAGGTGATCTGGAGGTTAAAGCTTAAGAACAGTAGATGAGAGAGTATGTACATCTTGTGCACTCACTGAATAGCTTTTTCTAATACTATGCTTTTCCGAGGTACCAGGATTATTTTGTACAGCAGGTAACAAATTTTTCCAGTGCATGAGAATCTCAATAGCCAAGTGTCCTGAGTATTGAGTTTATTCTACTTCTGTCACTGAGAACTAGTTCCTATAAGATCATAGGTGAATGGATTGGCCAAAGAAAAAGAGGAGAAATTATTCTAAATGGAAGCTCTAATTTGTAGCAGTTTATTTATTTGCTGAAGGTCAAATGACTCATAATGTTTGGGGAAAATAAATAGATTTACAGGAACAGGAACAGAACACATGTGTCTGAGTTTGTTGTTTTTTTTTTTAATCTATTACCTACTCAATTTTTTTCCTCAACTCTAAAATAGTACAGTAATTCTACTTAAAGAATTAGGAGGCTTAAAGGAGATAATGGAAGAAAAAGTATTCTACAATGTGAAGTATCATTAATACATCCCAGGTCCCTTTGGACCCATTTTCTTTTATTCCTGCTCCCCCACCCCCCAGTGATGTTGTCAATGTTGGTTCTCAGAGTTAAGGTGACTGGGAATGAAGGGGAATCATATATCCTCAACTACCTATTTTATCAATCCTGCTTAAGAAAACACTGCTAGGTAAAAATTAAGAACCCCTTAAATGCTCAAATGGATGTGTTCCTATCAAGAATATAAATTATCCAGGGTTGCCTGGGTGGCTCAGTCAGTTGAGTGTCTGACTCTTAGTTTTAGCTCAGCTCGTGATCTCACAGTTCTTGGGATCAAGACCTGCATCAGGCTCTTCACTCATAGCACAGAACCTGCTTCAGATTCTCTCCCTCCCTCTCTCTTTCCGTCTCTGCCCTGCTCATGCTATCTCTCTCTCAAAATAAACATTAGCAAAAAAGAATACAAATTATCTGATATTTGAAAAAAAACTCTTCAGTTCATAGGAACTCTATCTCTATGTTTAGGTTTCATTGTTAAAGAGAAAAAATAAACTTCCTTATACCCTGGAACTACTTGACAATATAACATATTTCCTCTATCATACATTTTTAAGAATTTAACTCACTGAAATAAAATGACAATAATTAAGAAATAGCAAGAGAGTCCCCATAAACAACACAAATGTTGGGTAAGACTATGAGAAAGAAAATCCAGGAGCTGTTCACATTGATCTTAAAAAAAATAGGTTTGAGCCCAAATGTCCACTGACTGATGAATGGATAAAGAAGATGTGGTATTATATACAATGGAATATTACTTGGCAACCAAAGAGAATGAAATCTTGCATTTGCAATAACCTGGATGGAACTAGAGTTTATCATGCTAAGCGAAATAAGTCAGTCAGATAAAGATAAATATCATCTGATTTCACTCATATGTGAAATTTAAGAAACAAAAGAGATGAACATAGGGGAAGGGAAGGAAAGATAAGATAAAAACAGAGAGGAAGGCAAATCATAAGAGACTCTTAAATATGGAGAACGGCAAACCCTATCAAAATAACACCAGCATTCTTCAGAGAGCTAGAACAAACAATCCTAAAATTTGTATGGAACCAGAAAAGACCCCGCATAGCCAAAGCAATCCTGAAAAAGAAAACCAAAGCCGGAAGCGTCACAATTCCAGACTTCAAGCTGTGATCATCAAGACAGTATGGTACTGACACAACAACAGACACATAGATCAATGGAACAGAATAGAGAACCCAGAAATGGACCCACAAACATATGGCCAACTAATCTTTGACAAAGCAGGAAAGAATATCCAAGGAAAAAAGACAGTCTCTTCAGTAAATGGTGTTGGGAAAACTGGACAGCAACATGCAGAAGAATGAACCTGGACCACTTTCTTACACTATACACAAAAATAAACTCAAAATGGATGAAAGACCTAAATGTACACAGGAAACCATCAAAATCATAGAGGAGAAAACAGGCAACAACCTCTTTGACTTTGGCCACAGCAACTTCTTACTCAACATGTCTCTGCAGGCAAGGCCAAAATGAACTATTGGGACCTCATTAAGATAAAAATCTTCTTGCAGAACAAGTTACTTGCAATCCAAGGTTTACTGTATATATACTTTTTCTTTTATTCCTTCACTGTATCCTTTGCTGGAATAAATCTTAAGCCATGACAGTAAAAAAAAAAAAAAAAAAAAAAAAAAAAAAAGATAAAAATCTTTTTGAAGGATGTGAAAGAAACAGTGAAGGAAACAATCAGCAAAACTAAAAGGCAAGTGATGGAATGAGAGAAGATATTTGCAAATGACATATCAGATAAAGGAGTAGTATCCAAAATCTGTAAAGAGCTTATCAAAATCAACACCCAAAAAACAAATAATCCAGTGAAGAAATGGGCAAAAGGCATGAATAGACACTTTTCCAAAGAAGATGTACAGAAGGCTAACAGACACATGAAAAAATGTTCAATATCACTCATCATCAGGGAATTACAATCAAAACCACAGTGAGATACCACCTCACACCTGTCAGAATGGCTAACCTTAACAACTCAGGCAAGAACAGATGTTGGCAAGGATGAGAAGAAGGAGTAACCCTTTCGCCCTACTGGTGGGAATGCAAACTGTTGCAGCCATTCTGGAAAACATTATGGAGGTACCTCAAAAAATGAAAAATAGAACTACCCTATGACCCAGCAGTTGCACTACTAGGTATTTATCCAAATGATACAAAAATGCTGATTCAAAGGGGCACATGCACCCCAATGTTTATAGCAACACTATCAACAATAGTCAACATATGGAAAGAGTCCAAATGTCCATTGACTGGTGAATAGATAGTGAAGATGTGGTATATATATTCAATGGAATATTACTTACTAATCAAGAAGGATGAAACCTTGCCATTTGCAATAACATGGATGGAATTAGAATGTATTATGCTAAGTGAAATAAGTCAGAGAGAGACAAATATGATTTCACTCATGTGGAATTTGAGATACAGAACAGATGAACATAGGAGAAGGAAAGCAAAAATAATATAAAAACAGAGAGGCAGACAAACCATAAGAGATTTTATTTATTTATTTATTTATTTTTTTCAACGTTTTTTTTTTATTTATTTTTGGGACAGAGAGAGACAGAGCATGAACGGGGGAGGGTCAGAGAGATAGGGAGACACAGAATCGGAAACAGGCTCCAGGCTCCGAGCCATCGGCTCCAGGCTCCGAGCCATCAGCCCAGAGCCTGACGCGGGGCTCGAACTCACGGACCGCGAGATCGTGACCTGGCTGAAGTCGGACGCTTAACCGACTGCGCCACCCAGGCGCCCCAAGAGATTTTAAATATGGAGACAAACTGAGGGTTGCTGGAGGGGTGTTGGGTGTGGGGGAAGGGCTAAAGGGCTGAGGGGCATTAAGGATGACACTGGTTGGGATGAGCACTGGGTGTTACTAAATTCTACTCCTGAAAAAAAAAAAAAAAGAAAGAACAAACTGAGGATTGCTAGGGTGTTGGGTGGGTACTTTTAAAAAGTAAATAAAGCTACTAAAATGTGAAAAAAAAATAGGTTTGAAAATCACCACTCCACTCTAGTTCAGTGAAGCTTTTGCTGAGATTTTTTAGATAGGGAAGGGAATAATCAATCAGTAACAGAACTTTTGTAAAACATACCTGTAGAAGTCAAAGTCAAGATGGACTAAATTTATTCTGATCATTAATGTAGCAACATAAACAGCCCTTAAATTGTTCCTTTTTCCAGTAGAAAATTCCCTTCCTGGAGCCCTCAGTATTGAATTAGACCCAAGCTAATTCAAACCCAAGTTTATTTGGAAAGTAAAAGCACAAAATAACTCTTGTCCTTCTATAGATCTTCAGTAAACAAGAAAAGAGTATGTGTTCAAAGAAAATTTCTGTCTATCTAAGACTCAAAATAAGGAGTGGTATTTTTTGCCGACTTGGTTATTGAAGAACTCTTTTAATGAAATTCAGCTTTGTTTTATAAATAATGCAGTGCTTGCTTGTGATTAGGTGAACCTAATCGGATACCCAGTGAGAGAGGATATTGCCAGCAAACCCTTACTATTAGGAATAAACAATATTGCACATTTTTCAAGTGGAGGGCTATGAGTGGTACTAGATTAAGTAAACCACTGTAGATGCTAGAAATCCCTTTCCTCGATGGATCAGGACTCTTTGTTAACACCGAGCATCTTCCCTGGCTTGATTCATGGTTGGCAGGGATTTGTGGTTGGCCATGAATCCCTGTCCTAAGCCTCATGGTTCTGCAGTTGCAGACAGGTTCTCGGAACACAGGACATAAAAAGGCCTTTTCCCTCATAGTGCTTATATCTGTTTCTTATATCTGTTTTTTATTTCCTTCTCACTGATTATTTTTGTTTTTGAGTTTGGTGTGGATTTATATTGTTTCTGATTTCAAAAGAGAGAGAGAGAGAGAGAGAAACATTTTTGTACTCAGTGAAATTGGAAGTGCATGACTATTTATTTAAGTGACAGTGGATCATGAGGGAACGTAAAGTTTGAGAAGGTGGGCTGAGAGCCAGTGCCGAGGGCAGTTGCTTGACCGTGCAGATGGGTGCAGCAGGAGATGGGTGAGCCCATGGTGGAAGATCTTATTGAATTTAGACTGTCTTTCCCATAGGTAGTGGTTTCACCTCACATATTTGTTTCAAGGGCTCCCAAGCCTAAAGAATCAAGGAAAAGATCAAGGTTTAAGAAGACAGATGTCCCCGGAAAGCTTTCTGTTACAGCTGGTCAGCAGGGAAATGAGAACTGCTCTCACTGAGTTCATTGGACATCCCTTAAATCTTTGGGAAGTCAGAGAGCTTTGCTCAACATCTTCACCTGCGCAAAAAAAATAAAAAAATAAAAAATCTTTAGAAGAATTTGAGTGCTGGCAGTGATATCCTCTCTGTAACCACTTCCAAAATCATTCTTAGACATAAGCTTCTCAGGAGACTTTTGTGGGCATGTAGTGAATGAACAGGTACAAGAACATTCTGTCTCTCATCATAGCTCTGATGTCCCATAGCGGCATCTCAGAGAAAGAGAGCCAAGGACTTGCTGTCCCTCAGGCCAAGGACTTGGCATACTTCAGGATCGTGAAGCTTGGGGTTGTGGGGCTACCACCAGGGACCTCAGGTTGTCTTTGCCTGAGTAAAGGTGACCAGAGATAAGCAAACAATAGTGCCATGTGCTGGCCCAGCATGTTTTCTTTTCCCCAACTTCCTCTCATAATATCTCTCTCTCCAGCAGCCTCTGCAGCCATTGAGAGTAATTAGGGCTTTCCAGCTTTGGGAGGGCATAACATGTCTGTGAAGAGTCCTTGACGGTCATGAGGAGCATTACCTGTAATGTCTTCCCGAAAATACTAGTTCTTAGAGATGTTCATCGTGTTCATCGCTGCTCTAAAAGGGAGTAGGGAAGGATTGCATGGTCAAATAAACCTAGGAAACTTTGGGTTAAGCAAAGGTTTAAAAAGACAAACCATGAGACTTGTCTTGTCAGCCTTTTAAATAGGACCCCCTTCTGCTCCCAAATATAATTGATCTTAGAAGGTGTGGAACAGAGTGGGAGAGGCCAGGCATGTCATTTGATTGTCAAGAGACTTGACAAGTACACATCCTATTTTTATATGGGCATTATCTTAGCTTTCCTACATTAACAGGCAGCTTCACAGGGTTATTCTGAGTACTCTGGGTGACAGAGATGGAGTGAACCTCTTAGTCTGCTAAATATTCTGCTCTAAATATAGCAGAAACAACTAAACTTATGTAGCTGTGTGGATTTACCTTCTTTATGGTTTTGAGTTACGGAACTAAATTGAATCCCTTCCCTCCTTAATCAGCATAAATTTGACTTACTGATGTATCCCCAGTCCTCCTTTACATTTGCTTTTGAACATTGGGAATGCCATTTTCACTTCATTGTGCATTACTTAATTTTTTTGAAAGTGTTTGTCAGGATTTTCATTCTGAGAACTCTCTCAGGCCAGTTGCCACCCAAATTATAATAGGAGGAGAGAAGGGGTAAAATGGAAAAAGAGAGCCAAGATGAAAAGCCATTTCGGGAGTAAAGTTTATTTTTATGGGAAAATCGTGTGTATTATCCTTTCCCAATAATGGCAGTCTGACTCATCTTCCAATCCAAATATGTTCATGAAGATGCCCTCATCCAAAGAACCCCCAGCATCTTATGTACATAGTGGGCATTGTACGGGCAGCTGGTCAGCAGTCCTACCAGCCCAGAAACTCAGAAGTGGTGAGGCAATAGGGGTTTTCTGTCAAAGCAAATTGAAAGTAATTGTAGGATCCAAAGGACTAAAATTTGGTTAACCCTGATAGATTTGTATACTGTTTATTTTTGCACCATTTGGGGGTTATTTACATATACCCCTGTCAAATATGTACTTCTCAGCCACATTTATATGCCTGCAGCTGCATACATAATTAAAATTTCACATGGACAACCCATTAAA
Source organism: Panthera leo (assembly GCF_018350215.1). Classification (NCBI taxonomy): domain Eukaryota; kingdom Metazoa; phylum Chordata; class Mammalia; order Carnivora; family Felidae; genus Panthera; species Panthera leo. The sequence goes on along the minus strand of NC_056685.1, from coordinate 62,293,126 downwards.
ATAAAGGAAGAATTCAGTGTTTTGTTTGGGTTGTGACATTCCTAGGGTGGAGGAGGGAGGAAAACAAGCAAATTGTTGTGCCCACCTTAGGAGTTTTTGAACAATCCTGGCTTAATATCTCTAATTTTTCAGGTTGTATCCTCGCCACGCCAGTGCCCTGAACAACCTCGGAACGCTGACAAGAGACACAGCAGAGGCAAAGATCTACTATCAGAGGGCTCTCCAGCTAAATCCACAGCACAACCGAGCTCTTTTCAATCTTGGGAATCTCCTCAAGTAAGTACAAGGTGGACCTTCGATTAGGTGCGCTTGTCATTTTAGGCACCCCTTTCTTTCTCAACACTCATTTGGTCGTGCTTCAGTCCTCTTCTTAGAGTAGGATAATAAACATTTCCAAGCTTTGAGAAGAGGTCATATTCGTCTAAATTAACTCTATCCCTTAGCAGTCAAAAAGAGTATTTCCCGAGAGTGTCTCTCTGGACATGTTAGTTCTGAGATATGTTCACAGATTGTCTGTGGAGGGGTAGGAATAGGGAAGGGCTCCTTGGTCAGGTAAACTTAGGAAATGCCAAGTTAGACAAGGATGACTCCCCTCTTGCAAGAACCTTTAATATCCTAAATGCCCCGTGAATCTTGAAGAAGGCAATATGGAATACCACATTTCCCAATTTTTTTTTGGAAAGGTGTTTCCCAGGTATTCCATGAGTATACTTTGTAAAAGTACTTATCCACGAAGAGCAATCTGCTCTAAAACTGTAGGCAAATGACAGAACCACAGCTTGTGTTCAGTGTTTACTGTACTAGCAGTAAAAAACAAAGTAAGGTCTGCCTGGACTTAGTGATGGTAAGTCTTACTCTTACGAAGACCTGCCAGGTATAGTCACCAGTCACCGGGTACTGTCACTGCCCAGTAAAAGGTTGATTAGTGTCACTGAAGACTAAAGCACACAGGGATACTTTTGCATCTTGTCTTTTTATTAATACAGAGTCTTGGTATGTTGGTGATGGTACATCAGAAGTGGAAATAGGATGAAAATGTTTGGAATGAGATTGTAGTGATGCTCGTTAGGATGCTGACAGTCCACACACTTACTGAATTGGTTTCCATATCTCTAAATTTCTAGAGTGCTTATCTGGTACTTTTAAAGCGAATGGTTTGCTTTGTTCTTTTGGCCTCTCCCTAACAGGATTGTCTTTTTTTTTTTTTTTTAAATGTTTATTTGTTTATTTTTGAGAGAGAGAGATGGAGAAGGAGAGAAAAATCCCAAGCAGGCTCCACACTGTCAGCTCAGAGCCAGATGTGGGGCTCAAACTCACGAACTGTGAGAGCATGACCTGAGCTGAAACCAAGAGTAACTGACTGAGCCACCCAGGTGCTCCAGCAGGACTGTCCTCTAATTATCTCAGTAACTCAGTGTGATGCAGCTTCTCCACCTTCTTGTTTACTCCTTTAATTTTACATATATAGATAGATAATAGTCCTTTCTCCTAATTTGTGTGTTAATGTGTGTTTTTATCTAATCTCGTTTAGACAGAAGCATTGGGTGGATTAATCACAGAACATTCTAATATGGTATGATGTGATAGGTACCATCCTGAATCTGAAGGGTTTTTTTGTTTGTTTTTTAAGTTTATTTGTTTATTTTGAGAGAGAGAGAGAGAGAGATAGTGAGAGGGGGAGGGAGAGAGAGAATCCCAAGCAGGCTCTGTACTGTCATCACAGAGCTGGATGTGGGGCTCGAACTCACAAACCATGAGATCAGGACCTAAGCTGGAATCAAGAGCCAGATGCTTAATCAACTGAGCCACCCAGGCACCCCCAAGTCTGAAGTTTTATGTTTAGAAATGGCTTTATCCATTTACAGGAGCACAAAATCAAGGAAGACTATACAAAAATAAGTAAATGTGAGGAAAATACACTTAAAATGAAAGAAATAAAACTATAAGTCAGCAAAAAACAAATAAACGTAATTTTTTGAATCAGATAATTTATTGTTACAACTTGATACAAATTGAGATTGATGAAAAACAACTATGAATGAAATGGTACACACTGTGACAGAAAAACCATTTTATTACCAGTTAGCTCCCGTTAAAAATAATAACAAATCAAGAGATGTGGGGAAAATGAGTTCTCTGTTATTGCAGATAACTAGTTGCAGGTCAATAGAGTGCTTTTATATTACTCTGCTATTTTTATGAGCTCTTATTTCTTTATGTGAAGCTCTATGGACTCATTTTTTTAAAGTCATTGTTGGGTCTGTTTATGTCCTAACTTCGAGCCCAAGTAACTTAATGGCTGGATAAAGTCCTATCAGTGTCTTTTGGGGTAACTGGATTACATGGTATTGATTTTATTTTATTTTATTTTATTTTTTAAATATATAAAATTTATTGTCAAATTGGTTTCCATGCAACACCCAGTGCTCATCCCAAAAGGTGCCCTCCTCAATACCCATCACCCCCCTCCCCTCCCTCCCACCCCCCATCAACCCTCAGTTTGTTCTCAGTTTTTAACAGTCTCTTATGCTTTGGCTCTCTCCCACTCTAACCTCTTTTTTTTTTCCCCCTTCCCCTCCCCCATGGGTTTCTGTTAAGTTTCTCAGGGTCCACATAAGAGTGAAAACATATGGTATCTGTCTTTCTCTGTATGGCTTATTTCACTTAGCATCACACTCTCCAGTTCCATCCACGTTGCTACAAAGGGCCATATTTCATTCTTTTTCATTGCCACGTAGTACTCCATTGTGTATATAAACCACAATTTCTTTATCCATTCATCAGTTGATGGACATTTAGGCTCTTTCCATAATTTGGCTATTGTTGAGAGTGCTGCTATAAACATTGGGGTACAGGTGCCCCTATGCATCAGTACTCCTGTATCCCTTGGGTAAATTCCTAGCAGTGCTATTGCTGGGTCATAGGGTAGGTCTATTTTTAATTTTCTGAGGAACCTCCACACTGTTTTCCAGAGCGGCTGCACCAATTTGCATTCCCACCAACAGTGCAAGAGGGTTCCCGTTTCTCCACATCCTCACCAGCATCTATAGTCTCCTGATTTGTTCATTTTGGCCACTCTGACTGGCGTGAGGTGATATCCGAGTGTGGTTTTGATTTGTATTTCCCTGATGAGGAGCAACGTTGAGCATCTTTTCATGTGCCTGTTGGCCATCTGGATGTCTTCTTTAGAGAAGTGTCTATTCATGTTTTCTGCCCATTTCTTCACTGGGTTATTTGTTTTTCGGGTGTGGAGTTTGGTGAGCTCTTTATAGATTTTGGATACTAGCCCTTTGTCCGATATGTCATTTGCAAATATCTTTTCCCATTCCGTTGGTTGCCTTTTAGTTTTGTTAGTTGTTTCCTTTGCTGTGCAGAAGCTTTTTATCTTCATAAGGTCCCAGTAATTCATTTTTGCTTTTAATTCCCTTGCCTTTGGGGATGTGTCAAGTAAGAGATTGCTATGGCTGAAGTCAGAGAGGTCTTTTCCTGCTTTCTCCTCTAGGGTTTTGATGGTTTCCTGTCTCACATTCAGGTCCTTTATCCATTTTGAGTTTATTTTTGTGAATGGTGTGAGAAAGTGGTCTAGTTTCAACCTTCTGCATGTTGCTGTCCAGTTCTCCCAGCGCCATTTGTTAAAGAGACTGTCTTTTTTCCATTGGATGTTCTTTCCTGCTTTGTCAAAGATGAGTTGGCCATACATTTGTGGGTCTAGTTCTGGGGTTTCTATTCTATTCCATTGGTCTATGTGTCTGTTTTTGTGCCACATAGTATTGATTTTAAAGACCATATGAGTATTTGTTCCCCCAAAGAGCCAGCTTTAATGACAGTTCTTGTTAGGAATGATGTCCTGCAGTTATGGTTACAATATTGTGCTGAATGGGCCTCTACTTGAACATAATGGTTAGACGGTCCTTAAATTTCATCTTGCCAAGACCTGAACAAGAGATGCACACTCTAACCTTCCTTTTTCAATTCACATATTATTCCACTATTAGCTTGAATGAGTATCTGTGAGTTAAAAGGATAAGGGATTATTTTTTGGAGCATGGCAATGGCTACTCTTCACAGTAGGAGGGATTCCTGGATACTGAGCATCGGACTTTTTCTCTCTTTGTCAGAGATTTTGTCAAAATCAACTTTTGATGATTATCCAAACCAAAGACAATGCTTTACATTTGTGTAAGACTGTACTTTTCTGAGTGCATGTTTTTTTGAGGAGGCCCTCCTCGTGACTCCTTAAAGTAGACAGGGAAGAAGAGGAAACAGGGTCCTGCGAAGTTGAGTGCTTTGTACAAAGTCATCATTGTTTGCCTTTTGTTCTTTTCATTCACACCAGAAAGCAGAGTGGCTGTATCTATGTAGATTCCTTTTACAATTCAGTAGAATAAAATCATGCTAATAGTTAACATTTATATAATACTGTCCGGTTTACAGGTAAGTGTTTTCATATGCATTATTTAATCTTTAATCTATTGTGAGAGGTATTATCATCTGCATCCCTGTTTTACACATGGAGAAACCAAGGCTCAGAGATCTCGTGTGACATTGGCCTAGGCCTTGTCAGACCTAGGACTGAATGCCTGCCCTTGGATTCCTATTCTATTCACTTACCTTGACCCATGCTGCCCAAATACCTCTCCATTCCAAGAATTACTTCATATTCAGCTATTTGACAGCATGTGATTGCCTTCTGGGAGAAAGACCCGTCATGGGTTTTTTTTGGGGGGGTGGGGGGGGATAGTGACATTTGTTTACATTATATCCCTCAGTAGCAGAGAGAGGTAACTCAGAAAATAGAGCTAATCCACATTTAGTTAACTCTGAGTTTCATTTCTACTTAACCTTAATATATGTCTGTTACTAGCAGTGGGTCAAAGACAAAAATAAATAAATAAATAAGAATATTTTAAATTTTGTTTGATTTGATCCATTTTGCTATTTAAGATTTTTGCCCTATCTGTTTCTCATCAGGCAGCTAATTTTTTAAATTGTGCCCTTTTTTGTAATCTAGAACTTAATACGCATTCTGAGAACCCAAGCACCTATTTAGGCACAAGTGTTAGATTTGCTCATCGCTGAGAGCAGGGCACTGTCATCATTCCTATTTTATAAATGAAGAGACTAAGGCTTGGAGAAGTAATGTACCAAGGTCCCTTAGCGAAGTAACAGAAGGCATGGGAATTGAACCTAGAGCTGTCTGACCACACTCGACTGCCTCTTTGTGGCTTGCCTCAAAACTGGGATACAGCCTAGAGCCACATCGCCCAATGGAAATGTAATGAGAGCCAGAATCTGTGACTTAAAATTTTCAAGCAGCCATATTTCAGAACATAAAAAGGTGGAATTATTATAATAATGCATTCTATTTAACCCTGTATATCCAAAATATTGTCATTTTAGTGTGTAATTCGTATTAAAAATTAATTTTAAAATTGAACACGTAAAAATATTACTGAGCTAGTGTGTATTTCTTTACAATTAATCTTTGAAACCCAGTGTATGTTTCTTACTTTCAGACTATTCATATTTCAAGTGTTCAGTAACCACGTGTGGTTAATGGCTGCTGTATTGCACAGCATAGACCTTTATTAATGACTTTGACTTAGAGAGAAATTAAGTCTTTGTCCAGGCCAGAAGCTCTAAATAAAATGTGATTCTGTCAGACCATCCCAGAAATCGTGTGGCACTGAGGACAAATGTCACTTGAATTCTTGGAATTATATGACATATAGCTTTAGACCTGTTCATAGCAATAGATTTCAATGAATGCTATCCAAATATATTTGGCCTCTTTCATGACCATCTCACTGGACTTTGAAGCTAATCTATTATGATTCTGTGCAGCATATGTACAGTGTGACAGATTGATAAGGAGCAGCTATCCATGCCAGCATTCTTAATTTATATTAATTATTGTTGGCTTTGCTTGAAGCCTAAAACATAAAAGAAAATAGGCAAGATTAGCATAAACTTTTCATGGTTGAAAAGAGCAGAAGTCCCTGATGGCTCAAGAGAATATAATCGAATATTTACATTCAGGGCGTAGGAAAATATTTTTGTGACTGCTTGGGGAAAATAGCTGCTAGTGTTTGTTACTGAAACAGAATACGAAAAGACCCTCTTAAAGAATTATATAGCATACCTCCCTCATTGCCAGAACTACCTTCTATTCACATGAGAGGATTTGGGTGTTAATGGGTATTATAATAAATATTATAATCCAAATTTAGAAGAAAGTGAAATGGGATATCCAATAATTGAACTATATATAAGTTGAATTTGGGAAAAAATACGTTTGATTTTCTTTAGTCTGGTACTTTAGAAAATTAAATTCTGAAGAATAAAAGGACATGGAAAGAAGGGTGACCATTATCTTTGAATAAATTTAAATGTTTGGGATAAATTTCTTTATAGCTTTGATACTAGCTACACCACCTTTTATTTTATAAAAAGGAATTCATACATTCAAGATGGTAGTTCTCTTCTCTCCTTTTCAACTGAAGCCTCTGGGAATTCAAAATGCCAGCCCATTGGATAAAGAAAAGCTTTTGGAGTTCCTTTCCGCTACATTAGGATGTCAGCTTTGGGTGGGCAAGTTCTGCACCCTTTCCTTCTAGTGAAATCTCACTCCTTGCCCCCACCGCCATGGTGATCTGTTAGTATTCACGGTACTTCCAACCTTATTTATGTGTAGTCTCAATCCTATTACATCCCCTCCCCAACTTAATCAGTCACCCACTTCTTCTGCCAGCTTTACCCCCAGACCCTCTGGTTCTGCTCTACCTTGGGCACCCACCAACATGGCCATGCCATGGGATTTTTACACAGACCTTTTTACTTTGTATCACCTAAATTCTGATGTTCCTCTTTGACCTTAACCTCTTACCTCTCCCCCCTCTTCCCTTTCACCCTCTGTTGTCCCTACGAACCCTCTGATGGGGTCATGATTTTGACCTGCCACCTTCTAGCTCTTCTCTGTGTTCAGTTGTCTTCTTTAAAAAAAATTTTTTTACGTTTATTCATTTTTGAAAGACAGAGACAGAGCTCAAGCAGGGGTGGAGCAGAGAGAGAGGGGGACACAGAGTCTGAAGCAGGCTCCAGGATCTGAGCTGTCAGCACAGAGCCTGACGCGGAGCTCGAACTCACCAACCGCGAGATCATGACCTGAGCCGAAGTCGGATGCTCAACTGACTGAGCCACCCAGGCGCCCTCCAAGTTGTCTTCTTTTAAGACCTTAGTATTGTTGTGCCTTCCACGACCAGTGTTACTCCCCTCTTACTCCCTCATTCCTACCGACCCTGCTCTTCTCCATTATTAGAATCTCTGTTCTTTCTGATTTTTATATTCATAATTTATAATCTCATCTCTAATTTATCTATTTCACTCATGCATGTGACATCAACATAGACTCTTTCACACCTTGACTATCATTTACTTGCCTGACCAGGCTCCTAACTCAGTGTACCCCATTGCCTGCATTTTGCTTTCTGTAGATCAATATTTCTCAACTCGTTTTCATTATTAGCCGCCACCCTCACCCTCGAAGCCTTTTAAAGCATTTTTTTCCTAATCACCTCCATCCCTAATGAATACTCAAGAATAAGATTTGTTACATAGGGGTTGAGCTTTGGGAGACCACAAACCATTGTCCTATCTAATTTTATTTTTTATATGTAATCTAATATTGTTTTCACAGCACTACCTCTAATCCAAGAAGCAATTTTCACCTCTGTCAGGAATGTATGCTCTAGACTGTCATGTAATCTGTCAAGCATTAGGGATGAAAAACAAAGCTAACAAAACTCTGAAGAGAGCATTGTGAAACCAAACAGGGTCAGGAGTTAAAGCTGCTAGAGATTCATCCCTTATGATCCTATAATATCTCCTTTTTTTTTTCCTTTTCCTAATACATGTATCCTTCTTCCCCTCCTCCATGTTCATAAACACATGCAGAAGATGACATCATCCCTTACTTTTACTAAGAACATTCAAGTCATTCAGGGTCAATTTTTTCAGCTTCCCTTCTTCCTATCTCAAAATTCCCTGCATGTCGACAGACTATCTCTTCTTTTACTCTTCCAAGGGAGGAGACACTGTCTTACCTCCTTAACAAGGCCAGTGCTTACATCTTATTTATGTGTTGTTTATTTGTATTTTTTTAGGTTGTGGCATAATTACCATGGAAAAAATTCACAAATCTGTATTTTGACAGTTCTATATACTTTCATAATTACCTCCAGGATAACATAGAGCATTCCAGAAATGACCCAGAAAGACCCTGAAATCACTCCAGAAAGACCCCTCGTGCCTCTTTCCAGTAATTTCTCCCGCCTCGAGGCAGTCATTCTGATTCTTTTCACCATAGATTAGTTTAGCCTGTTTTAGAGCTTCATTGAAAGTTGATCCTTAATATGTACTTTTTGGCATCTGGATATTTTTACTTATCATAGTGTTTTGAGTCTTATTCATGTGGTTCCATATTACATTTTTTTATTGCTGAGTAGTATTCCATCGTGTTAATATACTGTAATTTTGTTTATCCATTTTCTTGTGGCTGAATACTTGGTTTGTTTGCAGGTTTGAGTGATTATGAATATTCATGTTATGACTGTTCAGGTCCCCCAGTCTTTGTACGTTCATTTCTTGTAGGTAAATGTCTAGGAGTAGAATTGTGGGTAAGTAAATGTATCTTTAATGTTTTAAGAATCTGCCAAACTGTCCTTCAGAGTAATTGTACCACTTGCACTCCTATCAACAATGGTAAGAGATCCATATGCTTCAAACCCTAACATTTGGTATTGTCAGTCTTTTTTATTTTAGCCATTAGTAGGCATTAGTGCAAAATCCACATGTGTTCTTGATTTTATTTCTTTCCCCTTCCCCCATCCATTATTGTGGGCCGTCTCTTAGGTCTTCAGATTTTTCCCATTCCACAAATTTCTGTATCCCACTCCCCCACACAAGGTTCCTCCAGAGAATCTTTCTCAGTTCAGCTATTCCCTCAAGCTGTTCTCCTAACTCTTTCTGAAATTTCTCTTGTCAATTGGCAAGAATGGTTAGCATTTGGTGCTTCTCCTTCCTCCTCACCTGTTCGTTCAGCTCTCATTCCCCTGATGTCTCTGAAGTGAAGAATATGACAATGTTGGCCTCCTCCTGTTTTGAAGCTCTTTATTTCATTGCGTGTATCATAACACATTGTTTTTTCCTTCTATTTCTAACATCTGCTCCTCTCCCACCTTCCCTATAAATTGAGGGGTGCCTGAGAGATTCACTGATTGCCCATTATGTACACACACAGAGTCCAAATGTCTTAGCATTTAGGACTTTCCATAAATGCTGCCACTTTCCTCCATCTTTCCTACCACCCTCCCATGCCGTGTGAACCGCAGTGCATAGCCGCACTGGCCTCTTGTCAACGAATGTGAAATACAAGCCTGCAAACTTCATTTCAGGGAATATCACGGAGGTTTTAAAGTGAGAACTCTCCTAGTGTATCTAAAATATGGTTTCATTTGCATTTTTATCTTCCGTTCAATGTTTGCACGAAACTGAATTATCTGGGAAATAATGAGAATGTTTACCTATTTCCTCAAGATTTGAAAGTTATTTGTGTATAAACAGATTGCTAATTGTTAAAATATTTTTCTAAGTATCTCTCCCCCACCAAAGCTCTATTCATTCATGCTGGGATTGCTAAATGAATTGAGCATGAGTGAGTTGTTTTAAACCCACAGTATGGTTTGCAAAGAAGCGTCCCTTTCCTCAATCCTTTCTTTGCTGTAATGGCTGCAGTAAACACCGGTGAGGCCAGAAGACAGTCTGTGCAGGAAGCACTGTGAGGGAGAGCAAGCTTTACGGGACCCCTCGTTTTATTTACATTCTCTTAAAGAATTGGAATGTTTTTTCTCTCCCTGCATAAATATTTCTGACAGAGGATAACTAAACATGCCAGACTGCTTTGTCAAGTGCTAGAGTATCCAGCGGTCTCCCCTGTCCTGAAAATTATCCCCCCTCCTTTAAGCTTCACAAACGTTCCCTGCCCCCATTTGCAGTCTGGTCTCCTTAAGATCCTGTGCCAGGTGCTGACTTGGAGCAGCTCTTCACTGGAGATGTAGCTTAAAGAAGGTACAAGTCAATTTATAAGAATAAAAGAAATGAACAAGGAAGTGTTGAATCACTACACTGTACCCCTGAAGCCAATATAACACTATGTTAACTAACTGGAATTAAAATAAAAACTTGAGGGACGCCTGGGCGGCTGTCGGTTAAACGTCCAACTTTGGCTCAGGTAATGATCTCACGGTTTGTGAGTTCAAGCCCTGTATCGGTCTGTGTGCTGACAGCTCAGAGCGTGGAGCCTGCTTCGGATTCTGTGTCTCCTCCTCTCTCTGCCCCTCCTCCACTTGCACCCTGTCTCTCTCTCTCTCTCTCTCTCTCTCTCTCTCTCTCTCCCCAAAAATGAATAAACATTTGTAAAAGTTAAAAAAAAACTTTCGAAAAAGAGGGAAATGAGGGTAACCATTGGAAATTTCTCCTAGCATGCATTGTGTTACCTTAGGGGACCAAACATCTCAATTTTTTTATCTTAAATCCAGTAGATCAATTTTGTCCTGACACCGAGGCTAAATTTGGGATGTGAGTTGTTAAAGATCGTCAGAGGCTTTCAAGTCTATCTTTAGCCCTGTGTCAACCAGGAGGGGAAACACGAAGGGCAGAAAGAGGAATATGCATGTTCTCTACTTATCTGTGGCCTGCAGGGTCAGGCCAGGAAGCTCCATGGGGGCATGAAGCTTGCCTTAGAGTCTTCCTCCCGTGTTCCCCTCCCTCGAGGACCCAGCCTGCTGCTCTCTGCCCCCAACCTTTCTGCTACCTCTCCTCCAACAGGTGACTAGCCTGTGAAAAACTGACACTTGAATGATGAATTACTAAGCTCTTCTTCAGGCCTCACACACCTGCCCGCTCAGGGTGGGCAGGGGACAGGCACTATCACTCTCCCATTACAGACGGAACCAGGCTGCCAGGGTTGGGAGCAGTAAGCTCTGTGAAGTGGGAACTCAGTAGCCAGCACTTTCTGTTACATCTGTCACGCTGTGTCTGCATCTCTCCTCAGGACCAGGAGCTGTAGAACTTAGTGAGTTTGGATCTATACACCGTGTAGCAGTGTGTGACCTTGGGAAAACAATTTTATTTTTCGCTGCCTCTAATTACTCACTCACAAAGTGGAAATAATACTGTGACTTGTTTTCATGAGTACTAAACATGAGAATGCATATAAGTACTTAACATAGGACCTAGACCCCCATGAAGACGAAATAAGTTTTAGCTATTATTAATTATTAGCCCAGGGACATAATTTCCCACTGCCAATTTGAAGCTCAGCTTCTTGGTATAAAATTAATAATGAATCAGAAGTAGATAACGCATTTTCCACCCCTGCAATTGAACAGCTTTGGGCAATATTCAACCTCCTTGAGACTCAGTCTCCTTTTTGAAATAAGGGGTGGGAGCAGGCGATCCCGTAAATCTCTGTAGCTGCAAGAATCTGTGGTTTTAACTATGACTCCGAGTTTCTGATCTCTTCAGTGCAGGGGAAGAGAAAGACCAGAAAGGAACTTGCAAGTCCCTTTTCTCTTCAGATGGAGTAGAAGCACTGGGACAGCATTCTGTTTGTGCTGAGAAGTAAATTGTGAGGCATCCGGTGGCAATTCCAGATGGGAATCTGGCCGAAACGTTGAGCAAGTAGAGCTAACATTTATTGCATCTGCCCTTGTGCCAGATACTTCTCCAAGCCTGTGTGCCTTTACTGCACCCTAACAGGAGCCTGGGGGGGAGGGATCCGTGTGCACATTTCACAGGTTTCGCCACTGAGGCTCGTGGCGGTAGAACATCTAATCCAGGTCCTACAGCTAATGAGGGCAGAGCTGGGATTTAGACAGCAATCAGCCTGAGCCTAAAACCAGGAATGTGCATTCATCAATCGCATCATCACAGTGACCCCTTGTCTATGGGGTAAGTGAATCCTGGCTAAATCAGGCTATACTCAGCTGTCTTCTTCTCCAGATACCACACTGGGAGCATTGTTTCTATGCATTCCTTCAAATCATGGAAGGGCTTAGCAGAGATATTGTGTGAGCTCCGAAGTGATGCTGGCTTAGGAGTATTTCCCTTCACTTCCTACTCACCTTCGTGCACTCGTGGCACAGAACTGGCTCCGTATGTGCGGGAGCAGGGGCACGATGGGGCAGTCATCCTGCTTTGGGGTTCAGGGCAGCCACCTCATGGAGCTGGTCAAGACATCAAGAGCCTTCTATAGCAGTGAAAGGGGAGGGATCCCAGATGAACATTTCCTCAAGACCTACGCTGTGCCAGCTCCTGCATGAGGTCTTTTATGTGAACTGTGTCTCCATCTCTGCTGCTCTGTAACTAGATAGCGTCAGAACTTTCCACCATTCTGTTCCTCAGTTTTTAGCTGGGGAGAGAGGTGTTAAAGGCAACCAAAGATTGACCACTCGCACCGCACAGCGTGGGCACCCTAACTGCCTCCCAGTTGTGGCTGCATTGACCTCAATCTAATCCTGCAAACCCACCTGTGTTGCGGAGGGTGTGAGGTACAGGTGATCTACTCTCTGAATGCTAATTATAGTGATCATAGTTTTGAACTGAAAAAAAAATTCATTCTTCATCACCACATAATATGAATCTATTCTCCAGACAGTTTTCCTGTGTGGCTTCCATAAAAACTCACGTTTTTATGTAGAACTATTAGCGTGACCACCAGTAAACTAGATACTATATTTCCAGGGCATTGCCTAGAGATGTGCTCAGTAAACCTGAACATAAAAGAGGCTGCATAAAGTAAAATCCAATAGAACCATAGAAAATACCAATAGTAGAACCATAGAAAAATGTATGCATTGAAAAGATCATCTATCAGACATTTACAACTTGACTTTTACAATTCAGTTTTTCAGAAGAGCTGGTCAAGTCTATATGTTCCCCCCAACCCTAAAAAATATCATCTTTTTCCTTTGTGAGAGACATCATTTTGGGACACAACAACAACACAACACTCCAACAATGGAATAGTAATTAAGGGAGCTCCCCAGCACTCCCAAGTTCACACGGTGGTTAATGGGAAATTTTACTGCTGCCAAGTGGATTGCCAATTCCATTTATTTCTGTTGCTGGCATTTCCTAAATTCTCCCAAAATGTCAATACTTTTTCAAAGCAAGCATCTGCTTTTAGTTTAAATGAATATGTCATGAGATTTTAGACAGGAATCCAAAAAGTTTTCTAAATTGACAAACTTAACAGGTCCTTAATTACTAAAAGAAAATATGGTGAAGCCTTATTTGCTTTCGCTAAATATCTGTCATTGAGATGGAGCCAGGAAAGTGAGATGATGCAAATGTTTTTACTTAACACATGAGAAAAACAGCCCCACTGCTATATAACCAAAGGGAAAATTCCCTGTGAAGCTACAAATGTTTAATGGCAAAATTTGCACATTATGAGCAAGATCTAATTTCTACTTAATGTTTCTCTCATGAAATCAATGATGAAGATGTTATTGGTCCCGGGAAGCCCTTCTCAGGACTTTTAGCCTTTTGGAAGGTCCTGGGGGAACTTGAGAGAGTAGTTTTGCTTGCAGATTATTAGGAGATTTTTATTTACGTTGTGATGCCCGCATGGAGGACACAGAAACTAAGACTTGGATGCAGAATAGAGGCATCCACAACAGAGCTTCGATGACAGAGAAACTGCCTCTTCCCATTGCAGTATTTCTCAGTGCCCCCTCCACCTGCCCCCACTTCCAGCCTCCCCATCATCTGGCCAAATCAACTGGCCACTGTGACTGTGTCTTTGGCTCTGATTGTCCCCGGGGGTCTTCTTTCTTTCTAGCTTTCATCATCCTCTTATATTTCGCTTTATATCCAGGATCAATTGAACAGGCAAATCCCACACAGAGCCAGGGCAGAGTTTCTTAAAGCATAGGCTCAAGACTGCCCCCCTCAGCAGAATCACCTAAGGCGCTTATTAAGAATATTGATTTCTGAACCCTAGCCTGGACATACTGAATCTTAGGAGGCCTGGGATTCTGCATCTAACCGAACACACAATGATTCTTAGGCACTAAAATTTGAGGACTACTGATCTAGGGGAAAAGGGAAGACAAAATATTTTAGATCATCGGTCATCCACTAGTGCAGTCTCTTGATACTTCCTTATTTGGTGAATAAGGAAATGGAGGATGCTGAGAGCAATAAATATCACCTGATCCCGGACAGTTTTACCAACTCCCAGCTTCTCTTACCTATGTAAGGATCCCTAATAGTTCGACCAGTGCCAGTTGAACCCCCTAATGGGAGCTCTGACAGACCTTAGTGTGACATGAGTTTCCAAAGGGATTCAGACTGTTCCTTTCTGTGATTTCTAACCGAAGGTATGCCCATGGGGTATGTGCTAAGGTTTGATTTTATCCACCTACTCACCAGTTATGGGCTACTTCATTCAAGCTTTTTCTATGCAATTCAGAGAAACAACCTGTGGACTTGGTTACTTCAATCACATGCTTGGTCAGTTCAGAGGCAAATGTTATTTCCATATTTTTCCCCTTTTGAATCAACCTGTCAATTTAGTCTATTTCCCCTTTTGAATCAACCTGTCAATTTAGTCTAAACGGCTAGCAGAGTAGTCCTGTATAGATGGGGCTTACATTGAAAATGGGCTTCTGATTTCCCAAAACTGCTTATGATGGATCCAAAATGAATGTGTTAGTAGGTTTTAATACTGGCCCAGGGGTGAGCTGTACTGTGGGAGTACATAGTAATTCCCGCTATTAAGAAATTTTATAATGTCTATTTGAAATCTTCTGCCTCTTTTATATCTTTTCATATGGGGATAACTGCCTAAACCTTTCTTTTCTAAGAAGCTTTCCTGGCTTTACTGAGGAAGAGGCTTGGAATTGCTCCTGATTCTTTATTGCCCAAATATTCACCTTTAGCAATCACCCCTAAAAATTCAGACCCACTCCTTTAAGTGGTTCGGGCATCAGCTGAGTGGATTCGGAACCATCAGCCTGCAATTGCAGTCTTTTCAGCTTGGTGTTTGCCTTTGAATGAGGTTTCCATGGGTAGTGACTGTTTCTTACAAGTGTGATTGTACATTTAGGGCAACATATTCATTTGGGTATTTAATTATGATTTAAGTTGTATTAAAAATCTATTATGGTATCAGAGGGAAAAAACACTCTGGTGTCTAGCTCTTGATTTTTTGTGAATAGTTTGAAATGTAGACGTATTTTACTTTTGAGGAACTTTCAAAAAACACTACATTCTCCTTGATTTTAAAATTAACTAAACGAAGAAGAGGGAGATAGGTTTTAATGGGTGATTTTGGAAACATTGAACAAGCTAGTAAAAAGCAAAATATATATATAGTACCTACTGTGTATCTCAGACAGAGGGAGGTCTGATAATTTGCCCAAAGAAACACAGCTAGTAAATGGTAGGAGAACTTGAAGGCAGTCTATCTGGTTTTTGAGTCTGTGCCTTTTTTTTTTTTTTAATTTTTTTTAATGTTTATTTCTTGAGAGAGAAACAGTGTAAGTGGGGGAGGGGCAGAGAGAGAGGGACACACAGATCTGAAGCAGGCTCCGGGCTCTGAGCTGTTGGCATGGAGCATGACGTGGGGCTCGAACTCATGAACTGGGAGATCATGACCTGAGCCGGCGTTGGACACTTAACTGAGCCACCCAGGCACGCCTTGAGTCTGTGCTTTTAACTGCTCTGCAGAGTTAAGGTAGTGAAGCTGCTTTAGCTGTGCCTGGTAAGTAGGAAGTGCTCAATAAATAAAAAACTGTACTTGTAATTTTCTTATGCTTCTAAAGCTTGAAAAGCTTCTGTCTTCCTTAGGATTGCTTCTCTAATATTGAAAGAGCTGTAGAAATGGAGATATAAAATGAATGATTATATTACCCACCTCTGTCAAATTTGATTAGAATACCAAGATGCTTATTTAAGGTTTACAAAGATCTAGGAATAAAATAATAAAACCACATTTATAAAAATTAATTTAGCAATTATTGAATTTCTACTATGTACAGGTCGCTTTACTAAAATTATTTAACTTCTACTGTGTATAGATCGCTAGTATAAAAGAAGTAAGGTTAATAAGACATGGGTCTTGCCTGTGAAGGAGCGTAAAACCTAGTAATGGTCCCAGAGTGCCCAACATTTAAGAGAGTAGATGCAGAAGTGTTGAGGGTGGCCTGCCCACGGAACGGGACGCATGTGAAGTTCTGAAATAGAGTCCTGGTGTCACAGTAGCTGTGTGCTGGAAGGCACATCACTTAGCTCTCCAAATCTCAGTTTATTCATGTTGGGGTATAGTTGCTGGTATTGTTTTCTAAATCTTAAAAATGGAAATACTGATGCCTAATTCATTATACTTAGGGAGAATTAAAATGAATAATGCAAAAGAATCACTTACCGGGTCCTTAGCCGAGAGTAAAGGTTCAGCAAACAGCTATCAGGAAATGGGAAGCCTTAACAACTTGCCTGCATGACCCACTCCCTGGTGGACAGATGCTCCTTCCTTGGGAGGCAGGGGCAGGGGTGCTTTGCATGCTGCACCAGGATCTTGGGGAAGAAAATGAGTTGGAGCTCAGTCACCCTTTAAATATTGACCTGAAGAACAATGGGCAGCTGCCCCTTTGGAGGCCCTAACAGGGCTTCCAGACGGCTGTTCCCCTGCCATCTTTTTCCTTACAGAGATACATAAAGAAAACTATAAGAAAGGTAGCATATGTATGTTTTCTAATTTTGTTATATGTTTAGTAGGTCTGATGAGGGATCATGCTTTGAGCTTGTGAGTCAGCTGGTGATAATCCATTGCACAGGGAAAACATCATTGAGTGGAGGGGAGGGGAAAGCCATCTGTGAAGTGTCAGGCATGAATACCAAGCTGAGAGGCCACGAGACCTATATGAGGCCTTCCTTTTCACTTGGGACCAGGGCAAATCACTGAGGCCCTCTGAGTCTCATTTCCCACTAGTTTACGTCAAGGAGGATGGATTATAGCCATAATTCTCAAATTTGAATGGCTGTCATATTCATATGGAGAGTTTCCTCTTAAGAAGCCCAGCCTAAGAACAAAAAGGTCTTTTTAGAAGCACCTTAAGTGATTTTAAAGTACACTGAGGGTAGAAAAGCAATGGAGTCGGTTATCTCTCAGGTTCTGTAGGATAAATGCCAAAGTCCACCCAGTCTGGGTGGACTAGTGTGTACCTGGTTATGTTTGGAATGTCGGTCAGAACCATATTATGGAAGGTTTTAAACGGTCTATCTGTATGCAGCAGGGCATTAATGAAGATTTTTATATAAAGGAATGGGTTGAAAGCAGCACTGTAGAAAATATGTATTTGTCAGTTCTCTGCGTGTAGTAGAAGGAGAAGAAAGAGGGGACTAGAAGCAGGTTGTGAACTAAGCTGTTAGCAAGCAAAACTGAGTAAGGTGTAGTCTATTCAATAGAATTATAGTAATATGGTCACTGATTTTTAATTAATATGAGGCAATTAGTAGAGAAATATGTGCTGTAATGTGGATAGGAAAAGAGATGCCTCTGAAACAGGAAATGAGTTGAAGTGAAGTTCAGTTCTCACGTGTAATGTATGACCAAAGAAAGTACTGTTGAGATTAATCCTCTGAAAATTATTATGTCAAAACCACACCTATTTCACAAGCTCCCACCAAAGGCTGAGCAAAAAGAGAGACTACAGAAGAAATGCCTCTTCTTACCATTTCTCTCCCTTTCAGAAACAAAACAACAACAAAATTATTGCTTACCAATTCCTTGGGCTTTTGTAAAAAACATTTAAAAATATCTGTTAAGATGGCATGTGCCTGACACCTGTTGGGGTCTAATGACTCTCAAAGGCTCCCAGGGAAAAGCAGAATCACCCGAGAATGCAGAGCCAAGAGGAAACGTCCTTTCTGCCTGGTCTTTGCATCTTGCAATACTCCTGTACTAAACAAAATTACATGATGAGCTATTTTTCTGAAAATGTGTCAGTCCCTCAAGAGAATAATAGAGATACAGCTTTTCATAAAGAATCAAGCTCCCTGGGGCACCTGGCTCAGTCGGTTAAGCGTCCGACTTCGACTCAGGTCATGATCTTATGGTTTGTGAGTTCGAGCCCCACTCCGGGCTCTGTGCTGACAGCTCAGAGCCTGGAGTCTGCTTCAGATTCTGTGTCTCATTCTTTCTCTGCCCCTACCCAACTTGTGCTCTGTTTCTCTTTGTCTCTCAAAAATAAATAAATGTAAAAAAAAAAAAAAAAAAAAAAAAGAATCAAGCTCCCTGTGAATAACTGTGATGCTAACTTTTCCACTGTGTCATATGAATGGTAATGGACAGCCTCAAATATTTAGATTCCTAGATGTCATTAAGTGGTCATTAATCTCACTGAAATCATATATAAAAAGTTTGAGTTGCCGTTCTAACTGATGTGAGCCTGACCAATGAGAATCATTAAATCTTTCCTGTCAAATTGTTGTGGGGTTTTTTTCCTGCTGATTTTGAAGAATATCCAAGCTCAATTATGTCCCGGGGAACTCAATCTTCAGCTTTAATTTCCTAAATCCAAATCTTTTTGTGGATTTTGGGAGGATTTCCAAATTAATGTTAATAAAGACTTATGAAATCCTTGGCAAAAGAGTTCTGCTAAGCATGAGATCAATAGTCAAATTATCAAGATTAAAAAATAAGCTTTACTTTACAAGCGCCCATGGAAGAAGTACCTCAAGGTATATTCTAGATTAAAAACGCAAAGTATGTAAACATCCTGGACTTCCATAGAGCCTAACAGACACTCTTTAAATGTTTGTTGACTAAATGATTGAATCAATAAAAAAGCAGCACTAAGACAGCTGTGATGCAAATTTCTTATAACCCTGCAACTTTCAAGCCACATCCCAAAATAATCCACTGAAGGACGCAGGTGTTTCACCTTGATACCAGGGGCAGGAGTGTGCATCAGGAAGAGCCCGGTTAGCTCTGCCCCCAGTAAGAAGAGGAGTGCATGGACAGCCACCTCCCTTAGGAAATGGCTAACACGTAATAGATAATGATAGATGCTTGCTAAACCCAACAGTTAAATGGAAGGTCTTTGCTGGAAACATGTCTTTTTTTCCAAGGTCTATGATAGAAGACTCCTTTCTAGGTAAAATCGCCTTGTAGCATGCTCCTTCTAGTACTTGGAACTGACGCTTGTGGAGTCAATATTAGTTTTTCCTCTACAGATCTTCATCCTACAGAGACTGAAGCCATAGGGGGCTTGCAGCAGGAGCTACACTGCGCTGTCTTTGCTAATTTATGGAGCAATTCTGCTGAAATCTCAGTATGAGAACCAATTACCAGAGAATCTTTTTTAAATGTAGGGTTTGATTCAGGAGGTCTGAATGGGGCCAGAAGCTTTGCATTTCTAACAAGCTCCTGGTGGTGGTGATGATACTGGTCCAGGACTCACACTTGGAGCAGCAAGGTCATGAGAGGTGGGTTTCTAAGTAGTTAGAAGAAGCAGATGTGGTGTGAAGGAAAAGCACTAGATCTCGACCCAGAAGACTGGTTATATGAACACGATGAGTCACTTGACTTTTCTGAATCCACGTTTTCTCATTAGAAAAATGAATATGATAGGACAGTAAACACCTGCTGTGTGGGATTGTTGTGAAAATTTATAATGTTACGCGAAAAGTGACCAGAGTCTATATGGTACATTGCTGAGTAAGTGATTGTTGACCCTAAATAGTGAAAACATAGGCACATAAGTCTATAGTGGTAACTGGTAAAGATGGGGGGACTCTTAAGCTGTGTGCTTTCTATACTTCCAGGGATTCTATTTTTTTATTCCACTGCTTAGCAAGTGTCCAGCGTTTGTGAAATTGTATTTGTAGCAAAGTTGATCACTGCCACTGTATATTTTTGGCTTCAAAATGTCGATATCAGGATAATGACCCGGTGTTTCCCCCATGGCACTAGCAGGAAAGAGAACTGCTACCCAAAACATTGGTAATAACTTTGGGGCCTCGAGTCCTCTTCGAACCAGAAACAATTACTTTCAAGAAAAGGCTAAAATGGAGAAGACAGAACCAGCCCAGATTTTCAATGAAAATGTGATGAATAAAATAGCTGATCGTTCTTTGCCAGCCGGTAGTCACAGTGTCTCCTAACTTCATAAATTATGTATAAATGGATCCCTCCTCAATGTAAAAGCAAAGGTTCACATGAGCAGTTTGGCTGGCTTGTGCCTGACGGGTGGCTCGGCCACCGTGGCACCCAGCCTGTATTGGTACAGCTCGTCCTCCAGGGGCTCAGCACATCGTTCACATCATTGTAAACCGGCTCCCTCGAGTGCCTCCACATTGCTCCTCTGGTGGTCAAGCTTTCTGGTTAACGAACTTGTAACATATTAATATCTTTTTTTAAGTTTATTTAGAGACAGAGAGTGGACAAGGGGCAGAGAGAGGAAGAGAGAGAGAATCCCAAGCAGGCTCCACACTGTCAGTGCAGAGCCCAACGCAGGACTCAAACTCACGAACCATGAGATCATGACCCGAGCCGAAACCAAGAGTTGGACGCTTAACTGAGTGAGCCACCCAGGCACCCCGAAACTTGTAAAATATTAAATAAAACTCTCAAAAAGTGTATAGCAGGAAATAGAAGGTAGAAAAATCAGTGAATAACCTGCAGCATCATTTACACCTCTTTCCACTTAGAATTCAGAGACAGAAACTGTTAGTACCTTGAGACAATCTAGTTTAATTCATTTGCAATGTAATCCAGAGGGAATCCGTAATCTTTGCTAAAAGAAATGAGATTTTACATCTAATCAGAGGATTTAAACACAGTGTTATTAAAAGATGTTGTTTTTTCCCTCTTTATGACCTCCAGGTCCCAGGAGAAAAAAGAAGAGGCTATCACCTTATTGAAGGACTCCATTAAATACGGCCCAGAGTTTGCAGATGCATATTCAAGCTTAGCTTCATTGCTGGCCGAGCAGGTAATTGTTTCCTTTGAACTTCACATATTTTTTTAAAATGGTTATTGTTGAGGAGTACCTGGGTAACTCAGTCAGTTATGTGTCTGACTCTTGATTTCAGTTCCAGTCATGATGTCACAGTTCATGAGTTTGAGCCCCACATTGGACTCTGTGCTGACAGCATGGAGCCTGCTTAGGATTCTCTGTTTCTCCCTTTCTCCACCACTCCCCCACTTGCCCTCTCTCTGTCTCTCAAAAAAAAAAAAAA
Source organism: Panthera leo (assembly GCF_018350215.1). Lineage (NCBI taxonomy): Eukaryota > Metazoa > Chordata > Mammalia > Carnivora > Felidae > Panthera > Panthera leo. Next base: position 62,271,817 of record NC_056685.1, on the reverse strand, counting down.
CAAAAAAACAACTTAAAAGTTTTTGCTGTTAAATATATAAATTAATATTACCCAGATTTTGGTACCAATGAGTCAGTTTGTAACCCCATATTGAGCAACTAATTTCTATGTCTGTTTTCTTCTTGACGGAAATTATAAGCCTAGCTTCTTACCCCAATACTCTCTGTGTACTGAAGGTAACCTTTAGACAAAGATTAGAGGTCATTAGAGGTCATTCATGTATTCTATATCACTTTGGGGCAAAATCTCTCAAGAATAATACACGGTATTTGCTAGTTCTATTGCTATTTCTTATATTTTTCTGGGGACTTGTTAATGGAATCAGATCTCCAAACTCAATGTGGAACCAATTACTGATAATAGATCCTGTGTCTCAATACCTGTTAAAAGATCACAGAGGCTTATAGAACAGGCTCTGAAGAGATAACATTTCTCATGGTATACAGGGATATTCTTATTCCCCTTCTCTCTTCACTTGTGTCTAAATGATTGGATACTATTTTTCAGTGTTCTGGATGCATGCCCCCTGCTAAGGGGAAACAAGCATAAACTGTCTTCTCTAAACTGATGATGCAGTTTTGTTGACACACATAAGTGCCCTCAATAGACAGTGGATTCTGCTATGACACAATTGGCCAGATTGTCTTTAAAATCAAAGTCAACACCTTCAAAAGATGCCCTGCAGCATTCAGTTGGTTGAAATGTAATGAATGATTTGATACTGATACATGATTTGATATCAGTTACATAGATGTGCAATTTGCATTGAAAAAATTTTGGATGTTTCAACAAGAAGCAAATTTAGAACTTTCTGTGGATATTTAAGTGTCAGAAATGATAAGACTAGTTTTCATGCTCTAATATTCTCTGTATAGTGTAGGTGGGCTTTAGACAGAAGCTCAGGTCTGTGGTGGGTGATTTCAATGCATGTTTTAGCATAGTGGTTAAGCTGATGTGATGATGATTGTGTTCTGTTATACACTGGCGGTCCTCAGCTACCTTTGGCTTGTGTTGAAGCAGAGACTGTGGGAACTTTCTGCTTAACCAACTGAGCCACCCAGGGACCCTTGGACACTGTGGGAACCTTCTGAAACAAAGATTGACTGTCTCGATCCCTTTTTCTCACCTCATCCTGGCTCGTTCGTTTTCATAAGAAGACCTTTATCCTCCCCTCCCTCCCCCTGCCCCACCCTGTCTGGCTGGGTGTCTGGCAGTTACTCACACATGCCAAGCATGCTTCTCTCTTGGAGCCTCTGCACTAACTGTTTCCTTTGTCTGCAAGTTTTCTCTCAGATATCTTAGGGTATCCTTCCTCACGTCATGCTGGTTTCTCTGCCACGTTACCATATCCGAGGGGTTGTCTGCAATTACCCTTCTTAACTAGCAACCTCACCCTGACTGACCACCATGTTCTCTTTCACCTTGCCCTGCCTTATGTTTCCCAAAAGTATGTATCACCATCTAACATATGTTTGTCTATGATCGTTCTCCCACCACTAGAATATTTAACTCATGAGAATGACTGTCTCTTCTATTCATGGCTGGTTCCCAGTGTCTGTCACGTTATATGCAATCAATAAATGTTGAGTGAATAAATGAATCCATATGAACTGGAGAGCATATGGTCCCTCCAATCCAGTATATAGCCTAAATTTTATTCTTACATTACAGTACAACTAAGCCTGTGGGCCACACTGTTTTGCAATTGATCATACCTATATGTGATGATTTTGTCCTACACGGAGCAATAGTATGAGGGCCACTGTGAGAAATTATTCTTTGTAACCATAGAGTCAGGGGTAGGGGTGAGGACAGCACCTGCTGCATCATTCAGTGGCTTCTTTATGAGGACTCAGGAGAAATTTCTCTCATCTCACCGTTAGGAAAGGCTCAGCTTCTCCTGAGTTACAAGCTTTTTGCTTTATTTTTAATCTAATGCAGGAAAAATCTTGGAAATTCTGAAAAGGGTCAAGTGTATTTCCATCCCCCTTTCCCCATCCTCTAACAACCATCTAGACTGTATATTCTGCTCTTCTCTATGTGCTGCTTTTACTCCCGGGTTTATCATTTTCCTTAATTTATTTTATTCAGTTTTTGTTTTCAATTTTTATTTTTATTATTTTTCTTGGATGTTTTCAATTTTTAAAAGCTACCTCAATTTCTTCGTGGAATAATGAGGTATAAGTAAGTAAATACAGTTGACTCTTGAACAATGAGGGGGTTAGGGGCACTGACCACCTGCACAGTTGAAAATCCACATACTGACTCCCCCAAAACTTAACTACTAAAAGCCTATTGACTGGAAGCCTTACCAATAACATAAATAGTTGATTACATATATTTTGTATATTATATGCATTATATACTGTATTCTTATAACAAAGTAAGCTAGGGAAAAGAAAATGTTATTAAGAAAATCATAAGGAAAAAACACTTACGGCACTGTGCTATATTTATCGAAAAAAAATCCACGTATAAGTGGACCCACACTGTTCATACCTATGTTGTTCAAGGGTCAACTGTAAATAAAGCATTCCGCCAATAGTGCCCACTTCATATCTTTTTTTTCCCCAACTCACCAGGACAGATAATAAACATTTAACTGTTCCTTCTTGATGAAAATTATGCTTAAAGTAAGTAATTATACTTAAGTAATATAAATTATATTGTCATTTACCTAAGACCAGTGATAACACAGTATGTTGTTTTGGGGGAAGTTTTTTACAGATATGAGTAGAACTTGTATATATTCATATACTTCTGTCTTCCTAAAATGCCGTCTTTTCTTTATCCCCTATAAATCCTGCCGAGTTTTCAAGATCCAATTCAACTCCCACATCTTCCTCCGAAATTTCTCCACCTCCCCTTCTGGTGGGGAGTCATGTTTCCTCAGAGCTCCTTTTTTAAAAAAGTGTTTATTTATTTATTTTGAGAGACAGAGAGAAAGAGAGCGCACACAAGTTGGGGAAGGGCAGAGAGGGAGGGAGAGAGAGAATCCCAAGCAGGGATCCGCACTGTCAGCACAGAGCCTAACTTGGGGCTCAATCCCACGAACCGTGAGATCATGACCTAAACTGAAACCAAGAGTCAGATGCTTAACTGACTGAGTCACCCAGGCACCCCTCCTCGGGGCTCCTGTAATGTTAATGGGAACACATACCAACATGCAAACCAATCACATATTTTTATTTCTTGAGTTAATATCTTGATCTATAATCTAAACAATTTTTCAGGTTTATTTTCTTTACAAGACCGTAAGTTATTTTAAGAAAAGCAGTGTCTTCTTTAGATACCTATTTCTTTTCCAGGGCTTAGGATAGTTTACTGTGTAATGCAGTCATTCAGACAGTGTGTCTTCACTTGATTTACTTTGGGATTCAGTTACTCTGTAGTGTGATACTAAGAGCAATTGACAGGGGACTAAGAGACCTAGTTCTAGACCTTACTCCATAGTTAGCCAACTACACAGACTTGGGTGAGGAGTACTTTACCTCTCTGGGCCCCAGTTTCCAAATATGAAAATTGATAAATATTCTAGATGATCTTTACTGCATCTATGGCATTAACATTCTGAGTGCCTGAAATTAATCTTCTTTAACGTCAACTAAGTGATTTTTCGTCCTTTTTTCTGACATTCTTCGTATTAACTACCCTTTCTAGATATTTCACTTGGCAATTCATTAGAATTGTTCTTTACCATTTTTTTTTTATTCGAGTACAATTAACATACACTGTTACGTTAGCTTCGGGTGCACAATATAGTGATTGAATAATGCTATACATTACTCAGTGCTCAGCAGTATACATGTACTCTCAATGCCCTTAGTGCTAAGGCATTTTTTAATGAATACTCTATGGTTCCACTGTAATTAGTACTATTGTTTCTATACAAATACAGCATTAATATGTTAATACTGTGAAAAGTGATTTGCCTTAATCAATATCTGTAAGCTTCACTTGTGTTTTCTTTCTAAATCGATGAGCTCCAAGTTGATGAAAAGCTATTCTTCTAAAAATGTGACCTTGAAATTTCCTGCAGTCCCTTCTGCAGTGTCTTGCTATTAACTAACACATTTTATAGAAAGTGAAAGTTTGAAAAGGACAAGAAATATACATTTTCCTCTGTTATGTTTAAGAAGTATCAGATGCCTTATTTAAATTCAGTTATGGGATATTTCATTTTCGTGAACCACAGTGATAAATTGAGGTAAAGTCATTGCGTGTCACATAGTTGAAGTTATGAACAATTTTTAAGAAGAACAAACTGCAATCATCATATTTTCTTCCATACAAGGGTCACATCTTTTGCCAGGCTTTCTTACTCGAAGTTCAAATGTAAAATGCAATGAGATCTAAGAACGTAATTGAAAGATTGGAAGGTTTTCTCTTTGCTCCTTTGGGCAATTGATTTTAACATCAAAGAGAACAGCTGTTGGGCATAACTCAGGATTGCCTTCCCTCTCTGACTTTCAACATTTTGTCTTCATGTTTTGAATTCTTTAGTAAGAAAAGAAGGCTTCAGAGGCACAAGCAAGGCACAGAGAAACTGGTAGAGAAAAATCCACCAGCTTAACATTCTTCAGTAGCAAATGAATTCATTTCTTGGTGGCACAACCTTACTTAATAACTTTTGAGCATTTCAGACTCTCAGAGTATATCAAAGCAGTGACCACAAACCTTGGTCACTCTGTAACACACTTGTGAAACCATCCCTTCACTTAACAGGTTATCTTCCAGTGTCACCTGGACACATGCATGGCCCATGCATACTATGGTCATGGGCCAATCTAATGATAGAAAATGGTTTCCTACGCTGAGCTAAAGTCAGTCATCCTATAATTTGCTCCCTTTGAGCTCATTCTAACAGAGAGCTTGTTGCACATAGCTGAAGAACACAGCTATGTTATCACTTCTCTAATTATCACTTTCAAAGCTAACCTTGTTTCTTTCACCTTGTTTCTCTTTTACCCTGGTTTCCAAATTCTTTGCTTCTGGTCATGTTGCTTTGCATAGCCTCTGGACTGTCCATTTTCTCTATGACAGTATACTTCTCATATTGAACTGTAGTTCAGCAAGGTCAGGGTGGAATAGAAATGCTTCCCTGGCTTGACATCCCTTGTGTCTAATAAATGATGCCCTAAAATGAATGATACTGGTTATCTGGCATCCACATGATGCTTTGGCTCACATGGGAGATACAGTCAACGGAAATTTCTTTTTCTTTTTTTTTCTTTTTTCAATATAATTTATTGTCAAGTTGGCTAGCATACAGTGTATACAGTGTGCTCTTGGTTTCGGTGGTAAATTCCCATGATTCTTCACTTATGTACAACACCCAGTGTTCATCCCAACAAGTGCCCTCCTCAATGCCCATCACCCATTTCCCCCTCTCCGCCGCTCCCTGTTTGTTCTCTGCATTTAAGAGTCTTTTATGGTTTGCCTCCCTCCCTCTCTGTAACTATTTTTCCCCCCTTCCCTTCCCTCATCGTCTTCTGTTAAGTTTCTCAAGTTCCACATATGAGTGAAAACATATGATATCTTTCTTTCTCTGACTTATTTCACGTAGCATAATACTCTCCAGTTCCATCCACGTTGCTGCAAATGGCAAGATTTCATTCTTTTTCATTGCCAAGTAGTATTCCATTGTATACATAAACCACATCTTTATCCATTCATCAGTTCACGGACATTTAGGCTCTTTCCATAATTTGGCTATTGTTGAAAGCGCTGCTATAAACATTGGGATACATGTGCCCCTATGCATCAGCACTCCTGTATCCTTTGGATAAATTCCTAGTAGTGCTATTGCTGCGTTGTAGGGCAGTTCTATTTTTAATTTTTTGAGGAACCTCCACACTGTTTTCCAGAGCGGCTGCACCAGTTTGCATTCCCACCAACAGTGCAGGAGGGTTCCCATTTCTCCACATCCTCTCCAGCATCTGTAGTTTCCTGATTTGTTCATTTTAGCCACTCTGACTGGTGTGAGGTGGTATCTCAGTGTCGCTTTGATTTGTATTTCCCTGGTGATGAGTGATAGTCAACTGAAATTTCTAAACAATGTGAACACTTGTTAGTCCAGGTCTCACCCATTTTGCAGGCATGTTTTTACAGCCTGGATAAGAGGATTCATCTTTATCTGTATTTAATTTCAACTTCTTTATTATAATCAGCCTGGAAATTTCAGGTGTTCTAGGACTTTTTAGTCCTTTTTTCTGACATTCTTTGTATTAACTACCCTTTCCAGATATTTTACTTGGCGAATTAAGAATAGTTTCTAGCTACTCATTTACGTATTTGGTTTAAAAAAATGCTGCAGAGATGAGTAGCAGGTTAGAAAGCCCTACATTGTGTTTGTAGGATCTTCTCTCCACGTTGACCTCTATTTTACCCAAGACTCTTTAGGTACAGTTATTTAATTTTTGATTAACTGATCAAATCATATTAGCATCTAGCTCACCTCGTCTTATCTACTTGGATGTTGTGAGACACTGTGTCAGAAACCTGCGGAAACCCTTCCCCTGATTGAAGGTTGTGAGTCTATTAAAAAAAACAACAACAAAAAAACACAAGTGTCATTTGCCATGCCTTGTTGCTCTTACTGTATGCATGCAGCTGTCTGTTGACACCTCTTCCCATCCTCACTGCTGGTAAAACTGTGAGGGTGATAATCCCTTCTGGGATTTATCTGAGACTAACATTGTATTCCTTGCTCTGTTGGAACCTGAAGGCAACAAGTAATTCTGTTGGGGCACGGTAGAGAAATTGAGAAAGGGAAATTTGAAAAATGGGTTAATAAGTCGAAAAGATATTACATGCTGGAGCCTTTTAAGGCCCACAGTGGAGCCCAAATTTGACATTGATAGATAATAAGAAGCAAAGGCAAGTGTCTACGCAAAGGGTTATAAAACAGGAGAGGAAGAAAATATGTGGAAATATGTGGGATATTGTGAGGAGGCTTTTAAATGCCGTGCAGTGTGAGTAGTTGAGAGCCTCGTTTCTGGCACAAACTGTGGGAATGGACAGACGTTATTGTGGAAAAAGAATCCCTTTGTGTTTAAGAACTGTTTGTAGGTGAAGGCTGAAAGGAAAAGAAAACGGAAAATTAAAAATTCCAGGGCAGAGCACCTTAAGGACTGAGAAGACACATGGTCACTGAACGCCATGGGGAAGCCAAGGAGAAGGGAGAATTTAGGAAAGGAGGAAAAGAGGTCAGCTTCCACATTCCTTTTCTATTACACAAGTAATATGAAAATGTAAAATGAAAAGTGGGGAAAAGTCAGAGAAAATAAAATATACCTTTCATTAATATGATATCTAGAAACAACAAATATTATTATTTTTTAATACCCTGCAAGTCTTGCAATATAAATATTTTGTTTTCATACATTCACAAGTAATTTGTGTCCTATCCTTTTCACTTGCCATTAAATTATGCATATCATACATATTCATGGCTTTCATAAATACCATTTTTTTAACGTTTTTAAATTTTTTTAAGTTTATTTATTTATTTTGAGAGAGAGTGTGCTGGAGGGGCAGAGAGAGGTGGGGAGAGAGAATCTCAAGCAGGTTCTGTGCCATTAGTGCAGAGCCTGATGTGTGGCTTGAACCCATGAATGGTGAGATCATGACCTGAGCCGAAACCAAGAGTTGGACGCTTAAACTGAACGAACCACCCAGGAGCCCCCAGTGTATTTCAATATTAAATTATCCTTCTCTAGGTGATCCCACCATTCTTCTGTTCTTTTATTTTAGTCTTTTTTTTTTTCTTCATGCAAAGTTGGGAATAGTTGTTTAGTAATAATGAAATAATCTTAGGGTAATTTGTAAGGGTGAAACACCTTGCAAATAGCAAGCTTTCAAGACACAGGAAAAATAAGATCACCAAAATCCCATAAGGTATTTTAAATTTATAAAATAGTCTGCTGGACTCATCTGGTGATTGCAAGATAAAATGAATTTTATTCTGTTTTTAAAAAGAATGGTAAAGGGGGCACCTGGGTTGCTTAGTCAGTTAAGAATGCAACTCTTTTCTATTTATTTATTTATTTTTAATTTACATCCAAGGTAGCAGATAGTGCAACAGTGATTTCAGGAGTAGATTCCTTAATGCCCCTTGCCCATTTAACCATCCCCCCTCCCTCGACCCCTCCAGTAACCCTCTTGTTTGTTCTCCATATTTAAGAGTCTCTTATGTTTTGTCCCTCTCCCTTTTTTTATATTATTTTTGCTTCCCTTTCCCTTATGTTCATCTGTTTTGTATCTTAAAGTCCTCATATGAGTGAAGTCATATGATATTCATCCTTCTCTAATTTCACTTAGCATAATACCCTCTAGTTCCATCCACATAGTTGCAAAAGCAAGATTTCATTCTTTTTGATTGCCGAGTAATACTCCATTGTATATATATACCACATCTTCTTTATCCATTCATCCATCAATGGACATTTGGGCTCTTTCCATAATTTGGCTATTGTTGAGAGTGCTGCTATAAACATTCGGTTGCATGTGCCCCTTCAAAACAGCACACCTGTATCCCTTGGATAAATGCCTAGTAGTGCAGTTGCTGGGTCATAGGGTAGTTCTATTTTTAATTTTTTGAGGAACCTCATACTGTTTTCCAGAGTAGCTCCACCAGTTTTCATTCCCACTAGCAGTGCAAAAGAGATCCTCTTTTTTCCACATCCTCACCAACATCTGTTGTTGCCTGAGTTGTTAATGTTAGCCATTCTGACAGGTGTAAGGTGGTATCTCATTGTTGATGAGTGATGTTGAGCATTTTTTCATGTGTCGGTTGGCCATCTGGATGTCTTCTTTGGAGAAGGGTCTATTCATGTCTTTTGCCCATTTCCTCACTGGATTATTTGTTTTTTGGGTGTTGAGTTTGGTAAGTTCTTTGTAGATTTTGGATACTAACCCTTTATCTGATATGTCGTTTGCAACTATCTTCTCCCATTCCATTGGTTGCCGTTTAGTTTTGCTGATGGCTTCCTTCACTGTGCAGAAGCTTTTTATTTTGATGAGGTCCCAGTAGTTCATTTTTGCTTTTGTTTCCCTTGCCTCCGGAGATGTGTTGAGTAAGAAGTTGCTGTGGCCAAGGTCAAAGAGGTTTTTGCCTGCTATCTCCTCAAGGATTTTGATGGCTTCCTGTCTTACATTTAGGTCCATAAATACCATTTTAATGGCTACTTACTAGTTATCAAAATGATATATTCTAATTTACATAATAAATTAGCCCAACTTTTGTACACTTGGGTTCTGTGTATGTGTGTGGCAGTGTGCTTTTCCTTTCTTTTTTTTAATTGTTTTTAAGTTGATTTATTTATTTTGAGAGAGAGAGAGAGAGAGAGAGAGTGAAGAGGGGAGGGGCAGAGATAGAGAGCAGGGGAGGGGCAATTGAGAGGGAGAGAGAGAATCCCAAGCAGGCTCTGTTCTGTCAGCACAGAGCCCAAAGTGGAGCTTGAACCCATGAACTGTGAGATCATGATCTAGTGGAAATCAAGAGTCAGATGATTAACCGACCAAGCCACCCAGGCACCCCAAACTTTTCCTTTCTTATGGCTTTTCCAAAACAATATTTTGAGTCATTTCTAATGATAGATTCCTAAAAGTGGAATTCTCACATCAAAGAGTATCAACATATTTCAGTGAGATACCTTACTACATTGTTCTTGAGATACATTACTAATTTGCTTTCTGAAAGAGTGATACCAGTATTCTCTGCTGCCAACAGTATCCAGCCTTTAAGTGTTGAATGTTAGTGGAACATTTAAGTGGAAATAGCATGTGGGCAGATGGCAGTGAGAAAGATTAGGACTGGGAAGATGGACTTAGGACTTCAAATAAATGGAACCATATTATGAGTAGGTAATTTCTCTGAGGGGAAAATGAAGAATAGTGTGTGTGTGTTGGGGGTGGGGTGGATAACTTAAAGAAATTTTTAACCTGATTATTTTACAGAGAGAAATATGAAGTTCAGAGAATTAAGTGCCTCTTAAGGTCGGACAAATAACTAGTGTCAGGACCAGGACTAGAGCCTGGTCTTTTGACTCATTGGCACTGCTCTTTCACTGTATGACACTGAGGTCCCATGATTGGACCATGGTAATGGGTAGGGTCAATGAGGTAGAGTGTGGAGGGAGTGGAAAGGAAAGAGAGAAGTGATAGAGGAAAGCCAGGAGGGTGAGTTGTCATAGATGTTAGATACATTAAAAAAAAAAATCCAGAAAAAAAAAAAACTGATATGCTTGTTTGTCTACTGCAGCAAAGAAGTCAAGAAGACTGAGAACAGAAAATAAACTCTTAGATTCGAAGTCAAGGTGGTCTCAGGCTTACTGTTCTCTCCTGGGTCTCCATTAACACTCAGAGCTGGCTGTACTCCAGCTTCACAGATAGGATTGTAAACATTTATAAGCCCACCATCATTTTTAACCAGCCTACTCTTGCAATAGATTATATAGCTTGCCTTACACTATCAGTAAAGGAAAAAAAAAATTAACACTGCTTATGACCCTGACCTACTGTAAATTGTTGCTAGCCTCAGGTTTATAGCCTCTTGAAAAACTCAATTAATTAATTTCATAACACTTAAAATATTTTTCTTTTATGTATTTTGGGATATGACTTCACATGATATAGGAATGAAAAGAAATTGGAGCAATAAAATATAAGTTAGGAATATAGACCAAGAGTGAAAAGTCTCCTGCCATCCTTTGGGTAGATTCAGCCACATATATTGTGGCCAAATCAACTTGAACTAGACCCTACCTTGGGGCACCTGGGTAGCTCAGTCGGTTAAGCGGCCGACTTCAGCTCAGGTCATGATCTCACGGTCCGTGAGTTCGAGCCCCGCGTCGTACTCTGTGCTGACAGCTCAGAGCCTGGAGCCTGCTTCAGATTCTGTGTCTCCCTCTCTCTCTGACCCTTCCCCCATTCATGCTCTGTCTCTGTCTCAAAAATAAATAAACGTTAAAAAAAAAAAAAAAAAAAAAAACTAGACCCTACCTTAATAATTTATTGATTTAATTATTCAGCACAGGTACCACTAAGCATTAGGATTTTTTTTTTTTTGTTAATGTTTATTCATTTTTTTTGAGAGAGAGAGAGACAGAGCACAAGTAGGGGAGGGGCAGAGAGATCGGGAGACACAGAATCTGAAGCAGGCTCTGGGCTCTGAGCTATCAGCACAGAGCCAGACTTGGGGCTCGAATTCACGAACCGCTAGATCATGACCTGAGCCGAAGTTGGATGTTTAACTAACCGAGCCACTCAGGTGCCCCGGCATTAGTTTTGATGAGCTAATCAGGTGTGGGCTTTATCCTCATGGAACTTAAGAGTATATTAGAAAGGCTAACCCTAAGCAAAGAATTACAGTCCCATATCCATATCCAATATCTAACACAATTACAACAAATATGCAAAGAGAAAGTACCATTGGGAATATTCTAGGGACCTAACCTAATGTGGGAAGGAACATATGGAGAACAGGGGCAGTGGCCAAAAAGTGACATTTAATCTGATTCCTAAAGAACTTTTAGATATCAACAAGGTAAAAATGAATATGAAAAACTTTCTGGCTAGAGGAAATAGACCGTGTGACAGCTCTGGGGTGAAGAAAAGTGGTATTTCTTCTTTTAATAGAAAATTTTGTGCCTACAGAGAATAAGTACAAAATAGTGTGAGAAGAGTTTGCAGATGGAGGGAACTGCAATTCTCTGCAAATGTGGGCTCCCCCCACCCCTTTTTTTCCTGGTCTCCTGACAGTGTTTTACACCTGTGGTTGCTTACTCTTGTTGTACTTTTAGCTTGTATTTAACAATTCTTAGCATTTCTTCTTTAAAGTGATTACTTCTGGCATACTTAAATTGTTACAGAGTGGTGTTGATCACAGTCTGCTGGGTGATAAAAAAAAAAAAAATCAAGATTAAGAAATACCTGACATTTCCTTGGTGAGGAGAAATGCCAAGTTAATTTTCATTTTAGTTGGATGAGAAAGAGAATTAGACATCAAATATTGGCAGCTCGTTTCTCATGAATGTCCATGCTGATGACTGATGGGTGGAAGAACTGTTTTATAAAGAAAATAAAAGCAAAGGAGAGGGTGAGAAAGCAGGCAATCTCTGCTGTGTGTTTTGAGCTGCTATGTCTTGAAGAGTTTCTTAGAGACATGAGTTTAAACATCCATTGATCCTAAACTTACCAAGTTTGTCATAGTAAATAAAGGCATTGGACTAAAGGGGAAATAACCTTATGGCTCTGTGTTCATAAAAATACTTCCAGAAAACAATTCAGATGCATGACCATGATGTCAGGGCATTAGCACAACTTTCCATCTCCTCCCTGTAGGTCCTTCACCGCTTTGGAATACCACATCTTACACCTTCCGCACAGGAAGTGCACATTACAGGCCATTCATTAAGCCAGCTGTTCACAAAGTGTTGACTGGGGACACTTGAGGTCCAAGAAGGTCAATGCAGTTTTCACAATACTACTGACAAGTCATTTGCCTTTTTTACTCTCGTTCTTTTGTGAGTGTACAGTATTTTTTTAGAGGATACATGACATATTTATAATTATGGAAAGACTATTAAAATATTCTCCCATTTTCCAATTAAATATCTGTGTGAGACCAACATTTCTTCCCATACTCAACTAAAAACATAAAAATAGATTAGCACGCACGCACGCATGAAAAATAGATTAGCACAAAAGTAGATATGGGAATCCAGCTGTCTTCTATTAAGCCAAACATTAAAGAGATTTGCAAAAACATGAAATAATGCCAGTATTTTTTTTTGCGGTGGAAAAATATTTTTTATTGTCATACAAATGTGTTATGTTTTAGTTTATTATATTTTTTTTTTATTTTTTTAACGTTTTTATTTTATTTTTTTTTTTGAGACACAGAGAGACAGAGCATGAACAGGGGAGGGTCAGAGAGAGGGAGACACAGAATCCGAAACAGGCTCCAGGCTCTGAGCTGTCAGCACAGAGCCTGACACGGGGCTCAAACTCACGGACCACGAGATCATGACCTGAGCCGAGGTCGGCCGCTTAACCGACTGAGCCACCCAGGTGCCCCTATATTTTAAATAAACTAGTAAATATTTTTAAAATTTCTCAGCTTTGGGGCGCCTGGGTGGCGCAGTCGGTTAAGCGTCCGACTTCAGCCAGGTCACGATCTCACGGTCCGTGAGTTCGAGCCCCGCGTCAGGCTCTGGGCTGATGGCTCAGAGCCTGGAGCCTGTTTCCGATTCTGTGTCTCCCTCTCTCTCTGTCCCTCCCCCATTCATGCTCTGTCTCTCTCTGTCCCAAAAATAAATAAACGTTGAAAAAAAAAAAAAATTAAAAAAAAAAAAAAATTTCTCAGCTTTATGTCTGTTGTGGTAAATATTGACAGATGTAGCCCACATAAACAAAGCTCTTTGGGGGTCCTCAGTAATTTTTAGTGTATAAAAGTATCCACAAAACCAAGAAGTTTGAGGATTGCTGCATTAAGCCCATGTCCATTTGTCCTCCTGGCTGCTGCAACTTGAACTGTAAGAAGTTTTCCAAACATATCGGTTGACCCAAGAGAGTAAATTGCAGTCAAGATGCCTTTTCCAAAGATCTACTCTTCACTTTCCATTCCTTGAGGTAAAAAGCGTGTTGTGTTGGGTAATTACAGCATGTAAGAAGTGGAGATGTTGACTATGTTTTATTTCTCCCCCAAGGCCCATTTTATTTCCACAGTCCTGAAAATGCTTCAGCCTTGGAGAGGAGCCCATGCTTGCATGCTGCCCATTTTAACCATCACCCTCAAAGGTGATTTCATGCTGAGGCAGCGGTTCTTGGGGACTCTGGTGTAAAGCAGACAGTATTATTTGTCAGAGCCATTCTCTGGTCACAAGCATTTTTAATTAAAGTTGTCCTATAAATAGCTTATATTCATTTCCTCTGAATCTCACAAGTCAGTAGAGACTAGGAATGATTAGCTTAGGTCAGGACATCTAGCCAGATGGGGTAAATGAAAAGTGAGTGCTTGAAATAGAGCTTCAGGGATTCAGTACTACTACTTGTTAAGATAAATGCATTGCCCTTCCAGAGAAGGTGGAATTTATTTTAAATAAACACCTAGGAGGTATTTTTCTCCCACGGTGGTGGTTCCCTTTTGGTTTTTAATAAGTGGAGTTAATCATTCCTTGAAATTTACAGTCAAGCGAAAGGAAAAGACAGATATTGAAGACATTATTCATAGACCCAGAGTCTTGAGATAGCCCTTGGATTCCCAGAGGCACAGGGATGTGATCACTTGCCCTTGACACGCATGGTGTTTTAAGTCCCATTACTTCTTTGGACTTTGAAAATTGCATTTCTAGAGGAAACCCAGCTCATAAACCCCCAAATAAGAGAAGTTTTAGATGAAAAAGGTGATCTCTCTGGCTATTTCAGAGTAGCAAGAATGTGGGAAAAAGCAAAATTAAATCAGGTAAAGGAGTAATTGTACTTGAAAACTGTTGTTGAATGTTGTATTTGACTTTGGCAAGTTAGAACGTGAAGACATCAGTTGTATTCTTTTTACGAAACACACCTTTCAGCTCTCCCACAGTTTAGTTATACAGTGATGGCTCTAAGATCTGAAATAGCCACGGATATTTTTCAAACACATTTTTATGTGATGCAGCTGTTGGAGTTAATGGTAACCAGCATTCTCGGGTATTTGGATCATGACAGGTGTAGAGAATCTATCTCATCTCAAGTCTGGATGTCATGTCACTTCTGGTTGCCCCGAGTACTTTGTGCTTCTCCTCCCCTGACGCTGTCACAGTACATTGCAATGTCTTCTTCCTATCTGAATCCCACTCAACTGCCATGGCAGGATCGTCTGTCTTGTTCACTCTTCTATCTCCACTGTGTGCTTGGCATGTGTGTGGTGCTCACAAAATATTTGTTGAGGGGATGGATATCCGAAAATATAATTGTTTCTGTTGATGCCAGAGACACCATTTATTTCCAGAAATACTGCTTTTATTCAGGGTTCACCCATTCCCTGTGTGTCCACTGAAAACCTAAATTCTGTTCTCTGTCCCCGTGTAGCTATGAGATTTGGGGCAAGTCTCTTAACCACTTTGCAGCCAGGTTTCTTCATTAGTTAAAAATGGTGGTGAGTTACTGTTTTTAATACTGTTTCCAGCTCTAATATTCTTTTATCTCCTCTGCTGACAATCTCACCCACTTTATTTTTTGAGGGGGTGGAGGGGCGCAGGAGACGGGGAGAGATAATCCCAAGAGGCTCAGTGCTCAGCACAGAGCCCAACATAGGTCTCAGTCTTACTACTGCGAGATCATAACCTGACCCAAAATCAAGAGTCGGATGGTCAACTGACTGAGCCATCCAGGTGCCCCTCATCCATTGTATTTTTAATATTTGGGTGGGATTTTTTAAATGTTGATTTTACCATGACTATGTTAGTGTGTTTTAAAAGTACCATGTAATATACAAAATTTGATCCTTTAACACAAAAATAGCATTACAGTCAGTCTCACTAGTTGAATGCTAACACAGGAAACTTGAGATTTTCAGGAGCTGATTACTCAGGTTTGGATTAGCCAGCGTATTCTCTCTCTGGTTGCCTCCAGGATCTTAGATGTTTATTGACCTCTGTTTCAGAAGATGATTAAGAAAAGTTAAAAGGAAAACACCTAAGTTAATTATTTTTCATATTTGATAGGAAAGGAACTTGAAACTCTTGGCTAAGATGCCACTTGGACAGGGCCATGATGCTCCATGTGGCCTCAGTGACAACTCTAGTACACCTGAGCTCAAGAGCAGCTGTACTTAATCGTTTTAAAACACTGCTCTCATTGGGTTGTATTTGATAGTTCACTCATCTTTGAGCTCCTAAAACAGAGGGATTTTGTTTTATTCATCTGCGTGTTTTTGGCATCTGTCTCCCAGTGATACACGTAGCAATGCCAGCACTAAGGAGTGGTAATGATAAGGATGTGACATGACATATCCTATCGTGACAAGGTGCTATGTGCTATGCGTTGTTCTACATACTTAACATGTTTTAATCCATTTAATTGTCACAACAACCCTATGAGATAGGTACTACTGGTATCCCTGTGTTACAACTGGGCACGTAGAGGGGAAGTAAGGTCACATAGATAATAAATGGTGGGTCTGGGATTCCAATCCGTATAGTGAAACACTGGCAGCCCGATCCCTAATCATTATACCATGCTCTCTACGGCCATTGCGGTAAATATGTCTTGAATGAATGAATAAATGAATATGTTTGCAATAGTACTCTGTAGCTATTAACTTGATCTGCCTGTGTCTAACTAAAGACACACACATGCACACCCACACACAAATTTGTTGGTCCTTCAATGGATGATATCTTCTCTTTTTTTTTTTTAACTTTATTTATTTACTTTGAGAGAGACAGAGACAGTGTGAGCAGGGGAGGGGCAGAGAGAGATGGAGATAAAGAGAATCCCAAGCAGGCTCTGTGCTAATGGTGCAGAGCCAGACGCAGGGCTTGAATTCACAAAACTGAGAGATCATGACCTGAGCCAGAACCAGGAGTCAGATGCTCAAACGACTGAGCCACCCAGGTGCCCCTGGATGATATCTTCATAAAATTTTTCTTCTTCTTAATAGATTGAAAGATGATTTGGGGATTTTCATTCACCTTTATTTTTTTTTGAAGTCTGACAATTTGTTGTTTGGCAATCAAAAATACATATGCTTTTTTAAAAAAATGCATATACTTTTTAGCAACATAGATCTCAATTTTTGCTGGGCTGTGGATTTGTAATTCAAATAAGTGAAATTTGCCAAATCCAAACCACGTCTTGTTTCCTAAATGGTACTTAAATGTGTGGATTCAAAGAGATGGCCGTAGTCATTCCACAGAGGGTCAAATGTCTTTATCTTTCTGGGTCAAATCAAATTTAGGCTCCTTGGTTTATTGCTCAACACCCGGTGCATTTTTATTCACAAGCCAAAGGTGTCACATCTGAGGAAATTAGTGCTGTACATTCCCTTTTCATGTGTCTGGATGAATGCTTAGTAGGGGTAACTTGAGATAAAATTGTGGAAAACATCCACTCTCAGAGCATAGTAAAGGAAGACTTGCTATGTGCTTTATGCCGCATCATTTCCTTTTACCTGACCTTCCCAGCAGGACCAGGGAACCATGAAAGTGTTCACTTGTGAGTAATTGTTAGAACCTGGGTAGCTTTGATTCATTATGTAGGTTTTACCTTCCGATATTGTAAAAGGAAGCGTGACGTGACAATCTCGGCTGGTGGTGAACAATGTTCCTAAAAGCTAATTCAGAATTGTGAGTGTGCTAAAGTGAATCTTTGGAAGAAGACCAGGACAGTTAGCAAATGACCCATTGAAGATGCAATAGTTGAACGGGGCCTTATCACAAGGATAGGAGTTGGAGGTATGCCTTCGAGAAGACCTGTATTCCCATTGGAGGGTGTGGCTCTGAGGTGGAACACACAGGTTGAATAAAGGAGGGAGGGACAGTTGGGTGGGCTATCGAAATATTTTGAGTAAACAAAGGTCAAGGCAAAGCCCTCTGTAACCTGCATCAGCCTCCCTCCCCTTTTCTCAAAAGCCTCCGCCAATAAACCATACAGTGTAGGTAAAGGGAGTGCTTGATACGCAATGCAGCTGTAGGACAAACGTTGCAGGCGTCCCTGCTCCCAGTCACATTGTCACCTCTGAAGAAACTCCTGTATGGACCTAGCCCTCATTTTCAAACAGAGAGAGTTACTGGGGGTGGAGGGCATCCCATTCAAACACCCATTTGAGGCTTTTTCCAGTTGTAGGGCAAATCCTTTCAGATGTCCCTTCTTAGTAAACATAGGCTTGTTTGCCCTAAAGAAACTAAATATAAATATGAATTGTAGGAATTTGTGCCATTGCACTGACTTCAATTAAAAGTACACGGTGTTTGATCTCAGTGCCTATTGGCCTATTGCATACAAGATCCTCAGTAAATTAGTTTCTCCCTTTTCCATTTATGTCATTCAGTTTATTGTTGTAGTTTTTGTATTTCGGGGCTTTTTTTTGGAGAAAGAGGGTGAGCGTGCACACACGAGTGGGGCAGAGGGGCAGGGGAGAGAGATAGAATCTTAAGCAGCTCCAAGCCCAGCACAGCCCAGCACGGGGCTCCATCAGTCTCACCACCCTGCGATCATGACCTGAGCCAAACACTTAACCAGCTGAGCCACCCAGGCGCCCCTATTGTTGTTTGCTTTTAACTTTCTCATTTATTTTCCTTTGTTCTCTTTTAAAGGAGAGATTTAAGGAAGCTGAGGAAATATACCAGGCTGGAATAAAGAACTGTCCAGACAGCTCAGACTTACACAACAACTATGGGGTTTTCTTAGTTGATACCGGTGAGTATCTAAACTAAATAGAGAGAACCTGTTCAACTAAAGAGAACCTGTTCTGTTGAGATTAGATAATACTATCTATCAAGCAAAATGGCAACCACCCCAATAATGTCTCAGAAGTACCATTCACTTCTGGGCTTGGCAGGAAACTCACACTGTTGACAGTCACATTGCATTGTGGGGCTGTCATTTCTCCAAATCTTCAAGCTCAGCTCAGCAAAATCTGCCCAGTTCATACAGCTCTAAGGAAAACTCCCCAGGTGTCAGGAAGTAGCCTTGATGATTTAATGAGTAGCAGTCCTTTGAGTATCATTTATACAAGTTCATACACCTAAGATGATGAAACATTCCTCGGCAATGATGCAGAACTTGCCTCTGAATCTAGTTACGAGCAGATGGAAAATACTTTTCCACATCTGATAAAAAAGCCTCCAGAATTGTTTCATCATTCTTTACTTGATATACATTACGGAAACCATATTATTGTAACTGATAAGAGTACTCTTACATGACAGATGCTATATAAAATATACTTACTCCCTCTTATTAAGGCAACACTTTACTGAGCAGGGATTCTGTTTCCTTTATGATTTGTGTCCTGTATGCTGTTGGCATGCTATGAATACCTATAAAGAATCAAAAGATATTTGAATTTAATGCAAAAGCACCATTTTGTTCTCATTGAGTATTGGACTATCTGCCTTGTGGTAAAATTCTATTTTAATTATTTTGTCAGTATGAATGCTCAAAAGGGTGTTTATTTTCTAGTATATCTGAAACTTTTCTTTTTTATAGAATGTAAATTTACATTCCAAAACTCCTGGGAAACGTCCCTTATTTTTGCATGTAAAATTGTTTTGTAGTGCCACCTGCTGGTTTGTTAGCAACACAATAATACATTAAGTGTCATGAAGATCTAAAAACCCAAAGAGACCCCCTCCCTGTTGGTCTCGTCTTAGCCCTCTTCCTTCTACTTCAACAACAAATAATGCCACTCCCCTAGAAATCTCACCGGCCACCCTGTGTACCTTCTCATCACTCCCTTTGTATTCATGTGTTTTATACTAGTGAAATTCTCCCTATTACCAGTGACCTATGTATATATACATACATGGTATCTCGTTTAATGCCTAAGATGTCTGCAGGTAATAAACATTCCATTTTCAGCCACTTAGATAAGATTTCACTAGGAAGCTTCTTTGGGGACCTTATCGGAGGCTTGATTCTAGTTCTGGTCTTCATCCTCAGTTGCCCTGGGATTTCTGTCAAGTCTCCTAAGTGCACTTGCACTTTAGTGTTTATATCTTTAAAGTAATACTTTTGTTTATTTTATAATAGCTCTTAAAGCCCAAGAGACAGCTAAATGGTATCTAAAGGCAGCTAACTAGTATCAAAAATACCTGTGAAGATCATTTAATTAAAATATTTTAAAATATGTAATGCGTTGGATACACACAGGGTAGCATTATTATTATTATTATTATTATTATTATTATTAAAACCCCATTATATAAATCCCATTTAACAAGAATGTATCATTTTTTAAAAGATTTTCAAGATCTGGCTGATACATACTTCTTCAAAGCAGTGCCTCGATTACTATGTTGCAGTACAGTAATTGAGACCAACCCTTAGAAATTGTTTCAGGACAGTTTTGTTTCTATAATAGCCTATTCTGTTTTTTAGTATAATGAGAAGCAACAATATGTCGCATAAATAACAATCATTGATGATCTCAAAACATCATACTTGCTAGGGCAATGGCCAGAAAACACTTTGGCTAAAATGATACGTGTAATAAAAGAAATAGATTTTAGTTTTCATTGCTCTTTTACTATTAATTTCCTTGGAAGTGGGAATGAATAGTAAAATGGCCCAAAGTTACGCAGTGGCAAGGAGATGAAGCCAAAATACAAGCTAATTTACACACTGAATCATTGATGGTATGACTCAGTAATACAAAGAAGAATGATCTACATCAGAAGAGAAATTGAAGAGACTCGTGCGTTGTATAATTATTTCCAACTACCACTGATTACAGGCTCTCCGGAGAAGGCAGTGGCCCATTACCAGCAGGCCATCACACTCAGCCCAGGTCATCACGTAGCTATGGTGAATCTGGGGAGACTCTACAGGTCATTGGGCGAGAACAGTTTGGCCGAAGAATGGTATAAACGGTAAAATTCCTTTTCTTCACTTTGTAAGTTGCCCAAGGATGTCAGTAGTTGCCCTTCCAATTTTTACGTAATTGAAGCAGACATGCCTTTAGAATATTAACAGATTTTGCCAATTCAGGCAACACAGAGTCTCATCTCCAAAGAAAATAAAACCAAACCCTTAATGGTGTCCCAGTGAATGGCCTTTCAGCCTGCTGGTTAGAACACGGTGCTAAACCAAGGTTGGAATGTAATTCCTGCTTTGGTCAGTCCATTGTTTTCTGAGGCTATGGACTGCAGCCCAAGCCATAAATAGCAGTTTCAAAAATGGATGTGGTGGAAAGACTGTGCATACATCAGAACAAGCCTATCACCATTAATGGAAACGATCCTTGGAGCTCAGTGTGCATATTGATAGGTCACTAGAGACATTCTTATAGTCAGAGGGCGGCGTCATGATCTTTTTAAAAACAGTCTTCTTGGGGCGCCTGGGTGGCTTGGTCGGTTAAGCGTCCGACTTCGGCTCAGGTCATGATCTCACGGTCCGTGAGTTCGAGCCCCGTGTCGGGCTCTGTGCTGACAGCTCAGAGCCTGGAGCCTGTTTCAGATTCTGTGTCTCCCTCTCTCTCTGCCCCTCCCCTGTTCATGCTCTGTCTCTCTCTGTCTCAAAAATAAATAAACGTTAAAAAAAAAAAAAAAAAATTAAAAAAAAAAACAGTCTTCTTGATTATAAAAACCAGAGACCAGGGGCGCCTGGGTACCTCAGTCAGTTAAACGTCTGACTTCGGCTCAGGTCATGATCTCACAGTCCGTGAGTTCGAGCCCCGCATTGGGCTATGTGCTGACAGCCTGGAGCCTGCTTCAGATTCTGTGTCTCCCTCTCTCTGACTCTCCCCCGTTCGCTCTCTTTCTCTGTTTCAAAAATAAACAAACATTTAAAAATAAATAAATAAATAAAATAAAAAAATAAAAACCAGAGACCATGTTGAAGCAGAGTCTCCAACTGTGGACTGTCATCCCTAAATCTGCGTTTTGAGCTTTCAAAAGGTACCTATTAGAAGTGTCACTTCATCTTTCTGAAAACTTAGCGCACTGCAGGTGTCCCGCAAAGCTGAGATATTATCACCTTTGGGAGCGCTGTATTATAACACTGGCCGATATGAGGAAGCTCTGCAGATCTACCGGGAAGCTGCGGCCCTCCAGCCTTCTCAAAGGGAGCTCCGCCTGGCCCTGGTAAGTAGATTGCTAAAGAAAATGAGGCGGGAACACACAGGGTGCAGTGCAGAGAGTTGGAGTCAGAAGCCTCAGAACTTCAACTAGGATGCTACAGTATATCCATTTCCTGACTATCCATGTAACCAGTGTTAGAGCCATTCACCAAACACACAGACACTAAAAACTTTTTTAAGTTTTTGGTTCGAAATGATTTCAAACTTAAAAAATTTGCAAGAATAGTAAATAGCTCCCGTACACCCTTTCACCCAGCTCCATCAATTTTTAGCATTTTGATGAATTTGTTTATCAATGCCTTGTGTATATGCATCCATATATGTACCTATGTACATATTTAAGTATGTGTGCAAACGCATAGTATTTTTTTGTGAGCCACATGACAGTTATAGACCCCACCCCCTTTATTTCTAAGTACTTCAGCAAATAGTTCCTAAGAACAAGGACATTCTCTAATACAACCACAGTATGATTATCAAGTTTAGGAAATTAGTATCAACAATATTTTTTAATTTCAATTTGGAAATTTGCATTTTTGTTACTCTTTTCTAGATTTGTAACAAATCAAACTCGTTATAAATGCAATGTCCTGTTGAAACCATAAGAAATCATTTCTTTTTTAAAATATTTACTCAACTTTTTAAAAAAGTCACAAGTCATTTCACTGATGTCTTTGGTGTCCCTGCTATTCACGTATCATGCATTATTCTCCTAAATAAATAAACAGAAATGAACAACAAAAAATTAGAACCTGTAAACTGTGGGAATTCAGCTCCCTCTGTGAATCTCAGATAGAAGCTGAACATTTTTTTTTCTGGAGTGTTTCTGACACGCCCCTATTCAGAGATGCTGTATTTGATGAAGTGATGACAAACTGGCTCTGAAGCCAAGGTCATGTGGTTTTGCAGGCTCAGGTTTTGGCTGTAATGGGTCAGACAAAAGAAGCTGAAAAGATGACCAACCACATCGTGTCAGAGGAGACTGGATGCCTCGAATGCTACCGCCTGTTGTCAGCAATCTACAGCAAGCAGGAGCGCCACGACAAGGTAGAGGGACACGGGAGTCGTTTGGATCCACAGGTGGAAGATGGTGCGCACCTGACTGACTCTCCAGTCTGCACGTTTACAAGGCGGAGCAGTCTTGACTATCATCCGTTGGCATGGCCTATCTTATGGATTTTTTTGCAGATATCCCCTTAACTGCTAATATGTCCCCTTGAAATATTTTCTTGACTAATCTTTTGTTTAAAGATTTTATGTGAGGGGCACCTGGATGGCTCAGTCAGTTAAGTATGCAACTCTCGATTTCAGCTCAGGTCATGAGCTTCAGTCTGTTAGATTGAGCTCTGCTGACATCTCAGAGCCTGCTTAGGATTCTCTCTCCCCCTGTCTCCCTCTGCCTCTCTCTCTCTCTCCCTCTCTCTCTCTCTCTCCATCCCCCCCCAAAAAAATAAATAAATATTTAAAAAATAAATAAAGATTTTACGTGCTATTATCTCAGTTTGTTTTCACCTAACTCTATAAATACTAACTTTATATGCTCTGTCATTTGTATGCTTTATCATTTTCCATGTTCCTTCAAGTATATTTTTGTAGAGTCCTTATAACACCCTTATATAGGTCAGTGACCCTGTGTTGCAACTGTTATTGTTTATCTCCATTTTAAAAGTAACATAGCCAGTAAACTTATGAACTGACTCAACAAAATATTTATTGAATGTCTGCTATATGCCAGACACTGTGGCAGGTACCAGGAATAAAGCAGTATAATAAAAACAAACAAACAAACAAAAACCACTTTTGTCCTCATGGAGTTTATAGTAGAAGAGGAAACCAAGATTTAAAAAGCAATCGCAAAACAGATATAAAATTATAGCTGTGCTCAGTATGTCATGAAGAGTGACATGGTTCTCACAGGCATATAATCAGGGACCTGAGTGATCTGGGAGGTTAGGTTCCCTGCAGAGTGATATGAAGGTGAATGCTGAATGATAAATAGGAGTTATTAGACAAAGGAGGGCAATGAAAAGCATTCTAGGCAGGATAAAGTATGTGCAAAGGCCCTGTGGCAGCAGCAAGTAGCAAGCCTGAGGGATGGGCATGAAGGGAGCAGGGCACTGTGTAAGATAATGGCTGTAGAGGTTGCTGGGGACAACACCCCACAGGGTGCGGGACCAGGGCAAGGCTTTTGTTTCATATCTTGGGAGAAGCTTTGGGGTTTTTTTGTTTGTTTTTGTTTGTTTTTTGTTTTTGAGAGAGGGGGTGGGGAGTGAGCAAGGGGCAGAGAGAGAGAGAATCACAGGAGGGGCAGAGAGAGAAAAAGAGAAGAAGGGCTTGTGTTTACCTGAAGTGGAGCTCAAGCTCACTTGAAGCAGGGCTCAAGCTCACCAATGTGGGGCTCAAACTCACGAACTGTGAGATCATGTCCTGAGCCAAAGTCAGACGCTTAACAACTGAGCTACCCAGGCACCCCAAGCTTTTGGGATTTTATGGAGAAAAGCAGCATGGTGAGGTTTGTGCTTTGACGGGATCCCTGGCTGCAGGGGATGGGGCAGTGGGTGCTGGGGGGTGGGTGGTGGTGGGAGGGGGCCAGAGTTGGCACCAAGGACCTAAGAGGAGGCCATGATTGGAGGGGTCCAGACGGACACAGGCAGGGCAAAACAAATGATGCCAGATCTTGTTTCCTTTCAGCTTTATCACATGATCTTCCTATGGAATGGTCAAGGACATTTCATTGTCACTAATATAAATGGAAACCCTGGAGTATAGGGAAATTATCTGGTCAGGGCCACATTATTTCTCAGTGAGAACATCAGAGAGAATGAAGAATGTGTTTTGATTGTCATTTACCACACCAGCTAATACATAAGAACAAATGATACATTTTATCATTTAAGTTAGTTTTTCTTCATCTAATCTACTTATTCTGTCTTATTTTCAAACCTGTTATAGGCACTTGATGCTATAGACAAAGCTCTCCAGCTGAAGCCAAAGGACCCTAAAGTCGTATCTGAACTTTTTTTCACAAAAGGAAACCAACTAAGAGAGCAGAATCTTCTGGATAAAGCTTTTGAGGTATAAACACTTAATAAAATTATGTTATTAAATGAAGGGATTCAGATTAATACTCTCAATCTTTAATGAAGCATATGTGGCAAAATTTAAGATCATTGGCATGTTTGTGGAGTGAATTTTCTGATTAATTACCATGATGTTATATGTTTCGTTTTTATCATTGAGCCTTTGGATTTTTAGTATTCAGAGTTCTGCAATACCTCCACATTATTTTCTGAATGATTACTTTTAACTTGGTGCCTAAAGCAATTCCACATTTTTCCCTCAAACCAGTTTCTCTCTCTGCCACCCTCACTCTCTCTGTTTGCCTGCAATAACCCTCTAGTCTGGGTGGACTAGTGCCGAATAGCTTTGGCATTTCCACACATCCTTATAACATCCTTCTACACTCCCCCCGTCCCCAATTCCCCACAGATTCCCTGTCAGAATCCACTAAGACACAGCCTGTGTCCTCCTCCTTCTGGAAGCTCATCTGGCCTATCCTTTCTCCTTGGACTATCCTTTCTTGTTTCCCGTGAACTTTTAAAACATTTACTGTCTCTACAAGTCATTTGAAAGTATCATATATTACACTGTATTGTTAGGTCTCTTTCTCCTCTCCCTCTGTCTTCTCCATCCCTCGCCTCCCCACCCCCTCTGGGCCCCGTGCATAACGCCTGCTCCCCAGTTAGATTAGACTTCTCCTTATAGAAGGGGACTGCTTCCTTCTGTGTTCCAAAACATAACATCTTGCATCTTATAGGCATTCAAATAAAATTTATACACAGCTTGAAATCAAAACGATATTGCAAGCAAATAGAAATGTTATAGAAATACCAAGCATTTCTGGTAAAGCCACAAGTTGGAATTAATGAAGTCATAAAATTACACTAAATACAACATGGGGAAAGTAAAATTTTAAATGATATTGTTTTTGAAAACAGTGAGTGATTTTTAAAATATTCAAAAACACATGTAAAGATATTTGGGGAAACTAATTTGAATGTGAACCCTTAAATCAGAAACAGTGGCATATTTAAAGCAGAAAGTGTGCACTTTTCTCTGCCCTGTGAACATTTTTTTAATGTTTATTTATTTCTGAGACAGAGACAGAGCACGAGTGGGGGAGGGGCAGAGAAAGAGGAAGACACAGAATCCAAAACAGGCTCCAGGTTCTGAGCTGTCAGCACAGAACCCGACGCGGGGCTTGAACCCATGAACTGCGAGATCACGATCTGAGTCGAAGTCAGATGCTCAACCGACTGAGCCACCCAGGTGCCCCTATGAACACTTTTTAATACCTTAAGTTACTTATACCTAACATGACAATTTGATTAATGTGTAATTAAATTATAAATAGTTATTTGGTATCTATATCTGTATCTTATACATTGTATTGAAAACCAAAGTATTTTCTAGTTGCTTAACTAATAGATCAAATAATCATTTTAAAGTGGCCAGATTGGGGTGCTTGGATGGCTCAGTTGATTGAGCATCTGACTTCAGCTCAGGTCATGAATTCGCAGTTCATGAGTTTGAGCCCCACGTCGGGCTCTGTGCTGACAGCTGAGGGCCCGGAGCCTGCCTTGGATTCTGTGTCTCCCTCTCTCTCTGTTCCTCCCCCACTCGTACGCCCCCTCTCTCAAAAATAAAGATTAAAAAAAAATTAAAGTGGCTAGATCTATGAAAGGTAGGAGTAGGGCCTTGGGCTAACAGTAGCAGATAAAATCTATTAACATTTTTATTTATGATTACATGTATTCAGTATTTTAATCTTTGCAACAGTCATATAAGAAAGCTATGGTCATGGTCTCCATCTTACAGTTGAATAAACTGAGACTCAGAGGTTGTGTAACTTGCTCAAGGTCACAAGGGGTAAGAGATGGAGCTGGGATTTGAATCCAGGTTCCTAACTTCTACCCTACACCCTCATCTCTGTTGATAGAAATCAACCCGAGACACTTTCTTCAGGTTTACTTTAGCAGCTTTTTAAAGGCATAGTTTCTTATCGTTTGCTTGCTTCTTTTTTTTAACGTTTATTTTTGAGACAGAGAGAGACAAAGCATGAACGGTCAGAGAGAGGGAGACACAGAATCTGAAACAGGCTCCAGGCTCTGAGCTGTCAGCACAGAGCCCGACGTGGGGCTCGAACTCACGGACCGCGAGATCATGACCTGAGCCGAAGTCAGCCGCTCAACCGAGTGAGCCACCCAGGCGCCCCACGTTTGCTTGCTTCTGTTAAAACTAAAGTAGAGGAGGAATGGTTCAGATTCTGTTTACTTCACGAATCTGTTCCATTGGAGTCTTGCTAATGAAAATAGCAAAGACATTAAAATATACACACGGATCCTTAGCTTTGAAATTGAAAGTAGCACTCTTAGCCTTTAGCTTTATTTAGGGGACCACTCTTAAGTGCAGACCCAGTGGAGAACATGCCTGTGACGTTAAACAATGTGCAAAATATTACAAATATGCCGCACAGATATTACATTTAATGGGATACACATTTTCAGACCAAAAGAAGTATTTGAGGGAGAAGTAACTCTCTTCAGACCTTTCATGCAGCAGAAGATAAAGGAAGACTGTAATGATTAAAACTATCCCCTAGGAAAATGGAAGTCCTTAAAGAAGTAAGAGCATCCTGTCACGGCAAGTATTTCAGCATAGGCTGAATAAACATGCCAGTGACATTGTGAAAGGAGGTGCCACACTAGGGCTAAGCTGTGTGGGAAAATACTCGAAGATGCTGATTATTAAAAAGAAAAGTATTCTTACAAACTCCGTTTACAGTGACTAAGGCCAAAGCAGTTTTCTTGCAGATCAAGACCAGAGAGAAATGATGCACTGTAATAAAACCACCTGGATTCCACAGGTGTCCTCAGGCTCTGCAAGCAAATCACACAGTTCAGTTTCCTCCACTTCCGAATCATCCATTTTGAAAAATAATTGAAATAAACGGGAACACCTGTGAGCTAGTGGTGTCTGCTTTCATTGTATTAACCATTTAAATTCTCACTGATGAAGAAAGTGGTTTCCACGTCTGTAGCATGAAGCATGGGTTCTCGTTCCTCAGCCTGAAGATGTTTCTTATATGTTTAGAGCTACAAAGCAGCCGTGGAACTGAATCCAGATCAAGCACAGGCCTGGATGAACATGGGTGGAATCCAACACATCAAGGTAGGAGAATAATTCACTTCCGTGTGGACTGGCTTTTCTTTGCGCTTTCTCTTTCTGTCTTTTCTCTCGAAAGATTGAGAAAGTATTGTTTATTCCCTCTTTGAGTTGTCTGAACACCAAAAACATAGGTGTTTAAAAGTGAAATTAGGAGTTTATGTTCATCTTGTATTATCGTGATATTGAATATCATGAAACCATTTTAAAAATAAATCTATACAAATTAAATCCCATGATTTTACTTAACATAAAGAAAATTGTGTGCACTTAGGAGAAGTATCATCGCACAGCAAGTGGAATCTGCTTATGTGAACTAAGTCCTTGTTAGAGCTTAGCATAGCTCATTGTCCTACAGTTTAACTCACGGTCAAGACTACAGTGTTACTTTACATATCACTTTACTATTTCTTGTATCGAATGCGCCTTTTACCCCCTAATCTTTTTCTGAAACACAAGGCTGTTTACTTGTGGGTTTGTTTTTTGTTCTTCCAAAAGAAAAAGCTACCTTTGAGAGAAGCATTAAAAATGACCTGGGGAGGACTGCTGTCTGTAACTAATGAACTCAAAGACTCACATTCACTCGTTCATCCATTCATTTGACAAACATGTATACAGAGCATGCTATGTGCCAGGTACTCTTTTTGGGAGCACTGGAAATAGAACATTGAACAAATAAGACAAAAGTGTCTGTCTTCGTGAAGCTAGCGTTTAGTAGGGGAGACTGGTAATAAATAAATACATACATGCATACATACATAATATATATACATACATATATACATACATATATACATATATACGTATATATGTACATATATATACATACATATATACATATATGCATACATACATACATATATAAAATATATCATGGTGCTATGGGGTAAGAGCTGAAATTTAAAATTAAGGTGGCTGGGAAGGCCTTACTTTAAAAGTTATTTTGAGTAGAGAACTGAAGGGAACAAGCCGTGTGGCACAACAGGGAAAGAGCATGTGCAAAGGTCCTGAGGTATGAGAGTACCAGCTGTGTTTGAAGAACAGGGAGGAGGCAAGTAAGACGAAATGGTAGAAGCCAGAGTCAAAGAAGACACAGGGCCAGAACATGCAGAGCCTTGAAGGGGGATTGTAGGGTCCTTGGCTTTTATGCCATGCCAAATGAATTGTGGTCCTTGGAGGACTTTCAGCAGAGAAATGCCATGGTCTGACATGTTTTCAAAGGATCACTCTTGTTTAGCTAACCTATTTCCAGGCTTCTACCTGTCTTTATATTGATAAAATAACAATATAGTGATTAGGATTTAAACAAAAGCCTAATAGGGTTCACTATTAAATGGAAACTGGTCATTCTCAAAAACACAACAAAACAAAAAGGTGACTCATGATTATGCAACTGGAAGGCAATAATGGGATAGTTACTCTGTGACTGACAGCCTTGGTCTAATAGAAGAACATGGATGGTGAATCCAAACATGACATTTATCAGGGCAGAATAACCTGAGCTCTGACCTTAATGATTTTCTAGGGTGTCCAACAGTATGAACTTACTTTTCGAATAGTAACATAATTTTAAATAGTTAAATAGCATGTTAAATAGTTACATTTTAAAATAATGCACGCTCAGTATGTTTTTAGATGGGAGTGTGTCTGCAACTTAAAGCAGCTGGGTTCCCCTGTTAATGTAAAAAGTCCAATAAATATACTCAAGACTTTTCCAGAAAGTCTGGAAATACAGGGATCATAGTACATTCATTGGACCCTCAGATTAACAAGTGAATCCATGCTTTCCATTTAGAGGTACTTCCCCTAAAAAGGTGTCTGGAGGTTGAAGAAAGATCTGTTAAGTGTATGACTTTAAAATGTAATGAGCACAAGATTAAAAATTAGTTTATGCAGCTTTTCATCTCTGCAAACATCACGTACTAAGTTAAACAATATAAAATGGCCATGTTTGGAGTTTAAAAATGGCCTCATATCAGTGAATTCATACAATGCAATCCAGTGTAAATGTGGATTGGGATGTGGTCATATAGATGCCACCATTAGGAAGCAAAAGTATTATCATGAGATCCTAAAGAGAAATCGTTAGCTTTCTGTCTTTTTGCAGAAAGTTAGCCCTTAGTAGCAGAGTGCTCCCATCAGTGTCAGCCCATCCCAGGCTCGCTCCTTCCCCGAGCCCGGGTGAAGCTTAGGATACTGAGGTTGCCAGTTGGAATAAGGCTTTGCAAGGAGGCGGCATGAAGAGATGAGAAGAGAGTTGTCTCTTGTTTATACTGCTTGGTAATAAAAGATAATTATTATGAAGCTCTATAAAGGATGGAGTGGATAGAATAAAAATCTAAAATACATTCTTTATAAACACACAATTGCATCAACTGGGCCATACCACAAAGTACTATTTTCAGTACTGTCCTATGATAAGAATACGCATTTTCTAGAATGGCATTGTGCAGTAGACCTCTCTGTGATGTTGGAAATACTCTGTATCTGCATGGTCCAAGGCAGCAGCCACTGGCCCATGTGGCTGTTGAGCCCTTAAAATGTGATTGGTGCAACTGAGCAACTGAATTCTTTTTTTTTTTTTTTAATATAATTTATCGTCAAATTGGTTTCCATACAACACCCAGTGCTCATCCCAACAAGTGCCCTCCTCCATGCCCATCGCCCACTTTCCCCTCTCCCCCCACCCCACATCAACCCTCAGTTTGTTCTCAGTATCCAAGAGTCTCTTATGGTTTGCCTCCCTCCCTCTCTGTAGCGTTTTTAAATTTATCATAATTGATTTCAATTTAGATAGCCATGTGGGGTCAGTGACTCCCATAGTGTAGATAGCACATTCCTAGAAATCAGATCATTCAGATTTGCTACCTTAGCATCTCAGAATTGAATCAAGCGATATAACTTTTAAAGAGTAATAATAAGGCTTCCAGTTTAATCAAGAAAAGAGCAATTTGAGGAAGAAAAGATAACTCTAGGAGTACATTTTATATGAAAGGATAAAGAAAGCTGGTGATCAAAGAAGGAAATGCCAACGCACCGGACTCAGGGCTAAATTCAGGGAAAACTCTTGGAAGAGCAACTTCCAGGTCAGCTGAAGTACAAGCATATTTTCAGAGCACACATATTCAGTCATCTGCATGTGTGTGCTAAGCCTGATACACATCACAAAACACTTGGAAGTTAAATGCTGGAGTTGAAAAAAATAATAATTGAATGTAGCAAACCCAGGTTCTCACTTGTTCAGAATTCTGTTTAGCCTCTTGGGAGAATCAAGGTTAATAATCAGAAACGTTTTGGGGCGCCTGGGTGGCTCGGTCGGTTAAGCGGCCGACTTCGGCTCAGGTCATGATCTCGCGGTCCGTGAGTTCGAGCCCCGCGTCGGGCTCTGTGCTGACAGCTCAGAGCCTGGGGCCTGTTTCAGATTCTGTGTCTCCCTCTCTCTCTGACCCTCCCCCATTCATGCTCTGTCTCTCTCTGTCTCAAAAATAAATAAACGCTAAAAAAAAAAATTAAAAAAAAATAATAATAATCAGAAATGTTTTCCTTTTCTGCCATTTCCACCCTCCTTTTCACCACTATGGCGAGCCAGTGCTCTAAGTGGACAGTGTCTGCATAAACCTGGATGGTCTTTTAATAATGACAACAATGGTAGCATCAGATTGAGTGTTCACTGTGCGTCAGGCAGTGTCCAAGCTCTTAACATGTATTCACTCAGCTGGAAGATAGTTAAGCATTCAGTGAATATTAGTTGCTAGTCGCGACCTAGTACTTTCACTTAGAAATGCTGTTTTAAATTGTGATGGGAATTCAGAGCATAACCGGTTTTCTTCCACATGGAGCTGCAATTGAGCATAAAATAGAGCAAACTGAAATTTGGGGGAATGGAGAGGACACTCACAGTCATAGTTAGGAGACATGGCAGGACACGAATCTGAAAGAGGGTGGACCAAATAAGGAAGGTAAAATTTAGTTGCAGAAATGGGCCTGGAAAACAAGAATTGTGACTAATTTGCTCAGAACCATCTGGGACGGGGCATACATGGTTTCCAGTTAGAAAGCCATTGAACAAAGCAGATAGGGGTCAACAGAGGGTGGTGATAGGTGTCTTTAGCAGGTCCAGGGTGACGTGCCTTCCTTCCCGCTTTAAGAGGATCCAGCAGGTACGTATTGTCACACGCCTTGGGTAAATTTAACCCCATATTCCTATAAGTTCTTTTCATTACATAAAAACTTACATTTCCATTACAGCCTGTATTAGGCAAAAGTTGCTTTTATGTCTTAAGCTGGAGATGCGAATAACTTCTACCACTAAAGAGTTACAGTGGATTTCTGTTTAATCATCACAACTTGTGCAGTTTCAAAAACATTTCCCACAGATCTCCCTCCATTCCGTCTTTCTCTCCTCTTTCTCTCTCTGAATGTCTAGCCATGGCTCCATGTGATTACTAAGGAATAGTTCCATTATGAAATGACAGCCTCATGCCCTACATTAGTAGAATTGAAAATCTGGTTTTTTGCCATTTCACCTTACACTATAACTCTCATCCCTCACATTCTCCGGCTGGCCTGGTACTTAAAACAAATGGATTCTCCAAAAGCACCAACAGATAAGGATAAAATTTTGCCCATGCAGTCAGGGGTTCCTTCTGAGGACATATGTATTCAAGTGGGCCAGATGGTCTGTTTCCTAGTCTCCCTGTTCTCCAAGAGAGTTCCAATGGGTCAGAATAGATCATTGTTCCCTTTCTTTTCCCCACAGGGAAACTATGTGTCCGCAAGAGCTTATTATGAGAGAGCCTTACAGCTGGTTCCAGACAGCAAACTGCTGCAGGAAAATCTCGCCAAACTGGATCGCCTAGAAAAACGATTACAAGAAGTTCGAGAAAAGGATCAAACATAAGCAGCACTGGAACCAGTCTCGAGGGACAGTGCTGGTGCCTCTGGAAGAGGAAAAAGTGATGCAGGCTCGCTTTCACAGCAGCAGGGGGGCAACAAAGAAGCTTTCCTGTCTCTCTGCATTCAGGGGGGCACATTTAGGGACACCGCTGGCACCTCTGTGCTGAGGGACTTGCATTTCCATGGAAGAAGACAGAAAGAGCAAGCAAGAGCTAGGCCTGAGAGGAAGGAAAACAACTACTACACGTTTTGCAGATTTTTGTTGGCTTTAATTCCAGATTTCCCTTCATCTATTTCTCTGCTTTCCCAGCTTGAGAAGCTAATTCCATCTCTTAGTGTAGACTTTTATGTCCCAGAAATACATGGGCTTGAAATGCTATGAAGGGAGAGCAGCTCTTCTTAATGAGTTTTTTCAAAGAGAATAAAATCTCTGGGATAACCATTTGGGAAATTCCACCAAGAGGTAGCTCATTGAATTCTCCAGAACTGGAGATGAGTAATAGTTTGTGTAGAATCTTCTGGAATATATGGGGGAAAGGGCTCTTGTTAAGTGAGCTCTGCCTATATTCCCCTGGGGATAATCCCCCTAGAGCCCAATTGAAGAGTAAATTAAATTCCACTCTGATGCAATCTTTTCCTGTTGCCTAATATATCAAAAAAAGGAAGCTTCTGGAATTGTGTATGTGTATTCTTATCCCTAGGGGAAAATCAAGGATCTTGGTACCCCTAATTCTTTATGGAAATGTTTAAGATTATTTTAATTTTATTACAAGTACTACTAGAGTAGTGGTTCTGCTCTAAGATTTCAGAAGTGCTTTTAGAATCATAAATGTTTCTGCCTCCACATATATTGTTATTTTGGTGGAGAAAAAATAGTATATTCTACATGAGAAATATTAAAGATATTAACTAAGAGAAATGTTCTACTTTGTTATCTTAACGTTCAGTCATCCAGAGATTTATTATTTTTTTGAAAACTATATTTAACCATTGACAAATCTTTACAGTATATCACAGAAATCTTCACAGACTATAAACAGATGGAAAGGGAGCTCTATTGATTTGTCTACTGGGTCTCGATGAGAATTCTGCGCTTAGAACATGAGTGATGGAAACTTGGAGTTCTTGGTTCTGTATTTATAATTTTGGAGATTTCATGGAGAATGCTGAAAAAATCTAGGGGAAAAAAATCTCAATTTGTAATTTAAAAAATATATATTTATATTTAAAAGATAGAGGTAGCAAAGTTGAATTTACAATTTGACCTTTGTTTTTTAGTGTTATTTATTTCATAACTTATAAAATATTTAATATATATGTGTACACACATTTTTTCCTGTACATACTGGTTTTAATAGTAGCTTTCAGAACTGATCATACAAAAATTACAAATCTGAATTACAAAGTAGTTAAGTTTTAACAGCCCCTCAAAAATTTTGTATTGATTATTCACTTGCTGAAGCTAAAGAAATTAAGAATCAGACATCAGTGTTTGGGTGGTAATATATTTTGGAAGTGAAGAAATTGGAACACCTGATTCTAATTTGGCCATCATCATAACCTTTAAAAAAAAGGAGAAGAAGAAGAAGAAGAAGAAGAAGAAGAAGAAGAAGAAGAAGAAGAAGAAGAAGAGGAGGAGAAGGAGGAGGAAGAACAACCACCAAGTGCTGTTCACAGCTCTGGGCCAGGTGGCCTAAACATGTAGTACCCTGAAGGCACTCAGATTTCACATGCTCAGACCAGGGCAGGGTAAAAAGTCTGTTTCTTCTCAGCACAGTATCAGGAAACACTGCCCCTCTATGTTGTTATCTTTTTGTCAAGGTAAGTCTAGTTTAAAAAAAACTTCTTTGGAAAGGGATGATGGAAGGAATACTTTAAATGCAAAGGATTACAGAATTTGAATTGGCATACATGTATTTGTATGCATCAATAATCCAATAATATATGTATTACCACTATGATCTTCTGTTTCTAATAGTCCTTTTAGCCTTATATATCATAACCTTTTCCAAAATTTTATTTAAAATATTTTTCTTGCCTTCAAAATTATACTTGTGTAGTCCTAAGGCCAAGAAATGTACTAGAGTTTATTTTAAATGATCAGCCCACTCCCAAATTGAAAAGCATAAGCCTAGCTAAAAACAGTATCTAAGACTTTAATCACAACTTTTTAAAATAACCTGTAACCAAAACTCACACTTAGGAAATTAATGGAAAAGACTAAGCCCCAAGTTTTGAAAAGCTTTTTTTTCTCAGCCTTACTTGAAGGGCTGCTAAAGGTATGAGGGTCCATTAGTGGGAATAATTGAAATGGCAGTCACAGTGTAAAAGTTTCTAAGGGAAGGGGTCACATGACCTTCAGGAGACTTCTATCTTCTTTTGGGTGCTTTTCTCTCTCCCCATGTCTTTCTGTCTCTCTCTGTCTCTCCCCCTCCCCTCAATCTCTCCTTTCATTCTGTCCCTCCTCCCCCTCCCCTTCTCACTATCACTCTGCCTCATTCTGTGTGCACACACTGGCAACTCTTTGAACATTAAAAGTAAGCACTGTTTGTTGGGTCAGATATTTTTATCCTGATTTAATAATGTCACTGAGATGTAGCCAATGAAATAGTTTTCATAGTTAAATAGTGCCTATAAAAAAATAAATCACATGTTATTTTTCAAAGATATTAAGTGTATTTTATAACTATTTTTATTTGGTTCTTGTAACATGAAAATAATATTCATTCTTATCAATAAAAGCAGGCTAGTCATGGAGATCTATCTAGATTGCCCTTAATAAAAGCATGCTTGGCATGAGAGTTGATAGCCCTTTCTGAGATGGAGTCTCAGAGCCAGCTTCATGAGCATGCACTTCATGTGGCCCCTCAGGGTCCTGCACTCAGGCACCCATGCTTGGTCAAAGGCTCTGCTTGAAATTCTTAATAATTTTGAACGACGAATCCTGCAATTCCATTTTGCGCTGGACCCTTAAATATGTAGGGTATCCTCAGCGGGAGGGAAGTTGACTGAGGACAAGACAGGAGTTGCTTTAGTCTGGGTGAACACTTGATCTGGTGATCAGTTTTATTTGTGACTGTGTTACTCTGGGCAGCATTTGCTTTTTTTTCTCAGCTACATTTCAAGTTCCTTGTGTATGTCTGTTCCCTCTTACTGCCAGTCTATCTAACCTGTCCTTCTGTCCTACCTAGAACCAGTTCTCCTTGTCTTTAAAATTCCCAGGAAATGACAGTCCCTTGACACAGGAGCCATGACAATGGCTTTACCAGTTTATTTCAACCCTAAGAATTATTCAGAATTTTTTAAATGATCCAGATGTTTTCAGTCTGTATTCATAAAACATGGTCCCGTGATGT
This sequence comes from Panthera leo, assembly GCF_018350215.1. Taxonomy (NCBI): domain Eukaryota; kingdom Metazoa; phylum Chordata; class Mammalia; order Carnivora; family Felidae; genus Panthera; species Panthera leo. The sequence goes on along the minus strand of NC_056685.1, from coordinate 62,235,553 downwards.
AACATAGGTAAACTAAACCAAAGATTCAAATGCCTTGGAGGAAAGGAAATTTTATTTTAGAGAATCCTGAGATATATTCTTTTGGGCTTATTTGTTTTGAGGTCTATCATAAAACAAAGAGGATTGTTGGCACTTTAATTACAACTTCCTATAATACTTCACAGCCCCTAGCATGAGACTCTGACATTTGTCACAGGTCATACCTCATCTGATGCAGGGGTTTATAGTGGTTGCACGATGCTTCTGGGCAACTGCTCTTCAATGGGACTAAATGAGAAAATCCAAACTGTTCTATACAAACCCACCTACAAAAGCTATAATTGGAGGGGGAATAAAAACAAATGTGTGGTTTCTTACTGTCTCTATTAAACATTCCAGGCCCCTCAGGTTGACGAGCCGCATTCAGCTGATAGTTGAGAACTAATCCCTCACACATACCGGCTCTCAAGCCTGGCTGGGCTGTAGGATCACCTGGGGACCTTTGGAAATCTCTGAGATGCTGGCTGCCCAGGTTAAGATGCTAATATGCAGCTAGGCTGCGGAACCACTGTGGGCTAACAACTTTAATGGACTTTTATAACCCTTCTCAAGTTGTGCTTTTAAATCTAGGCTACAATGAGCCAAAGAATTCTAAAGAATAATTGATGGCACAGTTGATTGGTTGAGACTATTGTTTCAAGATTGACAGACAGGTCGGTTGGGTAGGGTAGTTTGCACTTGTGGCAGTTGGACTATAATTTGACCTTACATTTTTAGAATTCTTGGTCCTCAGATGGAGAGGAATTGCCATTTGTATACACCAGACAAGTCACCCAGTATGTAAAACTCAGAAGGTGTTCATGGCATAGAGTATATTCCTAAACCTATGTCTCTCTTGGTTATACACATGTAAACTTTGGTTAATTATTTCTTAATTGTACTCATTAGAATCAGTTTTTGAGGGGAAAACGAAAAAACTTTTGCTCTGATGTGTTAAGGATTTGCCTCTTACGTTAATCAACCTATAGGATATTAGTAACAACAATCAAGGCAAATGTAGTTGTAGGCGGTTTGTTTGTTTTTAATTTTTCACCTAGTTTCCAGATCACATTTACTTTGATTAAATGGCATGTTCATATCCCAATGATGACAAAATGTAATTATCTGACATCTTTTGGCATTTTAAAAAAGACCTATCAAATCTTGCATTTAGGCTGCAATTAAGATAAAAGTTTACAATGCCAAATACACACACACACACACACACACACACACACACATACAAGGAAACATTATAACTTTTATAATTATTCTTGAAGTTTTGATGTAAAAAAATATGTTGAACAGTTCTTCAAAAAATAACACCTCCTCCATTATTTTTGTTTTTAGGAGCCATTAACTTAAAGGGAAGAAATAAAATAACTATAATCAAAGGAGTGGTTTAATATCAGCAAAATAAAATGCTGCAACAGAATTGATGATATTCATGTCAGTCAAATGGCTCATATAAAAATGTGTTCTTTTTATCACCAAAGATCCTTTCAGTTAAAATCTTTTAGAGCATGTAGCTTGTAAAATCAGTATCCATCACAATATATGGTTACGATTAGTTTGTAAGTGTAGATCATCATTTACCCCAAAATGGAAAGACATGTCTATGTCCAGAAATCCTGGAGTTTCTTCCCATTCTCAAGCGGTGCAAGTGGAGTGTATTTATGTCACATTGGGAAGTTTCCAGTGTGTATAACATGCCTTTGGGGTTGCCTTGCTAACCCAAAGAGGGGTGCACCAGTCCAAGAATCTGGAAATCTGGGTGGTAGACCTGTACTGCCCCGGAGGAACTGCCTCACCCTGGGCAGGCTACCTGGTGTTTCAGTCATGTTTATCACCCAGTGAGAGACTAGTTCGTTCTGTGAAACTATCAAGCTCTAAGTGTCTCCTGAATCCAGATTGAAAGCCCTTTACATCGAACAGATAACTGATTAGTGTTGCCCTTCATTTTAGAAATTCTTAAGATAATCACCGCATCAAAACACATACACAAACAACCATAAAAGGGACTGCACTGCCCAAGTGCTTTAACATGGCAGAGACAGTTACTCTTATTTTGTAGTCTGTACACATGAAAATGAAGTGATTTTGTTATGTTTCTGGGGAAAAAGTATTTTTAAAAATTTCCTCCTAAGGAATTAAAATATCTGTAGAAGCCATGGCTTGCTTTTCTAATGTGGAAATTATTTGCCTTGCAGATCCCTCCTTTTATCAGGGAGAAAATGACTTGCAGCCTGTTCTTTGTTCATGTTTTTGTTTCCTACTTTGATCAGTTGTATATAAATGTACATTTTTGTTACTTTTGATGTGCCAGTTAGAAATCTACTTCCCATAAAGTATTTCTCCCATTTAAGTCCAATTATGTACACTTTGCTTAGGTCTTTCCAAAATAAAATTTATGTAAATGTTTATTTTATATAAAATATAATGAAAATAATTATGTCTCTTTCAGTCTCTCAAGTGCTCTGTGATTAGTACCCATTGAAATCCATGTCACTAGATGGGTTTGCTTTAAAAGAAAAAAAACTTCCTTCCTTCCCTGATTCATTCATTCATTCACTGCATTGTTCTGTGTGCTTCATGTCTGCTCTTTTGCACACCTCACAATGACGATTTCAGTCCTTATGCAGTTCTGATCTCTTCCTATCATCTTGCTGAGTAGATGTCTTCACCCCTTCACAGAATAAACGAAAGTAGAAAACAGATATTCTCTCAGTATCCTATACTCATTCTACAAACTCACCTGTACTCAATTCTTCCCGCTCTGGATTTTGCCTCTTGTGAAGATTCATTCCATCCCTTAACCTCTCGTTTTCATCTTCAACTTCTTCCTTCTACTGGCTCTTGTGAATTCTCTTCTATTTTAAAACACATATACCGATAACCACCATCAAAATCATTTGGAAATAAAAATGAAGTCCTTCATGTATTTCTTTTCATCTCTAGCTGCTACCATGTCTTTCTTCCTTCTCAGCCAAACTGTTTGAGTGAATTGTCTTCACCTGTTTTTTCTACCTCCATCCTTCACATTCTCTCTGCTTCATAGTGATCTGTCCCTGCAACAAACATGCAAGTAATTGCTGTTTCTGAGGTCACCAATAATCCCCTTAGTGCTGAATCTTAGTGCAAAATCCCTTGTGGGACAAGGGAGAGGGTTCTAGAGTTTACATCAGTGGTTTAGTCTGGATGGAAAAAATTTTGTACACAAAACATTATCTGCCCATGATTTGCTCATTGCTCATAGGTTAGTCACTAACACTCCTAATTGTACAACTATCCTTAGAGGTGGGGCTTCATTAAGGGTCTTGGAAGGCCTCCAATAGGAGAGTATCCTGCCATGATGAAGATATGTTCACATTAAAGGCAGATTTCTCATACATCACAAATCCAATCTGGGATAGTTCAGCCCACTCTGTCCCTTCTTGACATCCTTCCCTTACGTGTGTGTATGAATATTTCCATTTAGATGCTGTGACATCACCACAAACTCAACTTATACTTAAACCATCATCTTACTAGCAAATTTAAAACGAACAACCTATCAAATAGGTGTACAATGCATATTGAATAGCTCTTTTCCTATTTAATGGGAAGGCATTCTTTTGGTAGGCCTATAAGGGACCAATCCTCATAAAAGGACAAGGTCTCACTTCAGGCTGTGAGTGTTGAACTCTGGAAACAAAGAGAGCTATTCTGTTACAGGAAATGAGACCATGCCCAACCCCAAGGAGACTTCTGGGTATGAAAGAAATCACTAAATATCCTGCAAAGCTGTGTGTGCATCATGTGCAGAAGAGTGCAAACTGACGGAGTCTGCAGGCCCCATGTAAAGGTTAGCCATGAACTTGAACACTGTGGGTCCAACTATACTTGCACATCACATGAGCATTTTTCTTTCCCTCTCCCATTTTGTTTGGTAAAAGCTTTGTAATGGTTTTAATCTGACTCCTTGCTAAGAAGAAAGAGGTATTTGGGTCCATCCGGAGGGTCTGAGCTTTTATTGGAGAGTAGTTTGCCCCTGGGGCAAGGGATGGCTCTGATAATCCTTGTAAGATCACTACAGTGAAAGTAAACTTTAAAGGTGAGGTGGTGAGGGGCATTGGTCAGACAGCCACCATACCTGCGGATTTCCTTTGCAGTCCTCAAGCCTGGAGCCCTGGTGGTGCAGGGCTTTGTTTTCACAGAAAGGCTGCTTACCTTACCAAGCTCCCTCCCAACTGTCCCCTGGACACCCAAGCCCCAAACACAGGAGTCATCTACTAAAACTGTTATCCAAGGCGTCTTTATTTAAAATAAATAAACAAAATGGTCCTTGCTATTTATTCTCAAGAGCAGTGCAGTCCAATAGAGCTATCTGTGATGATGGCAGTATCCTGTATCTGCTCTCCAATATGGTGGGCGCTAGCCACAGCCCTTGAAATATACCTAGTGTGACTGAGGAACTAATGTTTTTACTTTAGTTTCTACTAATTTAACCACGTGTGCCTCTAATCGGACAATGCTTCTTAATGTTGTAAGATGGGACACAGAAATCCGAGAAACCCCTTTTAGGTTCATGAGATAAGAAGGAGACTTTCAAGTTTCAGGGCTAATTACATTCTTTTAGCTTTTCACCAAAAGGTGCCCATTCATCTTCTGCTACCTTCTACAGTTACAGGGGTCATTGCCCCAGCTGATTGTCACCTGCCTGTACCTGCATTCCCTCCACCTTGACTATCTTCTGTTTTCCTGTCCATCTGTCTACTGCCTATCTCCCTAATCTGTATACCTCCTACCTTAAGGAGCTTTTATTTCTATTTTTCACAGAAGACAACTGGGCCTAGGAGATTGGTGTTAGTTATATATAGAATGTCCACGAGCTTTGCTCTAATTTTTTTGATAAAACATACATACATTACAAATTCTGGCTTTGTTCCTCTGTCAACCTCAAGCTAACGTATTACAAAGTAATATTTATGGGAAATAATGCTGACATGATAGTATTACCGATGAATTCATTTTAATGATGTTAAATGATGGATCCTACAGCTTTGGCCCATTCCACTGAAGCTAATGACACAACCATCCGGAAAAGGGGTGACAGCGTAAAACCAGCTCTTTCATACCCACTCTATTTGAAATTCTTGAATGTCAAAGGCTTCCACAAGCTTGTTAGAAGGAGGGGCAGTGCTATTAATGCCTCAGTAAGTTTCCAGGAGTCGGGAGCTTCCTCGCCCCTGGGTTTGGGCCACACTCCCTGGTCTGGGCCAGAATTCCCTGGCGCTGAGCATTCCAGGCCACTGATCAGATTCCAGATCACCTGGATCTGACGGTAGGGCCCTCTGCACACCTGTGAGCGGCGACCACCTCGAGGCCAGAAGGCGGGTAGCTGTGCAACGTGGGGCGGCCGCGCGTGGGTTGAGCGCGGGCCGAGACAGCTGTGAGCCGGCCGGCGCCGCAGGTGCGGCTCATTGGCGCCCGCGCAGGAGTGAAGAGCGCGGCGGGCGCTCCGCGGGGCTCGTTGCTGTCGCCGCTTTCCGCAGCTGCGGGGGAGGAAGCGGGGCGGAGTCCCGGCGCGTGGGGGCCATGTGGACGCTGGCCGGGGCGGGTCTGCTGCTGTTGCTCGCCGTCGGCCTCCCCCAAAGCCTAGGTGAGCCCGGACCCCGGACCCTGGGCGCCGAGGCTGCGGCCCAGGGCTGAGTGCTGGCGAGGGAGAGAGACTTCGTTACTCCCTCGGCCACGGAGAGGGAAGGGTGAGGGGCCGGTACAGGCCCAGAAGTTCCCAAAGACAGCCCTGAGCCAGGTTTTCTTTTGGAAATTCTTTGGATTCTGGAGTTCAAGGCTTTAGGCACTTATGCTAAGGCGCCTTCTCCACGGAACAATCGCCAATTAGAAGTAACTTAAAGCCAAATGTCTCTTTTCTGAGTAACATATGGTGTTCTATGACCACCTAATTTACGTAATGCTCACCCTCCCAGAGTAACCCCCAAATGGATCCCCAGAAGGAGCGAGCTCATCCTGCACACCCCCCCCCCCCCGCCAACCCCCCGGGGACTCCCTAAGGCAGCTCGGGCTATAAAGAGGCAGGGGAGTCCTGAGGCAAGTTCTAGTCAACATGGGGTAATTGTGGGACAGTCTTGGGAATATCTTGAGAAAAAAAAGAGGGATAGTCTGCTGCTCGGTGATATCAGAACATCTGTGTGAGGCCAGGAAAATCTGAAGGTAGAGTCTTGATCAAGGGAATCCAGACCTGAGGTGCTCCGGGTGCATGCCCACACACACAGGTGCTCTCTCTCACACACAGGGCTGAAGTGTGGGATCCCTGCTGTTGATGTCGAACGTAGGACAACTGTCTTGGATTCTGGGTTCTTCTCTGTAAGTACTCGCTGGAGGGATTCAGCAGTTGGTGGACAACCGTGGCAGGTCAGGATAACCAAAGCACTGAGCTCTTGAATGAGAAATGCTGACGTTTTCCTCTGGTTTCCGATATCACAGCTCTGGTTAACAGGTGATTTTTCTCTTAAGCCCATTCAACCCTGTCTGCCAAAAAGTTTACTTCGGGGGAAATCTCTTCCTAACCAATTGTATCGGTAACTTAAGAATGTTATACAAGGAGAGTTGACTTCAAGTGTTTCTAAAGGAGATGACATCACGGGGAGATGCATATTTGTTGTGTTCATACTTTTCTTCTCGGCAGGTCTCCCTAAAATTAGGCGAGCACCGCTTCTGTGCAGGAAGCTTGATCCAAGATGATCTGGTTGTTACAGCAGCACACTGCTTGGTTGGCCTCAATGAGTAAGTTGTGGATTTCCATTACTTATCAAACCTTGGCTCCTAGCAATGGGACTGAGAGATTTGAAGCTCTAAATACCCTGCAAAGTTCAATCCCCATCCCTTTCTGAATTTTTCCACCTGGTCCACCCACTCACTGACCTTCCTGATCCCAGGAAACCTTTATCTGTCTCAAGATTTCCTGTGCCTCCTACTCTACTAATTAGAGACCCCAGAGATCCTAGATGTCCTCTATAATTTGTGGAGTTAGTGGTGAGGTGGGGGCGATGGTTACTTGTTCAAATAAATTATTGACATTTATTGTTAAATGGAGGCTCCAACGTTTTAATATGAATTTCAGTCATTAGGAGGAAGACAATACTGTGAAAAGAACCGATACTTAGCCAGATTAAGAGAGATGCTGATGATAAGAAAAGGACAGTTCTAGGAACAATTTTTATATCTTGTTAAAAATAAGAGCATATATAGACTAGTACAAAAAAAGAAAAAGAGGCCGCCCTTAAATATTTCATGCAGAACTACAATTGTTGAGAGGGGAAAGGGTTCACAGAATGTAAACACTCTGATGGAAAGCCATGACTTTACAGATCCCTATAATTTATAGGCAATTATGATAGTTGGTAGTAATCAATAAAGGTACATCTTCTTTGAAGACTTAGAAATGCTTCAAGTTACATTAATCACTTTTCATTTAAGTGAGTGAAAACAAGACCGTCTTTCCTGGGGGAAACAGCTATACTTATTGGAACGTTTTTCTTTGGTTTTAGGAACCAAATGAAGAGTCTGACTGTGACTGGGGGGCACAACCTCTTTCCGGAGGGTAAACAAGAACAGAAGATTCCTGTTTCAAAAATGATTATCCATCCTGAGTACAATAGACTTGGATATATGAGCTCTGATATTGCACTGCTGTATTTAAAACACAAAGTCAAGTTTGGTAAGTAAGGGGAGTTAGCATATTTTAAAAATGTAGGAGAAAATTGTGCTTTATTCTGTACCAATTAACAATTAATTTCTGTGTATATCTGGTACTATTAGAATAGCTAAGTTTTGTCCTTCTTAAAATTTTGTTTATAACATATAAAAGCACTGTAAAGATTGAAAGTCCCAGACACAAATTCTATATGCTTAACTTAATCTGCATTTTAAGTCTTTTGTCTTGACTGGGCTATATTCTAGACTTATACTCAGCTCCAGCCTGGGACTTTGGGACATTTGAAAATGTTTTCAGAGACTTCTTTCTCTCCTCATTATGGACTAGATATCTGACACTGAGCACAGGTAATCTAAACATTTTAGAAAAAAATTTTAAAATCTTTTTGTTTTTAATGCAAAAAAGTAAAGTGATCCGTGACCCAAAACAATGAAGGAGCACAAATCTAGAAGAATTGGCCAGGCATTGAAATAAGCCACTTCCCTTGAGGCATCCCATTGATCTTTAAGAACCTAGAGCTTTAACTTGTCATGCAAGGAGCCTATATGGCAGGAGAGGTGGGGGATGGGTGAATCTGATCTGTGTCTCCCATGTAACCCCTGACTTCACAACAGGTGATGCTTTGAAAGACGGGGAAAAAAGAGAGAGATATGGCACATAAAGTGAGGGTATCAGGAAACTTACCTGCTTGAATCTTGGCTCTGGATGGAAGGTTCCCTGAAGGATCTGTAATCATGAGCAAGCAAGCCTCATTCAAGTTAGATGCTGGAATTCCCATCACCTGTGACCAAAAGAAACTATTGCCCTTTTCCCTGTTCCCCTTTATAGAAAAGCTATGAAGTTCCACTTATGGGAGGTATGTCGTTTTCCTCTCCTCAGTTCTCATAATTGTGTGTATTAGGTCTGAGATATCAGTGAGACATCCAAGTTAGACTTTCACCCCGACCTGCCACCAAATCTGCTCTTGTCACAGTCACTGCCCTCCATGTTGCTAAATTTCAAAGGTAAATTCTCAATCCTCAGCTTACTTGGCACGAGTTTAGACAGACTGGCTCATACTCTCCCTGGAAAAATTTTCTTCAGTTGAGTTCCAGGAGTCCCTTGGTTTTCCTCCTACCTCTTTTTGCACCCTTTGTTAGTCTTCTATGATGATACCTCCTCCTCTTTGTGACCTCTGTTGGAGTGCTCAGTCCCTGGACCTCTTCTCTATCTGCCCTCCTTTAGTCTTCTCATCCAGGTTCAAGGTTGTAAACACCATCTGCTTGAAAACTAACCCAAATGTTACCTATCACACATGCTGCTGGGATTAATAGGAGTCGTATAGCTAACTGCCTACTGGTCACCCACCCGGATGGCTAATAGGCATCTCAAACTTAATATGTTTAAAACATATGTTTAATATGTTTAAAAAAATATGTCCCCTGTATACTAAATCTACTTTACCCATAGCCTTTGATTTTGATGAATGACAGCTCTACCCTTCCAGTTGTTTAAGCTAAACATTTTGCACTCAGTCTTAATTCTTCTTTCTCTCACATTGTGTACCTAATCCATCACAAGTCCCATGGCTTCTGCCTCGCCTGGTCTACTCTTACTATCCTGTTCCAGGCTACCATCCTTTCTTGCTTGGGTTAATTTTAATGGTCTCTTAAATTGTCTTTAGCTTTCTCTTTTGAAAGCCTAATTATTATTAACCTAACAACCAGAATAATACTTTTTAAAATCTAGGCTATATTATGTCACTCTGTTCAAAACACTTCAGTGGTTCTTCATTACACTCAGATGGAAATCAATATTTTTATCAATTGCCATCTCTGTCCTCTTAGCCCTAGATCTAGCCTGTTTTTTGTTTTTTCACTATTTTTTTTTCCTTAGTCTGTTCCAGCTATTCTGGCCAACTGTTCTCAAGCATATATGACATTATCCCACTGCAGGGGCTTTCCATTCTGTTTCTTACTTTCTTGAAATACTTTCTGCTCAGATAACCACTTCGTTTCAAGGCTTGACTCAAATGTCATCTGCTCAGGGGCACCTGGGTGGCTCAGTAAATTAAGTGTCTGACTCTTGATCTTAGCTCAGGTCTTGATACCAGGGTGGTGAGTTCAAGCCCGGCATTGGGTTCTAGGCTAGGTATGAAGCCTAATTAAAAGAAATGTTATCTACTCAAAGGCACTTGCCATGACTATCATATTTAAAACTACATTTCCCATGCCATCTTCCCTAATCCCCAGACTTTGGATCTTCTTTACCCTACTCTGATTTTTCTGGAGTGATATTACCTAACAACCAAATAAGTTATTTTATTTATAATTTGCATTCCTGCTACCCCAACACACACCCTTGTACGTAAAGGATTTATCTTTCTGCTAATTTACTGGAGTCTAGAAAAGTGCTTGCCACATAGTAGTACTGGATTACCATTAGGGGAAACTATCCTTTAGAAACAAGGGTATACCCTCAGTGGAACAGAATATAGAACCCAGAAATTGACGCATGCCTATATGGTCAATTAATCTTTGACAAAGCAGCAAAGAACATCCAATGGAAAAAAGAGTCTCTTCAACAAAGGTTGTCGGGAAAACTGGACCACTTTCTTACACCATACACAAAAGTAAATTCAAAATGGATGAAAGACCTAAAGGTGAAATAGGAAACCATCAAAATCCTATAGGGGAACACAGGCAGCAACCTCTTTGACCTTGGCCATAGGAGCTTCTTACTAGACTCCGGCGGCAAGGGAAACAAAAGCAAAAATGAACCATTGGGACTTCATTAAGGTAAAAAGATTCAGCACAGTGAAGGAAATCAACAAAACTAAAAGGCAACCTACAGAATGGAGAAGATACTTGCAAATGACATACTGGGTAAAGGGCTAGTATCTAAAATCTATAAAGAACTTACCCCAAAAATAATCAAGTTAAGAAATGGCAGAAGACATGAACAGACATTTCTCCAAAGAAGACCTACAAATGGCTAACAGACACATGAAAAAAAATGCTCAACATCACTCATCAGAGAAATAAAAATCACAACCACAATGAGATACCACCTCACAACTGTCAGAATGGCTACAATTAACAAGTTAGGAAACTACTAATGTTGATGAGAATGTGGAGAAAGGAGAACCCTCTTGCACTGTTGGTGGGAATGCAAACTGGTGCAGCCATTCTGGAAAACAGTATGGATGTTCCTCAAAAAGTTAAAAATAGAACTGTCTTATGACTCTACAATTACACTACTATTATTTATCCAAAGGATACAAAAACACTGATTCAAAGGGGTACATAAATCCCAATGTTTATAGCATTATAGTAGCGCTATCAACAATAGCCAAATTATGGAATGCCCATGAACTGATGAATGGATAAAAAAAGATACATACATACACATATATACATACAATGGAATATTATCACTCAGACATCAAAAAGATTGAAATCTTGGTCATTTGCAATGACATGGGTTGAGCTAGGGTTTATTTTGCTAAGCAAAAGAAGTCAGAGAAAGACAGATACCATGATTTCACTTATATGTGGAATTTAAGAAACAAAACATGAACATAGGAGAAAGGAAGGGAAAATAAGATAAAAACAGAGAGGAAGGCAAGCCACAGGAGACTTTTAATGATAGAGAACAAACTGAGGGTTGCTGGAGGGGAGGTAGGTGGGGGGATGGGCTAAATCGGTGATAGGCATTAAGGAGGGCACTTGCTGGGATGAACATTGGGTATTATATGTAAATGATGAATCACTGACTTATATTGAAACCAATACTACACTATATGTAGACTAACTTGAATTTAAATAAAATCTTGGAAGGAAAAAAAAAAAAAGGACAATTGTATACCCTAAAATGTTAGTTTTGGAGGGTCAAGGTGGTGTGTATAACACTGGATTATGTTCTTCCTATTTTACTTTTTCTGCATTTTTCTAAATTTCTACAAATATGGATAGTTTTTTATGAAAGGGGAAAACTTAAAATATATATCAATATTATATTTAGAGGGAAAGTGTAGAAGCCATGAAAACAACTGGATGTTACTTTTCTAAATATATTCAGCATCACTTGCCTATCTAGGAACCTTAAAATTTTCTTTTTCCAGGAACTGCTGTTCAGCCAATCTGTCTTCCCCATAAAGATGATAAATTTGAAGCAGGGCTTCTTTGCATGACCAGTGGATGGTGCAAGATTTCAGAGAGTAAGAGGCATCAAAAAATATATAGTAGTTTTAGATTTCTTTGCCCACTAGAAGCAGAAATTGTATTGGCCACAAGTAATATATTTATCCTATTTTGTTTTTGTTTTTTTCCCGAGTTATAATCCAGTGAGAATTTCTTGTTGTTTTCGTCATAAAAATGTCTGTATCTAAGGCTCAACATAAAACTTCTGCTGACCATTTTGGTTATGATGTGTCAGAAAAAGAAAACCAGCAGTAACTATGACAGATGAAGAAGAATACAGTAAAGGGATAATCAGGAAATGGTCACAATAGTTAAATTTCCTTGTCTTTAATATTATGATTTTTCAAAAGTAAGAATTTCACAAATACTGCTTTATTGACTAAAGTTTTCTACTTAGGAAAACTTGAAGTATATGGTTAGGAAAGATACAATTGCCTATATTACCTTAAAAAAATCTGCTAATAAAAAAATGTCCTTTATCACATATCTGATTTTAGGAAAGAATATAATTCACACCTTACAAAAGGACTTCCACATTTTGATTAAACATGGTTGAAATAGGTTTTTTTTTTAACATTTATTTATTATTGAGAGACAGACACAGAGCGTGAGCAGGGGAGGGGTAGAGAGAGGGGGAGACACAGAATCTGAAGTAGGCTCCAGGCTCTGAGCTGTCAGCACAGAGCTCCAAGTGGGGCTCGAACTCACAAACTGTGAGATCATGACCTGAGCCAAAGTCGGATGCTTAACCAACTGAGCCACCCAGGTGCCCCTAAACATGGTTCAAATAGTTCTATACTTGTAGGGTTCTTACTGATTTGTTTCAGTGAGGACAATTGTTGACTAACTCATCAGTCCACCTCCACAGCATCAGAGTATTCAGATGTCCTACAAGAAGTGGAGCTTCCCATCATGGACGACAGAACGTGTAATTCTGTGCTGACGGGTATGAATTTTCCTCTCCTAGGGAGGACCATGATGTGTGCCAGTTTTCCTGATGGGGAAAAGGAGGCCTGCCAGGTAAAAAGCATAAGCCAGCCCAGTTATTCAGTATCATATAAGTGATAGTGGATTCTGCCTTTTCCCATGAGCTGCTTTTGGGGAATAATTGCTTCAACATTCTTTTTTTGTTCATCTTTCCACCATGCTTCTACTGAAAAGGTTTACTTGACCTGGCCTGAGAGCATTCTTTCCTGTTCCGTGCCCATTCTTACCCCCACCCCTCTTTTTGGGAAGATGGAAGGAGGGAAGATGGGAAGGGGGGGTTCAACATTTCCAACCTAATGGAATGGTGCAAGAGCACTTTGGCTCTATCTGATTAGGTCTGTCTGTGAATTATTTTTCATTCCACTTTTTGTTAAACATTGTGACTTTTTTTAAGTGTTGAGTGCAGAATGCAATGTTTGTACAATGTTTGACCAAAGATGGCACAGCTATAGTAACTGTTGGTTAAAACATGTTGTGAATGACCTCCCAAGGCTGACTACAGTAGCTTATAAAGAAGACCGATCTTCACAAGTTAGAGGAAAAGGAGACCAATTTGTGAAAGACATGAGTTTTAAGTTTTAAATAGAGAAGATAATTTACTTGAAAAACCACTTTTTTTTTTTAATTGGAGGAGTTGGGAGTTTTTATTCTTCCCCAGCAAGCAGCTTGAAACTGCTGTAGGAAGCTCCCTAAAATTATCTGTTGGAAAATTTCTTGACTTTTTTGTTCTGGAGCAAGGGGGCAGGTGGTGATAGGACAAGGAGCGGGGAGAGTTTGGAAGGGAAGAGATAGAAATTTACAATTATCCCACTTTCTAAATTGGGACACAGGTAGATTAAGGGTGTTTTATCCCGTCCGCATCCTTGAGAGGCAATCCTTTGGGGGGCGGGCGGTTAAACCCTCAATTCTCTGCCTTTTGAAGAGGGTTTAGTCCGGCACAGAATTGACCCATGTTCCCAAAGCACTACATTATTATGAAGGATTAGTAAAGAAAGGATCCTAAAATCATGTGTTCTTTATCCTCTACTCTGAGAACCAACAGTCCTATACATGTAGACCCTGGGACAAAATTAGGCCTCTGTTCTGAGAGCCTTCAGCCATTGCATGAACTTGACTCAATTCACTGGTGCTGTAGGCTTGGATATGACCCAGTCTTTCCTAGCAATTCCAGATGGCAAAGTAGAGTGGAAGAATGTACCTGTCAATTCCCCCTGCTCCTTTCACTGGTTGCAGAATGCATGTGGTTGTTCACAAACAAGTAGAGGCAAGAGAGAAATTAAGTGTTAGCTCAACAAGATTGCAGGCACTAATTGTAAGGAGGTTACATTTGGGCAAAAAGACTGTACCTTGAAACTAATGATGAAGAGGCAAAAAGATGGATAAAAAAAATGTTGATTGATAGTAACCAGTGGGTATATATGCCTCTACTACTTCTCTCTTTGGGATGAGTGCTGTTTGTTGTTGTGCTGAAATACTTTTTTTTTTTTTTAATTTTTTTTAACGTTAATTTATTTTTGAGACAGAGACAGAGCATGAACGGGGGAGGGCCAGAGACACAGGGAAACACAGAATCTGAAACAGGCTTAAGGCTCTGAGCTGTCAGCACAGAGCCTGATGCGGGGCTCGAACTCATGGACCGTGAGATCATGACCTGAGCCGAAGTCAGACACCTAACCGACAGAGCCACCCAGGCGCCCCTGTGCTGAAATACTTTTAACTCGTGAATATTTTCAAGTTTCATTTTTTTTCTGTCCCATAAAAGGGAGACTCTGGAAGTCCATTTGTTTGTAGAAGAGGCAATGGAATCTGGGTCCTTGCTGGGATAACTTCCCAGGGAGCTGGTTGGACTAGAGGTTGGCCTTTAAGAAATAACCATAGAAGGGCATCACCTGGCATTTTCTCCAAGGTGTTTGAGTTGATGGATTTTATCACTCAGAACACATTCACAGGTAGGTATAATTTCTGTGAATTCATCCTTCTGCCTTTTGTTCTAAATCAAAAATTGATCATGCTTATTTCAAGGGTAGTTATTCTGATATGTTGCAGATATAATCAGAACTAAGCTGTAAAAGAAAGGATGACTTTGTCTGGTTTTCAATTCCTAATCCAATGTATATAAACTTAAATCTCTGAATTCATGAGAACTGATCTCTTTCAGTTTAACTTGAACTTAACTTGGACAGAGCCTGAATCTTCAAGTTTATGTTCATGTAGATTTTCATGAGATATGGGTCTTTTTTTGTAATGATGAGATTTTTTAAAAAATAGTCTTTAAGAAAGGATTCTTGCTTCATTTATCCAGGTGACATACCTTTTTCCTCTAAACTAGTTTAGAGCACTAAAAATAAATTACTCACCTCCCATTTTCCCCACTCACCTTTGTTAATTTTACTTGACAACAGTGGGGAAAATAAGGGAGGCCTTGGAGGGTTACTTTGTTTTGCAGCACTAAAATCTAGAATTAGGAAAACAAATGTGGATCTGGAGATGCCAAGCCTGTCCTCAGGGAACTTTCCTACTATTTGGGAAGACAGAGGAGTATGTTGGCCCAGTGATGAAAGATGAGGTGAGCTAAGCCCCTGAGAGCTGTCAGAGCACTGAGGACAAGGCAGAGGGGCTCAGTCCCAAGGGATACAAGGTTTGCCTTGCAGAGGGACAGCACCTGTGCAAGAGGGCAGCCTTTGCAGAACAGAGCGAGTGAGGACACACAACTTAGAGGACCAAGCAGTTCAGTACAAGAAGCAAGTCATTTCAAGGCCGGGAGCCAGAGGGTCAAAGCACAGGGCTCCCTCCAGCCTTCCCTCATTGCAGTCCAAGATCAGCCACCTTGCTGATGATTCGAGAAGCACCACTGTTAACTGGTCCAGCTGAGCACCAGAGCTCCCTCTGACTAGAGCAGGCTTGCCACTCCGATTTGGACCTCAGAGTGAAAGTGTTCTGTTCATTGACATTACTGCACAGGGAGAGTCTCTCCTGGTAGCAATTCTATTCAGTTTTCATCACCTGAAAGAGAAGGTTAAAAGGATTAATAAGCCCTGAACAAAGGTTAACAGTAACAATATTTTAAAATGGCAATGAAATCAGCAGTAATGGTTAATTCCACAGTCAAATAATAGCACAATGTGACAATTTATTTAAATAATACTTCCTTAACATCATCTAAGCTTCTCATGCCACAGTTGCCTGTTTCTTCTAGTTTCCAACAATTAAAATGTGACACTGGAATTTGAAATTGCTGAGTGCATGATAGAGACTTGACATGTCACTGCTAAAATTTGTGTACTTTCGGGGCGCCTGGGTAGCTTGGTCAGTTAAGCACCTGAATTCGGCTCAGGTCATAATCTCATGGTTCATGAGTTCAAGCCCTGTGTCAGGCTCTGTGCTGACAGCTCAAAGCCAGGAGCATGCTTCAGATTCTGTGTCTCCCTTTCTCCCTGCCCCTCCCCCACTTGTGCACTCGCTCTCTCTCAAAAATAAACATTAAAAATTTAAATATAAAAAAATTTAAATATAAAACTTGTGAACTCTTACTTTAGTATTTTTATACAAAGGTATTTTATTATAACCCAGGATATCCTAGTGAGAGATGGGGGAGAAAGCCGTATTAGTGCCATGTAATATAAATTTGAAACCTCGATGTGACTCATGATTTGCAAAAGCTGGATAAAGAAATAGTAAATCTGAAGAACTCAGGTAAAGAAAAGAACATTATGATTTATAAATTATCTCAGTGAAGTCTAAGTACAGTGTCTAGGTCAAAGCATCTAAAAACATGCATTCCCATAAATATAAATTATATAAATTACAAAGCTTCAAGCTATGTATCATATATCTTGAAATTCTGTTCATAGCTGAAGTAAATAATCAACTTTTTTTCTACATTTTGAAAGATTGTAAATCTGAGAGAACAGTGTTATTTGGAGAAAATGGGAAGATTCGTTACCTCCATTCCAAAGAAAGCAGCTGTTCTCATAATTGGTATGTATCCAAGGTAGAATGATTCTTGGGTTTCCACCCCCCAATATCAGGCCACTTAAGGGGCTATGTTTTGTGAATTTTGTCTAGTATTTCAATTTCTTAATCTGCTTAACATAAAAGTCTATATGTTTCATCTGATATTTTCTGATTAGCAAACATTTGCTGGTTGGTATTTCTGCTATCCACCAATACAAATCATCAGCACAAGTAGTATTAAGACTGGAGCTTATCTGAATTGATGTTTTCAAATATCCAATGTTGAAAGCATCTGCTAGTGAGATTGTTACGGGAATTTAGTGATGAATCCTTTCCTACTTATTTCTGTAATAATGGTGATATTTTATTTCCCAGAAGATGGGAAATAGCTGGAGATGAATATGTTTCACTGTCTTTAAATTTTTTCTACATACTCTGTCCCCTCTAAAGATACCTTTAAGCTTTAGAAATAAGTTTTGCAAGTATTTCACTTCCTCAAGTGTTCTGAATTTTAAAAATTGTATGAGCATTTAAAGATATGCAAAGGTAGGGGCGCCTGGGTGGCTTGGTCGGTTAAGCATCTGACTTCGGCTCAGGTCATGATCTCACGGTCCGTGAGTTCGAGCCCCGCGTCAGGCTCTGTGCTGACGGCTCAGAGCCTGGAGCCTGTTTCAGATTCTGTGTCTCCCTCTCTCTCTGCCCCTCCCCTGTTCATGCTCTGTCTCTCTCTGTCTCAAAAAAAAAAATAAACGTTAAAAAAAAATTTAAAAAAAAGATACGCAAAGGTAGATCATAGTTCTGTGAGTTTATAATCTGGTAAGAAGAAAGAGCTGGATAAAAAACTATACTGTAAAACAAGACCAATAAGCTTTATAATCCACACTACCCAGGCGTAGGGTGGTATTTTGGAAAATAGAAAGACTAATTCGCATTGCAGTGGTTTGTGAGGCATGTGTGTGTTTATACCGTGATTGGGAGACATGGAGGTAGGAATGTTTTAGTGAAGGGGATAGTATTGAAACTACGCATTGAAGGATAGTTATAATTTTATAGCTCATGAAGTTGTTTGTAGCTCTAGTGTCTAAGAGATTTCAACATATCATGCCACGTAGAGGGGATAATGTGTAAGAAATGTCAGGGAGGTAGAGAATATCATGGTTGTTTGGACAGTGTGAGTCACAGGACAGCTGGACAGTAATGTTAGCATAAATAAGAACTGGTATAGCAGTGGACAATGAAGATAAAAAGGCTGGTTAGCTCTTAGTTATAGAGTGTCTTAAATTCCATGAGGAGAAGGTTAGATTTTTTTGCTGTAAGCAATGGGAAACTAAAATGGTGGCAAGATTATAATTTATAAAATGAATGTATAATGACCTGTAGATACTTGTTGTAAATATAGAAAGGAAATAATGTGGCTTAATTTCAGCCAATATTTAAAAGGCTTAAAAGTCTAAGTTGAGGAGCACCTGGTGGCTCAGTTGGTTTAGTGTCTGAATCTTGATTTCAGTTCAGATCATAATCCCAGGGTCATGAGACCAGGCCCTGCATTGGGCTCTGTACTGAGAATGGAGGCTGCTTATGATTCTCCCTCTCTCCCCCCTTTCCCCAGGTTGTATGCACACTCTATCTCTAAAATAAAATTTTAAAAAGTTCAGGTTGACTTTCTGTGTGTCAACCTAGTAATGTAATACCAATAAAGGCTTTGCCATTTTTGCTTAAACTTTGAGGAAAATAGCATCTAGAATAAGAGTGAGAGTCCTATTTTATTAGAGTCCTGGGCAGGGGCATTGGGAGGGGTCTCCAGGTACAATCTTTAGAAAGAGGCATTGATAAGCTAGAAATTATCTGAAGGACAATGGCTAACATGGAAAGAAATTTGAAATGATATCTTGGGAGATATGGTAGAAGGAACCAGGAATGGTTTTGATGCAAAGAAGACTTGAGAGGAGGAAGGAACTGTCTTGTCTGAGGATCTACTACAGAAGCAGAATTGGACTTGCTCCAGTGAAGTGCAGAGCTGAGAATAAGGAGCTGGAAGGTTAGGAGAAAGCAGATTTCAATCCAATATAAGGTAGTTTCTTTTTTTTTTTTTAATTTATATTATTCATTTGGGGGGGGGGGAGGGGTAGAGAGAGAGAAGGAGAGAGAGAATCCCAAGCAGGTTCTGCACTGTTAGCATGCAGTATGATGTGGGACTCAATCCCACAAACCACGAAATCATGGCCTGAGCCAATATCAAGAGTCAGACGCTTAACTGACTGAGCTACTCAGGCACCCTGCAATAGAAGGTAGTTTCTAACTTGAAAGAGTTCTGAGATCTAATGGCCTTCCTCAGAAGTAATGAATTTCCTTTATAAGTAGATATTTGAGAAAAGCATGGATGGTTATGGGTGAAGTTGTAGAAAGCATTTGTACATTGGGCTAAGAGACATGCAGATGACAGCCAATTTACCCTCAAACAAAGAGAACCTGTGATTCAACTTAGACAATGAAGTATTGAAGAGATTTCTGCAGGAAAGACTTTCAAGGCAAAAACGGTTGTTATCAGTGTTAAATATTGCAGAAGGCAAAATGAGGTGAGATAAAATGCCATTGGATATGGCAGCTAATTGAGTAGAATTGTAGGATCAGGAGCTATATTCATAACTGGCTGAGTGGTTGTTGAAGACTTGGTATCTTTCCTTCATCAAATAGTCAAAACATTTTTATCAAAGCTTTAAGATGTGCCAAGCACTGTTTCAGGTGCTAGAAATAAAGCAGTGAATGAAACAGACAGAAATGCTTCCTTTGGAGACGAGTTGGAAAATGGAGAACAGGGGTAATACAAATAACGTTATAAATAATAGTAGGAGGTGGTAAGCGCTATGCAGAAAACCATAGCAAGAAGGTGGGATGGTTGTGCAATATTAGAGAAGTTGCTCAGGAAAAGCCTAATTATAAGGATGATATTTGAACAAAGACTTAAATAAGATGTGGGAGGGAATCATATGGTCATCTTGGGAAGGAACATTCTTTGCAGATGGAATGGCATATATGAGGCAGGAAAATTTTTGGTATATCTGGGGAACAGTAGAAGCAAAGCACTAGAGCTAAGTGATGGGTGGAAATGGTCATGGTTAGCGTGGTCAAACTTAGAAGACATAAGAAGGACTTTGAATTTTCCTACAAGATGTATTGTCATTGGAGGACTTTGAGCAGACAAGGAACATGATCTGACACACTTAAAAAGGATCACTTTGGTTGTTTCATTGAAAATAGACCATAGGGGCACCTGCATGGCTCAGTCAGCTGAGTGTCCAACTCTTGATTTCAGCTCAGGGCATGATCTCATGGTTCATGAGTTCAAATCCTGCATTGGGTTCTGCAATGGCCCTACAGATTCTGCTTGGAATTCCCTCCCTGTCTCTCTGCCTCTCCCCTGCTTGTGCATGCATGGTCTCTAAATAAATAAATAAACTTAAAAAAAAAAAAAGAATATAGACTCTGGAAGGGAAAGACCAAGAGCTGAGCCCTGTTAGTGTCATTGGTATCGACATCAATAATCCAGGTAAGCACGATGGCTTGGGACCAGGTTTGCAATGGTAGAGGAGGTGAAAAGTGATAGAACCACAGGATTTGATATTGAGTTGAAAATGTGGTTGTAAGAGAGAGAGAGAGAGAGCCTTATAATTAACATGAGGGTTTTTGACTTGTAGGAGACATGGGAGTGAGGGTTTGCTGCCCTTGTTTCAGATGAGGCGACAGTTAACAGTGAAGGGAAAGAGGAAGACAGGACAGTGGCTTTTGGATAGTAGGACAGGTTTCAAGAGAAGCAGGGTTTTTTGTTGTTGTTGTTGTGTTGGGGTGGGGTGGGTGGGTTAGGCTTAACTGTGCTTATGAGCAGAAGAAAGTAAGATGAGTCAAGAGAAATGTATAAATACATGAAGGATGTTTCATGAGAACACAACAGTTAAAGAAGATTTAGCTTTGGAAAAAATGAAGAATAACCACTTTCCTGAGAAGGCAACAACAATAACAAAATTCAGGTTACCTATAGGAAGGTTAAATGAATTTACACTAGATGTCTTCTTAGTAATTGTAAGGTTTTAGCTGCTTCAAGTTTAGAGGATGAAGTTGAGATTAAATAGTTAAGATACTTAATAGCATGTAAGGACTAAAATGAATCAACCAGAGATTAATGGGAAGACTTTCAGCAACTTTACAACTCAGTATTAGCATGAATTGATACTGTATTTCAGCAAATCTAAAACAAACTGGTTGTAAAATTGTTATTTTATGTACTCAACAAAGAAATAAAAAATACCCAGGATCAGGAGATTTCAAATAAAGATGGGACACCAAAAGCTGTATGTTCAGTGTAAGGCTAAACCAGGCACACACCCACCCATGTGGAAAGCTACATGCCCCTACCTTGACACTGGTGTAGAGACGGGTAAAAATCTTCTCTGAGATTTTGAATCACAAGCTAATACTTATGCAGGTATGTAGTCTAAAATTCCTACCACCCGTATAGTCTGAAACACCTGAAAATAACGTAAGTAGCATGCAGTTGATAGTGCTCCTGGGTGACTGGCCAGAGATCATTCCTCTCTGCAAGAACTGTGTCCATCTAAGTCTAAAAGAATTAATTGTAAGACTATACTGTAAGAACCTTCTGATTCTGGAATGTTCCAATGTGGAGGAAAAAACATGTGCTTTAGAAATGTAATGCGATACGGAATCAATCTGCATCTTAGTGATTTCTCCATTATGCTAAGCAGCCTTGAGAATGGTAGAAGGATTAATTGAAGATGGAGTTAATTAACTAATGTTAAGATAGAAACAAATAATGTGAAGAAGGAGCAAGGAGTTACACAGTTCCTCCAAGCCTATCTTTATTCTGCTGGGTGGTACCTAGATTCTGAGACCTGGCAGATAAAGGACACTCAGGTCATCTCTCCCCTTTCATGCCTGTGGGAGACATTGCATTTCTAAGAGCCTAGAACAGTGCCTGGCATATAATAATGCTCAATAAACATTTGAATAGGTAAATCAAAGCTTAATTTTGGTAATCCTCTCTCACTTAGCTTGATTAGACCTCAGAATCCTTTGCAACACAGCAGTCACTAACAACAAACCAGGTTGGCCTATGATTTGAAATCTGTTTTCTATCACTGAGGTAGGGATTTTGAGGTAGACAATAATTTGATGAACAGGAGAAAGTACTTGCCTTTGAAGCCATAAAGCCCAACCTATATTTCCTATTATGTGTGAGGTGTGATGAGTCTTTTAATATCATGACAGTTTTCTTATTTGGAATAAGGGGAGTAATTTCTCCCTGCCCACTTCAGAGGGTTATAAAGAGCCTCAATAAGGATGATAGATGTGGAGTGCTTTTTCAATTGAAGTGCCTAAAAAAGTGAGCTTTGTAATATTTTAGACAGCTTATTGTTTTATAAATTGAAGTGCTTAAAGAGGGATTTTAATAATATTTAAGCAGCCTATTTTGACCTCGATGTTCAAGATGATGGACTTGAAAAAGTAAAGCAGGGAGTTTCTGGTTGAGAAGATATTTAGTAAGAATTGTTACATTTGGTTTTTGGAAACAGGGCATTAAAAAGCTGGATAACTCCTACAGTCCTGAACACTTATTACTTAGAGGGCAGTGATACTGTTAAGAGGTCTGAGGCTGTTGATGGAGTGCCTGGGTGGCTCAGTCAATTAAGTTGTCTGACTCTTGGTTTTGGCTCAGGTCATGATCTCATGGTTTTGTGGGTTCGAGCCTTGCTTTGGGGTCTGTGCTGGCAGTGTGGAGCCTGCTTGGGATTCTTTCCCTCTCTCTCTCTCTGCCCTTCCCCCACTCATGCTGTCTCTCTCTCTCTCTCTCTCTCTCTCTCTCTCTCTCTCAAAAATAAATAAACTTAAAAAAATTATGTAAAAAAACACAACAACAAAAAAAGGTCTAAGTCTGTTGAGAAAGACTGCCAAGTTTAGAAAGAGGTTTGTTCTGACATGTTAGATTCCAGGTAAGAGTGCTTTGCAGCCCAATGAATGTGAGGCACAAAAGATGCTAAGGATTTACGGTCTGCTGGGGTTTCTTTTCTTTAATAATACAAATTCGTGTAGGAAAATAAAAGTAAAAGATTATGTGTTAAATTATGTAAGACTCCTTTCAAAATGTTTAGACATATTTCTAAAGATGTTAATAAAAGGTCACAGCTGACCTTACTGGGAGTTAGGGAGGTGACATTGCACCTGCAGAGACTGAGATCCAGGCTGACCTTGGAGGATGTGGCTGGTTAGAGTTAACATATGCAGCATGGTCAATCCATAATTCATGACCCATAATTTGACTTCTGGGTGAAAACTATGAATTTTCAATTAGGCTAATAAGTTAGAACAAAGAGGTGAATCTTAGGGTTTTCAATTTACAGATCAGAATCCTAGCATTTTATAACTGAATGAAATTTAAAGGGTGGTTTCCGGCCACTCTCTAATTAACGCCTCTATTTGTTGGATAAATGCCAGCAATTTGAGCCTATACAAATTATTCTTACATAAGGAACTTCCATTGCCTTTTATCTTCTAATAGTCTTTATGATTTTTGTTACTGGTAAGTTATGAGCTAAAGCCCATATATTAGATCTTATTTGTCACACTTGACTGTCCCATTTATTATACTTTCTCCACCTTCCCCTGTCTAGCTCATGTATGTGGAAAATAATGGTACCAGAAGATAAAATTATCCTGATAAAATTTGCAAGCTTAGACATACAAAATCAAGTTGGTTGTGACCATGGCTATATATCTTTACAATCAAGCAATGGAGTGCTTATTAGTACGTATGTTACATTTATTTTTTCTTGTCATGTTAGAGTATCTGAACAACTGAAGACGTGCAAAGGGACCTGAAGTTAGATATCTGCCATAGAACACTTTATATGCTGTCCCTTTCCTGAAGGGGCAGATGTGCGTGGTAAGAGAGGAACCAATGACTGGCATATTGAGTGAGCTATTCCCTTCTCAGGTTGAGTAGCAGTTTTGAATGACATTGATCTCACAATTATCAGAAACTTCCTTTCAAAGCAACATCTATTTTGTTTTTTGGTTTTATCACAAAAGTGGGTGCCTGTTTGCCAAATTTGGTAAAGACAGGTAAGTAACTGGAAGAAAATGTAAACCATTAAAAATCCTACCACCTAGAGATAAATGCTGTTAACATTTTGGGGTACTGTATATTCATTTATACATAATAACTACACACATTGAACTTCACATTATTTTATAATGTTCTTTTCTCCCATGACAATAGATCATTTCAGGTCATTTGTGGAATACCACTTATACACTATATAAGCATAATTGATAACTTTAATTGAAATATTATGTGTTAAGCATCTTGATAGAAGATCTCTAGAGCTGGTATAGACCTTGGTCTCTAGGTCTCCCTAGGCCAGTGATTAGGACAAATAGCTTATTGCAAATCGACAGGATGCTGTAGATAAGGTATTGTGCTAAGGGTTATAATATTCATTGACTAAATGATTTCACATTCAGGCCTGCAATTTACCTAGGAACCATTCTTTCAACCAATCATTTGTTAAAAAATCAACTATGTGCCAGATATCATATCAAGTCCTACACATATGTGGAGTAAAAACAGACTCTGCTCTAATGCAATTGCAGTCTGATAAGGTATCTAAGCGTGTACCATAAAGTAGAAAATGACATGGTACAGGAAATGTGCTGTGGTGACTCAGAAAAGGTACCTCTTACTTCAGTGGGTATTTAGGACGGTTTATGAGAACTGGACTTTGAGTCAGGCCCTGAAGGATGAGTAGAATTTAGACATGTGAGATTGAGTTTGAAAAAGCACAGATACAGACAGTGTGGAAAAAATAAATTAACCAGTAAATAGTTTGGTGGGTTGAGAACACAGAGTTCCTGGAACATAGTATTAGGAAAAAAAATTAACAAGTTTGTGACATTTTTAGTAATGCTATTTCAATTTCTTTTCCTTTTAAGGTAAGGTCTGTGGAGATAAATTGCCTTCACCATTGCTGACTGAGACCAGTGAGGCCACAGTTACATTTGTTTCTGATCCAGAAAACAGTGGCAGCAGCTTTGAGCTTACATTTACTGCTGTTCAGAAGAACTCAGAAGCTGGTATCTCAGATATTCAATTTCCTGATGTTTTTATATGATATGGGGATAAGGAAGAGGGAATGCCTTTGGCCATTCACTTTGGATTTCCCTGACACTTCAACAGGTTCAGGCTGTGGGAGTGTAGCTGTATTGGTGGAAGAAGGGATGATTCACTCTGCCAGTTATCCTGACTCGTATCCCATGAATGTAAAGTGTCATTGGTTCATTCGTGCTCCGGAGAAACACATTATAAAGGTAAGCAGCTAAGGAAGATCTTTACTTCATTGAGAGCTTAGCTGTGTTGGTTAGGCAGAACTTGCTTCATCCTGGCTATGAAACTGCCATTATGACTAGGAGCTTCAGTTTGCTGCCATATATAAATATATCAACCTACATCTGGATCTATAAATGTGCTTTGAAAAGTTTGAGCAGTTTAAGAGAATACATCGAAAAGTAGGCCTCCTTCTCATCTAACACCCATCATACCTCCTAATGGCAACACTAGAGTGTCCCTAGGGAGATCTTCTGAGCATTTAGAAACATGCATATATTTACATTGCTTAGCAATGCTTTTTCTCCTTAAAAAGATCTCAAAGATCTTTCCAAATGAGTCCACAGAGCACTTTTCATTAACTGCATACATTATATTGTGTGATATTCCATAATTTCTTTCTTTTTAATTTTTTTAATGTTCATTTATTTTTGAGAGAGACAGAGACAGACCACAAGTGGGGAAGGAGCAGAGAGACAGGGAGACAACAGAATTGGAAGCAGGCTCCAGGCTCTGAGCTGTCAGCACAGAGCCCGACACGGGGCTCGAACTCACAAAGCATGAGATCATGACCTGAGCTGAAGCCGGACGCTCAACCAGCTGAGCCACCCAGGGGCCCCGATATTCCATAATTTAAGTCAGGTCCCAATAATATACACTTAGTGGATTTCCAGTCTTTGCCCTTACCAGCAGTGGTAGTACATTCTTGTGTCCATGTATTTGGGCACATGTGGGTGTATGTGATTCCCAGGAGCGGACTTTCTGTGTCAAAGGATTTGTGCATTTAAACCTCATAGTCATTGCCAAATTGCTCTCCAAAGAGGCTGCAATTACTTACGCTTCTGTCAATAGAATAGGAGGGGTAACTGCCAGCCTTTTCATGTTCAGAGGGAAGCTTTTAAAGTTCATCTCTTCTCTTCCTTGACCATTTCTCTGGTTATGTTTCTAATTGGCACAGTTGGAATTTGAGGACTTTATCACTGAATTTAGCCCGAACTGTATTTATGATGCTGTTGTGATTTATGGTGATCCTGAAGAGGAGCACGAGTTAGGTGGGTAACATTCCATCTGTAAAGAACAAGAGTAGTTGTAACACTCACTGGCCTCCTTGGGTGACACAAAGTTGAATGAGAATAAGGATTTCTTATTCTGGAAACTCACGTGTCAAAAAACTTTAGCT
This sequence comes from Panthera leo, assembly GCF_018350215.1. Classification (NCBI taxonomy): domain Eukaryota; kingdom Metazoa; phylum Chordata; class Mammalia; order Carnivora; family Felidae; genus Panthera; species Panthera leo. The sequence goes on along the minus strand of NC_056685.1, from coordinate 62,209,121 downwards.
TTAACCGATGAGCCAACAATGGATTCACCAGGAAGATTAAAAAAAATTTTTTTTTAATGTTTATTCATTTTTGAGAAAGAGAAGGAGCATGAGACGGGGGAGGGGCAGAGAGAGAGGGAGACACAGAATCCCAAGCTGTCAGCTCAGAACCTGACACTGGGCTCGAACCCACAAGGTCTGAGATCAGGTATGAGATCATGACCTGAGCCAAAGTTGGACGCTAAACTGACTGAGCTACCCAGGTGCTGCCCCACCAGTAAGATTTTTTTTAATGTTTATTTATTTTTGAAAGAGAGAGAGAGAGAGAGAGACAGCATACGAGTGGGGGAAGGGCAGAAAGAGAAGGAGACACAGAATCCAAAGCAGGTTCCAGGCTCTGAGCTGTGAGCACAGAGCCCAACGTGGGGCTTGAACCCACAAGATGTGAGATCATGACCTGAGCTGAAGTCAGACACTTAACCGACTGAGCCACCCAGGCACCCCTCACCAGTAAGATTTTTAATAGAAACATGTAAAATTTGGAGAATGTTTCAGAATATTTGGAAGGTGAATGTGAAGTCCCAGGGAAAAAGGAAATAGTAACATTGAATACATTTTTGGCAGTTACTGAAGGTAATTTTTTAAATTCCTTTTTGTATTAAAAAGTAACCAAAAAAAGTAACTGAAAAGTCTAGTAACCAAAAAAGTAACCAAAAGTAACCAAAGCAACCAAAACTATAGTTTCTACTTGAATCTTAAAAGTTAATTTTTGAAAACTTCAAATATACTTTGCATTTTGACCTACCAGTTTACTTAGTATAAGAAGTTATCTCTTCCAGCTGTGCAGCCACTCCCTTAATATACCTATTATTTGTCCCTTAGATGTCAGTGTGGGTCTGAGACCCAGGAATATAGGTGGGTTGGGAATGTTTGGATATTCAGGGCAGCTGAGTGGAGGCACAATCCCCCTCATCCAGCTGAATAGGATCTGTATAGAGTGGGCTTCAAGTGAAGCAGATTTCAGGTGTTACTTACATTAAAGCATAGCCACCTTCCCTTTGAAAGGAGGATACAAAGTTTGGGATTTTCTTTAACTCGCCCCTTCGCACTGTGTACATTAAAAGTCAATTGACATTTCTATGCATGCTAAAAATCAGATGTCTTTTCTCTATCTGTAGAGTGTTTTTCTATGAGATAAAATTACAACACATAGTTATCTTGAAACTAGTGTTTCACTCCCACATACAATGGAAAAGTGTGCCTACAAACCAAAGTTAAAGAAAACCAGAATTGCTGGGGAAAAAATTAGATAATGTTTTACCTCTGTTTTCTGACTTAAAAAATTTTGTAACTGTAAATCAAACTTTCCCAAAACTTTTACAGCTAAACTTTGTGGGATCTTAAACCCTACTCCAATACTCAGTCCTCATAATATGCTGGTGATTCATTTTAAAAGTGATGGTGAAAATAACTTCCGAGGCTTCAAGGCTAGTTTCACCTTTTTGCTCTCAGGTGAGGATAAGCACTAGCACAGTAATTATTTTTGCTTGTGAAAATAGTTATACGGAAGATCACTTAGCCATGTTTACCTGAATTTAGGGTGCTTGAAACACCTTGGTGACAAAATATAAATGCAGATTCCTGGGACTCCTGGGTGGCTCGGTTGGTTATGCATCTGACTCTTGATCTTAGCTCAGGTCTTGATCTCAGGGTCATGGGCATGGAGCCTACTTTAAAAAACATTTTTTTTAATGTTTATTTATATGAGAGAAAGAGAGTGGCAGAGTGTAAGCAGGAGAGGGTAAGAGAGAGAGGGAGACACAGAATCCAAAGGAGGCTCCAGGCTCCGAGCTATCAGCACAGAGCCCAGTGCAGGGCTTGAACTCACAGACCGCGAGATCATGACCTGAACCAAAATCGGACGCTCAACCTACTGAACCACCCAGGTGCCCCAAAACATGCAGATTTCTGGGGCATCTGGGTGGCTCAGTTGGTTGAGCATCTGACTTCAGCTCAGGTCATGATCTCACAGTTCATAGGTTCCAGCCCCACATCGGGCTCTGTGCTGACAGCTCAGAGCCTGGAGCCTTCTTCAGGTTCTGTGTCTCCCTCTCTCTCTGCCCCACCCCTGCTCACTCTCTGTTTCTCTCTCGAAATTAAATAAACATTAAAAAAATTTTTAACTGCAGATTCCTGTGCCCACTCCTGAAGATTTAGGTTCTGTAGATCTGTGATGGGGCCCAGGAATCTGTGCTTTAACAAGAACCTCTGGTGAAGCTAAGAAACTACATCCACTCAATGATCAAAAAACACTTTAAGCACCTTGTATCAAAAGTAGATAATTTAGATTAGAGAATGCAATTCAGAAATGAGATTGACTGTCTCTGTTTTGGGACATTTCAGGGTTTTGAAGGATTTATAGTTTTCTAGCCATTCTAGAAAATAAAGCAGCCTTTACTAAGATGGAAGGAATATCATTCCTTAAAGACCCTAGTGTGGCAAAGAATGGGTGATGTACAAAAAACTACAAATAATTTGGCAGTGTTCAAGTTTTGGAATGTTAGAAGAGGCAAGAGTCATATCATGGTGGATTCAGGGCATTCAGTTTTAGGTACCAGAGTGATAGGATAGCCAGCTAACATTTGTTGATTACTTGCTCTGTACCAAGTATAGACTAAACATTTCACATGCATTACCACATTTATTCCTCCTTACAAACCTAAGAGGTTTATACAATGCTCTCCTTTTCACAGATGAAGGAATAAAGTTCAGAGAGGTTAAGTAGCTTTCCCAAAGATGCATAACTGCCAAGAGGTGGAGCCAGAACTCAAACGTTGGTAGTAATGTAGAAGATAGAGACAAAGATTAGGCAGAGATTAGTGAATTTACAAGGAAAGTAATGAATAAATCATTGTAAGAATTTATTTTAGGTGTAGTCCTTGATCAGATATGTTGTGGCAAAGGTGATATATAAAGTAGAAAAATTCCAGCATGATTCTGAGGACTCTAGCTTGAGTGGCTAGGTGGATGGTAAGCCACTAAATGATACAGAGAAACATAAGACCGTGTTGACTCTTGAAATCAATTGGTTTCATTTGAGACAAGTGGATTTGTATGAGCTTGTGGGAGATCCAGATGAATATAGCTAGCATATTCTACATCTAGAATTCAGAAAAGAGACTTAAGAGAGAAATGTGGAAGTCATATATATGCAAATGAATAGTAATAGGGTTATGAACTGTACCTTGTGGAATATCTTGCAGGCTGGAGGATAGGATATTGAAAAAAAGACTGAGATTGAGAAGAGATGGTCGTAGATTTTTTGAGAAAATCAAGAGAGTAATTTAATGAAGCCAAAGAAGGAAGAAATGCTTAAAAGGGTCAGATACACTAGGAATTTAAGAAAAATATAACCAATCACATCTATGGGATCTGGCATTTAGCACTGGAAAGATTGTAGTAGTGAAATCAACATTAGAGTGGTTTTATGATTGACCAGGATAAGCAAGCAGGGTCAGCTAGTGTAGATGACTTTAAATATTTTCAATTAAAAAAATGTTTTCTCCGTAGACTCTTCAAACCAAGTTGGATCAACATCACCTCCCCAAACCAATCTTGTATCTTCTGCAAAACTTATTCCATATGGTGAGTTGATGGTCATGTAGTTACTACCTGTTTAATCTTTCTTCTTTGGAAAGCCTCATTTTACCTTTATATAACTCTACAATGAAGAAGAATGAGTTTTACATTTAGGTCCATGAAACTTCCAGAATTTTGTTTGGGTTTGCATATACACATACAAATAGAGGGAAGAAGAAATAAGCTTTATGATTAGAAGAAAAGGGTGCAGAGAGTAATTCTTTGTCCTCATTTGCACCTGTGCAAACTTGATATTTAAAATATCTTCCTAGAATCCATATTTAATATATGATTATGCATTTTGAGGCAAAGGGAGAAAACAAAGTTTTTTGTTTTGTTTCATTTTAGAACACACTGGCAACTTTTACTTGTAATCTGAAGTATCTGGTCAAAAATTATGATCTTTCATTGTTCTATATGCATGTATTCAATATGGCCTAGATGGGCTATAATAGTTGTACAGGGAGCTGTAATAGGAGAAAATGCCACGAGAGAGAGAAGAAACAAGGATATGTTTATATGCTCTGTTAACAACAACAACAACAACAACAACAACAACAAAAATAACCCATCCCAGTACAATGTAAGTTCCATGACAGCCAAGACTTTTGTCTATTCTATTCACTGATAGATCAGCGACACCTAAAACATCACTATCGAGAACATTGCCTGGCAGTACCAACCACTAAAATTATTTATTGAATGAATGAGTAAATATTACTCTGTAGGCCAGTAGCTAAAAACCTAATTGCTTAGCAGAGTTACCAAGGCAAGCTTTTAAAATCAGATTCCTCAGAGGTGGATGTTAGGGAGTTGATATCTCTATAAAGCTCATCTGATATTTGGAAATTACTACTGTCAGCTATTGGAGGAGGTGTATGTTCTTTCTTATTTCAGTTGGATAGGTCATTAATTTCATCCTCTCTGCTATAGGTATCTGTGGCATCCCTCCATTTAGTCTCCAATGGCTTTCCAGAAGAACTGTAGTGGGGGAGGAAGCCTGTCCCCACTGTTGGCCATGGCAGGTGGGTGTGAGGTTTCAAGGCAGTCACCAATGTGGAGGTGCCATCCTCAACCCAACCTGGATTCTCACTGCAGCCCATTGTGTGCAATCGTGAGTGAAACTGATGATATTTTAATAACGTACTTAGCATGTATTTATGGCCATGCCTAGGGTAGAAGTATAATTATCTAATAAAGTCATCCAGACTAATTCTAAAGTAGGAATCTTTCAACGACTTTCTATACAGCCGTTTCCTCTACTTAAACAATGTCAGTGAGGAAAATGCTGAAATTGATGATGAAATTGAGATGAAATTGCTCATCTCATTTATGGCAATCTCTGATTATTATGTTGAGCACACGTCTGTTTCTCTTTAGCAGAAACCTATTGGTCTAAATTTACTGGAGCTCTGGAAAACAAAAACTTAGTCTGCTTCTTTCACATAACAGTGTTCCCTATACTTGAAGATCTCTCTCACATTGCCCCTCAATTTCATCTTTAAGCTAGGGCTCATCATTCTGTTGTTTGTCAGTAATTCCAGATACCTTGCCATATGGTACAACTTCCTCTGGATTGATTTAGTGTTGTTTTTCTTAAAATATGGTCCAAATAGTGGAGAGCACAGTAGGATAGTCTACCACGTTGGTCACTGGACTACCAATGGCCTAAAATTTTGCTTAACATTTTCAGGGTTTTTAAATTGTGAATTATGCCATGATATGAAAAACTGCACATGACACATATGTGGTCTAAAGAATAGTAAATGTACATATGTGTCCTTGCCACCCAGTTTAGGAAGACTCTTTACACTTCTTAAGACCCCCTAGGACCCCTGCCAAGAGGAAGACACTATGCTAAATTTTGTATTTATGATACTGATGGGTTTTTTTTTTTAATTTTAACATCTGTGAATCCCTAAAACTAGTACATTGTTTGGTTTTTCTTGGTTTTGATAATGTAAAAGAATTGTAGTTTCTATTTTACTGTGCATTGCTCTTATCTTAATGGTGTATAGATAAGCTAGGTGCCTTTGTATAACTGTAATTAATTCATTTTCCTTCCAAACTAAAGTCACTTGGTGGTGACTTCTAGACATGGGTAGTTTTTTTTTTTTTTTTTAATTTTTAATTTTTTATTTAAACTCCTCAGATGGGTGACTCAGTAGGTTGAGCATCTGACTCTTGATTTCAGCTCAGGTCATGATCTCATGGTTCATGGGTTCAAGCCCTGCATCAGGCCCTGTGCTGACAGTGCAAGAGCCTGCTTGGGATATTCTCTCTCTCTCTCTCTCTCTCTCTCTCTCTCTCTGCCCCTCTCCCTGCTCATGTACTTTTTCTCCTCCTCTCAAAATAAATAAACTTAAAAAAAAACCCTCTCATGATTCCAATGTACAGCCATGATGAAGAACCACTTCCTATCTGTCTATCTGACCCAAACTTGACCCTGCTTGCTCATAATGGGCCAGCCCCATTCCTCAAACATGCTGCATTTCCTCTGTCTCAAGGTGTTTGTGGTTGCAGTTCCCTTTGCCATTCAGGATACCACATTACATTTAGTCGGCATGTCACGTAAGGCTACTCTTGGCTCTAAGTATCACAGACTTTCCTGGTTTTTGATGACCTTCCCAGTTTGGGGGAGTACTCATCTGTTATTTTGTAGAAGGTCCCTCAATTTGAATTTATCTGCTATTTCCTCATGGTTTTACTGGGATTATGGTTTTGGAAGAGGAAAACTACAGAAGTCATATGCCACTTGAGGCATTGGGTATTAAGCTTCACCTCCTGAGTAGAAAGTGTCTACATAAATTGTTTGAAATTTTTCTGTATGGGAGATATGTCTATTCTTCCTGATTTATTTGTTAAACAATGTATTTATATCAGTATGGATTCAGGGATATTTATTTGAAAATACTACAGGGGCACCTGGACGGCTCAGTTGGTTAAGTGTCCGACTTCAGCTCAGGTCATAATCTCTCCATTTGTGAGTGTGAGCCCCACATCGGGCTCTATGCTGAAAGCTTGGAGCCTGGAGCCTGCTTCAGATTCTGTGTCTCCCTCTCTCTCTACCCCTCCCCCCCCTCACGCTCTCTCTAAAAAAAAATAACATTAAAATACTACATATCTATTTTGTTGCTCAAATTGTTCCAGCTTTGACCAGTGTCAGCTCTTTCAGGGTCACCTCTTATCTTTTTGACATGCCCCTATCCATTTGTGACACTACAAAATGCTCCAGGTTTATCTGATGTATTCCCTCCTCAGTCCTAGAACCAGTCATTTCTCCAGTGAGCCCTGGTCTACTTTGTTGGAGAATGGTATGAGAAATCAAGGTCTAAGTGGTGCGTGTACTAGTTGCTACTAGGGTGTTATTGCACTAGGTCCTCTCAGCTGACAGAGCTAGGAAATATAGCTATGGTTACTAACCCATTCTGTAAATATAGCTATCTTTCTGTATCTGTATTAAGCTAAACATGACTTCATGTGGATGTTTCCAACTCAGTCCAATACCATTCATTCTAGGCTTTCCCTCCCTTGGAAATGCCCATTTTAAGTAATTCTATCAGAATTCATTTTTATGTATCATGGAAAAGAAGCCTCAATAGTAGCTGATTAATTAGTAACAATTAATGTATTAGAAAAGACAAATATTAGTATTGAAGCTCAAGGCACAGACGACGTTTTGTCAGATTCCCTTGTCAACTAGTGTAGTCTGTTCTGGTAATTTATGTGATTAACCAGACACCTTGCAGCAAGATACCATAGCAAGACCATTCTTCACAAAGGGGATATTCAAATTGATGAGTCATTTGACATTAATAAACACAGTCAGCTGTAAATGTTTGTGAACCACTAAAGTTGACCACAAAAGGAATTTGTATGCAATTTCATTGGTGATTTCTTGATTTCTTAAAAAAAAAAAAAAAAAAAAAAGGATTTTTATAATAGTAATGCTTGTGGATAAAGGCATTTAAAGAAAGTTATCAAGTAAAATCTAAATACTCTCTCCATTTCATGAATCCATTCCTCCTCTTTAGAAGTGATCAATACTAGGGGCGCCTGGGTGGCGCAGTCGGTTAAGCGTCCGACTTCAGCCAGGTCACGATCTCGCGGTCTGTGAGTTCGAGCCCCGCGTCAGGCTCTGGGCTGATGGCTCGGAGCCTGGAGCCTGTTTCCGATTCTGTGTCTCCCTCTCTCTCTGACCCTCCCCCGTTCATGCTCTGTCTCTCTCTGTCCCAAAAATAAATAAAAAACGTTGAAAAAAAAAAATTTAAAAAAAGAAGTGATCAATACTAACAATGTTTTAATTATCTGATTTCCCACTAATATTTATTTTTTTAATCTGATTTTTTTTTTTTAATTTACATCCAAATTAGTTAGCATATAGTGCAACAATGATTTCAGGAGTAGATTCCTTAATGCCCCTTACCCATTTAGCCCATCCCCCACTCCGACACCCCTTCCAGTAACCCTCTGTTTGTTCTCCATATTTATGAGTCTCTTATGCTTTGTCCCCCTCCCTGTTTTTATATTATTTTTGTTTCTCTTCCCTTATGTTCATCTGTTTTGTCTCCTAAAGTCCTTATGAGTGAAGTCATATGATATTTGTCTTTCTCTAATTTCACTTAGCATAATACCCTCCAGTTCCATCCATGTAGTTGCAAATGGCAAGATTTCATTCTTTTTGATAGTTGAGTAATACTCCATTGTATTTATATACCACCTCTTCTTTATCCATTCATCCATCGATGGACATTCGGGGTCTTTCCATGCTTTCAATAGTGCTGCTATAAACATGTCGATATAAACATTTCGATAGTGCTGCTATAAAGTGTCGATAGTGCTGCTATAAACATGCTATAAACACACATGCATGTGTCTCTATGAAACAGCACACCTGTATCCCTTGGATAAATACCTAGTAGTGCAATTGCTGGGCCATAGGGTAGTTATAGTTTTAATTTTTTGAGGAACCTCCATACTGTTTTCCAGAGTGGCTGCACCAGCTTGCATTCCCATGATTTCCCACTAATATTTAAGCACACGGTCTATTTTATAGTATTTGTATATACCATATATATTATTTTTTGCACAAAATCTGTATCATTATATGTATAATGATACAGAAAATGTCTGTGTGCCTCATTTTTTCTTTTACTCTTCATAGTTGCCTGACTTATTTCGCCAGAGAAATGTCTTTTTGAAGTTATTCCTTGGAGTATATGGCTCTTTACACCAGAAGTGTTTGATAGGCCAGAGTAACAAAATTGGTATGTTCCACTCATACTCTGCCTTTGTGGGAACTCTGCAGTGGATTCCTTCATGGACTTGTTTCTCCCGGATCATCTTCATTGACTTGGTAGACACCCAGGGCTCCATCCTCTGTTGAAGAGGGCTTCCACATATCCAAATCCATTGATAAGGGAAGTTTGCCATGTGGGATAAGCCAGCTGGGGAGATCTGCAAAGTGTGGGAGCTGAAGTAGACATCATTTTTGCTGAAGGGCACTAGGTGCCAGCCTATTTCACAGTGTTGGGTAGCACTCCAAAGACATTAAGGATAACAGCAACGTTGGACCACCTCCCATGGCTTCGCTGGCACTGGTTGCTCTTAATATTAGTTTATTAGTTCTCAAACTTTAGCATAAACCAGAATCACCTGGAGGGTTGCTGAATCTATAAGTCTGGTGTGGGGCCTCAACATTTGTGTTTGTAAGAAGTTCCCAGGTAATGTTCCACAGTTAGGGAAAACTGGTATTTTCCTTTTGCTGACTTCACACTGGTCTTTGTGGTCATTTGGGAGTTTTACTGTAGGGAACTAAATTCACTTTGCAATTCTACATTGGAATCTTTCAGTCTTAAAGACTAAATTTTTCTTAAAGACCTAAATTTTTTAAGTTTCAGCCACTGTTTTTTCTGTAATTCAGCAGTAATTATTTCTTCTCCCAAAGCAGTAGTGGCATATGTCCCATTGTTGGATTGGGGATAAGACCATAAGGATATAAGAAATGAAATTTGATTGTGCGCAAGGGGGGAGATAGGATGGAGAAATCCATCAGTTGCTACTTAGAGCTATTATCCTACTGTTGGAAAAACTCAGACTCTGTTCCCTCATAACATGTATGTTCTGTCATAACAATTTTTTTACACAGTTTTCTACCAAATTAAAGGAAATTTGATGACTGCACATAAAACTTCACTAGAAGTTGTCATCTACATTATCAACTATACCATGATTTTTATAATTTCATTCCTTTGTGCATGCTATCCTCTATCTAAAGAAGTAGAGTGGCTTTAGAAAATAAGTCTCTTTACTATCAAGTAATAATTTAGAGGGTGACTTTGAAAATAAAGTTTAATCCTTCACTTAGAGTGCGTGGCAGATAATAACACTGATAATGGCTACCATTATGGAGTCATTACCATCTGCAAGGTATTTGCCAAGCACTTTACCTGAGTAGGCTCCTTTAATAAGTCATATTGAAACACATGAATAAGTCAGACTCATCATGCAAGGAATTGAAATGAACATGGTTAAGACTAGACAGAAGATGCCCATGTATATGAAGAAACTTTTCCTTTGAATAAAGTGTATTGAAAAAATAATTTCAATAACCTTGCTTTTCCTAAGGAAAAAAGTAAATTTTGGAAAATTAAAGAATCTCCAAGCTGAAGTGATAATATTTGTGACAATTGAGGGACTCTTTCCTCACATATTTCTTCAGCTGAAAATCTTGATGTGGCAGATTAATGGATATTGATTTAAAATTTTTTAAAACATCCTTTTGAAATATATCAAAAGGGTGCAAATGTCAAGTTTATAGTTACAGGAATTTTCACAAAGTGAGCACCCACGTGACTAGTACCCACATCATAAGACAAGATATTGCCAACACCCAGCAGCTCCCTATGTTTCTTCCAATCATCATCTCCCCAAAATAATCCCATAGGTGCCATAGGTGAGTTTTACCTGTTTTGTGAACTGATAAATTTTTTAACCTCTGTTCCATTAATTCTGGTGATTTGCTAAAAGAAAACAATTTGAGATGTATTCCTGTAAGATAATGTTTGGCTACTTTTAACAGTAAAACATAGGCCAGAAGCTACCTCATTATGTATTCTTAATATCACTGTGAAATGAAAGTAAACTATAGTTTTTCTTTTTAACTTTTCAACTTAAAAATAATGTTTGGTGATATTTGGTAGGGGCTCCAAGTTCATTTTATTGCCAAAATAAAGGGGCAGGATGCATCATTAAGAACTCTACAGGTAGATCAGGAGGTGTGGTGTACCTTCCCAGGCAGGAGATCACACAAAGGCACCAGACAGGGGAATAGTGGCATTTGGCTGAGCTAAACACAGTGCGTGTTGGTAGAGCCCCATGGGGTTAGATCAAATGGTAAAAAAATGACTCCTCATGTCAAATTTTTCTTGTTCTTTCTCCAGGAAAAATAATCCACTCTTCTGGACCATTGTTGCTGGGGACCATGACAGAACCCTGAAGGAATCAACTGAGCAGGTGAGAAATGTTTTGAAGGGTCATTCTGCCTTTATCCTAAGTGTTATCGCATGCTGGGGAATACCTTTAGCTAAAATATGTAATTAGGTATCCATCTCCTAGTGTCCCTATACAGTTACCAGATGTATCAACATTTAAAGATACGATCTGTGGAGCCCCTGGGTGGCTCAGTTGGTTAAGCCTCCAACTTCAGTTCAGGTCATGATCTCACGGTTTGTGAGCTGGAGTCCCGTGTCGGGCTCTGTGCTGACAGCTCAGACCCTGGAGCCCACTTTGGATTCTGTGTCTTCCTTTCCCTCTGCTCCTCCCCTGCTCATGCTGTCTCTCTCCTTCAAAAATAAGCATTCAAAAAAATTTTTTTCAATAAAAAAAAATACAAAATCTGAGCTCACAATTACATCAGAGAATTAAGTGAGGCAGGTCAGGAAGTGTAAATTCAAGTCTGTGTACAAGGTCCACATAGCCTGCTTTCTCCAGGACTGTCCTCAGAAAGTTCATGGCCTCCTGCAAATTACAAACACAGATTACCCTTTTCAATTCAGTACAGAGCCACCTTCATTGCTGATGCATGGCAATACAGAGATTGAAGGTTTATTTTGGACTATTATGCAAAGAAGTAGTTTGACTCATTGACTTTATCTTGTAATTCGCTTGCTCACCACTGATACAGGTGAGAAGGGCCAAGCACGTTGTGGTGCATGAAGACTTTGATAGCCGGAGCTTCGACTCTGACATCGCCCTAATACAACTGAGCTCTCCTCTGGCGTTCAACTCTGTCGTGAGGCCGGTGTGTCTCCCAGAAAGCACGGAGCCACTCTTTTCCTCTGAGATCTGTGCTGTGACTGGATGGGGAAGCATTAGTGAAGGTGAACATTTTACTTTTGCATAAACATTATTGCCAGTTGCTAATTTAAAAAACTTGGCATGGAAATGATACCAAGCAATACCTGCTTTAGCCTTTCTTCTCTCTGAAAGATAGAACCCATGTTTTATTTAGTCATAGGTGATTAGAGAATGAACTTTTATAGTTTTCCTTCAGGGTGACTTATTTGTAGGGACGTTAGATCTGTAAAGAGCCAGATAATACGTTTCTTCATCTTTGCAAGCCATATGTTCCATGTCCCAGTTATCCAACTCTGCCATTGTAGTGCAAAGCAGCCATAGACATACACATCTAACAGAATGGATGTGGTCATGTTCCAGTAGAAGTTTATTTATGAAGTTTAAATAAAAAATTTTTAATGTTTATTTTTGAAGGAGAGAGACAGAGTGTGAGCAGGGAGAGACAGAGAGAGAGAGAGGGAGACCCAGAATCTGAAGCAGGCTTCAGGCTCTGAGCTGTCAGCACAGAGCCCGAAGCAGGGCTTGAACCCACAAACCGCAAGATCATGACCTGAGCTGAAGTCAGATGCTCAACCGACTGAGCCGCCCAGGCACCCCTGAAATTTAAATTTCATATAATACTCATGTGTCACGAAATATTACTCTGGGGCTTTTTAGAAGCCATTTCAAAGTGTACACGTCATTACTAGGAGGTCTGGGGATGGGGCTGGCACAGAACTGGTCTGCTGGCTGTGGTTTGCTGACTGCTGGTCTAGATCGTAGAGTTCTTAAAGCCACAGCAAAATACTGGCAGATCTGAACGTGTTGATGTTTGCGTTTTGCCTCTTTCCACTGTAGAAGATGGTTTCCTTGTGTTTGTGTGTCATTTATTTGGGATCTGCTTGTCTGCAAGCATAGCTTTACTGTGCCACCTCCAGCCACTCTGCATGTTCCTCAAACCTGCCCAACCACCAGATGAGGAGGTTTTATCCTCCCCGTGTTGTAAATGAGGATATTATAGCTCAAGAGATTTAAGTCACTTGCTAAGATCCCATAACTAGTACTTATCAAAGCTAGGATTTAAAATCAGCGTGGTTCAGCTGATACTCTTTGGTGCTTTTTCTTTTTTCTTTCTTTCTTTCTTTCTTTCTTTTTTTTTTTTTTTTTTTTTACATTTAGAATAAAGTCTGAACTGCTAGCCTGACTTGGAAAACTCTGTGATTTGGCCTCCACTTACCTCTCCAACTTCCTTTCCTCCCTGTGTCCGCTTCAGGCATTGTGGCCTTCTTTCTTCCTCTTCAACACAAGACCTGTTCTGCTTTCTGAAGCTTGGAACACTCTTGCTTCAGTCTTCTCCCAGCTGCCTCCTCATCGTTCTGCTCGCAGTGCAGAATGGCACACCCTCCTCCGATCACTTTGCTGCCTCAGGACTGCCCTTCCGTCACATTTGCACTACCCAGTTTTATCATTTCATCACACACGATTATACTTTGACGTTAGTGTATGTAATCATTCTCCACATCTCCTCCGTTAGAGTGGAAGCCTCGTGGCGGCAGGTGCCTAATTCTGCACTCTCCTCCAGGGCTACAGATGCACCTAGCATAGAGTAAATGCTCAGTAAATTTTTTTTTGACTGACTGGCTTCCAAGACCTTGAGTAAATGTGCCCATTCTCTGACACCTTCAACCATCACCACCTCCGTGACCACCAGACAAGTGAAAGGTGCTTACTTACAGTCTTAGGAAAGGCGAATTCATTCTTTCAATCTGAGAGAAAATGAGTTCTTAATTTTAAGAAATGGTAAAGACCAGTGGCAGGAATGGTCTCTAAAAAGAGGATTTCAAAAATCATTAAATTTATTTATGTATTAGATTGATACATTAAAAAGCACAAGCTTTAGAGTCCAACCTAGGCTTAAGTGCTAGTTTTGCCCCACATGTGCTGTGAGATCAGATTTTCAAAACTCTTGTGTTTTTTTCATGTGTGAGGTCAACGTGATCATATATGTGAACAACCCACCTCACAATGTTGTATTATTGGGTTGGAGTAATATTAAGTTACTGTACAAATATAAGGTACTTGGTAATACTAAGCTTTTTTAAAATTAGCCATGAATCCAAAGTGATAGAATAAGTCATGCAGAATACATGTTAATACAGTCCTGCCTGAGGGTCAGTTATGAGAAGTATTGTAGTGTTCATTGTTAGCCTTGTAGCCTTCATTTTAGTCCTTTATAAAATTTTTTTAATGTTTATTTTTGAGAGAGAGACAGACACAGAGCATGAGCAGGGGAGGAACAGAGAAAGAGAGAGAGAGAGAGAGAGAGACAGAATCCAAAGCAGGCTCCAGGCTCTGAGCTGTCAGCACAGAGCCCGATGCAGGACTCAAACCCACGAACTGTGATATCATGACCTGAGCTGAAGTCGGATGCTTAACCGACTGAATCACGCAAGCACCACCATTTTTAGTCCTTTCAAATTGGAGTTGAGATTAGTCTCAGTGACAATAGAGGAAAAGGGGATATGATTTTGGTTTATATTAGGAAGTCTTATAAATATGTTCTCACATTTATAATATATTTTTATCTGTAAATATACCATTTAAAATATATAATCATATACATCCTATACAACACAAATTCATATCTTGCTGAATTTTTCTTTCTGAATTTTTGTGTAACAATGTTTGAAACACTAACCTTTAAATAAAAAATAAACTAGAAAAAAAATGTTTCTGGTTTTGTTCTTTTGATAATGTATTCCTTTACCAAAATGCCACATTTGGGAAATGAAGACACCCTATGTGAGACACATTTTTTTTTAAATTTTTTTTTTCAACTTTTTTATTTATTTTTGGGACAGAGAGAGACAGAGCATGAACGGGGGAGGGTCAGAGAGAGAGGGAGACACAGAATCGGAAACAGGCTCCAGGCTCCGAGACATCAGCCCAGAGCCTGATGCGGGGCTCGAACTCACGGACCGCGAGATCGTGACCTGGCTGAAGTCGGACGCTTAACCGACTGCGCCACCCAGGCGCCCAACACATTTTTTTATTAACATCAGCTCAGGCCAAACTGAGTGATTGCAATTACATTACTGCAAAGGAAGTCTGAAATTAAATATGTCTTTTTAACATAATGTGTTGTTTACTTCATTAAGAAGCTGTATTTCTGAATCTGTTTCTTAAGCAGGTGGCGGCCTCGCAAGGCGCTTGCAGCAGATTCAGGTGCTTGTGTTAGAAAGAGAGGTCTGTGGACACGCTTACCGCTCTCACCCAGGAGGGATCACAGAGAGGATGATCTGTGCTGGCTTTGCAACCTCTGGAGGGAAGGATTTCTGTCAGGTGAGATGACTCTGATTTTGCAAAGGAAGATCCAGGGTCATCCGATGGAGACTCTCCTTAGGAGACATGCTCAGAACCACAGGTAACCATTACAGCCTGTGCCTGATAGCATCACACCACACCCTTCCAGGAACGCCAGTAGGACAATGGGAAGAGGGAGTTCCTGACTCCACACTTGCTGAGATGGAGAGAGGGCCAGAAAGCAGGTGGGGACTGGCCTGCAAGAAGGAAGATGTGCTCAGAGAGATGTAAGGCTGTGGGAAAAGAGGAACAAGCAGAGAAGGGTTCTAAGTCAGTGTATCCTACTTATGAGTTAAGGTTTTTAGTTTTTTAATTTATTTTATTTTTTAAACCTTTTTTTTCTTCAATGTTTTTATTTATTTTGGAGAGGGAGAGAGGGAGAGCATGCACAGGGGAGAGGCAGAAGGAGGGGGACAGGAGATCAAGCGGGCTTCAAGTGCTGTCAGCGCAGAGCCTGATGTGGAGCTCAAACTCATGAATCCTGAAATGATGATCTGAGCAAAAGTTGGATGCTTAACCAACTGAGCCACCCAGGTGCCCTGTTTTTTTACTGTTTTGAATTAATATTAATATCTCCTATGTACTCTTAATTTTCAGATTAAAATAAAATAATCATGAAGAAAATGAGAAACTTTGAAAAAGTGTTATTCATACGTAGTGGAAAACAAATCACAAAACAATAGTTTAATTTCAGTGATATTTAGAGGCAAAAGCAGTGCAGATATATATTAACATGTCAGTTGCACAAGCATGCTATTGGCAAGTTCAAATCAGCTAAGAGGAAGACAGAATGTAGACAAATAGACTGTAAAATACCAGCTTTAATATCCAAGAAGCCAACTGAGGAATGTGACTTTAGATATACAACCAAAAAGGATTTCTAATGGTCTGTAGCCCACCTTCAGTATTCAGTCTGGAGTTGAGGCAACCAACTGATGGGAAAGTTGGGGGTCTACAGGGAAGATCTACTTCTCCAGGTCTGTCATTTCATACTGGTCTAGAGTACAGAGGGAAGAGAGGATATGTCTCTAGTCTGTGCTGCTTTTTGATAGTCTTTCCCCTTAATCAAGAAACATGAACCAATGGGAGAAAACTGGGTGTTAAGCTAGATGGAAGTCTTTCCATGTGAAAATGTGAGGTGAAAAGGAAGAAAGTTCCCTCTTAACACTGAGTATCAACAGATGGTAGTTGAACACTTTTGTGGTGGCAAGTACTACTTAGATTCTGTTTCCTGTGTTTTAATTCGCATTCCCCAGAAGCAGACCCTGAGACAAGGATTCAGGTACAATGGTCTGTTTAGGAAGTGCAGCTATCCCTGGTCAGAAAGTCTGGAGGGCAGTATAGGGAAGGGAAGGCAGGAAATGGAAGATGTGCTATTAAGTCGGCTCCCACAGTAAGGGGACTGAGCTTGATCCTGCAGCAATGCAAAATCCAGCACGTGTGGTCCCATCCGAGGGGTGAGGGAGCCGGACTTGCTCAGAGTCATATCTCCAGGGCTGCTGGGGGAGGAGTCTGTTAATTCCTCAGAACTTTGCACACTTCTGACCTGTCTCATGGATGCAGTGGAGGCGAGGAAGAGCCCTCAGGCACAGGGCCGAGATGGCGACTGGAAAACTTGAGAAATATGGGAAGGGCACTCACAATGTCTGCCAGAGGACAGAAATGCCATGTTATAAAAATCAAATAGAAAAGTGCTCTGAATGAATGCATTTATTCTTCCCCTTTTGAGGGATGGTTTTCCTCTGTGCTTCAAATCAAGGAAATCACAAATGGTTTCTTTGTCATGTTTGACAGCATCTGACATTAAGGGAACACCTTATTCTGTATCAAGAGAGCAAAGGAGAACTGGGGAGGGAATTAGGTCCATGTCAGAGGTGACCCAAATATTGTGGCCTCGGTGGGCATGTATTTCAGCTACATCAAACTGTCACTTTGCATCATGACTGAATTTGCTGCCAATACAAGGGGAGGAAAATAGAGGAGTTGAGATTCTGGCTAATAAGTGGGACTAGTTAAGAACACTAAATTACTAGCAAGATGATTTCAGAAACGTTGATGATATGGACTCAAGCATTTCTATCAGGTAGTTGATTTTTACCCTCCTGTGTGTGCTCAGAGGTAATGGACCTACTAATGTGATTTCTCATCCAGGAAGGTGAGCTAGAATGTTGGACTGCAGAGACACGGAGTTTCGGCGACGCAGTGTAGAATCCTGTGCTTCTCCGCTCACAACACATCTTAGATAGTTTTTAAAATTTCAAATTCTTTGACCTGCAAAGTCATCTCTGTCCTCACAGAGTGGTGTATGTCCTGTTCCTGCTGATTTTCCAATCTATTTCATACTTCTCTTGCTGACATATTTCAGCCACACTGATTACTTGCTGACCACACAACTTGCCTAACTTGGGGCCTTAGCCCAGATATCAATTCTGCATAAAATGCTATTCTTCCTGGTTTTTGAAAACCCAGCTTCTTCTCATCTTTCATGTATCCACTCAGATGTTATTGAAACTACATGCACGTACACGTGCATGTAAGCATGCACAAATACCTGCCTTTATTCTCTACTATTCTAAATATTTTCTTTATAGCTGTTATCACCATCTAATTTGTTGATACTCTCTCTTGCTCCGAATGCCTAGTTCACAATAGGCACTGAATATTTTTTTTCAAATAAATAGATACCATTTGCTGATTGAATATTTACTGTTTGCTAGGCCCTGTGATAGGTATGGGAAATAACAGATAAATTAGACAGGCTCTGGAATGTTTGTAATTGCCTGAAAAATTGTGTATTTGGTATGTATTGGTACTGCATGAATAAGTTATTTAAGGAAAAAACCTGACTTGACACATCAGACCATTTCAAACTCGAAGGGGTCGTCAGTATATATAACCTTGTTTCATAAGGAAAAAAATTAGGCCCAGAGAAAATGTTCATTGCTCTACATTATAGGCTAGGGAATCTATCTCCCTATTCCCACTTTAGGATTTCTTCTGTGAGATTCTTCATAGAAAATAAACTGCTATATCAAATACATCATCAACTCAGTTTATTTTATGAGGAGACAAAGGATTTAGTTTGATTCTAAGTACATTTGTGTCAAAAAAAAAAAGAGGGGCGCCTGGGTGTCTCAGTCAATTAAGTGGCCGACCTCCGCTCAGGTCTTGATCTAATGGTTCGTGAGTTTGAGAACCTCATCAGGCTCTTCACTGACAGCGCTCGCTTTCTCCCCCTCCCCTATTTGTGCATTCTCTCTCTCCCTCAAAATAAATAAATTTTTTAAAAAAGAGGGGCTGATTGAAAATTAGACTTTCTTAAGAAGAAAATCTGTTTT
This sequence comes from Panthera leo, assembly GCF_018350215.1. NCBI lineage: Eukaryota > Metazoa > Chordata > Mammalia > Carnivora > Felidae > Panthera > Panthera leo. The sequence continues at coordinate 62,190,465 of NC_056685.1, read as the reverse complement.
AAGGCTTTTTTTTTTACAGCTTTTTTGAGCTATAATTGACATATAGCATTGTATAAGTTCAGATGTGTAATGTGATGATTTGAAGCAGTTGTGTATTGTGAAATGCTTACCGCAGTAGAGTTAGCCAAAACCTCCATTACTTCATATAATTACTATTTCTTTCTTGTGAGAACACTTAAGATCTACTTTCTTAGCAACTTTGAAATATATAGTATTGTTAACCATAGTCACCATGTTGTACATTAGATCCTTGGAATTGTTCATCTTATCACTGGAAGTTTGTACCCTTTGACCAAGATCTCCCCATTTTCCTTACTCCCCTACCCTTGGTAACTATTCATTCTACTCTTGGTTTCTTTGAGTTTAGCTTTTATAGATTCCACATGTAAGTGATATCCTACAGTATTTGTCTTTTGCTGTCTGACTTTTCACTTAGCATAATGTCCTCAAAGACCATACATTGTCACAAATGGAAGGATTTCTTTTGTTCTCATGGATTAATAATATTCCATATATTTTATATATATATATATATATGTATATTATATATTTTTTATCCATTCATCCTTTGATAGAAAAATAGGTTGTTTTCATATCTTGGCTAGTGAATAAAACTGCAATAAATGTGGGAGTGCAGATACCTCTTTGATAACCTGTTTTTCTTTCCTTTGGATATATACCCAGAAGTGGATCATATGGTAGTTAATTTTTAATTTTTTGAGTAATGTTTATATTATTTTCCATAGTAATATACCAATTTACATTCCTACCAACAGTGCAAAAGGGTTCTCTTTCTCCACATCCTGGCCAACATTTTTTGCCTTATCTTTTTGATGATAGCTATTCTAACAAGTGTGAGGTGATATCTCATTGTAGTTTTGATTTGCATTTCCCTGATGATCAGTGATGCTGGGCATCTTTTCATGTACCTATTGCTCCTCTGTACATCTTCTTTGGAAAAATGCCTGTTCAGATCCTCTGCCCATTTTTTTTTAGTTGGCATGGTTTTTGTTATCAATTTGTATGAGTTCTTTATATATTTTAGATATTAACCCTTTATCAGATACATGGTTTGCAAATATTTTTTGCCATCTCATAGGTTGCCTTTTCATTTTTGTTGATTGTTTCTTCTGATGTTTAGAAGCATTTTAGTTTTATGTAGGTCCACTTAATTGATTCTTGCTTTTGCTGCTTGTGCTTTTGGTTTCATATCCCCCCCCCAAAAAAAAATTAAAAATTGTTGCCAAGACCAATATCAAGGACATTTTACCCTATGTTTTCTTCTACAGGTTCTATGATTTGTAGCTTTATGTTTCAGTCTTTAGTCCATTTCAAGTTAATTTTTTGTGAGTGGTGTACAATAGGCTTATTTTTCTGCTTATGGCTGTCCAGTTTTCCCAACATCATTTGTTGAAGAGATTATCCTTTCCTCAGGGAGTATTCTTTGCTCCTTTGGAAAATATTAGTTGACTGGATATGTGAGGGTTTTTCTGGGCTCATGAGTCTATCCCATTTGTCTATGTGTCTGTTTTTATGCCAGTACTATAGTATGCTGACTACTATAGATTTGTAACTTATTTTTGAAATCAGGAAGTGTGATGCCTCCAGCTTTGTTCTTTCTTAGGATTGCTTTGGCTATTTAGGGTCTTTGGTGGACCATATGAATTTTAGGATTATTTTTTCTATTTCTGTGAAAAATGTCATTGAAATTTTGAAATGGACTGTATCGAATCTATAGATGGCTTTGTTTAGTATGGACACAATATTAATTTTTCTAATTGTGAACATGGGAATATGTTTTTCATTTGTGTCTTTATCAGTTTCTTTCATCAAAGTCTTACAGTCTTCAGTGTAGAGATCTTTGACCTTTTTGGTTACATTTATTCCTAAGTATTTTATTTTGTGATGCTTTTGTATGCAGGATTGTTTCCTTTACTGTTTTATTTCTTTTTTTTTCAAGTTTTAATTTAAATTCTAGTTACTTTTAACATACAATGGGGTATTGGTTTGAAGTGTAGAATTTAGTGATTCAACACTTACAACACCCTATGCTCATAACAACAATTGTCTTCCTTAATCCCGTTTATTTCTTTTTCATATGTTATTACTGTGTAGTGACGCAACAATTTCTGTATGTTTGCTTTGTATCCTGAAACTTCACTATATTTATTGATTAGTGCTAACAGCTTTGTCTGTTTTTAGTTCTAACAGTTTTTGATGGAGTCTTTAGGATTTCCTTAGGCCATATCATCTGCAAATAAAGACCATGTTACTTCTTCGTTCCTGATTTACTCCTTCCTTCCTTTTATTTATTTTTCTTGCCTGTATGCCCCACCTAGGACTTCCAATACTATATAGAATAGAAATGGTGAGAGTAGGCACCCTTGTTTTGTTTCTGATCTTACAGGAAAAGCTTCCAACCTCTCATTATCAAGTGTGAGGTTAGCTATGGCTTTGTTATATACGACCTTTATTATGTTGAGATATGCTCTATCTATACCTAATTCGTTGAGGGTTTTTAGCATGAAAGGATGTTGCATTTTGTCAAATACATTGTCTGTACTATTGGGATAGTAATATGATTTTAAAACTTTTATTCAATGTGGTGTATCATAGTCATTGATTTGTGTATGTTGAACTGTCCTTGCATCACTGGAATAAATCCCATTTGATCATGGTGTATGAGTCTTTTAATATGCTGTGGAATTCAGTTTGCTAGTATTTTATTGAGGATTTTTGCTTTTACATTCATCAGGGATATTGACCTTTAGTTTTCTTCTCTTGTAATGTCCTTATCTGGGATTGGTATCAGGGTAATTCTAACCACATGAAATGAGTTTTAGAGTGTTCCCTCCTCTTCAGTTTTTGGGAAGAGTTTGAGGATTGAAGTTAATTGTTCTTTTTTAAAAGTTTATTTATTTTGAGAGAGACAGAGACAGTGCGAGTATGGGAGGGGCAGAGAGTAAGAGAGAATCCCAAGGAGGCTCTGCGCTGCAGTACAGAGCTTGACATGAGGCCAGACCTCATGAAACCATGGGATCATGACCTGAGCCAAATACCAAGTCGGACACTTAACCAACTTAGCCACCCAGGCACTCTTGAAGTTAATTCTTCTTTAAATGTTTAGTAGATTCACCACTGAAGTTATCTGGTCCTGAGCTTTACTTTTGTTGGAATGTTTTTGATTAGTGATTCAATCTCCTTGCTCATATTGTTCTATTCTGATTTTTCTAATTCCTCATGATTTGGTCTTCGTAGTTTGTATGTTTGTAGGAATTAATCTACTTGTTCCAGGTAATCCAATTTCTTGGTGTATAGCTATTCATAGTAATTCTTTGTATTTCTGTGGTATCAGTTGTAATATCTCCTCTCTCATTTGTGATTTTGAGTTTAAGTACTCTAAGGTATACAAATTGACAAAGTATTAATATTTTTCAATTAAAGAAATGTGTTAGCAATAAATTATTGGCTATTCCGGTTCCAAAATTGAATGCAGGAACTCTGATTAAAGCAGTTTTCTAGAACACATTTTCTTGGTGTTTCAGGGAGACTCTGGTGGGCCATTAGTATGTCGACATGAAAAAGGTCCCTTTGTCCTATATGGTATTGTCAGCTGGGGAGCTGGCTGTGCCCAAACAAGGAAACCAGATGTATTTGCCAGGGTGAGTGTCTTCTTGGACTGGATCCAATCCAAAATCAAAGGTAAATATTTTTCAGCTATTATGGAAATATTTCCTCTTTCTTTAGAGTGGGTTTGCGAGAAGGATGAGTGTGGTAGAAATCAGTGTGATAAAAGAAAAAAAACCAAAAAGTGGTATTTCATTTATTTTAGTTCTAAAACATGTAAAATGCACATTAAAATTCTGTGTGAATACATTCTCCTTGGGCAGAGTGATAGTAAAAGTGACTTTTCCTGAGGCAGCTTTAATCCTAGGTTTGCATTTCTCTTTTGACAGAAGCTATTTTACCATAGGTATATTTTGTTTCCAGTCTTTCATATTTATTTCTTTTTAACATGTTCTCTCCAGGTACAGGTCCTGCTTCACTTCAGATAAATAATGAAAGAAAAACCCTAACAAGACAACAGTTGCCACCACCCACACCTTCAATAGACAATGAGTCTGGACCAGGTGATAGATGTTTATCTTAGCCTATTATGCAGCTAGTAAGAATTTAGCAAAAAATATTGCATGTCTGGGTTTACTAATTTTCTTTGGAACAGGATAAGCCCTGTGTTTTCATTCTGCATGGTAGTTTAAGCTGAATGAGAGGCGTGTTGTTACTGTGACCGTCTGGGTTTCTTTTCTACCCCACAGATAACAGCTGTTGCAGGTTAAAAAAAAAGATCTTGTGGCTGTGAACGAGTGCTTGAATTTTGGAGACATGCAAAGAAGTATTCTGACCTCTGATCTATTTATTTCTACATAAACAAAGGTCCTTAGATTTTCAGGTATCTTGCTAGGTGAAGACTCTGAATATGAGATAACCACAGCCAGCATCAGTGTCAGTCACTCTTAATTTTCCCACAGTTGTCAGTGTCTGTTTGCTAATGGGATTTATATTTTTAGTTAAAATCAAACTGCAGCTAGAGAATTAGGAGTCTGTAATAGAGTGGTAGGGAGATGAAAGTTCTATGATACCATCATCCTTGGTTTCCAGGTAGTCACAGTCTCTTCTTTCTCACCCATCTCTGCCTCCATCCACCCAACATGGAGTCAACCCCAGTAGAGAACTAGGAAGAGGTGGAGAAGACTGAAAAGGATACAAGAGAGGGAGGGATAGCTGGAGTGATGACTTTAGGAGGAGAAAGGAGATGAGATGTGGTGCTCAGCAGGGGAGGTTGGCCTCAGGAGTAAAGTGTAGTTCACCCATAGCTGCTGAATGGAAGGCAGAATACTCATGCTGGTGTGTGGGTACATGTGGCAGGACAGGAGCTTCTGGCAGTTTTCTAATTGCTTCTATGTTCTTAGAAGACAAAACAGGGTTATGGAAGATGGTTTGAGGGGTTTTCAGGGGAAAAAAGGGGAAGTATGAAAATAGTTCTCTAAAAAAGTGACAAAGTACATGGACTAGGAGAATGTAGTAGGATTGCTAGGAAACATAAAAGCTTCTGAGATTAACAATCATGAATTTAGGGGAAACTGGCCAGTTAGCTCAATTGTATGTTTTCTTCCAGAGACACAGAGGGTTAGCACATAGGTGCAGAACAGGTAGAGAGTAGACTCAATTCAGAGCAGATTTTCCCAAGTGTATAAGTGGGTATGCAAGTGTATAAGGGAATTGAACGCATGTAGGAGGAAGGGATTAAAATGATATATTGTTGGAATTTATACTAGGAAAAGAGTGAATGAGGGTGAGAGATGAAATAGGGACAAAGAAAAGGTGGTTGGGTAGATGAATTGCAAGTCTCAAAAGATGGAAGGAGTGCTGGAAGTTGCTGAGAAGATAGAAGGTTGTGGATGGAGAAAGCAGTGCTTGAAATCGAGATTAGAGAAGGCTTGGAATTATTGCTGGGGACTGGGTCTCTAGGGGCTGACCACTGGGGTGTATAGCTGAGGTTGGGTGGAGAACAAGATCATTGGAAGAAGTTGAAAAATTGAGAAGCTTCAGTGCTCGACTCATCATCAGTATGGCTAGTGAACTCAGCAAGATTTATGGCAGGAATAGCGGTGGAGAAAATGGCTGCTAAAATCTTCTAGGAGTAAGGCGGAGTAACCAGCTGTGGGTGGTACAGTCTGACAAGACGAGGATCAGAGTCCTATGTAGATTAAAAGTCAATCTGGAATTGGGGTTGAGATGGAGAGCAGACTTAGGTCCAAGATCCTAAAACCTAATGATTTCGATGGTTTGAGTTAAATGAGCAGTGTTAATCAGTGCCTAAGTGAACACATGCCAAGCACTTAGAATAGAGATGGCATGATGAATTTTAACAGTCAACAAGTGGTGGCCATAGTGACCAACCAATGTATTTGTTGAACTGTTCCACATAGGCTATTAGAAAGTGAACATTGTTGGGGCGCTTGGCCGGCTTAGTTGGTAGAGCACACAACTCTTGATCTCAGTGCTATGAGCTTGAGCCCCACAATGGATGTAGAGATTACTTAAAATTAAAATCTTAAAAAAAAAAACAATATGTTAAAATGTAGCAAAGATGTTTCCCATTTGTAGATATTCAGAAATACATATGCATGTTATTGGAAGTTTTACATATGGCTGTTACTGTTTTGTTTTAATTCTGTGAGTATTCTATGAGACAAATGTTTGGACTATCCTATCTTTAACATCACCCACTCCCACCACTTGCTTTTTACACAAGGGAATTGTTAGCCCATTTATAAAAAGAAGTGACTGATTGGGAATTCATGACATTATATGATTTGATTCCTTTTCCAGGCATATTTGTCATAGAGGATTCATGGGGACAAGAAAAATGATTGAAAGACATGTTGGGGCCAGACTCTGAAAGACAGTGCAAGTTGTAAAATTTTAGTTGCTTTGAGAAAGGAAAGAACTTAATTCTTTTGTTTCATACACTATCTTGGATTTGAGGGCGTGATGGGGAAAAGATTAGAGACCAGGAAATCAGTTAGGTTACTCTTAAATCAGAGTAGATCTATAAATATCTAAATTATATCATAGTAGCCATATAAATGAAAAGGAGAATTTGCAAAGAAATAACAGAGGACTAGGCAATTGAATAGAATCTTGAATTCTTGTAGCATTTCATTTCCCTTCTTGAATTTCTGTCATTCTTCATTTCTACTATTCATAAAAGTATATTTATGTATATCACCTCAGTTAGGTTAATTTCTCTAGGGAAAAGCATATATAATAATGCATGTACTAATTAATATTCATACATTAAAATGTGTTTATTTGAATACAGAGTATTTCAGTTTGTAGTTGCTCAGGGGATTTTTGTCAAGGGAATAGACAAAGGGGAAAAAGGGAAAGTCAAGGGTGTAACCTGAAGAAGCAGCTGCCGATTGCAGCATCAGGGGGCCAAGTGTATCCCTGGAGATCCAAAGGTGCCCTTCGACTTCAGAGCAAATTGAAGAAGTGAGAGACATTCAGATGTAGTCAGCTAATCCTCCTTTTTTTTTTTTTTTTATCTCAGTCACAAATTCTATGAATGTAATCATTTGTCCTAGCAAGATTAATGCCTAGGGAGGGGATGCCTGGATGGCTCAGTTGGTTAAGTTGCCAACTTCATCTCAGGTCATGATCTCACAGTTAATGAGTTTGAGTCCCACATTGGGTTCTGAGTTTGGAGCCTGCTTCAGATTCAGTGTCTCCCTCTCTCTCTCTGCCCCTCCCCTGCTCACATTCTCTATCTGTCTCTCTCTCAAATAAACATTTAAAAATGTAAAAAAGAAGAGAATGATGCTGAGTGAAATTAGTGAAGCTTTAGGAACAGACCTTCAGTTGCATCTCAAAGAAAAAAAGAAATGAAAACTTGGTAGAAGTAGAGAGTGCATATCCATTGTGCATCTTCTAAGCTGTTTAAAAGATTCAGTGAAAAGAAATTTTGAATAGTAATGATTTGAATTCTACTCCTACAATCTCATTTCAAGAAAATAGAACACATTAAATGGGATGATAATTTTTATCCAAGGACATGTAACAGAGTAATAAAGTTTTAATTTTCTTCTTGCAAGCCTACATTTTTTGTTTGTGATAAAACCTCACTTTGCTTTGTTTATGTTGGTCCCGGGTGTCTGTGTGCTCTGAATTGTAGGTTGTTATTCTGAAGTGGAGCTAGAAGAGCCCAGAGGCTTTTTTTCAACTCCAAGATATCCACTGGATTATAGAGGAAAACTGGAATGTTCCTGGGTGCTCAGAATTTCACCAAGAAGTATGGCAAAAATGACGGTTGAATATCTGTCACTCCCTGGGTCTCCAATGTGTCCAGATTCAGTTATGACTATTTATGAAGAAAGCCACAGTGAGAGAAGGGTGTCAGGTAATCCTTACTAGCATTTAAACTTTGTGCTGGAGCCTTTTCTATATAGGCAGCTCACAATCAAGAGAGCTTGGCTTGGGTAACAATACCACCAAAATGTTGATGATATTTGTAATAGGCATGCCTTTTTTTTCAGGCACACATAATATTATTCATATTGTTATAAAAGTCAAAACTTGACTTCACAAAACAGGTGTACTAGGGGTTGAGTGTGAGTATGTGCATGTGTGTGCATTCAACAAGAAAAAAAAAAGAGCTCAACTTCTTCAAATATACCAGAACCATGCAAGAATTCCAGAAATGTATATGATAGAGGAAGAGTTAAGATGGTTAAAAATCAGATGGGGTAGGTGTTAGATGTCAAAATAAAGCAAAATATATTAAAGCCCTTTCTTTATTTTTAATGTTGATTTATTTATTTTGAGAGAGAGAACATGAGGGGGAGGAGGAGCAGAAGGAGAGAGAGAGAGAGAGAGAGAGAGAGAGAGAGAGAGAGAGAACACCTTAAGCAGGCTCCGCACTCAGCACAGAGCCCGACATGGGGCTCGATCACACAGACTGTAAGATCATGACCTGACCCAGAATCAAGATTTGGACTCCCAACCAACTGAGCCACCCAGATGCCCCTAATCTGGCAGAATTAAAAATATTTGCTAATAACACATCAGCTGTCATTGTATTTCATGTATAGGCAAACCTGTTTTGCTCAACAGAACAAAGTTGCTACCTCTTGTTTGTGTAGGTGTGGTAGGCTCTTTGGCTCTTAGTCAAGAGGGAGATGGGAAGGTTCTGAAAGTAATTTGGTTGGTGGGGAAGACTGGGAAGAAAATAAGTGTATGCTGTTGTGAGTAGGTATGGTACTCACACATGCCTGCACTGGATGCAGGAGTATGGGGAGGCCAAGAAAGCTGCTCTGAGGGTGAGACTGTGTTCTTGAGATAGACTCCTAGATTAAATCATTGACATAGAGGGCACAAACATTTATTAAGGAATCTTTATAAATACTATCTCATTTAGACTGTGGAAAAAGCTATTAACTGGCCTATCCACTTTGTACATTTCTCTCCTGTGATCAGATTGCCTTCCCCATCTGCCTTGATTAAAACAGCTCAAGGTTGGGGTGCCTGGGTGGCTCAGTAGGTTAATCCTCTGACTTTTGATTTTGGCTCAGGTCATGATCTCATGGTTTGTGAGTTTGAGCCCTGCATCAGGCTCTGCACTGTCAGTGTGGAGCCTGCTTGGGATTTTCTCTCTCCCTCTCTGTCTTTGTCTCTCTTGCTCAAAATAAATAAATAAACTTAAAAAAAAGGCTCAAGGTCTCCTTGTAGCTAGGATGAAATCCAAAATCCCTACCACAGCCTTACCTCCTGCTCCCCAACTTACATGATGAAGTACGCCCATTCTCGCCCCAGGGCCCTTGACCAGCTACTTCTCCTAGCGGTTTAGAGAAGTCCTCATCCTGTGTCTCCCCTCAAGTCTTGACTAGAATGTCACCTTCTTAATGAGTCCTCCCTTAATTGCTGTCAATTGCATCACCTCCTATCCCAGTACCTCTTAGCACCCTCCTCAACTCTTCTTTAGCATTTACTGTCTTCTAACTATGATTTATTTTTCATGTTTGTGGTTTGTGTTTTCTCTATTGAATGAGGGCTTTCTGAAGACTAAAACTTTTGTCTCACTTGAAGAATCTCCAGTGCCTCGAATAGTATGTGAGATAGAAGGCAGGGAATGAATGAGTGAAGGAATGGATGATATGTCACCTCCTCAAAGAGGACTTCTCATCTAGAGTAGCACCATTCACTCCCTTCCATAGTCATTTTCCATAGTTCTATTATGCCAATTATTTCATTTGTAGCCGTGATCTCTGAAATCATCTTCTTTATTTACCTGGCTAAAATAAAAGCTCCAGGAAAACAAAGATCTTGCTATTTTTTCCCCTTCTGTATCATCCTAAATTAGTGTCATGCCTCAAGACTCAGCACAAGTGTATACTGCTGAATTGCTCTTCAGAAAGGCTAAATCAGTGTTCACTGCCTTTAGCAATACATGGGAGTATCTTTCACCATGCATATGTATAACTCATGTGATAATTTAGTAGGCGTTTTTACCATTTTCTTATCATTAATGGAGTTTTATTTTCATATGTTGGTTAGTTATTTGCATTTTTTACTTATTACCATCTATTTTTGAGGATTATTCTTTTTATTGGTTTATGAACACTATTAGACATAGACATTTTTCCTTTTGTCGTAAGTTGCAAGTACTTATTCCTAAGATTGCCATTTATCTTTAATTTTTATTCTATGTTGATGTAAACATTTAAAAATTTATTTGTGTATGTGGGCGCTTGGTTGTCTCAGTTGAACGTCCGACTTTGGCTCAGGTCATGATCTCATAGCTCATGACTTTAAGCCCTGCATCAGGCTCTGTGCTGACACCTTAGAGCCTGGAGCCTGCTTTGGATTCTGTGTCTCTCTCTGTCTCTGACCCTCCCCTTCTCTCTCTCTCTCTCCCTCTCTCTCTCAAAATAAATAAACATAAAAAATTTTTAAAGTTTATTTGTTTAAATCCATCTGTATATACCTGTGATCTTTGATTTACCACATAGCTTTTATTTATTTATTTATTTATTTATTTATTTATTTATTTATTTTTAAATGTTTATTTATTTTGGGAGAGAGGAAGAGTGTGTGCACACGCGGGGGAGGGGCAGAGAGTGAGGGAGATAGAGAATCCCAAGCAGTCTCCACACTCCGCACTGAGCCGGACATGGGGCTCCAATTCACGAACCGTGAGATCATGACTTGAGCAGAAATCAAGAGTGGGATGCTTAACTAACTGAGCCACCCAGGCGCCCCTTTTTTTTTTTAAAGTAGCTCCATGCCTAGTGTGGAGCCCAATGTGGTGCTTGAACTCATGACCCTGAGATCAAGACCTGAGCTAAGTGTCAGACACTTAACCAACTAATCCATCCAGGCACCCCTCAGAGCTTTTATTTTTGAACATTCATTGTTCATTCTGAGTTCAGAAAAAAAAAAAAATGTAATTACAAACTTCTTTAATCCTCCTGAAATGGGTATTTTTCTCATATGATAAAGTGATACTATATCTTTTTCTTTAAGAAAAAGTTATTTTGTCTCCAACTTGTAGCAATCTCTTATACACTGGATTCTTATATAAAAAGAAACATTTTCTGGGAAAACTTACCTTTATCTTTATAACCTATTGAAAACCATGCTTGTCTTTGTTGTGGATTAACTGAGGAAACCCTATAATTTTCCTACCTAGCAGTTCTTTGATATGAAATTGTCAGTTTGAAATTTGTAGAGTAGTTCTGTCTCTTTGGGTGATAGCTAGCAGGTATTACCCCTTATTCAAGCCAGATAGTATTCTTCTGTACTGTAAAATGCTATCTTTTTCCCTGTGGGAGCCAGCAACTCACTCATTCCAGAGCTGCATTGATCTCTACTTGCTACAAATAAGTATTTGATCATTCTTCAAATAGTATTTCAACATCGTTTACCCTAACCCGTTATGCCATCTAATGTTTTCTGTTCTTTGCTTCTTCTCGGATATAATCTCTTCCCTCTCTTGCTCCACAAATACTTGTGAAGAGAGTCTAGCAAGGACCAGAGACCGACTTTTCTTGGTAGTGAGGTTCAGTAGTGAGAAATATGGACAAAAAGCAAAACAAAACAAAAATCCCTGCCCTTATCAAACTTATATTCTAATGGGGAGTAGACACATAATAATAAAATAAAATATGTATTAAGTAGACAAGCTAGGGGGAAAATGAAATGGAAAGAAAGAGAAGAATCTGGGATGTTGGTACCATACAGTTGTCTGTAGTGTACCCAGAAAATGCCTGTCTGACTTTTAAACAAGCATGATAGAATGATACTGACCTATTCTTAATATAGATGAGTTTGATCCTAAGAAACCCAGGTTCTTTTCACACCGTTTTAAAATGTTTATTTTTTTGTTACAGAGATAGAGAGAGACAGAGACACAGAGAGAGAGCAAGAGGGACAGGGGCAGAGAGAGAGAAAACAGGCTCTGAAGCAGGCTCCATGTGCTGACTGCAAAGACCCCAATGCCAGGCTCGAACTCACGAACCATGAGATCATGACCTGAGCTGAAGTTGGATGCTTCACCAACTGAGCCACCCACATGTCCCCACACCTTCCTTAATCAGCCCTCTGAATTGTTCTGGAATTATAATTTTCCCTTACATCTTAGACTCAGGTTCTCAAACTAAAGCCATCAAAAGAAGATTAACTATAGAGAAAGAATACATTTTCAGGTAGAAAGTTTTACATCATGGATCTCTGATAGTGAGATATTTTTATAAGCAGATTACTTTGCTAGAAGAAACATGGCATATCAGTGTCATTTTAAAGATGAAGTAATTTACTCCCTACTGTCCTTTAAGGGAGCAGTATGACCTAGCTGACTATGTTGGATACTGGATTGATGGTCCTGTGTTTAGATCCTGACTCCCCACCATACCAGTCTGACTCTGGGTGAGTCACTTGAGTTCTGGAGCCCTGTTTCCTCATTTTGTTGAGTGGAATAAATTCCTACTTCATTGATAACTAGTAGATAAGTCCTGGGGATCCAATGCATAGTATAGTGAATATAGTCAATATTTGTAGTATAATCATCAAACTTGCTGAGGGACTAGATCTTAATTATTTTCACTACAAAAAAGAAATGGTAATTATGAGAGGTGATAGAGACTATCACTATAATGGCAGACATATTACAATATATAAATGTTTCAAATCACCATGTTGTACACTCTAAATTTACACAATGTTACATGTCAAATATTTCATGAATAAATCCTCTATTTCTCTTAAAATAGAGAAACTGCTAAAAATTTTATTTCTTGTGTTTTACTAGATTTGATTTTTTTTTTAACTAGGTGAATTATGTGGAAGAGGGCTTTACCCGATGATTTTCATGAGCTCTGGACCACTGGTGAGGGTGACATTTCGTTCCCTTGTGCAAGGTGCTTTGGGCATAAGTTATATTGTCTTTAGAGTCCAAGGTAGGCTTGGTCATTTTATAAACTTAAAAAGTTAAAAATCAGTGTTTTTCTTTTTAGGAATATTTCAAAGCATATATTGTTTCATAAGAGATGGTGTTTCTTTGGGGAGTTTGTGTTTGAAAGAAAAATCTCTTTAAGTCATCTGAGAATGGTGCAGATTCAAAAGAGAAAACTGCTCAGAGGATAACTTGATTGACTTGTAAATCATCCAGAATTATGATTTCTGGATGTGGCTAAGATACGTTCATTTCAAGACAACATTTTTTACTGTGATGTGATTTTATGCCACAGAGGGCCTTTTCTGTGGATCAGAAGGTTAGGGTTCTAACTCTTGGTTGATTATCTACTTAGAGTTGATTACCAACTCTTAGTTGGTTGGATAATTTATTATCTCTGTATCAGTTTTCTTTATAGTAATATAATAAAAGGTCAGAATGAGTTTCTAAGGTAAACTACACAAACATGAAATGCTAGCAATATAAATGTAAATGCTATGCAATTCAGAGTTATTAGATTGCATTTTAGAACAAGGTGACTGAAAGCTATTGGCACCAAAAAGTATTGCACCTTTTCTCATTGGCACCAAAAAGTATTGCAGAGATAGATTTGGGGAAAAAGTTCAATAAGGAATAAAGAAGAGTGTACATATCCTGTGAAAGAGTTTTCCTAAAAAACTTTATTAAGAATGTTGCTTTTGGGGTGCCTGGGTGGCTCAGTAGGTTGAGCATCCGACTTCAGCTCAGGGCATGATCTCACAGTTCATGAGCTTGAGCCCTGCATTGGACAGTGTGCTGACAGCTTAGAGCCTGGAGCCTGCTTCAGATCCTATGTCTGCTCTCTCTCTGCCCCTCCCCCGCTCATGCTCCCTTGCGCGCGCGCTCTCTCTCTCTCTCTCTCTCTCCCTCTCAGTAAATAAGTAAATAAACATTAAAGAAAAATAATGTTGCTTTTAGTTGGAACTGTGCAGAGAGCTAGCATTATTTACAGTTTTTCCACATTATCTTTCATTGACTTAAGTCTACCCCAAGGATAATTTCAAGAAAAGTGCTGCTCTCTGATGGAGACTTTTCAGTGAGGCTAACCACTTCCTGTTAACTTTTTTCTAAAACTGAGAGAAAAAGTGACTGATCTGAAATGGTATATAATAAGCCTCTCAAAAATTAATTTTATTTTCATGGCCTTTTAAAAAATATTTAGGTCCAAAGGGCAGTAAAACTCCCAAACTTCTCCAAAGTTCAAACCAAGAACATGTGGCCACTTATGAGGATGTTATTCTGACTGAACCAGGAGGAATCATACAGATCCCAAGATACTCTCACAGAACCACTATGAGGTGAGGAAGGGATGCTTATTATGTTGAAGGAATGACCACTTGACAAACTGCAACACTTGCTTAATCATTATTTTCCACCTCCTCTCCTTGAAGAATAGCCTTTGAAGTAATCCCTGCTCTAAGGCCTTCAGCATATAAAAACTGAACATAAGATTATCCCTATACAAAAACTGAATGTAAGATTATCCCTGTTGATAAATTGTGCACTTTCTCAAAAGAAGGGATCGTTTATTAGGTAAAGTGGAAAGTCACATCTCTGTCAAAGAGTTTTGGAGATTGAAATAATGTACATAAAATCTTCTAGAACATATTAGGTACTCAATAAATGATTCTTAAATTGCCAAAATAGAGAACTTTCCTTGAATTAAACAAGAGAATAAATTTAAAGTGTGATGTGAGGAGTGAAGATTGGTATAATATCAATCCTGAGTAAATTTATGTGATTTAGGGGAGTTTGGGGCAAATTCAGGCAAAAGTAGATCCTTAACTCACAGATTGCCAATTAGAATTTAGAGGAGTACAAGTGATTGACCAACCATTTGCCATGATGGGTGAACTTAATTAACGCTTTTGATAAGTTAGATATTAGAAATATTTTTTAATTGTTACAGTTTAAAGTAAAAATCTTTCTTTCACCCATGCACAAAGATCGAGTCAGTAACAATGATACATAAAATTCTGAACAAAGTAAATAACAGTATGTGCCGTTTGGAAATCATTCCTGACTTTCTTTTATCAAAGTAAATAACATTATGTTTCATTTGGAAATCATTCCTGACTTTCTTTTATCTGTGCCACAGTTGCCACTGGAAGTTATTAGCCCCTTTAGATCACATCATTCGCCTTGATATTATCAACTTCCAGATGAAGTCGACACCCTTGGCCTGTCAGGGTCATATATGGGTTTATGAAGGATTTGGATCAGGCAAAAAATTAATAGGTAACTAATGTCCCATGAAGAACTGTGTTCTTGATTTTTTATGAAATATTCTCATATTGTTTTGTATTCAGTGTGACTTACAGATGATGTTAATTATGTAGTATTGAAATAGCCTTAGTATTTTTTAGATTTGTAATTGAGGTTAAGGTAACGCTCAGATGGAGTTAAAAACAAAACCCAACTATATGCTGCTTACCTGGGTCATACCTAGATTAAATTTGCCCAGAAGTACTGAAAATAAGGGATGGATAGATAAAGGAGTTTTAGGCAATTGAAACACAAGAAAATTAAGACTGTAATATTAATCAGGCCAACTAATTTCCACCAGAAAAGGCATTAAGTGGGTTTATCAATTAGATAGTAGCTGGAAACCTCATTACAGTGAGTTAAATTTATTTTTCTGAAAGAAATATCCAGAGTTTTGTAGATGTACTGCTAATTCAGCAGTTCAACTCTGTCAAGACTAAGGTTAGGGCAGTTCTCTTGGCCATTCTCTAATGGTCCCATAATGGCTATTTCAGTTCTCACCATTACATAGAGAAAAAAGGAAGGGACACAGAGAAGGAGTGTCACCATTGAGAAAACAAACACATTTCCAAGAACCCTGTGGCAGATTTAAGCCTCTCTGGCCAGATTTGTCACATAGCCACACCCAGCTGAGAGATGACTAGAGACAAGGGGAATAAAATGGGACTTCAATTGGCTGACCAGCCTTCCCCTATGTGATGTGATGTAGCAGTCCAGATGGAAATCTGATAGTGCTGTATCCAGATCTCACTTCTACCTCATAGTAAATGATTTGGGGGGCGTTCCCAAAGCTTTCTCAGACTCTGTTTCTTGAATTGTGACAAGAGAATAATAATAACTGCCTTGGCTCTTCAGGTAATTTACAATTTACCCCCCACTGTCACTACCACCGATTTACTTAGGCATACCTATGCCTGATGAAACCAGCTGACTGCCGAGAGGGAGAGGAGGTGTGGTATGTTGCTGGCCTTTGACTCCCTAAGAAAGGCCCAGATGCCAGTGTTCCTCTCTCCCTAGGTAGGATCTTGCCAGAATTGATAAAACAGCCAATTGCTAATACACTGTCCTTTTATTCTTTGAACTTATGTTACCATCCCAGAAGTAGGTGCATTCAAAACCTTTGTATTTCTACTTGAGGAAATGTTAATAAACACTGATAGTTCCTGGTTCCTGAGCCCATTGAGCACCAACAAGGCCACAGCTTATTATGGGGAGAATGCAGAATCTGTGCCCGGGATCCTTGGAAATTATCTACACTTCTTCCTTTCCTGCCTTATAAGATGTTTTACTTGTACTGCCAATGAGATTGTTTTGGGAATTAAATGGAAGAATGCATGTTAATCAATATAAAAGAGAGCAAGCTTCTGCTGTCTTTGAATTATAAACATGTTTTCATTCTTACTCTTAAAATTGTGTTGCTTAGAAGAAAAGATTAGACTGATGTTTCACTAATGCCTCTCCATGAATGCATTGTCAGAGTACACAAAGTTTGGAAGAACAAAGAAATAAAAAAGAGGGGAGAGTATATTAGCTATGTCAGTTATAATTCAGAATGTTAATGGAACTATATACCTGTTTATCTTAGAATAAGTTCATAAAATATATGTACTATTTCCTACTTCCTAAAATTTCAGTTTTTGCAAATTAAATATACAAGTTCTGGGGGTTAACTCAGTGCTTAAGGTCAGTAGGTTACTCACTATTAAACATAGCCAAATATGATTTATCTTAAGAATGCAAAGATAGTTTAATATTGAAAAATGTATTATGTAGAACTGTGTCACATAAGGAAAAAAAGATATAAATTAAACATACAGCGATTATACCCTTAAAACCATACCAGTAAAATTAATAGAAGATAAAATGGAAAAATCATTATAATTAGCAACAAAAAACTATAAGAATATCTGTTAAAGAAAATTCAACCAAATAAACGTGAAGACTTAATTGTTTTTATTAAGGGACTCCTGCCTTGGGCAGCATTCCATCTGGTAAGTAGAGAGATACTCTGAGGAGCTATACAAAATGGAAGGGCCTTATAGACAAAAAAAAAGAGCAGGACAGTTAGCAAAAGAAAAGAGACTCTTATACAGATTACTTCCTCTTCCTTTGGGGAATGGAGAGGGCCCATATGACACATTACTTTATTGGTGCTAACCAGAATATTCCTGACTGACTGGTTAAGACTGCATTTTCTGGGGGAGGTTGAACTGCAATTGGGTTAGGTATTAAACCCCAGTTTAGTGACATGGCCTCACATAAATGACTCCATTTTGGGCTTGTTGATTTCTTTTTTGACATAACCCTAAAATTAAGTGTGAGATTTATTGTGCAAATATAAAACTTTACACACATACACACAAACATACAGATATGAATGGAGAAATGTACCATGTTCTAAACCTGGAAGACAGAATTAACATTAATTCACACTAAATTAATATATAAATATAGTATATTTCCCAGAAAAATCCCATAGGAATTTTTTTTTTTTCAGAGAGTGAGGAAGAAACTGATAATAACTATTTATCTGTACAATAAATAGGACTATCTGAAAATGTTTTGAGAGACTGTCTTGATTAAATTTCAAGTTAAAACCAGAGTCCCCAAAGGTTTTGATTTTTTTTTTTGTGATGAGGCACATTATCAGATATTAAAACATACTTTAAAACAATGATAATTAAAACAGACTAGTACATACACACAGAAACACACATGAGTAGAAATAAATAGACCAAAAGGGAACGTATAAGAAATTTGGCTTTACAAATCAGAGAGGAAAATATAAATTATATTTTTCATAATTTTGTACAAGAGCTGATTGAAAAGAGTTAAGCATTTTTCTTAAGCCATACAGAGTAGAAAAAAATGGGTAAATATTTATTGATGGAGAAGGACCTTCTCATATAAAAGCAATGGAAGAAACAGGAAATTGTCAATAAATTCCTATAAAATTAAAAACCTCTACCCCAATAGGAACAAAATTTAAAAGCAACAAACTTGAAATTTTCAACAGCTCTGAGAAAAGTTTAAGGTAAATAACGTAGGGAATGTTAACAAATCAGTATTAAAAAATTTCAAATCTGTAAAAATAAATGTATAGGCTCCAATATCTTTGGATCACTCAGCTGTGATTAAATTTCAAGTTAAAACCAGAATCTCCAAAGCTTTGATTTTTATTCTGTTCATTTTACAAGAAATGACAAACTATGGATCCACATGATCTTGAGAGCATAAAGCCCTGATTAACCATTAGCCTCTTTTCACAGTTAAGAAAGGTTAGTGAATATTCTCATATCATTTACTATGCAATCTGAAGTAAATCTCTTACTTTGTTTCTTGACACAATGAAGTTGATTCTATGGCCATCTGTTTACTAAAAAGGGCAGAGTTTCTCTGTAATAGTGAAAAGCTTAATTCTTAGAATTGTTGACTTGAAACTTTGATACTATTGAGTGTTTAGAGCAAACTACCTTTGTTAGAATGTTTCAGAAAATACTACTGTATGATCACTTAAAGTTAGAAATGGTTTGTCATGGGAAGCATGCTAATTGCTACATCTTGCCTCTTACTCATTTAGCTGTGCTATAGATATAGTTCCCTAGATATAGATATATAGTTCCCTGAGGACTTAGCTAGACCACGTCATCTTCTTTTATAATATATCACTTTAAAGAGATCTACCTAGTGGCACCTGGCTGACTCAGTCAATGGAGCATGCAACTCTTGATCGCCGGGTTGTGAGTTCGAGCCTCACATTAGGTGTAGAGATTACTTAAAAATTAAAAAAACAAACAAAAAAAAACCCCCACAAACTTAAAAAAAAAAAAAAGAGAGAGATCTATCTAGGTTATTTCCAGACATTGTAAGAACTGAGTCCTGTGTTTTGTTTGGTTTAGGACCCCTTCCTTAGAACTGCTTAGATTCCAGGAATCTGGAACATCTTTCTTTCTATTCTAACTGGGTTTTATTCTGCTTAACTTTCTCATTTTTATATTCTTGGGAGTGCATACAGTATAAATTTGTAATTTCAAAAACAGGATTGTTTTTCTCCTACTTTGTTCAATAACCTTTGCTTTGATGAATAGAAAGTTTTTGTATGCTTCTTTGTTTTTTTTCTTGATTTCGGGCCAGGAAAATTATGTGCAGGAAATTCACCTTCATTAAAATCTCGTGGTCCTCTAATGATGTTGATTTTCACATACAATGTCAGTTTGGCGTTGGAAGAATTTTCTTTGAGATATTCTTTTCATATTCCTGGTAAGTCTATTGCTTTCATATATGTTTATGAATATATTTTTGTTTGTTTTGTGCTTTATTAGGAAAAATCTGTCATTAAATAAACAGATTGAATTCTCTATTAGTCAGCTTTGGGGGAGAAGAAAAGACAGTGTTTAAAGTATGACTTCTGCAATTTGTGGAGGCCTCCAGCTAAACCTCTATAAAGTATAATATCAATCAGATTTATCATTTTTTTTCTTATAGCATCTAAGAATTTTGTCTATTTTTCTAGATATTTAGGTGATTATAAAAATATAGTAGGAAACTTTTTCCTTAGCATTAAAGTTTCAGAAAGTTTTTCTCTTTTGAAATTAATTTCCTTAATGTGCTAATATCAAGAGCAATTTGTTGTTTTTCATTTTTTTTGGTGGATAGTTCATTTATATTGGTTGCAGTCAGATTATTTAAAAATATGCTTTGGCCTACATTCCCATGGTTTGGGTGAAGACACCGATAACATTATGAAAAATCAGAACTATTAATCTAGAACTATTGCAAATCATAGAAATTGGGTATCATGGAGGAAACATTTGCAACTTGGAAGTTATTAGAATTGCTTCCATCCTTAAGATTAATCAATTTAGGCACACCTGGGTGGCTGAGTCAGTTAAGCATCTGACTCTTGATTTTGGCTCAGGTCATGATCTCACAGTTCATGAGACTGAGCCCTGAGTGGGGCTCCACACTCAGTGTGGAGCCTGCTTGGGACTCTCTGTCTCCATTCTCTCTCTGCCCCTCCGCCTCTTCTCTTTCTCTCTAAAATAAATAAACTTTTAATAAGAGATTAATCAATTTATACTCATTAAAAAATGTAATTGGAATACAATTGGAGACACATTTCTACTAAAAGTATTTAATTTAGTCTGGTAACAGTCTCTGCCCTAGTAGAGTTTATAGTCTAGTGGAGGAGATAGTCAGTAATCAAATAATCATACAGTATAGAGTGAAGAAAGAACTGTACTGTTTTGAAGGAAAAATATATGCAAAAATAATATACAATGGAGGGATCTTGTTTAGTTTGGTAAAGGATGGTAATAGAATTGTAGGAAAACTTAAGGTTTGTTTGTTCTCTTATCACAAAGGCCATAAAATTTATTTCTACTTACTGTCTCCTCTTTTGCTCTCTCATTTTTTTTCTTAAATCCATTCCCATAGGGCTTTCTTTGTTACCATTCCACAGGCATTGGACTTACCAAAGTTACTAATGACATCCCCATGTCCAGATCCAACAGTTCCTTCTCAGCCCCAACAGCATTTGGCCCAGATAAGCTCACCTTCCTTTTGGAATCTATTTGTCTTGGCCTGAAGGAAACCACTCTCTGGCTGTTGTCTTACCTCACTGGTCTCCTTCAGCGTCTCTTGTCTGGTTGCTCTTTGTTTTCTCTACCACTAAAGGTAGAGGTGTCCCTGGACCCAGTCTTGGACTCTCATTTCTTCTTTACCTGTACTCACTCCTTAGTGATCTCACCCAATTCCTAGATTTCAATACCATCAGTACACAAATAACTCCCAAATGTAGTGCCAAATTCTTTTTTATTTTTGACCTCCAGCACTGTATCACCAATCACCTCCCTCTCCACTTGGATATCTAACAAGCATTTCAAATTTAATGTGACCAAAATTGAACTCTGAATTTCTTACCCTGACTCCAGATTCCTTCCTTCACCAATATTTCCCATCTCAGTGGATGACAACTCCCATTTATTAATTAATTGTTCGAGCTAAGGATATTGGTCGTTCTTGACTTATCTTCTCATATCCCATATTGTGTATAGTTAATCTGTGAGCTTTCCAGCAAGTAGTTCTGAGCAGTTCTACCGTAGCATCCTGATACAAGTCTTTGTTTAGTCTGTTTTACTCATAACAGCTAGAATGACTATTTTAAAATGAATAATTCAGATTGTCATGTTACTCCTCTGCTTATAATCCTCCAATGTTTTCCCAGCTCATTCAAAGTCCTTAGAGTGGTCTACAAGATGCTATATAATTTGGATCTCAGCCACCTCCTTCACTTCTTCTCCTATCATTTTCCCCTATGCTCACTCTGCACTAGCATACCACCGTTCTTGCTGTTCCTCAGTCCCACCAAACATACCCCACTGTGGTTATTTCCAAAACCTACAACCGTGCCTAGTAAATAGTGTGCAACAATTGTTTGAGTAAAGGAAATGACATTTCAGCTGGGGCCAGTTAGGGAGAAGAGGGTAAGGAGGTAGCTCCATATCCAGTGAATGAGTAAGAAATGCATCCATTTCCTAATGGGAATCCTCCTGGCTGAGAACCAGTGTATGGGTAGGTGTCAACTCAGGAGCCCATTATTACATATATTCAATTTATGTGTTCAGATAAACATAGAAAACCTTTAGTGTAGACATTTTTCAATGACAGCAAAATGTATACCCCGTGTGTAGTTTTTAAAGATCTGACTCATCTTTCATATTTTGAAATTACAAATTAAAATACATTGGTACAAATGATGTTACATCTATGTGGATCAAAAATATAGAATCATTAAAATTTATGTGAAATATTTAGTATGGAAAAATAGTCACAATAAATTAAGTGGAGGAAAATGGTTTTAATGGCGTAAAGTGGCATACAACTTTTTATAATAATGTATATATACCATAGGACTTTGCCAGATTTGTTAAAATATGAGTATTGGTTACTTACTGGATGGTACTACAAGAGATTTTTTATCTTTTTTGGACTCTGTATTTTGAAATTTTTTTCAAGGTTCATGTATCACTTTTATACTCAGAAGAATAAAGGAATATAAAATATTTAGTTGGATGCATTGATGCTGAGTATTCTCTTATTCTAGATTCCGTGAAAGGAAAAATTAAAGTTAATGATCAAGGTAAGACCATAAAAGGAGATAAGGAATCCAGCTGGCTTGCTTTGGTTATATGATATTGTGAAAATAGAGTGGAAAATGACTGCCACTAAACACAATTTAGTAAGAAGTGTACTTTGACTTGTCAAACACTTTCAGGTATTTGTGGCCTGATTCTAGTCACTTTATAGTAAAATGGTATTTGTATTAATTTCCTTATGTCAAATTTTGCACTTGATCTTAGCCAAAAGGCCGAGAAGTGATCCTTATGTCAAATTTTGGGGGTAGTAGAGACCTGGGGCACATTAGGGAACTGAGGGTGAGGAGGTAGCACCTTATTCAATTAATAGGTGAGAAACCCATCTGTTTTGTCTGTGGAATCCTCATAGCTGTTTGAAGTCCATTCATTGCCATTCTTTCCATATATTTTATGTCTTTTGGATTACATATATATTTTTGCTGTTTTTCTTTGCTGGACCATTGCAGAATGAAACTAAGATGTTAAGATTATTGATGAAGTAAATCAGTTTTTGGATGTCATTAATTTTAGGTTGGATGATACCTATAACGTTTGGAGTAGGCCCCAAACGTCACTGACTTCTTCAGTTCTCTTTTTGGTGTAGGCCCTTAGCCCTTGTGAATCTTAACTTCTATATTTCAGCTATCTGAACACGACCTGAGTTTCCCTAACTAGTAAATGTTTGCACTTGAATTGTACATGCTGTGAGGCTGAACTTTAGGAGCACATAATTTATTCAGGAATTCAATCTAACTGAGTACCCAGATCAGCTTCTCAACCTGCTTTCCTTGTTCTCCATTCCCACTTTGTGGTGTCGAAGTTATCTTTTCCTGCGCTGTGTGGGAAATGAAATATTGCTGTGGTAGTTACAAATCTGGGGAAGTCCTACAAGTCTCAGGACATATCTATTGCATATCAAAGTGATAGATCACTTATCTGTGGACTAAAGATTATAAAATCTATTTCTCCTGATTGTGAACATTAAATAAGATTGTGTGTTAAATATAAGCAACAAAACTACACTGAACTGTAGATGGTGGGTGGTTTAGTGGTTCACAGTTTGTGAACTGAAGTCAAATGAGTTCAGTCTGCCTGCTTCTGGAGAAGTCAGTTTTTCAAAACAAAAGTCATTTGGAACTGTGGGTATGAAGGAGGAGTGACAGAAATTAAAGTACACTGCAGTTTAGGTTGTAATGACCTGGTTGTCATTACAACTAGACTCAGAAAATAACTCTACTCTTTGATTATTGTGTTAAATATTTTATTTATTTATTTTTTTTGCCTCAGGGTGTCCAGTATTGGATTTGATCTCAGTTAGTTCAACTGAGATCACATCTCCCAATTATCCTCACATTTATCCCAACATGCTGAACTGCACTTGGATTTTTTATTCCGCATCAGGAAATAAAATGAAGGCAGTGATTAAAGACTTTACAACAGAAGAATCTTGGAACTGTGAGTGGGATTATGTCAGTATTTATGATGGACCAGATCAGCAATCAAGATTACTTGGTAAACTGATCTTTCTTCAATGGCCTACATTAAGTGGCATTTATATAATGCATATATGTGGAAAACATGACCTACATTTGCCTTGGGAAACATGTAATTTGTTGTCAGTGATTTTTCATGAGATCCTTCATCAGAATCCCAAAGAAGTATTAATTGAGCACAATGGGATGAGCTTGAGACCACTGGACTCCCTGGATCTTTACCTGTAACGCCAGCTCTTCCTGATTTTAGCTGATTCCTGTCTCATTTTACCATTAGGGGGTGCTCTGATTCTGTTTTTTCTCCGGAAGTCCTGTATTTTAAGAGGTTCAATTACTGTACTGCATTTTTAGGTAACTTTTTGAAAATTTGTTTACTCAGGTTTCATCCTCACAGTAAGAGTGGCCCTTTTTAGACACAGGGTAAATATAAAAGGCAAAAAAGTCCAATTAGCTTGAATAATCTTCAGAGGTTTATTGACCACATGGTGTCCATCACACTTGAATGCCAGGCAATGTCCTGCTCTCAGACCGAGTCATAGAAGAAAACTTTTCCAAAGATTTTATAATCCAATACTGTATCACCTTCTTCAGTCTCCAACAAGTTCTCCTCAGGATGCCATTATAATCCACCTATCCCAAAGAGCAAGAGGAAAGTTTTGATACTATCTTTTTCTGGGACCTTGATCTCTAATGTGTTATCATTTGATTTATAACACCAGCAAGCTCAGCAATTTGCTTTGAAATTCTAAAGGTACCTAACTTTTTCTTAACAGTAAATTTACTTCCTATCAAAGAATTTCAAGCCACTAATGTGGCGGGGGGCGGGAGGCAGATAAAACATATCAGTTCTCCTTGAGATTAATATAAGGTATCTATAGCATCAGACCCTGTAACCTTAACTCTCACCAATGTCCTACAGCCAAAGACCCCGGGATCACACCATGGGGTATCTCAGAGAGAGTTAGAAAGAACCTAGTATGGGATTTGGGTTTTGGTTAGGTGGTTTTGGAGAGGGTCTAAGGAAGTAGACTTTGCTCAAGATTGGTTGCTGTTAAGAAGTACAGTAATTTTATGACAGGCATGTCAATCATAGGGAGGCCTGACTCGAACAAGGGTAAAACTGCGCTTGGCAAAGAAGTGGCAAGCCCTCATTTTAGCCCAGAGAGATCGATGTTTGGTATTTTGGTGGTTGCACACAACCTTGTGTTTTGTCACACTTTATCATAGATTCAGAGAGTCCTATCTGATGTTGATGTTCTGTGAGAATGTTTATGTCTAACAGCAGAACAACATGGTCTAGTTGTGAGTGCCAAACCCATGTCTTTTTTTTTTATGTTTATTTTTGAGAGAGAGAGAAAGAGAGAGTGAGCAGGAGTATGAGTGAGGGAGGGTCAGAAAGAGAGGGAGACACAGAATTTGAAGCAGGCTCCAGGCTCTGAGCTGTCAGCACAGAGCCCTACATGGGGCTCAAACCCACAAACCATGAGATCATGACCTGAACCAAAGTCAGACACTTAACCAACTGAGCCACCCAGGTGCCCCCACCAAACCCATTTCTGAATGTCAGGGGCTACTTTTCTCTTTCTTATTCTTTAGTATTTTCAGTCTAGCAGTACTATTCCTCTTTAAAATTTCTGATAAATAAAAAATTCAGAAATGTCAAATGATTATAAAAAAGGCTACTCATATTTTTATTATTTGCTTCTATAACTCTCTATAAAAGGTAAGGAAGCCACAATTCGTTTGATAGTTAATACAATTTTATTTAATACAATTTTATATATTTATATAATTTATTTCCACAAAGCATACAACTTATGTAATCATTTTCAAACTAGTGAACATAGAACCCCATTGCCAATCTCCCAGATAAAATGGAACCACATTATCTTTTCTTAATAAATCTGTTTACCTAAGTAGAATTCACCAGGTTTTAGTTATTTGTGTAAGTGTAAATGGAGTGGTATGTAGCATCCCAATGGTTTCCATTGCAATGCTTTTATAATATCTTATTGAAACTATATTATCAAAATTAAGTGTTACCTGGTCTTCTTTCATTTACCTACCCCATGAATGTAAGATATCCGTAACTAGTAAATACTACATTAAATGTACAGGTTAAATTCATTCATCACCAAGCATTTCCTAATAGGTTAGGCACACTGGAGACACAATGGTGAACAAGTCAGAAATGATCTCTGCCATCTTCTCTTGGAAAGACAGACGATAAATAAGATGATAATTTGAGATAACAATAAACAATAATCAAATAATTATTGATTGTCAGAAGTAATCTGAAGGAGTTAAGTTGCAGAGGAAGGGTACATGTCTTCAGTTCATTTAGGTATCTGTTCACATGTTACCTCATCTAAGGCCTCTATCACATGATGTAAGTAGGCCTCCTCTGTCTTCTTCTTGGCATTTATCAAGACCTAGCAAAGTATTCATTTATTTATAATCTGTCTCCTTCCACCAGAATGAAATGTCCTGAGAGCAGGACTTAGTCTCATATTCATTACTGTATCTCCAGCATCTGGGTAGAGTACTACCCAACACTTAGTAAATATTTGATGAAAAAAAAGTTGGTGAGAAAATGACCTTGAATTTGGGAAAAGCTTGGTAAATTGGGGAACTGTCAGGGGTCAGAGTGATTGGAGACTGAGTGAGGACAGACAGGAATGAGGTGGGCTGAAGGCCTTGCCACTGTGCAGCTCAAGCTATGGTAATGAGTTTGGATTTAGTTCCAATCCAATGGGAGGTCATTAAAGATTTTTGACAAGGGAGTAATTTGAAGAATGCTCCTGCTGCTGGGTTGGGAGTGAGTTTTAGAGTGACAGGGTGAATATCTAAAGTTATGAGGCTCTTGTGTTATTCTACATCTGCACTGTCCAGTTCACGTTGTTTTTTACATTTAAATTAGTTAAAGGGTGGTATTAGCCATGTTTAAGTGCTCATTGTTGCATGTAATAGTGGACAGCCCTCATTCAGAATGTTCCATCATTGCAGAATGTTCTATTTTATCTGTTTTAGGCAACAGATAGATAGTGCCTTATAAGAGGATGGCAACTGTGGAGTGCAAGTGAAGTGGGCAGATCTGGAGACAGAACTAATAGGATTTCTGGGTGAATTGCGTATGAAATTAAATGTGCAAATCAAGGATTACTCTGGAGTGAGAGGTTAGAGATGGTGGCATTTACAGAGATGGGGAATACTAGAGGAAGAAATAGATTCATGGGGAGATATCTGTTTGTGCCATGTTACATTCTTAATGGCATAATACATCCTGGTTGAGTCGGCAACATCCTGGTTGAGTTGGTAGCTAAAGGTAGAACTCTGGAGCTAGAGGAAAAGATTGGGCTAGAGATGAAGATTTGAGACTTACCAGCTCCTTAACAGATTTCCTCAAGTGACCCTTTCTCGGACATCATTGATCTCCTCTACCACTCTCATCAGTTTCAAACATGTTCTAGTATTACCCATCATTTTAAATAAAATTGAACAAGAAATTTAGCTATTACCCCATTTCTCTGCTTCCCTTTACAGCAAAATCTCTTTCTTAGAGGCTGCTAGATTTAGAAAGTTTGTTGGATTGATGGCTAGAAGGTCATGGTGAAATCAAACAATTATAGTAGAGAAACACTGATAAGTTGGATAGATAGGAGGTGGTGATTTAGAAAGCAGGATGTTTGCAATAAAAATTTTAGAGATATCAAATGACAAAATTTCAGCGCAGTGTTAGTAAAGGATTATAAGTAAAGGGAATCCGTTCCCTTGCATTAAATTTGGTGTTGGCACTTAGCGGGCATGCACTAGCTCAGTCTCACAAATCTTCATGGTCAGTGTCTAATATGCCTGGCTGTTGCCCTGCCATTCTGGTTATTAAATAGTAACATTAGTCAAGTGTTTAAGGAACACTGACAAACGGGAACACTGAAACAAACATAGAGAACAATGACCAGGATGCTGAAGGGTGTGGGTGCTTAGAAGTGTTTACCTTGGAGAAGACAGAAGGATCATAAGTCTTCCTTTCAAGTAGTTATGGAATTCTCACAGAGACTCTCAGGCCATATATGAAATTTGTTCTGACTGATGATATCTAATAGTTATTGAATATTTACCATTATTCAGGCATGGTCCTACAAACTTACAACTGTCTCAATTTTCTTAACCATCCTGTAGAGGTAGGTTACATTTATCCTCATTTTAAATATAAAGAAACCGAGTCTCAAAATGATTAAGTAACTTGTTTCCAGTGACATAACTAATAAGTAGAGAAAATGGGATTCAAACCCCAGCACTCTGATTCAAACACTTATATTCTTGGGTACTACACGAACCAGGAAGAAACTATTACATTGATGTTTTTTGATCCAACGTGAGGAAGAACAGTCTAGCAATTAGAAGCGTTCAAAAAGAGAAAATGCTCATAAGTTCTACATCATATCTTCCAGGTGAGTAATCACATGTTCAGGGTTATTTTAGCAAGGACTCACAGTCAGATGAAAGATTGAACTAAATAGTCTCCAAGATTACATATTGACACTATTCCCTTCTCATCCAGGCACCCATTTTAAAACTACACATTTTAGGGGCGCCTGGGTGGCTTGGTCAGTTAAGCGTCCAACTTTGGCTCAGGTCATGATCTCACGGTCCGTGGGTTTGAGCCCCGCGTTGGGCTCTGTGCTGACAGCTCAGAGCCTGGAGCCTATTTCAGATTCTGTGTCTCCCTCTCTCTCTGCCCCTCCCCTGTTCATGCTGTGTCTCGCTCTGTCTCAAAAATAAATAAACATTAAAAAAAAAAAAAACTACACATTTTATAAATGTGTTATATTTCTAAGTTATGAATCGGAATACTTTATTTGACAGAACCAAGGATAGAGCCATATCCACACCATTAAGACCTTCCCCGCAGGTTAACGTTGTATGGTTATTTAATCTATTTAATCAACTGTGAAACTTCCTAGCCATATAATTATCTACTTACATTTTTTATCTGTTCACAAGGATATCATAAGATGCTATATTAAGTGCTTCACTGCAATCAAGATTCATTAAGTTTATCTCCTTCCCCTTAGCCATCGTCTAATTAGCTCTTTCAAAAAAAATGAAATTAGGTTACTTGAATGTGGCATGTTTAGAATCCCATGCTGGCTTCTCATGACCATGGATTCCTTCTCCACATGTTCAGCAACCATCTGTCTAATGATTTGCTGAAAGATTTTGGTGAGGTTTATTTTTATTTAAAAGCACTTATAATACTTTGCAAATACCAACTCATACAATCCCATTTGAATATAATTTTTATCTCTATTATACAGATGGAAAAACTGAGGCAGAGAGGTTAAATAAATTGCCCAGTGCCACATAGTTAGGAAATAGCAGAGCTAGTCTAAACCAGTTTGGTTATAGAATCTGTACTTCTAAGCATTAAGCTACACAATTTCACTGATGTATGACTTTGGAAATCCTATATTTTGTTTCTCTCTCTTCTCCCCAACTGCCCTCACCTCCAAATCTTTTTTTTTTAATCAGTAGCATTTTCCCATTTACATTATTTTAAAACTTCTGGAGTGTTTGTTGACATAGGGTATCTCAAAAGTTCCCCATCAAATCCAGTTCATGAGACAGATTCTTTGAAGATAAGAATGATGTGGAGGTTAACTATCCTCTATTCCCTATCTTTCTTTCTCAGATTTGTGAGACAACATTATCTTTAAGGTGCATCAATAGTGTATC
The DNA here is from genome assembly GCF_018350215.1 of Panthera leo. Lineage (NCBI taxonomy): Eukaryota > Metazoa > Chordata > Mammalia > Carnivora > Felidae > Panthera > Panthera leo. The sequence continues at coordinate 62,160,784 of NC_056685.1, read as the reverse complement.
ACTGTTTTATCTTGAGAGAACTTAAATTATAGCATGTACAGCTAAATTACAATAGATGTCCTATCACTGTCAGGACCACCTTTGCAACAACTTTTGAGTTTCTGAATTAAGAAAGGATCATCATTAGTCTGCGTCTGGGCAGCCTGTGTGTCTCAGCCAGTTTGGGCTGCTATGACAAAAATACTGTAAACTGAATGGCTTAAACTACAAGCATTTATTTTTCACAGTTCTGGAGGCTTGGAAGTCTAAGATTTGGTGTCTAGTAAGAACTTACTTCCCAATCCATAGCTGTCTTTTTGCTCTGTCCTCACATGGCAAAAAAAAAAAAAAAAATAAAAAGAGAGAGATTCTCTGGGTCTCCATTCTAAGGGTACTAGTTCCATTCATGAAGGCTCCAGACTCATGACATAACCACTTCCCGAAAACCTCACCTCCCCAACACCATCACATTTGGGATTAGGATTTCAACCTACGAGTTTGCGAGGGGGACACAAACATTCAGTCCAGAATGTTGTCCGCTATTACTTTTGTTTCTCTGTCCATTTACCTTCACCAGCAAGTCTCTTTCTCATTCTTATGATCACAGATTACCATAGAATTATATATCATTTTCATATTAAATGCTAGCCCAGTCCTTTGCCTTTGATCTTTTCAAATCTATACCCTTCCTTTGCTGCAGTCAAATCATGAATTCCATCCCACAAATCTTGTTCTCACATTATCAATAATCATTCCTTTACCAATATTAACAGTACAGAATTTAACGTCTTCTTTTTGCCCTCTTTTACCTATGTTACTGCCCAGAAGAACTATTTTAATTATTGAATATATCTCATATTGTAGCACATCTGTGTGGCTCCAAGAAAGAATTTGTCTTAATATCCAGTGGTGCTTACCTGACTATCAATTTTAAGACTGATCAGTCCGTGGGAGAAAGAGGTTTTAAACTCATTTTGGAAGACACAGTTCAGAAGCATTCACAAAAAAGTAATATGGGGACCCAATTGCCTATTAATGGTAAGTAATGATTTTAAAATACTAAAACAGGAACCATATATATCAAAGTAGAACCTGTGGAATACTGCTTATAGGTTCCCTGGTAGTCACCTTCTCTGATACTCAAAACAGCATAGTGTCATTTCAAACCATTTCTTAAAGCACAAGACCTTGGTAGTTTATATAGATCATGTGAGGAAATAGGTAATTGGGGTATGTGCAGGTGTGTGTGTGTGTGTGTGTGTGTGTGTGTGATTAAGAAATAAACATAAAAGGCAGTTGCTATTTTAAAAATCCAGTGGTGGTGGGGGGGCGGGCACCTAGGTGACTCAGTACATTAAGCGTCAGACTCTTGATTTGGGCTCAGGTCATTATCTCATGGTTCCTGAGATGGAGCCCTGTATTGGGCTCTGTGCTGACAGTGTGGAGCCTTGCTTGGGGAGATATTCTCTCTGTATGTCTGTCTGTCTGTCTGTCTCTCTCTCTCTGCCCTCCCCTGCTCATGTTGTTTCTTGCTCTCTCGAAAAATGAATGAATGAATGAATGGATTTCTGGTGTAAACAAAGAAATCTCAAGTAAAGAATTTAACGGGTTTTTTTAAATTTATTTTTGAGACAGAGAGAGACAGAGCATGAACTGGGGGGGGGTGGGTCAGAGAGAGAAGGAGCCACAGAATCGGAAACAGGCTCCAGGCTCTGAGCTGTCAGCACAGAGCCTGACGCGGGGCTCAAACTCACGGACCGTGAGATCATGACCTGAGCCGAAGTCGGCCGCCCAACCGACTGAGCCACCCAGGCGCCCCTCTCAAGTAAAGAATTTAACAAATGAGCATATCTTATAATTCCCGAATTATAGGCCATGAAAATTTTCTTCATATTTCAGGATATACTTGAAAAATCTCTTGTTTTTAATTTCCTGGTGGATTTCTTTTTAAATCTGAGAATGAAGTCAACACATTGCTAGAAATTTCCCTTATGCTTTTCCTTTATATATAAGTTGCACTTGGAATACGTTTAGTATAAAGTCTTGATATGTCTAGATGTGTTATACTGTGATAACATAAATAATGCCAAAGAAAGAACGATGTCCAGCAATTTCATGATTAAGCATAATATTTTTAAAATCAATTTGATTTGTCTATATTAATATTTTAGTTTATTGATTTTTTGCTCATTTTATGAACAATGAAAGAAAAGAGGAATCTACTCTCTTGCTAAGAATCCTGGTTTTTGACCTACAAAAGAAATAAACACCTCCATTCTGAGATTTTAATAGATTTTAATAAAACACCTCTATCTAATGTTTTGTTGTTATTTTTCTCAGAGGTAACAGTAGAAACCAGTCCTGGAAAACAGCCAACCCCAGACACCTGTGGAATTCATGGTGTTGACCCATTTCTAATGGAAGGGTCTAAGAGAAACACAAATGTGCCGCCGACTAGGCTGGGGGAGCCCAGGGTGGTTGGTGGCCGTGCAGCACCTGCAAAGTCGTGGCCCTGGCTGGTCAGTCTGCAGCACCAAGGACAACATTTCTGCGGAGGTGCTCTGATCGCCAAGCAGTGGGTCCTGACCGCAGCGCACTGTAACTTTAGGTGTGTGCCTGGGTGGGGCAGGGGGCACTGGAGCCGTGTGAGGGCCCACGGTGGGCATCCTCCTGCTCTCCCCACATCCCAGGAAACAGTAAGCTCCCGAGGATACAGTCCCCATCATGCAAACGAATGAGCACACTAGGTCAATGACACCTCATGCTTCACTAATACATTTACTACCAAGAGCTGTTAATTACAGAAGGTGCTTCCTGCCTCTAGGTGTAGTTTATTTAAAAAGTAACAACGGTGCCCCCTCTTTCCTCATCTATAAAGTGGACATCATATCTTAACATTTTTGTATTGGTTTCTTAGCACTGTGCCTAGAGCACAGGCATTGCTCAAATGTGAATTCCTTTCCTTCTTGTTCTGATGACTGATCATCACACCCACTCTCAAAATAAATATCTACTTTCAAAGAATTCTAAAGAATGTCCCCTAAAAGAAACATTTTTAAACATTTTAGCTGAATCTTGGTCTCCATGTGATATGGAGGTATCTGAAAACTCCTCCCTCAAAGAAGTGTTAGATTGATGTTTTTAAATACTGGTCTTCCAGAAGTGGTGATATGGTTGACAGTGCTGTACAATGGACAGTTAAGTGAGTAGATCTAGTGTTTCAGTGTCTCAAAGATAGGCTTTATAATAAAAGTACCTGCTCAAATAACTTGGTGAGTAGGATCCTTCAACAAATCAAAAACTCATTTTCTTTACCATTCCCCCACTCCTTTGATAGAGAGAAATCACAAGAAATTCTCCTTGTTAATGCATTTTTAAGACTTTCATGTGCACAGAATTATCTGGGGAGTTTGCTATAAATGGAATCTTAGAATCTTAATTCTGAATTTTGATTTGATGAGTTATGTCTGGGATTCTGCATTTTTAATGCTCATGCCAGATTTAATGCATGTAGTTCTTAGACATTTCTTTGAGAAACATTGTATCAGGGAGAAGAGTAACTATAACTTACAGAATAGGTGTCAGTGACCATTATATATGGATATCATATAATGTGGAATATTATGATCGTAATAATACATGGAATCATTGCCTTGAGTCATCATAAATCTTGTCAAGCAATACTAAATCAATTTTTTTTTGTTTGATGTTATGAAGGCCAGAAAGTAGATACTTTTTCTCAGGGATGAATTAATAAGAACCCCCATTTTCTAAGAATTCAAAATGACAAAGATTTTTACATAGATTAGAAATGTTACACAGTACATTTTTAGTAATTTTGAAAAATTATAACCTCATTAAAAGTGGTATCTATTTCCCCACTCCTTTTTCTTATGACAAGTACCATCACAGATGGCCTAGTAATAGGAAGAAGTTCCCTGTCAAACATAGGAAATGGTGATTTGCTACCAGTAAAAGCCGTATACACTCACCCTGGCTTCACCCAGTTCCCTCCTACTGATGATCTGTCTTTGCTGCGTCTGGAGAACCCTGTTGAACTAGGTCAGTATGGATAACTTTTCTTTAGATTTTGAGCCTTTGCCATACAGTTTTTATCTTCCATCTTGCTTCGTAGTGCTATACGTACTTTTGAGGGCCAATAATTATTTCAAAACTTATATTCTAAGCCACTCTCCCTAAAAGCTGAAGCATGTGCCTAAACAGTTTACTTTTGTATGGTTTTTAAAATTTTTTTAAAACGTTGATTACTTTTGAGAGAGAGATAGAGCGCAAGCAGGGAAGGGGCAGAGAGAGAAGAAGACACAGAATCCGAAGCAGCTCCAGGCTCCAGGCTGTCAGCACAGAGCCCGATGCGGGGCTCAAACTCACCACAAGATCATGACCTGAGATGTAGCCGGCTGCCCAACCAACTGAGCCACCCAGGCGCCCCTGCTTTTGTATGTTTTTACCTAATGGAAGTCCTCCTACCAACTTAACATGGGTCCACATTCAATGAGAAAGTAAATTGCGGGGGGGTGGGGAGCGGAGAGTCACCACTTTCACACCCATGCCTTTCCGTGGATTCCTGGGGCTCTGGGACAGTTTTTCTTCTCTCTTCCAACTCTCTCCTGTGTTTCTGCATTCTTCAGCTGTTCCCCTGCCGATAGACTCACTTCCCTCTTCAATGTCTTTTCAACATATTCATCCTGCAAAACCTCTGTCATGGTTCAGCCCACCATTTGCTTTCAGTGCTTTTGTAACTGAGTCAGTGAGAGAGCATCTAGAACAGTGCTGCTTACTCTTGGCTATGCATTATAATCTCTTGGGTTGCTTATAAAGAACTGTAGGCCAGGAGACCTGGCATCAGTGTTGTTGTTGTTGTTGTTGTTGTTGTTCTTATTTTGCTTATTAAATGTTTAAATTTTTTTTTAATGTTTTTATTTTTGAGAGAGACAGAGTGCAAGAGGGGGAGGGGCAGAGAGAGGGAGACACAGAATCCGAAGCAGGCTCCAGGCTCTGAGCTGTCAGCAGAGAGTCAAGCGAGGGGCTCAAACTCACCAGCCGTGAGATCATGACCTGAGCCATCCAGGCACCCCTAACGAGTTTTTATGTTGAGACAATTAATTATAGATTCACATGCAGTTATAGGAAATAGACACACCAATGTACTTTCTACCCTGCTTTCACCAATGGAAACATCTTGCAGGGTATTGACTTTGATACAGAACATTTCTACCACCACAAGTGATACTGTTGCCTTTTTATAGCAATACTCACTTCCTCCTCCCCACCAGACCTCTGGAAACCACTAATCTGTTCTGTTTCTATAGTTTTGTCATTTCAAGAATGTTGTATAAATGGAATTATGCAGAATGTAAACCTTCGGGATTAGTTTTTTTCACTCTGTGTAATGCCCTGGAGATTTATTCATATTGGTCCATGTATCAATAGTTCATTCTTTTTAATTGATGAGTACTTTTCCAAGATATGGATTCATCAAAGTTTCACCATTCATCTGTTGAAGAACACCTTTTTTCCAGCTTTTAGATATTACAGATAAATCTCCTGTGAGCATTTGTGTATAGGTTTTGTGTAAAGAAAATGGAGCAGGACTTTTCATTTCTGTGGGATAAATGCCCATGAGTGCCATCGCTGGGTCATATGGTAGTTGCATTTCAGTTTTATACAAAACTGCCAGACTATCTAGAGTCGTAGAACCATTGTATGTCCCACCAGAGATGTAGGAGTGATCTGGTTTCTTAGCATCCTTATGAGCATTTGCTGTTGTCACTATTTTTTAAAAGCATTCCAATAGGTATATAGTGATATCTTACTATAACTTTAATTTGTATCTCCTTAAGAGCTAATGATACTGAACATCTCTCCATGTGCCTATTTTTGCCTTTTTTTTTTTTTTTTTTTTTTTAAAGCACTTCAGTGAAATGTCTCTTCATAGCTTTGGTCAATTTTTTTTTTTTTTTTTTTTTTAAGAGAGAGAGAGGGTACCTATACGTGGCAGGGGAGGGGCAGAGGGAGAGAGACAGAGAGAGAGAGAGAGAGAGAGAGAGAGAATCTTAACACGAGGTTCGATCCCACGACCCTGGGATCATGACCTGAGTTGAAATCAAGAGTCAGACACCCAACTGACTGAGCCACTCAGGTGCCCTAGCTTTTGTCAGTTTTCTAATTGGATTGTTTTTCATATTGTAGAGTTTAAGAATTCTCTATATATTCTAAATACTACTCCTTTGTCGGATAGATGGTTAGCAAATGTTTTCTTCCAGTCTGTAGCTTGTCTCCCAGTCTGTAGACCCTGTTCACAGGGTCTTTCACAAGCATAGATTTTAATTTTGTTAAAGTCCACTTTCTTCATTTTCCTTTTATGGATTTTGCTTCAAGTGTCAAGCCAAAGAACTCCTTGCCTAGCCCCAGATGCTGAACATTTTTTCTTATTTCTCTAAAAATTTTTGTATTTTACATTTAACGTCACCATCCATTTTTAGTTAATTTTTATATAAGGTTTAAGGTTTTGGTCAAGGTTCTTTTTCCTCCCCCAGGATGTCCAATTGTGGCAGCAACATCTGTTGAAGAGGCTGTTTTTCCTCCAATCAGTTGCTTTTGTGCCTTTGTGAAAAATCAGCTGAGCATATTTGTATGGGTCTATTTCTGAGATCTCTATTCTGTCAGTCTATGTCTCTCCCTTTCTCCAGTACTACACTGCCCTGGTTACTGTAGCTGTAGAGTAGGGTTTATATTAAAAAGCGATTGCTCTTAATTTATTTTCTTTCAAGACTGTTTTAGCAATTCGAAGCCCTGTACTTTTCCATGTAGATTTTAAAATAAGCTTATCTCTAAGACACTTGCTGTGATTTTGGTAGGAATTACATTAAATCTATATAGATCACTTTGGGGAGAACTGACATCTTTACTATGATGAGTCAATTCATGAACACAATGTATTTCTCCACTTATTTAGGTCTTCTTTGATTTCTTTCAATAGAATATTGCCATTTTGAGTGCACAGATCCAGTATATGTTTTGCTGAGTATATGCATATCTAAGCATCGCATTTTCTAAACAGTGATTATAAATAGTATTGTTTTTATTTTTAATTTTTAAAAAATTTTTAATGTTTATTTTGTTTTTGAGAGAGAGAGCATGAGCAGGGGAGGGGCAGAGAAAGGGAGACACAGAATCCGAAGCAGGCTCCAGGATCTAAAGCTGTCAGCACAGAGCCTGACATGAGGCTCGAACTCTCAGACCAAGAGATCATGACCTGAAGTGAAGTCCAATAGTAACCCGACTGAGCCACCCAGTCGTCCCAGTAGTATTGTTTTTAATTTTAAATTCTACATTAAATGTGATTGACTTATGTATGTTGATCTTGTGTCCTGGATTTTGCTGAATCCAGATCAGTATTTTATAAACTTCTCCTGGAAATTTCCATGTGCAGCCAAAGTTGAGAACCAGTGCTCTAGAAAAGACCATTGGTGAAGTTTGGTGCCCTTGGAAATTTTCCCCCTTATTTTGTTCTCCAAGGCTCTTGACTTCCACTCAGCACCACCTGGTGTCAACATCAACATGAAACTTTGTGTTCCTCTGCCCCTTAAGTATTTGGTTAGCTTATTTAATCTGTACCCATTCATTTCTGTTCATCGGTAAGAATGAGAAATATCCTTTCTCCCATTAGAAACAATACAATTTCTACCTATGATTTTCATCCTCACCACCTCACCATGGCCATCATGTGAACATTTATGGCCTATTTCTTTCTTGTCTTTTTATACAACTCTATGTGTACTTAAAAAAATTGTAATATACCTATTATAAGGATTTTATCCTGATTTTTCACTTATTATCAGTGTTGCTTCATATTATTAAAATTTCTTTTAAAATGTAATTTTAATGTCTACATAGTAGACTTTTCACAATTCTTATAGTTTCTTTTTTTTAAATTTAAATAATGCTGCATTGACTATTCTTATGTATGTGTTTTTCTAGTTCTAGGATTGCCTTAAGATAAATTTCCCAGAAGTAGAATTGCTAGTTTTAGGGCATAACTATTTTCAAGATTGCTGACATAAGGAATACATAAGTATAAGTCGATACATCCTCTTTTTTTTGGTCCAAAAATGAGGCAATTTCGCAATATCTGTTAATTTCTAAAGTGTGTGCCTCTTGGTCCAGCAGTTCTGTTTTCCACAAATACTGACACTAATGTACAGACTGATAATCTAGGACACTTGGTGCAGTTTTTCAGGGGAAAAAAATTAGTCTAAATGTTTACCAAGGGGATTTAATAAACTGTAATACATTCACTATTTGATACTGTGTACTACTAAAAATATATTATAAGTCTATATGCAATGATATAGATGATTTGACCATAACCTAGTAAATGAAGAAAATCAGAATAAGAAAAATGGCTGATTAAAAAATATGTTGGTAGAGGGAATATATTTTAGCTCAAGGAAATGTCAGGAATCGATATGATTGAGCAATGATTATATCTATGAAAGTAGCATAATGTAAGATTTGGAATCAGTTGGCATGTGTATAGAAAGAAAAGTAAGAAAAAAAACAAGTTACAGAGCTTTATGTGATTTTACTAAGAGACAGCAGTAAAAATAAAGAACAAATCACTGAAATAAATGGTCTAGGACAGCAGATATGTTGAAACATGTAAGTGTGTAAAAGTCTGAATAAAATTGAAGTCAAACAGCATGGGAGAGCAAACACAGGGACAAATTCAGAGAGAGAGAGAGAGAGAGAGAGAGAGAGAGAATGTGTGTGTACACACATAAACACATAAACCGACAATATTTATGAATTTTGTAATGATACATACAAATATATACAAATATATTTCATATATATATTCCAATTTTGGTGATAAGAAAAAATGTGAATGTTTAAACATATATCAATCTATTTTATAATATACCTATGAAGATAGACACAAAGATACTTACTAGCTATAAAAATACTTTAAAAGTTTGAATTGCTACAAATGTGGTTTTTCTCCATCCTTCATGTAATACCACTGAAGAGAAAAGATAATTATATTGTTCTGCACTGTCATCTCGTATTCAACAAGGTGATGTCCTGAAGGCATGTAAACAAAAAGGCAGATGCATTTTTTAAAATGGTTACTGGATAAGAAACCATGTGGGGCATGCCTCTATGCGGGGCTTGTGTTTCTGTTGTCCTAGGAAGATATGGTAATACCTGGAATAAAGTGGTAACATGTAAATTGAGGTGATCCCTTCTGAGTAATTAATAGATGGAATCTTCTGGAAGTCTTATTTATTAAATTACAGGGTTAAAATGGGTACTGTCAGATCAAAATTGTTACTTTTAGGGCTATCATTGAAGAGCAAACAGTACAGATAATATCAATCCCATGGACTAAATGATATTTGCCTTTTTCTCATTCTAGGAGAGTTTGTGTCTCTAATCTGTTTGCCAGGGAAATATGATAAAATAAATTTACTTTCCAAATGTATGACTGCTGGATGGGGAATAACTGAACCATATCGTGAGTATACTCACTGCCTCTTCCAAGATTAGAATCCAAACAAATATTTGTGGAGTCTAATATATTGTTTACTTATTTTTAATTTTTCTGTATTTTTCATAGGAATGATAGTAGAAAAAGTCTTTTCCACTATGGATCTAAAGGTGACTACTTGGGTTTTATGACATCATATTCATTAGTATTAGTTCACCGATACTTGTAAAAACTTGTGTTAGAAAACATCTAGTGATTTTAGTACCTAGTAAATATTTGTGTGTCTCATTTATATGTAATTTTCCCCCAGCTGCACTGTGAGCACACACACTTGCTTTCACAACAGTATAGGGGCCGCTACTGTGAAAACCTCTACTTAAAGACATGAGCCTATTTCCAAAGATGTGATGCATTTTTCTGAAATCATAGGCTAGTATGAATGGTAAGTGGTGGAAAGATGATGTGAAAATAGTCTGCGTATAGGTCAAACTCATGATTCTGATCTCACATCCTCCATATTCTACAGCTGAGTTAACAAGTTAACAAATATCCAGCAAAATAAAGAATAAGTCAGAATGCAGTTTCAGTTGTCACCTCCAGTGTCAACACTGAAACGTGAAGTCAAGTCAAGAGAATAAGAACACCATGAAACCAATGGGATATAGACTAAATGTGTAAAAACTGAAACGTGTTGTTTGCTTTATCACCAACTGATTTGGGTATAAACTTCCTTTGTCCTTCCGTATAGTGATGTCATTTTTCTATTTTCTTGGGACTGTACAAAAAATAAAAGAACCACATGAAGTGGGCTTCTTTCTTTCTTTCTTTCTTTCTTTCTTTCTTTCTTTCTTTCTTTCCTTTCTTTCTTTCTCTCTTTCTCTCTTTCTGTCTCTCTTTCTCTCTCTCTTTCTCTCTTTCTCTCTCTCTTTCTTTCTCTGTCTCTCTCTTTTTCTCTCTTTCTTTCTCTCTTTCTCTCTTTCTTTCTTTCTTTCCTTCTTTCTTTCTCTCTCTCTTTCTCTCTTTTTCTTTCTTTCTTTTTCTTTCTTTCTTTCCTTCTTTCTTTCTCTTTCTTTCTCTCTCTCTCTCTTTCTCTCTCTCTCTTTCTCTTTCTTTCTCTCTTTCTCTCTTTCTTTCTTTTCTTTCTTTCTCTTTCTTTCTTTCTTTCTTTCTTTCTTTCTTTCTTTCTTTCTTTCTTTCTTTCTCTTTCGATGGTTCCTGTTGTATAAGTGACCTGGAGTAATAATATGTTTTATACAAATCACTTAACAGCGTCATTACAGTGCGGAGAGAGGAGAATTGGGTGGGACTTAACCCTTGGATATATATGGGCTATTTTTGTCCCGTATATTTTGTCCCATATGTTTATGTCCCAGATGTTTTGTCCATAAACATTTTTGTGTTTTTATTCCTTTCCTACTAGAAGACGAATTTTCTAAAACAATGCAGCAGGCAGCTGTACCACTGATCAGTAGTACATCTTGTCGAAGTTACTGGGGACTGGATATTAAAAACACCAATATATGTGGAGGGGCTGCAGGATCATCCTCATGCATGGTAATTCAAGGATGGTGCTGATGAGTGCAGTTTTCTTCTCAGTGTGTCTCATGAATGGGTGTTTGCTGACCACAAAGAGGTATAAGTGCATGGTAGTTGTAAAATGAAAAGTGAGAAGAGGAAGTACATTGCTAAGCTGATGTACTGTCATTGCTAATTTGAAACTCGAAGTGAATGCAATTCTCAAAAGGAATTGCTCGTTCATTTGCTTGGGTGACTGTGTGAAATTGATGATGTTCTACTGTTTTTGACCTATAAAAATAATTTATTATGTCTCAACTTCACAGCTGAATTAGACTGCTCAGAGCATCTACTTCTAGTAGCATTGAAAATATAAAGATATTTTAATGTAACTCAAAGCCATAATTTCGTGATTTATATTAAGTAGATTTTTGAAACTTTCTGCAAGACACAGTCTGTTGTCAGCATTAAATGACTTTGTGTTTAATGTACCTTTTAGCCTCCTTTTGAGAATAGAGGTTTCAATCTGATTCAGAGATCTGTAATATCCACCAATTGCCTATTTGCCTCTGCTGTCGTGAGCAGTAATGAGAGGTGGCAGAATGACTTACGCACTGTCTGATCACCTCTGCGGTGGAGGTGAGCATCCATTATGAATTGTGCAGCCAGAAGAACTTCTCTTTTTGCCGGTTGCAGGGAGATTCGGGAGGCCCTCTGCAGTGTGTGCAGGACGGACAATACAAGCTCATCGGTATCGTGAGCTGGGGCAGCAGTAACTGCCAGCCCACTGCACCAACAGTCTTTGCCAGAATTTCTGCCTACAGGGACTGGATCACATCTGTCACTGGAGGGGAAGTGTGATCACTAAAGAGTAGCATGGTGGAACTCTGTTCATAAATGGGAAAGGAAGTACCTAACAGCATCTCTGAAAAATAAGTCTCTGGTCAGTGTTAAAAGACCCAGTGACCCTTCCTCCAACCCTTGTCACAGAGGAGCTTGGATTTGGTGTGTACATGCGTTTAATGTTAAACATTGAACACAGAAAGATAATGTTGATTCATGCCTCCTGGGAATTTATAATCTGAAATGTCATTAAATTCATATTTAGTATGCCATGTATATGTCATTATTTGAATACAATCATATACACTTGTACTATTTTTCTAGTTTGGTAAAAATTAGAATATACAAGCAAATGTTATTCAGTCCATATAATTCTTAATTTCCCTCACACACAACAGTGCACTGAGTACAGTGAGATAGGAACCATCCCTCTAAGTTTCAGAATTTCAATGAACAATGGACATTTAAGGAATTATTTATCAGGATTATCACTTGATTTTTAAATTTTTTAGATCAAATGTTAGGATATTTCAATTGTTTACAAAGCAATTCATCTGAACCTCAGTTAACCAATATGCTCATCTTTCTAAGTTGTAGCTAAGAATAAGGGAGAAGGAACTAAGGGAGGTCCCTGAGCCAGAAGACTGAATGAAATCCACCACAGAAATATGTAATATAGAATGAGAGCCTGTAGCAACTTTTTTTTTCTTATTTTATATATTTCCACCCAAAATTTATCATTTGGTTTCCAAGATTATAGCATTCAGAAACAGAGTATAGTTCAACTTTAGGTAAGCACATATATAACCCCATGAAAGAGCAACTCATAAGGAGATAGGCAATATATTTTCTCATTCTTTCTCTGATCTTTCTTTCCCTTGCTGTCATTTCTTTGTCCTCAGCCCACACACTCTCTTTCAATCCCTGCTCTCTTTTGCAAATGCTACAAAGGGAAAGTATTATAAATATCCTAGTATTTGGTAAAAACTTCTTCCGTGGACATTGTTCTAAACTGCCTGCATTGATTTCAATTATGCTTTTTGACAGGGTCTCTGAGTAAAATGGATGATGAGATTTGCAATGGGGATTCTCTAGTTTTTCCGTTAATCTATTTTGTACGATTTTTACTTTGTCTCTTGTTGAATTTCTTTTTTTTTTTTTTTATCAGATTACATTAAAAGGGATTAAAGATGGGCTGTATTAAAGTGTCAGTCCTGGGGCACCTGGGTGGTTCAGTCGGTTAAGCATCTGACTTTGGCTCAGGTCATGATCTTGCAGCTTGTGACTTCGAGCTCTGTGTCAGGCTCTGTGTTGACAGCTCAGAGCCTGCACCCTGCTTTGCATTCTGTGACTCCCCCTCTCCCTCTGCTCCTTCCCTGCTTGCTCTCTCTCAAGAAATAAATAAATGTTAAAAAAAAAATTTAAAGTGTCCTGTCTAAAGCCTTTTTTGCTTCACAGTGAGATTTGCTAGTGGTTAATTTTGGTGCTGGCACAATCTCCATTGTGACCTCCAGGGACAGTGACCTGGTGGTGGTGATACTTCAGGGCTCTGTCAGCAAAGGATATGGGATTAGCATTCTATGTACCACCTCGGGAAGCTGCCTGATTTTCCTACAAGGGTCAGAAGATATTTGGTGCTCTCTTTTCAGCTTCAGTTGGCAATAATTTTTAAATTCTTCCATATTTAATCTTTTCTGTATTGAAGAGGCCTCTTAGACTGTTGTACTTGCCCTGCCTCTGGCTGAAAGCCAATTCAATTGAGGAAGGGCATACACTTTCTTACTTTGACCTTCTTTGCAAGAACTCTCCTGTTTACATTGCAAGGTCAAGCTATATGTGTGCCAGATTGCAATCAACACTATGTAAATTGATACAGTAGGTATATAGCCAAATTTAAAGAAATTAGAAACCTAATCACCTAATTTTCCATGTATGTATTTAAAAATATCATTTTTGAGCCCCTACTATGTGGCAAATAGAGGCAACCAGAAAGAAGTTTCCCTCATCTTTAGACTCTCATTACAATGGAAAAGAATGATACACAAAGATAATTACCATTCAACATGGCAGCCTGAAAGAGAACAACTGATACTTTCTGCAGGAATGGGTGATGGTTTTGCAGAAGTAATATTTGAGCTCAAGTATTAGTTGGTTTTTTTGTTTTAAAGTGATACATGCCAATCACTTATGTTAAAGAAATCTGTATCAAACTATTTTCCTATCGACAACTCTACATACTCTGAATTTCTCCTGTCATTTATGTTTTTGGAAAATGTGTTCATTCTTTTTATTTTGAGAGGGAGAGAGTGTGCAAAAGAATGGGGGAAGGGCAGAGAGCGAGAGAGAGAAATATCAGTGCCGAGCTGACGTGGGCTTAATCTCACAAACCGTGAGATCACGACCTGGGCCGAGATCAAGAGCTGGACGCTCAACTGACTGAGCCACCCAGCTACCCCAAATGTGTTCATTCATAAGCCAGAAATTGCATGACTTCATTTCTTCTCACCACCCCCACCTTGTTTCTTTCATATGATTTTCAGCAGTCTAGTTCCAGTGTTTCATGCATGTTGTCAGTTCAAGAGTCAACAATATTAAGTCTAACAAGTATCTAATTCTCACCAAAGATCAATGATGTTTGGCACTGGTCTTGATTTCATCTTGGTCTTTGCTGTATTGTCACAAGATTATCACTCTTATTCTTCTTTTCCCTACAGATATTTACAAACTAAGAATAAATCATCAAATTGTCAAATAATGGCAACACAAACAATTGCTGGGAGCAAAACATCTAAAATCTCTTAAAAAGAGGCAGAATAGGGGCCCCTGGGTGGCTAAGTGAGTGGAGCATCCAACTCTTGATTTTGGCTCAGGTTATGATCTCTCATGGTTTGTGAGTTCGAGCCCTACATGGGGCTCTGCGCTGATGGCATGGAGCCTTCTTGGGATTCATTCTCTCTCTCTCTCTCTCTCTCTCTCTCTCTCTCTCGCAAAATAAACTTAAAAAAAAAGAGGGGTACCTGGTGGCTCAGTAGGTTAAGCAACTGACTTCAGCTCAGGTCATGATTTCATGGTTCATGGATTTGAAGCCCACACTGGGCTCTGCACTCACAGCACAGAGCCTGCTTCAGATCCTCTGTTTCCCTCTCTTTCTCTGCAGTTCCCCTACTTGTGCACTCAATCTCTCTCTCTCTCTCTCTCAAAAATAAACATAAAAAAAAAAACTAAGAAAAAGGCAGAATATAGTGGGAGAATTTTAACAGAGGTTAAAAGCTATCGTCATTAAGACAGCGATTATAATATTGCTGCAGAGATTGACCGATGGAACAGAATACAAAAGCAAGGAACAATGCCTTTCTGCATTCTCCAAAAT
The DNA here is from genome assembly GCF_018350215.1 of Panthera leo. Taxonomy (NCBI): domain Eukaryota; kingdom Metazoa; phylum Chordata; class Mammalia; order Carnivora; family Felidae; genus Panthera; species Panthera leo. The sequence goes on along the minus strand of NC_056685.1, from coordinate 62,145,566 downwards.
TGGCAAACAGTTGCATAGTATGACAATATAAATATAATGAGAATGTGGAGCAAGCGGAATCTCCTCACTGCTGGTGGGGCTGGGGAGTAATCAGGAACTCCAGCTTTGGAAGACTGAGACATGATCAGGAAAATTGAAGATGCCAGTGTCCTCTGAGTCTGCAATTCTACCCCTAGGTGTATGCCCTAGGGAATTGTCTTCAACCATGGCTGCAATAAGATGTAAAATCTGGAGCTTTTTAAAGCTCCTGGCATGATTGTAATGTGCAGTCGGGTTTGAGACAGCGTCATAGAGGAAATGAGGCAACCATGACCACTGAACATGTACAAGAATGTTTACAGAAATATAAGTATCAGCAAAATGCTGGAATTCTGAATACCCCATATAGAAGCATGGATAATCAAAATGTGGTATACTCATGTAGGAGTAAAAAATAGAAAACAGTCCACAGGCTCTTTAGGTGAATCTTAGAAACAATGCTGAACTTAAAACGCAAATTTCAAAAGATTAGGTGCCATCGTAAAGCTTAGAAACCAGCAAATTTAAATATTATTTTGCTTAGGCTTACATCATATATGGTTAAAAAAAACAGGGAATGTAGCCCAGTATTTGGAGTAGTGGGAAGGCAGTAAGATATGCTGGAGGAACCACACACAAGTCATTTCAATGCTATTAATAATTTTCTAGTTGAGTGGTGGCTTCATGGATATTATCTTACTTCATAACTTATATATGCTTCTGTATATATCAAATACACCATGTAAATCTACTTAAAGGCCTTTTTAAATTTTATTGGATTATTGTATATTCTTCCAGTGTTTTTGTGCAAATAAATGCAAACATGAATGCATATTTTTATTTTCTCCCATTAAACACAAGAATAACGTGTAAATTGTTCTAAACTTGCTTTTTCCATTTGATCATACAGGCTGGAGATCTTTCCATATCACTTTGCTTTTTAAAATATTTTTATTGAAGTATAATTACCATACAATGTTATATCAGCTTCAGGTGTACAGTATAATGATGCAACAATTCTATACATTGATCAGTGTACTCTGAATCTGTTTTATCTCATTCATCCCCCTCCCCAACTTAAGGCCATTTTAATTACACTAGTTCCTCAGGGTAGAACTTATCCTTCTGTCCGGTTAATTAGAACGTTCCACATACATCTAGAGCATTAAACCCTATCATTTTTCTGTGATTTCCTTTGTCTAGAACATGAATTGCTCTTGTGACTTGTATTTGCTGATGTCACTTTTAACAGTCAGCCTATTAATTTTTCTTAGTTAATGCTGGCAGTTACATTTTGTACTATCCATTCTCTTCTAGGGAAAAAGGGTTTAAAATGTGTCTGAATATCTTCTGAATGCCAGACATTACCTGATATTTCCATTGGGTTCCTTTAATTATTCAAGCTAATCTTTATGAAAATGTTTTGAATGTGATATTAATAACCCCTGGGCTATTAATATAGCCCAGGGCATAGGGATTAAGTGTTGGTTCTGAAGCCAGACTTCTTGGGTTCAAATTCCAGCTCTATCATTAATCAGTGTTATGACTGGGCAAATTAGCCTTGTTGTATTTCTAATTCCTCATCTATAAAATGGAAGTAATAAAAGAAACCTATTCATAGAGATATCCTATAGTTAAAGGAGTTCATAAATTTAAAACACTTAAAAGAGTAGCTGACTCCTGGTAAACTTTCAATTCATGTGATTATTATCTTGTGCATTTTCCTAAAATAAAGCTTTTAAAGAGGATCCCCCACACCCTGAATCCTTTAAAAATATTTTTGTACAAAAGGGAACAATTAAAAGTTTAAAAAGTGAGCCTCAAACTCATTATGCTAAGTGAAAGAATCCCGTTGCAAAAGACTGTAATTCCACTTACATGAAGTGTCTTAAAAATACATTTATTGAGACAGCAGAACAATGGCTATCTATGGCTATGGGTGAGAGCAGGAGATAACAAAATGGGGGTGATGAAAATGTCCTAAAATTGGATTATGGCAATGATTGCACAACTCCATAAATTTTCTAAAATCATTGAATTGTACACAGCCTTTTTCAAGTAGTTTCAGAGTTCTTAATTGCTTTAATAACTTTTATCAGGATGGGTCAAATCTGATTAAACTCTGATAGTTGAATGTGGCCAAAATCCAGCAATAAACTGTTACATGTGGCAGGAAGAGACTGTCATATATTACTTGGGGAAAGGTTGATTTTATTAAGACTTGCTCTTTGAGATATAAGTACCTATATATCTTTTCAGTTACTCATTTCTTTATGTCTCCACGTCTTTTTCAATAATTCTCTTTCTTATCCCTAAAGGATTTAATTGGGGAATGACATCAGGCTACCTTAATAGCTTTCTGTGTGCCAACTACTTTACATATATTAATTTAATTCTAAGCCCAATCGTATCAGAAAGGCATCGTCTCTCCCATTTTACCAATGAGGAGATTGAAGCAAGAGACGTTAAGTGATTTGTTTTATATTAAAATTTTTTTAATGTTTATTTATTATTGAGAGAGCATGAGCATGTTTAAACAGCTAGTTTCACAGCAGAATTAGCACATAGGTTTTGATGATTGCAGACCTTAATCACCATATGACAACGATGAGTGTTTTCAGAGGACAACACTAGTGTACGTGTGGAGTTTGAACTAGGGAAATGACACTGGAAGCAGGGAGATACTGGAATGGGGCCAGCTTCATGCACACACTTGGACATGTGAATGAAAATAAAATGTAGAGGTAAAAATAAGGCTTATATGTAATAGGGAGGTTCTGTTTTCAGAGGTCAAAAATAGTGAAAATTTCTTTGAATCCATTAGGAATTACTTGCCAGATGCTAATTAAAAAGACTTTACTGCAGTAGCTTGAAGGAATTAGGATTGTATTCTCTTCCCTAAATGAAGTCAGGAAACTAGGAGGCAGCTCTACAGCTATGATAGCCTGAGGCTTTTTCTGTCTTCCTCCTCCATCATCTTCAGTGTATGAATTCAATCCATAAGCCATAAAATTGTTGCTGGGGTCAGGCCATCACACCCACATTCCAAGCAGAGAAGAGGGAAGGTAAGGAGAAAAGAGAACAAATGGCTTTCATAAAAGTCCTACTCAGGGGCGCCTGGGTGGCTCAGTCTGTTGGGTGTCCGACTTCGGCTCAGGTCATGATCTCATAGTCCGTGAGTTCGAGCCCCGCGTCGGGGTCTGTGCTGACAGCTCAGAGCCTGGAGCCTGTTTCGGATTCTGTGTCTCCATCTCTCTCTGATCCTCCCCTGTTCATGCTCTGTCTCTGTCTCAAAAATAGATAAATGTTAAAAAAAAAAAAAAAAGTCCTACTCAATGAGTTTTACTTACATATCTGCCTACCCTGCTTGACAAGCTTGTGAATGTAGTTCTTCGTTTGAGTTTATTGTCCAGGGTTCTGGAACTAAATGAGAAAAGAGTATTTAGGCAACCAGAAGTCTCCCCCACTTCCTAATTATCACACATTGCTTTTAATTTTACTTAATTTTAATTTATACCTTTTAAAGAAATAAATGCAAAGAAATAGTGCTAATTAAAAAAAACCAATACTGTGGTTGTATAAAGCAAAAAGTATAATTTTTTTAATGTTTGTTTATTTTTGAGAAAGAGAGCATGAGGGGGGGAGAGGCGAGAGAGAGGGAGACACAGAATCCAAAGCAGGCTCCAGGCTCTGAGCTATCAGCACAGAGCCGGACACGGGGCTCAAACCACAAATCATGAGATCATGACCTGAGTCGAAGTTGGACACTCAACTGACTGAGCCACCCAGGGGTCCCAAAATATAATTCTTTATTTCCCTGCTGTCCTTGTCCCATTTCCTCTTAATGTTTATAAAGTCCAGAAGATATTATATAACAATAGGAGTATAAGAATGAAATAACAGAGAAAATAGAAAAGAGAAATTAAGAAAATAAGAAAACTTCCTAGAACCAAAGGACATGAGTTGTCAGGCTGAAATGAGCCACTGGATACACTGCACAGCAATGAAGATGTGGATCCATATCAGACACATCACTGAAATTTAAGAGTACTAAGGACAAGAAAATGATGTAAGATTTCGGAGAAAAAGAGGTCTCACACAATAGGTCAGGGATCTGAGTGGCTTTAAACTTCTCATTGGGAACATTTAAAGCAAATTTTACTATGGGGACCTCTCCACTGGACTTCTTAAGTATGCCTGTGACAGAACTGCATTTTCCTGAAGGATGATCCAAGAGAGAGTAAGGAGGAAGGCACACTGTCCATTATGGCCTTTGCTAGTGCATTTAAAGCTTTATCATAATTAAATCTTTTCAATTTTTCCCTGACAAATCTCATAGCTTAACTGAATCAAAACTATTTGTTTGGTGTATAGACAAAAAGAAAAATATGGGAATGGTACTAATCTCTCAGCCTCATATTTTTCCACCTTTTGCCTCCAAAGGGAAGACTCCAATGGATTCCTATGCGTTCAACATGGAGTTGGCTTATGACAGACTGATGTTAGTGGTTTCTCCTAACTCAGGCTCAGCGATCTGCAACACTGCTATTATGGGAATACCAAGGGGGATCGGTGTGTTCTAGAACATCACCCTTATAGGATGGAAGTGATATCCATTGGGCAGCAGCCCCAATCTGTGTCAAAGACTCCCATCTTTAAGGGGGTCCCCCCTAATGTAAATACCCTCCATTAGAGGAAAATCAACTTCTGACCAAGCTTACTCCCTCAAATCCTACTTCAGGAGGAAGTGTGTGTAGGGTAAGGGAGAATGCTTATGTCTCACTGGCTTCTTTCCTTCTAAGACCCAGACAGAAAGGAGAGGCCCTTACTACTGATGGCTCAACTATCCTTTTCTTAGGAAAACAAGTTTAACAAATAAAAGAATTTGCCAAGTTAGGTTCTTTTGAACAGTGATAGTAAGGTATATATTTTTTAGTCAAAGCATCTCTATCCTGACCATATATTATTTATATATTTAGATGTTCATGTATTTTTGACCTGATATGAAAATTACCTTGTAGGGACACATCCCATATATAGGATGGAAATTATTTCATCTTTTTAGCTCAACATCAATGTTAGATAATTATACCATAAAATGGAAAAATATCTTCTGCTCTGCTCAATTTAAAGTTGATTTTTTTTCTCTCATAGCATACTGTTATTCCCCCTTTTTATGTACTTATGCCAGTTTGCCCATGTACATAAAAATTATGCAAACAAAGACACACAGATACAAATATACTTGCTCCTAGATATTCTCTTCCAAAGTTCATCTGGATTATGAATTTATAAATATTAACATCAACAGGTGAAAATTAGGTAGTGATTGTTATAGGGGTTATCAGACATTTGGTCTGGAAAGAAATTTGACTTTGAAAGCTTTTGGATGAGACACATATGCAGATAGCCTGACTCCTGAAGGCATCTGAGTTTGATGGGTGATAAAGCTTGCAGACATTTCTATTTATGTCATATTATTGAAATCAAAATTTGGGGGCACCTGGATGACTCAGTCATTTAAGTGTCCAGGTCTTGATTTCGGCTCAGGCCATGATCTTGTGGTTCATGGGTTCAAGCCCCTAGTTGGACTCTGCATTATCTGTGTGGAGTCTGTTTGGAATTCTCTCTCTCTCTCTCTCTCTCTCTCTCTCTCAGAATAAATAAAAATAAAAATAAAAATAAAAGATTTTGGGGCACCTGGGTGGCTCAGTCGATTAAGTGACTGACTTTGGCTCAGGTCATGATCTTGCGGTTTGTGAGTTCAAGCCGTGTGTCAGGCTCTGTGGGTACAGCTCAGAGCCTGGAGCCTGCTTCAGATTCTGTCTCCCTCTCTCTCTGCCCCTCTCCTGTTCACACCCCATCTCTCCCTTTCCCTCTCTCTCTCAAAAATAAATAAGCATCAAATAAATAAATAAATAAATAAAAGATTTAAAATAAATTTTGCCTACCTACAGTATGTGAGTTAAATATGCTGTCTCTTTTTAACTTAAAGTATTTATTACATTATGACCTAGGGACTTATATAAAGAATTTCATCTGCTATTAGGAGGAAATTAGTAATGTTTTTAAAAGCTTTAGGAAATAGGGGCACCTGGGTGGCTCAGTCGATTAAGTGACTGACTTCGGCTCAGGTCATGATCTTGCAGTTTGTGAGTTCATGCCCTGTGTCAGGCTCTGTGGGTACAGCTCAGAGGCTGGAGCCTACTTCAGATTCTGTCTCCTCTCTGCTCCTCCCCTGCTCACATTCTGTCTCTCTCTCAAAAATAAATAAATATTTAAAAAATAAAAGCGTTAAGAAATATAAAAGAGCTACAATTTATTTTAAAATATTGAGAGTTCACAAAAAACAGCTAATCAAATAGATGAGACAATACATCTATGATGCAAAGATGAAAAATATTAGTCAAAGAATGTTTGGAAATGAAAAGCAAAACACCAACTCAAATGTTGTAATCAATGTAGAGAATATTATATAAAATCTGTATTTCAGCTGGATGTTTTTGTGTTAAAATTTATTGAAGACCATAATAAAAAATGTTGCATACACATAATACATTATTAATAACTATTAAAATAAATAGTTTACTACTAACTATTAAGATAAATGACACCAGCCACGGTCATATATTTGTTTTTGGGCTTATTATTTGGTAACTGTATACCCCAATGTAGTATGAATTCCACAAGAATTGTCTGCTTTGTCACTAGGTCATGTTCTGTACTTAACACACCACTTGTCATAAAGAAGGTACTCAGCGAATCTTTGATACATGAATGGCCAGGTCACAGGTTTAATTGAGTGATCTATGGTCCCTATGATCTATTATTAGTCATACTGAAATGTTGCACAATGCTTTATAGATATTGGTGTTAAGTCTACTGAAACAGAGATATTAAATGGCAGATAGTGCCACTATAAACATACTGAAAATATTTATCCATTAGCTGACATACCAAGTTTAAACTTGGCACATGAAAAATGATTTTTAAGTCCTAACTTGGTAGGTGATAAAATTATTTAAGAGTGTAAAGCACAATGTTTGAAAATGTAAGTACACAATTTGAGTATAACATTGATAATCATGTATAATAGAAGCAAATAAAAATGAAGGCACCTGGTGTATAGCACGAAACTAAGAATATTTTATAAAAGGAACTGTCTGATCATAAGGACTGGTAGTAAGAAGGGGGAGGAGATACAGGATTCTAAACTGATTGAATCTAACGTTAGTGGTACCCTTGACTTTCCTACGCATAGAAGGGATGAAAAAGCTTTGGGGATAATAAGATCCACTTGGAATATATCGAATTTGAGGTGTTTGTGGGGCATTTGTATATCTATCTATCTATCTATCTATCTTAATTTTACTAACTTGCTAAAACTTTTACTCAAACTATAAAGAAAAAAAAAGCAACATGAAAACACCTTTTGAGCATCTGTACAAATATAGGTTATTTAGGGGCGCCTGGATGGTTCAGTCAGTTACGCATCCGACTTCGGTTCAGGTCGTGATTTCGTGGTTTGTGGGTTTGAGCCCTGCTTTGGGCTCTGTGCTGACATCTCAGAGCCTGGAGCCTGCTTTGGATTCTGTGTCTCTCTCTCTCTGCCCCTCCCCACTTGTTGCATGCACTCTCTCTGCCTCTCCCTGTCTCTCTCAAAAATAAACATTAAAATAAATTTAAAAAAAAAGTACAGGTTGTTTAGCACCAGTTTAAATCCCCAATTTAAAACCTATTTCCCAATTCTCTTCTGCAGGTAATATATAATGTAATGTTTTTGTGTTAAGCAAATTGTTTCACAGATATAACACCCACCACCAATAACATAGGATTAAATATTCACCTCACTTTGAAGTTAAGCTGAGTTTCAATCTTCAGGGGAAATTAATTTTGTCTTCATTTGGTAGTCTGGAAAATGGTGAGTTGTTTTTTAAATAAGGAGGATCAAACTAGTCAGTTTTGCTATACTGGGAATTCCAACCCTTAGGGGTCAGCTGTTATCGTGAAAGCAGACTCCTCTGGAGACCAGGGACCAGATGTAACTAAGTGAACAACAGCTAGCTAGCTTCCATGCAAGCAAGAGCCCATATAATCTTAGACCCACAAAGAAGGATGGTCTGCTGGTACCTTTGTGGCTAAGGTTAAAGAAACAGTTTAGATATTTATTAACTCACTTAGATCTCATAACAACCACATGAAATTATTATTATCGCGTCATTTTTCAGATAAGGAAACGAGATGAAATGATGTGCCCATAAATGGTTGAACCGGAATTTTAACCCAGGAAATCCTAGTTAAAATTTAGCACCAGTTCCTAAAGCTCTAAGCTCTTACCCACTACAGTAAGCTTCTTCTTAAATATGTGAAGGACTAACCCTGACATGAAAAGTCTGGAAATGAAATTGCATCAGTGGAAACACTTTATCTGCTTTTATATTCTGGGATAGTTTCAATTTAGTGAAATTTCGTTTGAAAAAGCGAGTCTAAATGTTCCTGACGTGAGGAAATAAGGAGGCCAATACAGAAGTCACAAAATATGATGCGGATTGTACTGATACGCATTAGGGTTGCAAATGATAAAACCTGTGCCCAAGTCTGTCATTAGTGATGAAGCACTCTATGAGGCGTTGAGATTCATTCTGTGGCCCCTAAGTGTCATTACAAAGGTAACCCATTCCTTCCCGGAGAAGTTGATTCCTTATTGGCCACGTGGTTACACCTAAAATACATTTCAACCTCTGTTCTGTTTAGCCACACCCCTTTCATATCGACCACACCTGTTGATTCACAAAGCGCTCCGTAAGCAAAGGGAATATCGCGAGAACTCTACATTGTCTCCCATCTGACGTTTTCAGCGGTGGTTGTCGCTTTTGTTCTCGCGATATTTTCGGGTGAACGGGAGCCCGGCGGCCCGGGCTTCTGCGAAACATGGCGGTCGGCTGGTACCATAACACAAGGTAAAATACTGAAAGCTCGCCGGGTGATGTTCTCCCGATTGTTCCAAGGCTGTTCCGGTAGTGAATGCGGTTAAGGGGGCTAAGAGTCTGTCATGGGGTTGGTTCCCTGTCTTCATCACTGTCTTTTGGTGAGAGGGCCGGACTGGGGAGCCGCTCCACCTCCCCCGGGGGCGTTACTGGCAGGACCCTGGGCAGCACAGCGCGGGGGAGCTCCCTTCTTCTCAGTCCGGTGTCTGTGCGCTGTCTTGCAACCGGAAGGAGTTTAAGTGCTTCTCCGATAGCTGCTAACCCTGACCCATTGCTTCTCGCTCTGCCCTGTGCCCCGGTGGCTCCTCTCGTCCTCAGGGAGAAAGGTCCCGCGTTGTGAAGACCAGCCGGATCGTGTCCCTATCTTTCCAGGTGTCTGGCTCCCCACCCCCATTCAGACCAATACCAAATTCTTGGCAGCAAGTTGCTCTCTTTCAGAAAGACCGAGGTCTTGGCCTCGTCTCCAGAGTTTCGCACGCCGCCTGGGGGAATGAGAAAGGGGCAGGTCTGGCAAGATGCTTTAGGAGAGACTGGTCTGAGTGTAACTACTTTTCTTAAACCCTCGAGGTTTAAGAAACCCTCGGAAGGTAACTTGTCAATTCGTGGTAGAGAATAGCCTTGGATATAGCTTATATATAGAGTTGATAGGTCATTGTTTGAGAAAACATGTTTAGGTAACTTTTGTATTTGGGATTTAGTGCCCTCGAACTTCATGCAAAGTTACATAATGTCTGTTAAAATGTTGCAAGACTGGCTTTCAGAGGCAATTAAAGATACCTTTAAAAACAGGAGTTATTAATATGTTTGAAGTTGTATTTAAGTAATTGCCTAGTCTGATACATAAACTCTAAAATTCAGGAGGTTTGCTTGTTTTGTTTATTGATATCTTTAAGTTGGTGCAGTTATTCCAGTTCGAAAAACATGAAAAAAAATAAATTTCATTGTTTTGGGAGGAGGAGGAGAGGAGTTTTGTTTTGCTTTTTTTGATAGTAAACTGTAGTACACAACTGAGTTGAAATGGCTTGAGGGTACAGATCATAAAAATATATCAAGATTGAAAGATCTCTCAAAGGAAATCAGGCGTCTCCTGGAACATCAAAAAAGAATTAGAAGAAAAAATTTTATTTTATTTAGGGGTTAATGGTTTAATTGGAAGAAATGGTGAAACTTATTTTTAATAGACATTACCTTAGGCATTCTAGCAGCTAACAAATCCTATTTAACAGTTTTTCTGTATTTATTCTGTTTCTGCCTTTTAATGTCACAATAAGCAAGTTAACCTCTTTGTGTCTTAGTTTCCTTATCTGCAAAATGGGAATAAGAATAATAATACCTAACTCTGTAAGGTAGTTGGTGAGGATTAAATGAGTTAAAATATGCAAAGCACTTAGAACAATGCCTGTCATAGTTAGCATGCATTAAATGTTAGCTCTTGTTATTTTAACATTTCTGTTCCTAACTTCTGTAGTTACTTAAGATGTTACTGGGGCGCCTGGGTGGCTCAGTCGGTTAAGCATCCGACTTTGGCTCAGGTCATGATCTCACGGTCGGTGAGTTCGAGACCCGCGTCAGGCTCTGTGCTGGCAGCTCAGAGCCTGGAGCCTGCTTCGGATTCTGTGTCTCCCTCTCTCTCTGGCCCTCCTCTGTTCATGCTCTGTCTCTCTCTGTCTCAAAAATAAATAAACATTAAAAAAAATTTTAAAAAAAGATGTTACCTTGGTACTTAGTCAAATTAAAGACTGAAGAAGACACTTTTTTTTTTTTTTTTGATGTTTATTTTTGAGAGTGCAAGTGGGGGGGGGCAGGGCAAAGAGAGGGGGACTGAGAATCCAAGCTCTGCGCTGACAGGCTGACAGCAGCAAGCCTGAAGAACGGGGCTTCTTCAAACTGCATCAGGACCTGAGCCCATGTCATTGCTCAACTGACTGAGCCACCCAGGTGCCCCCCATGAAGACACTTTTTAAAGTGATTTCTTTCTGATCCCTAAAGTGATTAAACACTCTTCTTTTATGTGGTTAATATGTCTTTAAACTCCATCTTCCAGTTGCTTGCTTTCTTAAGCTGTTATCCTCTATTAATTACTGAGGTACAAATTGCTCCTTTCTACTACATATGGTCTTATTACCGTCTACGTCAGTACTGCTCTTGGTGCTAGTTAACCCATTCTCCTTGCATTTGGAGATACTCGTTCTGTTATAAATGTATTTCTCCTGTCCTTGACCTTTTTCCACTTCAGTTTTGTATACTTTTTAAAAAAAAGTTTATTTTTGACAGAGAGCGTGAGTGGGGGAGGGGCAGAGAGAGAGAGAGGGAGAGAGAGAATCCCAAGCAGGCTTTTTACTGTCAGGGCAGAGCCCGATGTGGGGCTTGAACTCGCATGTGAGATCATGACCTGAGCCGAAACCAAGAGTCAGATGCTTAACTGACTAAGCCACGCAGGTGTCCCTCAATTTTGTACACTTTGATTCAGTAGTTAGTATACTCAGTGTATTATTTGAGGAGGATTATATTTGTCCTTGCTTCACATTGCTACTAGGCACTTCCAAATTGTGTTGTGCCATCACTCTACAGTCTCTTCTCTTAGCTTTTCTATCACTTTATATCATCTTCATTCTGTTCATGACATTAACTAACCTCAGATACTATCCCACTTTCCTCAAAGACTTAAACATAAATTTCAAGTATCCTACAAATGTTTGTATTTCTTTTGAGAATTAGAAACATTTATCAAATGACTCATTTTTATCTTGGTTAGAAACTGTGAGGTAGCCTTTATGCCTCCCTCCCTCCTTTTAAAGTAAAATATAATAGAGGATTCTGTGATGCTGAGGATTTTTTCAAAATTGTCACAGCTAATAAGGGCCTAGGTAGTAACCCAAGTTTTTCTGACCACAAAATTCATATTTATACCACCTTACTCAGCTTCCAAGTATACTTTTTTAAAAATAACTTTGCAGGTTATTACATTTATTTGAATTATGTTGGGGTAAACAATTTTAAGAATAACAAGAACTCTTGTAAAAGGTCTAAGTTGTGAAGTGAAAAGAATTAAGTACTTTTGGGTGATAGTATTTGTCAATTGAAACTAAGTTATCTTTCATAAAAAATTTTTAGTGTAAAGTATTCTAATGCAATATAATCAAATAATTTAAAGTTATAGGTAAGTAGTTTTGCTTTTTGTTTCTGAAGTTTGTTGATGGCCTGGATAATACCTGTTTTGTGTCCTTTCTCATTCTTATTAATGGCTTGTATTAGTTTCACGGGGCTGCTCTCACAAATTCCCATAAACTGAATGGCTTAAAAACGTCGACATTTATTATCTCACAGTTCTGGAGGCCAGCAGATGGAAATCAAGGTCTTGGCAAGGCCATGTTCCCTCTGGCTGTTCTAGGAAAGAACCTTCCTTGCATCCTGTCGCACCTGGGTACTCCTTGGCTCTTCTTGGCTTGTAGATGCATGACTCTTATCTCTGCCACTGTCTTCACATGGCATTCTCTCCTGGTTGTGTCTCTTCAAATGGACTTCTGATAAGAACAAGAGTCATTGGATTTTGGGCCACCCTAATCCAGTTGATCTCATCTTAACTAATTACATCTTCAAAGATTCAACTACCATATTTCCACATAAGGTCCATTCACAAATACCAAGATTAGGACTTCCATGTATCCTTTTAGGGGACCCAGTTCAACCCACAGCATGGTCATATATATTAACCAATTAAATATTTCTCATGTTGCCAAATATATATTAAAAATAGAAGTTAGCTCATAAAATGTGGGTAGCAGGAGTAAAATTGTTTCTCCATTTTTGTTTGGAGAAGTAAACTTAATTGAGCAGACTTTAAAAGGTGTCATGAACTCTGTTTTAATTTTAGCAAAACATTTTATAGTCTCATATTCAAATGGATGCAATGATGAACTGTGGGCTTTGTTGACATTATTTAGATTGAGGGTTGATAATGTGTGTCTGTGTTCCGGCATGAAAGGTGGTTTCTTATTTCTTATGCAGTTTTTCAAAGCATTGTCTTAGTCTCAACTATTATCAATGACTTCCTGGACTTTTTTTTGTTTGTTTGCTTCTTAATATACATGACAGCTTAGGGAAGATATTGAAGAAAACAGTCTGGAGATTGGGAAAGTATGAGGAGCAGCACCAACCAGTGGGCAAAAAATTCTAATGCAATGGCTTCTAAATTTTTAGATTATGTGGACCAGCACAAAATATAGAGGGAATACAGGGAAAGGGGCTGGATTTGAGGACTGATGTAGAATTGCAGTTTTTAATTTCAGTAAAGCAGGACATCCAAAAACAAAAGAAACAAAAACCTCTATTACCCACTTTTATCATTTCATAAAAGAATTGACACACATTAAAAAGGAAGGAAATACTCTCCAATAAAATATTTTTAAATTGAATAAATTTAGCTTAAAAGTTTCATTTTTTTTTTTTTTTATTTAGGTTCAGAAAATTTTCTAATAGCATGGCAGTGACTTCTGGAAACCAGTGATTTGGCGTATTTCTAAATGCATTTTTAAAAGTGGCTGACCAAGCTAGACAGTGAAGGAAATAGAGTGGGGATGGGAGCAGTGGGACTGGATAACGGGGAGAAGTCCAGTGTACTGAAAACACAGGGAAAATGAAGAACAAATTCTGTCCTAGTTAGTAAATTAAAGAGCTGGAAGGATAATTGGTTCTGCTCAGAGAGGAAAACTAGTGTTTTGGATTTTGGAGATGGAACTGTTTTGAAAGTTATAAGAGAAGCCAAAAATGGTCTCGCTTGTGTGTGGCTTTGCATAGATGGAGGTCACTGGCTTAGAAAATCTGTTACGTTTACATGGTAAAAGCATTATCATTGTGAATAAATGCCACAGGATGAGTGTCATAGGGTTATGACTTGCAAAGGACTGTGAAGGAATGGGGAAGAAGAGAAGCATATTGAATGATCCAGGTGCTAAAGTTACTAAGGAAATTTTAAATAGATCCAGACGTTACTAGAAGATGATCACAAGTACTGAAGTATCAGTGTGCACTGTGGTTTGGAGCATGGACTCTGGAGCCAAGTTGTTTGGGTTCGAATACAGGTTCTACCACTTGCTGTGTGTCCCTGCAGATACTACCTGACTGTTCTGTGCCTCAGTTTCCTTATCTATAAATGAGAATAAAAATATTATCATCTTTATAGAGTCGTTTAGAGGATTAAATGAATAAATAAATAATTCAAATAATACCTAACGTAAAATATGAAAGCTATAATTCTGGGTAGTATATGTGTTCGTTATTATTTTTTTAAAGATTTATTTATTTTGAGAGAGAGAGTGCATGTGCATGAGTGGGGGGTGGGCAGACAGGGAGGGAGGGAGAGAATCCCAAACAAGCTCTGCACTGACAGTGCAGAGCCTGATATGGGGCTTGAACTCTCAAACCATGAGATCATGACTTGAGCTGAAATCAAGAGCCAGATGTTCAACATACTGAGTCACCCAGGCACCCCTGTGTTTATTATTATTAGAAGTAGACTTGAAAAGGGAAGAAATGGTTGAGAAATCATAATAAAACACCGACTGCCTTACCTGGTGAGTCTCAGAAATGAAGTAAGGATTTGAAGGGCATTACCACCAGGAGAATGTCAAGTGTCATGAAGAAAGCAGATAAAAGGATTGCTTTCAGAAAAACAGAAGTTATTGGACAACTTGTTCATATCAGAACAGTGGCTCTGTAGAGTAGAGTGGCAAGTATTGGAGATGGAATGAGTTTCTTTGATGATGCAGGTTAGTGCTGGACTAACAGGAATGGGACAGGAGGAGTAGCAGAGAGGCAAGGTGCTCCATTCTAGAAGAGTAATCATGGAAAACAGGAATGGAAAATGCTAGCTGGAGGCGGGGAGGTAGCCAGGTAGGAGGAGTGCTGAATAAGCTGTGTGAATTGTTAGAAGTTTATAAAACTTACTAGCTGCTTGTCATATCTTTATATTTATATATAATATAAAAGAACATATTTATAAAACTTATAAAAATATAGCAAGTTTAGGAGTAAAATTCAGTTTTGTCATTTGCTCAGCCATGCTATACCTATTATGTGCCAACCACTGTTCTAGGTACTAGGACTACTATAATGAAAAAAACAAAAATTCCTCTCCTTGTGGATCTTATATTTTTATATATTTACTTATCTTAACTGTTTTGATTGGTAAGCTGTGCTATCATGGGTATTTCTGGGAAAATTTCCTTCCTTCATATTTTGGGGAATGTCCCACCTTTTTTTTTTTCTTTCCTTTCATATTTATTGTATACCTCTGTGCCAGGTATTGGAGATACACAGATCAAGTTAGGGTTCCTGCCCTAACATTAGAGTGGAGAAAACAGAAAGTTAAACAAGCAATTAATTGAGTCTGAATTGCCTTTGGAATGACCCCATGAAAATATAGAAAGCAAAAATATATGTCTGCGGAGAGATTTGTACTGGGAATAAAGATTTGAGAAGAATGGGCATATAAATGGAAATTGAAGGGAGGGGAGATCACTAGGAAAGAGAGTCGGAGGAGGGCCTAGAGCTGAATCTGAGTGGAAGAAGAATCTGCATAGTAAACCAAAGTTCTTAGAGATAGAATGAAAATCAGGAATATAGTATTATTTAAGGCAAGGTAAGATGCTGTTTCAAGAAGAAAAAGAATTGATAAACTATTTTTTCAGAGGCAAAATTAGGAAAGGACTAGAAAGTGTCCATAGAATTTTATACTGAAGAAGTTGTTCATGGGGTGGTTGGGTGGCTCAGTCAGTTGAGTGTCCGACTTAGGCTCAGGTCACGATCTTGTGGTCCGTGAGTTCAAGCCCCATGTTGGGCTCTTTGGTGACAGCTCAGAGCCTGGAGCCTGATTCAGATTCTGTCTTCTTCTCTCTCTGCTCCTCCCCTATTCTCATTCTTTCTCTCTCTCTCAAAAATAAATAAATAAACATTAAAAAAAAAGTTGTTCATGACCTAGAGCAAATTTAGTTAAGAGTTGAACATGTAGTGAGGAAGTAGTCACACTGTACAAATGGGGACAATTCATTTTTTTTTGTTTTTAAAGTAAACTCTACCCCTAATGTGAGGCTCGAACTCACCCTGAGATCAAGAGTCACATGCCCTGTGAGTCGCAGCCAGGTGCCCTGACAATTCATCCTTTTAAGTTTGGTTTATAGATAAGCAGCCAGAGATCTATAGTTGGAGTTGGACTTGATCTTAAATGCAGAGTTTCGTTTTAAAGACAAGCGGTTTGAACGTATTTAATATTTAACCCCAATAGGAACAAATGAGTAGAAATTGAAAGATTGAAGAAGGATCGGTCTTGGTGCAGTTACCACTAAGCAGGTACAGAAAATAAATGTGATTGCTCAGAGTTGAACAAACTTAGGGAGCACAGCTTATGCTTACAAACAGAAGCATAATTTACAAATGAGAATAACAGTTTTATGACTGTTATGGGGATCAGAAATTCATCTGTCTTGTCTACGTGTCTCTTTTTTCCTTAAGAAAAACATACACATGAGAACCAAAATTATAATCCGAAGGCCACGTTGTGTTTATGGAATAGAAAAGAGAAGTTAGTTGGATGTTTTTAATGGCAAATGAAATCAGTCTATTATTGCATCCAAACTTCACTTTAGGACTGATTAGTAGTGCCCCTGGTTAGGGACTAGTGTCTTTTGGACAGTGTTCATGATCACTGCCAGTTTTTACTTCTCAGACTCTCCTTTTTCTTCATGAATGCCCTTTATATGGCCTATTCTTTCTGTATTAATCCTACCCATGGATTTCAGACAAGTCTTTCTGCTTTCTTCTAGAGACCTTCTTTTTCTTTTAGTGACTTCCACAACTATTTGATTTATTCTGTTAGGTGCTGATTTTAGTCATACAGCTTTGATTTTTGGTAATGCTTTATAGCATCACCAATAGTCTTATAAAAATTACACAGATATTTGAGAATTCAGTTATTTTCATGGCTTTATAACATATTTTAGATACAGTTGGCATACTGATCAAAAAAGAATACCAAGCAGTCCATTTTTAAATATTTTTATTTCAATACATACTTATTTTATTTTAAATATTTTATTTATTTATTTATTTAATTTATTTATTTAAAAATAATTTGGAAAGTCCAAAATTTTCTTAAAAAAGACAGTAAAATCCTCCCATGATCTACTTTTAACATTTTTGCATATAGACTTTGAATCAGTTTCTTGTAAAATTTTCCTTTTGTTTCCCATGAAACTATATGTATGACCTTCTAGTCTTTTCCTAATGTATATGAGTATTTTCCTGTCATTAAATGTTTTCTTTTTTAAGATTTTCAGTGTTTACATAGATTCAGAGCTTTTAATTCACTATAGTTTTTATATTGACTACCAGATATTTGTTTCTAGCTTCAGTATTTTAAAATGACATGAAAATTATCCTCATAGGGCACCTGGATGGCTCAGACGATTAAACATCTGACTTTGATTCAGGTCAAGATCTCACGGTTCATGAATTTGAACCCCACGCCAGGCTCTGTGCTGACAGCTCAGAGCCTGGATCCTGCTTCAAATTCTGTGTCTCCCTCTCTTTCTGCCCCTCCCCCAATCACCTTGTGTCTCTCTCCCTCTCAAAAATAAACAAACATTAAAAAATAAAAAAAAAAAAGGAAAATTATCCTTTCAATCAAAATTTTAGTGATACCAGATTATTATTTTAGGATACCTTTCTAAAAAGGGAATTCACTTAGTCAAAAGGGTAGTGGTGAATATTTATATTCTTGCTAGCAATATAGATGAGTGTGCCTATTTTATTTACTTCATTGTAATCTATTAGTGGGAATATATTAATATATTTGTTAATTTAATAGAAGGAAAGTTATTTCTTATTTTAATTTATACATTTAAATATTATGAATGTCAAGTACTTTTCACTTTTTGCTGTTTAAGGTGTTTGTGTGTATAAATTGCCTTTCATTAGTATTTTTTTGTCAGAGTGAGATGGAGAAAGGTGAGGTTCAGCTAAGTGTTAAGGTTTTTTTCTCAAGGAGGAATGAGATTGTTAAGTTGTTTCAAGAACATTTGTCACTTACCTAAAATTAAAAGAAACCTTTGTATCTTTTTTGGAGGATTCATTTATTCATCATTTATTCCTTAGCATGACTATATGAAAGAAGAAGAAGGTTTTCCTGAAGATGAGGCGACTGAATCGGAAAAAAACCTTGAGTTTGGTGAAAGAGTTGGATGCCTTTCCAAAGGTTCCTGACAGCTATGTAGAGACTTCAGCCAGTGGGGGTACAGGTAAGTATCAGTTCAGATTAAAACTCCCTTACTAAGTGCAACTTCTCGGTGAGCCAGTCAGCTCATACAGAAATATAGCCATGAGGAACTCATCAGTGAATTGCATACCTGTGACTGCTCCGTCCTCATGTCACACTGCCCTAATTTTATTGTCATATACATTCTCTTTGGCATCTAACCAAGAGCAGTCTATGCATTTAGCAGTATTTATTAAAACATTACTGAACAACTTAATCCAATTTTACTGCTTTGGTGCTCTTGAGTTATGTATAATTATATATAAATAGAATTGAACTTGGAGGAAGTTATTTAATGTTGAACTGCTTGAGTTCTACTTTGGTTAAGAATAAATCAATTTAGACATTATAACAGAAATTCTTAAATTTCACATTGTTGGAGAAGGGCAGCATGAGGTAATAGTTAAGAGCTTTGACTCTAGAACCAGACTGTCTGGATTTAAATCCCACCTCTTCCCCTTCCTAAGTACCTGACTTTGAGGAAGTTAACTTAATCCATCTATGCTTTAGTTTTTTCTTCCATGAAATGGGGATGGTATCAGTATTTCCCTGGCAGGGTTACTTTAGTGATTAAATAAATTAATATTTATAAAATGTTTAAAACAGTACCTGTTACAAATAGGAGTATTTATTAAATAAAATAAATAAATACGAAATATATAAGAAAAATATGCAACTATGACAGTATTTACTATTATTTCTTTCCCCATGAAGAGCTAATAAAATAGCATATTTCACATAAGATTGATATTTCATTTGGTAAAGTATAGTAAGGGGGTTGCTATTTCTAACCTGCAATTAAGTTTTATTAATGAAAACAGTGCAAGTTGTTGCATGATCCATTTTAAGTGTGTTATGTCATAATATCTGATAGTTCTCTTATTTTTGTCAAATCTTTTACCTGTTTTTATAAATGAAGTGATATATTTGGGAGATTCTAAAGTAGATGAGAGTTTTATTAGAGATTTGGAAATGTTATTTGAGTTTCTGGCACACAGATTGTTATCGCTTAGGAATTAGTCTAGGAATTTAGACTAGGAATTAGGAACTAGCAATTTAAACTAGGAATTAGTCTAATTTTGTTTTTTATAGGTTGGGCTACAGGCATGGATGATGCATTTTTAATTATGAGGGTACTGCTTTCAAATTTGTACTGTAAAACTATGCTTACTTTCATCATTTATCATATCTATGGCACTGCTGTACATTAGAAAAGAACAATTTTGTGTGTCGTAAAATTTTGGCAAATCTATTTAGTGAGAGATACCTTTAGTACTGCTGAGATAAAATGTTTTCTCAATAGTAGAAGTGCTGTGTTTATGTTTGTGCTCAGTAAATCCTCATTTTTTAACTATTTTAGAAATCTATGTGAATATTTTAAGAAAAGCCTTTTATAGTAGTATCCATTTATGTGGCAATCATAGAAGGGCTTTCTTTGCTAATTTTAATCCCACTTAAAATAGTTTCCCGTTGTTTCCTTTTTAAAAATTGTTTTAATTCTGTTTTGTTTGTTTGCTTTCTCAGTTTCTCTAATAGCATTTACCACTATGGCTTTATTAACCATAATGGAATTTTCAGTATATCAAGATACATGGATGAAGTATGAATATGAAGTAGATAAGGATTTTTCTAGGTAACTTCTTTTTTCTTCTTGAAATACTTTTAGACTCAAATTGTTTTGAGTCTAACATACCTTCTTTTTAAAAATTTTTCTAACTTTTATATGTGGTTTATTTTAGTTATGAAGAAATAGTACTGGCAAATCCTCTTTAATTGCATGCATTAGGTGAAATATTTTAGAATCATTTCAATCCTGGTTAAATTCTAAAAGAGATTTTCTTGAATTAATATGCACTTGTATAAAAAAGGTTAGGAGGACATAATATATATTTAGGTGTTTTAATGGTAGAAATTGTTTAATGTTTTGAAACTGTTTACTCTTTAGATTTTGAACTATCTTACTGACTTGTGTGAGCTGGAAAAGTGTCTAAAAGCTACATTGTGTATGCTTAAAACTAGATTTATATAAATTACATCTAAATAAAATTTTAATGTAAATAGTGTCATCTTTAAACCTTTGAAAATATATTCTTTTATTTGTATTTGTATTTTTTAATGATTGAAGATAACAGGTTTATAATATTAAGACTGCACTGGGGGGGGCGCCTGGATGGGTCAGTCGCTTAAACGTCCAACTTTGGCTCAGGTCATGATCTCACAGTTCGTGAGTTTGAGCCCCACATCGGGCTCTGTGCTGATAGCTCAGAGCCTGGAGCCTGCTTTGGATTCTGTGCCTCCTTCCATCTCTGCCCCTCCCCCAATTGTGCTCTGTCTCTGTCTCTCAAAAATAAGTAAATGTAAAAAAAAAAAAAAAAAAAAAGACTGCATTGGATGGTGGGCAGGGGTGGGGAGGGGGACATTTACTTCTCAGTTCCTATTCCAGCTCTGCCGTTTACTAGCTATGTGACTTTCAGGAAGTTACTAAATCTATATCTGCATGTGCTTTAGTCTCCTTTTTCATAAAATGGGGATAATTATAGCACCTTCCTCATGGGGTTAATGAGAATTAAGTAAGGCAGTATTTGTAAATTGCTGTGTAACCTTGGGCAAATAACACAACTGACTTCTTTTGGGCCTCAGTTTCTTTGTCTATAGTATGAGTATTATTCTTGATACCATTAGTTTTCAAAGAGTTTGTTGTTTTAAGCACCAGTGAATCACTTTTTGCTTTTTTTCCAATGAAGTATTTCATAGGTTACCACGTAAGCCAAGTGGGGATGCCCAGAAGCTTGGCCACTTCACCTTATTCTCTGGTTCCTACAGCATCTCCTGAGTCATTTGGAGCACAGTTTGAACTCTAGACAGTTTTAAGACTCTATGGAAGCTCCAAAAATCTGTAATTCCTATTGAAACAAGATAAAATGATTAGAATGAAAAAGTTTTTGATTGGAAGTACAGGATGGGACTGATACGATTGTACTCATTCTGTTATTCACTGATGATTAATTTTGATACTTGAAAATTAATTTGATTTGAAAATAAGGCATTGACTGAGCCTTTTTAAAGGCCATGCAAAATTTTAAACATCATAGTGTTGTTTTTTTTCTTTTTCTGGTAGTTTGTACATTTACCCTGAGCCACACAGACCTAGTTTTCAATATACCACTTCAGTCAGGCATTTAGGCTGCTTTGAACACCACCGGCTTATCTGCAAAACTGAAGCTGTATACTTTATAGGTCCATGATAGGGAATAAAAATTTAATATTTGTAGGGCATCAGGCATAATGCCTGATATATGATATTTATTTGATAAATAGAGGAGAAAGACTTGTAATTCCTAACTCTTGATTTGGAAAGTTTTACGTTTTCAAAAGAATATTCTATATAAGGTTTATGTAAACAGAGGTAGACTTTTCTGAGTTTCTTGGAGTTATTGTTGAGTTTGTTGAATTACCATTATCGAATTAAAGGATATTGTGTTAAAAACCTGTGACATCAGAAAGGCTTTTAGAATTGCAAAATAGAATTTTTACTTTCAAAATGCCTTTGTGTTGGCCATAATAAATGCTATCCAGTTATTTATTTTTTAATTACTTTTTAATCTTTATTTTTGAGAGAGAGTGAGAGAGAGATTGCAAGCAGGGGAGGGGCAGAGAGAGAGGGAGACCTAGAATCTGAAGCAGGGTTTAGGCTCTGAGCTGTCAGCACAGAGCCTGATGTGGGGCTCGTATTCACTAAACGTGAGTCCGTAACCCGAGCTGGAGTTGGACTCTTTTTTTTAAATTTTTTTCAACGTTTTTTATTTATTTTTGGGACAGAGAGAGACAGAGCATGAACGGGGGAGGGGCAGAGAGAGAGGGAGACACAGAATCGGAAACAGGCTCCAGGCTCCGAGCCATCAGCCCAGAGCCTGACGCGGGGCTCGAACTCACGGACCGCGAGATCGTGACCTGGTTGAAGTCGGACGCTTAACCGACTGCGCCACCCAGGCGCCCCTGGAGTTGGACTCTTAACAGACTGAGCCACACAGGCTCCTATTCAGTTTCTAATCAACATATTTTATTCTGTTTGAAATCTGAGTTTTCATAGATCAGTTGATTTATGTTTCTTATATTTTGTTGATCACTTGGTAATACTAATACTTTCTTTTTGTCTTTTAGCAAATTGAGAATCAATATAGATATTACTGTTGCTATGAAGTGTCAATGTAAGTACACATTAACTTGATGAATCCATTTATTGTTTATGTTTTAAACAATTGCTAGTAAGTAAAACCACTGGTGGTGCCTTAACTTTATTTTTTCCTTTATGATATCTTAAAATGCTATGGTAATGTTATTTAATAATGCAAGTTATTTTTTTACCCAGCTTATATTCTTTAAATTTTTTCTCCATAAAAAGGAGATTTAACTTTCATATTAGTATAATTAAAAAGAAAATCGGAGGAAATTCTTGTGAGTTAGAGTTCTAATTTGGGTGTATCATTTATTTCTTATTTGGAGTACCAGTTTTACACCCATGCTCTACAAACATATCCTGTTTGACTGTTTTGGTTTACTACTCTTTACTTATGCATATTAAAATATGGATTCAAGTCTTTTTTTTTTTAATTTTTTTTTAACGTTTATTTATTTTTGAGATAGAGAGAAAGAGCATGAATGGGGGAGGGTCAGAGAGAGGGAGACACAGAATCCGAAACAGGCTCCAGGCTCTCAGCTGTCAGCACAGAGCCTGACGCGGGGCTCAAACTCACGGACCGCGAGACCATGACCTGAGCCGAAGTCGGCCGCCCAACCGACTGAGCCACCCAGGCGCCCCTGGATTCAAGTCTTTTAACTTAATAATGATGATACTTTTTTCTGTTTTCTTGTTGCTTCATTTGATTATACTGCTAGAAGTAGAAAAATGTTAATATGCTAGATAGATAATGTTTAGATCAGTATTGCTGTCAAAAATGAGGATGCTTTTGCATGAAAGATATCTTTTGAATTACTGCCTAAAATGTGAAGACAAAGAAGTTAGTATTTCACATAAAAATTTTTTAACTGTGAAATAGTTTTATCTAATTAAGGAGATTAATTTCTGGGAGATTTCATTGAGAAAAACTTTAAATCTCTTTTTTCATTTATTTTTTCTTATGGTAGTTGTTTTAGGAGTAAAGAAACATATTTATGAGTCTGTGTTATTACTGAATATATCATATTTTGCTTTATTTTAGATGTTTGAATACCATTAAAATTTTAGTCTTTTCAAAATAAACTTTTTCTATTTGTTGATTTTTAAAAAGTCATCAGTAGTTTTCTCCTAAAATTTCTTTTAATTTCTAAAAATAATTCTTGTATTTAATATTTCATATACCAGCCATTTAGTACTTGTGATTAGGTTCTTGACCATTTTTGCAAAGCTCTTCAGTTCAGTGAAGTGAGTTTACGCTTTTTACTATAAGAGTATGAAATTACATTACATTTCATAATATTTACTGAACAAGAACTAGAAAAAGTATTATCGATTTTTTGGAATACTTTCCAGAAGTATTTTGGAATACTTTCCACCAAAACTATGTAATGCTACTTATTTGAAGAAATAAGTGGTATAGGCAAATGATTATATATGTTTGAATTTTCTGTTAGTCATCTCTGTTTGTTAATTTATATCAGATATAGTTTGGCTCTGAACATAGAATGTAAAACTTCTAATTTTTTTATGCAGATGTTGGAGCAGATGTATTGGATTTAGCAGAAACAATGGTTGCATCTGCTGACGGTCTAGTTTATGAACCAGTAAGTTTAATGCACATGTTTTTTTTAATTAATATGCTTTGAGGTATTGTTTTCTTGAAGACAGTTTTGATATTTGCTTTTAGTTTTGTATGAGCTAGACCCTTTTTTTTTATTCAAAAGTAATCCATATTCTTTACGAAGATTTGGGGGGGTAGTTATATCTAATCCCAAAGTCTTGAGATAACCATTGTTAATTGGATAAGGCTGTAAAGTCTGTTTTATAACCTTATTTGTGTTTTATATTTTTTGTTAATGCTTCCTAATAGTTTTCTCTTTTCTTATAGTTGCTTTAATGATGAAATTTTCTTCTTTTCTTCGAATGATTTGGAATGATTTGGAAATTCTGTCCTATTTGTATTGTACCTTTACCAAATTTAAGTCTAGAAATGTTTCAGCTGTATTTCTCTTATCATAATCAAGAATGAAGCAATATCTAGAGGAGTAATTTTCTATGCATTTACTTCTCTCTTCTTCATATTTCCATTTCCCAAAGTTAGTGAAATCCTGACATTCTTCTTCTGTTGGCAGAGTACGAGTTGTGTATAACCAATTTATCAGAAACACCACCACATGACAGGGGCAGGTAAAACACATTACAGGAGCAGGTGATAATAAGTCATGATAACCAGCTCTAAAGAAGCTTTAGGGAATAAGGAATGGAACTCTCAGCCCCTTTGAGTTGCTCACTGCTTTGTTGGCATTGTGGTACTTATGTTTATCCATGCATTCTTGAGTTCTTTTGTTTATCATTGACAGTTGTGAACACTTCTTTAAGCAAATTGCAAAGTGAAGACTAAAGGTGATGGAGAAGGATTAGAAGTAGCTGAATTTCATGGGAAAAAAAAAGGAAGCCTTTAGGTCAGTTTTGATTACCAAATTATTTGTAGCTTATAGCAATAAAATATATTTATGCCTTTTGAAACACACTTTTTAAGTAGAGATTTCTAAAGAAAAGACAACTTTGTTATTGCCACACTGAATCTCTCTGCTCCCTAATTCCTGTATTCTCACTCAAAAAAACTGATTTCACAGTAATTTTTTATGAGGTTAGGTACCTTACACATTCAGGTACCATGTTATCACATATTAAACTAGTATCTAGAGATGTAGATCTTGATAATTATTAGACACTTATGATGTTTGTATTACATTTCATACTATTAAGAATAATTACTGTTTTAACTCTGTTTTATTGCTTTTATTTTCTACCATTCTTTATTTTTTATCATTTTGCAGAAGGACTTTTTGAGACTTCTTAATCAGTAAGAATATGTGGGTTATATTTTATAGACTCTAGCACAACTGCCTACGCCGTTCTGTTCTTCATACATGTGAGTTTAGCTCAGGATATGGTGTTTTGTATTCAGAACTTTATAGAACTTCCTTCATTGTTTTCTGATGCAATTATTTTTTCCTTCACGTATAACCTTTTCATGCTTGAATGCTTTTTTCTTTTACTTTTGCAATTCACATATTTATCCCATATATCCAGGTGTGGATCCCCTTTGGGTGTGGATTTTTTTGTTTTTGTTTGTTCTTTGGTTCTTGTTGATCTTAATGATCTGAATTTTAAAGTTTATATGTGTATATATATATGTGTGTGTACACACACACACACACATACACACACTCATATACACACACACACTTTTTGGCTTGTTTATCTGCTTTAATTTTGTTTAAAGCAATGGTTTTACCTCTGCTTTTTAAAATTCTTATATGATGCTGAATCTCATGGAGTGGTTCTCAATATTCTTATCAATTCTTACATTAGATGTGTATTTCATACTTCTCTGAGTTCTGAGAAATTACCTTGATCCAGCATGACCTATCTTCTTTTCAGTGCCTTCATTATATTTTAAAATTCAATGATTATATTCTATATCTTTAATATCTCATAGATCATTCCATTTTTTTCCTGTCTGCATGATGCTAAATGTCGGTGAGAAATAATTAGAAAAACTTAACACTTTTCTTCTTATTCCTAGCAATGGTATATAGAGGAAAATTAGCCCTCATACTTGAGATTGACCACTTTTTTCAAGTTATTGAATCTTTTTATACATTCATTTATTTATTTATTTTCTTGTCTAATTTTAGAATGGGGATATAAAGTGGCCCATTAAGTGATTGAGAGTTGAAATAGACTGTTGAGTTATGTCAGTTCCTATCTGACCCACCTTCTCCAACACACACACTTTTTTTTTCATACCTAGATGAAAGGGTATAGATTTACATATACTGTGTTTCTTTTTTTTTTTTTTTTTGATCCTTATTTTTGAGAGAGAGACAGAGCCAGAATCTGAAGCAGTCTCTAGGCTCTGAGCTGTCAGCACAGAGCTCAACATGGGGCTCAAACTCATGAACCATAAGATCATGACTTGAACTGAAGTTGGATGCTTAACCGACTGAGCCACCCAGGTGCCCCTATACTGTGTTTCTTTTAAATCATGTTAGAGCTTAAGATGCTTTTGAAGAGGAAGGAAGAAGTTGGTATTTGGTCCAGGATAGTGGAGTGGTCCACCAGGGCCCTCCCAAATTTTCTTTTCTGTGTTTGTTTTGACAGGCTAAATTGAGCTAGGGTAACTCCTCTTTCTTTAGCTCATGTGACCATCCTCATTAGCAACCAGCTGTGGCAGCATTCTTGCTTAACTTAGAACACTGTCCATGCCACATAAGAGCTAGGAATAACACTGCTTTGGAATGTCCTCACCATGTGGTCTCTGGCACTTGATTGAACTCCTGAAAGTGCTTCTAGGGTAGAGACTGCTTCTTCCTTGGGTGTCTTACTATCTTTTATCACTGTTGCCTCTCTTACTCTGAATTAAGGACTTTCCTTGTTTCCTAATATAAACTTCTCTGTCCCATGAAATAAATTATGTCTTGGACTCTTTTCTCACTTTAGTCTCCCTTTCACCCTTGTATGCAAGCTTGCATAACTTCTTGACGATTTCTAGCATGGGGATGCGAATTTAAAATTATTTAAAATGATAATATAGATTGTGTCCTCATTTTATGTTTCTCTGAACATTGTGAAAATTTGGTTTTGAGGAGATTTAATCATCTTTAACCTCCCCTCTAAAATTAAAAAAAATTTTTTTAAAATATTTATTTACTTTTGAGAGAGAGAGAGAGAGAGAGAGAGAGCACCAGTGAGTGAGCAGGGGAGAGGCAGAGAGAAAGGGAGACACAGAATCTGAAGGAGGCTCCAGGCTCTGAGCTGTCAGCACAGAGCCGGACGTGGGGCTTGAACTCACAAACTGCGAGATCATGCCCTGAGCCAAAGTCAGATGCTTAACCAACTGAGCCACCCAGGCACCCCTAAAATTTACTTACACTTTTTCTTTAGCATTCTCTCCTTATTCTGAGTGGCTCTCATTCCTACTCTTTTTTCACATTTGTTAAGTCCCTGATTTTGTTTACATATATTTTCTGGAGAGCTTGTCTCTCTAGCTAGATTTTTAAGCTCCTGAAAAGCATTAATTTTATCCTTTCTTCTTTGTTTCACAAAATGTGAAGTATAGGTGCCTTGTTAGATAATAGGCAATAAGGAATATGTTAGAATTATGCAATTGTAACAAGATTATTGATTATTACATTGTCAACAGTTAGTCATCTCTTTCAGTCACTTGTGGAATAGGAAAGCTTTATTTAAATTTAACTGTCGTATGGGGTGTGTGGGTGGCTCAGTCAGTTGAGCCTCGGACTCTTGATTTCGGCTCTCAGGGTCATGGGATGAAGTCCTGTGTCGGGCTCCACACTGAGCATGGAGTCTGCTTGAGACTCTTTCCCCTCCTGCTCCCCCCCCAACAACAAAAAAATTAAATTTCACTGTCATATAATTAAAAGTCATGTCTTGGCCAGAAAGGTAGGAACTTAAAAATACTTAATTGTATACTTTTCATTAGTAATTTTTAAAATGTTCAGTACTTCTGGTAAGTATTCGTTCCTTTGTCCTAATTTATATTAAAATATTTAGGTAATGCTTCCGATTCTGTGTCTCCCTCTCTCTCTGCCCCTCCCCCATTCATGCTCTGTCTCTCTCGGTCTCAAAAATAAATAAACATTAAAAAAAATTAAAAAAAATATTTAGGTAAAAATTATCAATATAAAATTATTTGAGAAAATGTTTACTTGTTTTTATGTTTTCATACTTACTATCCTAATATGTACTCTGAATATTAAAAACTTAACCCTAATAGCTTTACTAGTTTCCAACTTGTGATCACACATTATGCTATGAGAGTTACTACTTTGCTATTTACTATCATATTTCATTACTATTTCTTTACTTAAAAGAATTTAAAAAATGGTGGAAAAGTGAGGAATCTGACAGCTGGGTTTATATATGGACTCTTACAGTCTCTGATTTTGGAAGAAGTTTTTAACCTATTGAGCTTCTTCCTCACATAAAAAAAGGCAAGAATAATAACAAACTCAGAGCTTATTCTGAAGGTTCAATGAAGTGATGAATTAAGTAACAGTACGTAGCATGCGGTAGGCTACTCAGTAGATCCTTTCTACTTTACCCACATGCTAAGCACTACACTAAGCAGTTTGGGGAAGTCAGAGGAAGAATCACATAGTCCCTACCTTCAAAAGTTTTATTTACAAGGTAACTGGGAAGCAGTTGCACGCAGCCTCTTGTTTGCCATCGTGTGTTTTACAGATGTTAGCATTTTCCTTGTGTGATATGGTGGGAAAAGGGTGGGAAACATGCTGTAGACAAGTTCAGCAGGAGTAATCAGAGATGATTTCATTGTAATCAGAAAGATGGAGGCAATTTAACCTGGAGGATATGGTATGTAGGATTTTGACAGACATGAGGGTCACAATTACAGGAGACGAAGTTCCCAGGTTGGTATAATTAAATTACCAAAGGCAGAGATGTAGAACTATTTGATAGAATGAAGGCTTCTTCCACTTTGATTAAAAAACTGAGGATTTTATAGAGAGAGAGTAGTAGGTTAGGAGCCGATTATGGAGGGATAACTAATATTGCTAAATTTAAAAAGTAGAATCTATATGCTTTGTTATGATTACCTTTATAAAAATCAAAAGTGGGCCTTTTTATTGCAAGGTTAAATTGTGGATATTGCCACAAAGCATGGAAAGCTTGCATATTTCCCTCTGATTCTACAAGTCACCTAGTCTGACTTTGAATTCATGAAGATAGTACTTAAATACAGTTTCTTGAATTATTCCTTATTTTATTCCTACATTTGGGAATTGTAGGGCAATTTGTGTAGCTTGTTTCAAAACTGTTGATTTCATCGTGGCATCTTTCTGGCAACAATGTGGGCTTTGGATGCTTGGATATTACAGTTGAGCTTTATGTTTTTCTTTTACAAAAACTTTCATGCACGTATCATTTAAATGATTTTAAGTCCTAAAATACCATTTTGTACATATGCCAGATTATCAGCTTATAGTCATTCCTATAAATGTGGATAACTGTAACAGGTAAATATTTGTGATCAGTAAAATTTCTTTATATTGGTTTTGAGTAAGAATATTATAGATTATATTTTTTCACTTACAGAAGATTAAATGTAAATCATGAATACTTGTTTTTATCAGTATTATAAATTTGTTACTTGCTCAAAGAAATTTTTTTTTTAAATTATGATATAAAAGCCAAGAGAAATTGACAGTGCTAGTGATTATGTTTTCCTTTATTTCAGGTAATATTTGATCTTTCACCACAGCAAAAAGAGTGGCAGAGGTAATAAGTGAATTAAAGTATTGTGGTCCATGAAATCTGGATCAAATTTTCTCTATTTTGTCCATTTTGAATTATTCATAGATTTAACATTTTTCTGGGCAGTTTTAGGGGTGAAATATTAACAGAATATAATATTTAATCTTTATAATTTCAAAAATATTGTCAAATTATAGGAGAGTTTTGTATAATGTTTTCTCTAGTGTACTTTGAATCATAAGTACATTTTAGTTTTCATTTAAAATTTTATTAAGTATTTAAAAATTTATAAGGCAATATGTGATCATTTAAAATTCAATTTGAATATAAAGGATATGAAGTAAAGGGTATATATTAAAAGTAAAAGCCTCTTCATTATTACTCTTAGTGCTGCTAACTAGCAGTTATAACTAGAGTTAAATTTCTTTTGTAGCCTAGAAATTTTCTGTTAATTTACAATTTTCTGTATGTTTGCATATTTGCTTATGTTTTATTTTTCCCATTACAAATGGTATCTTTCTATACATTCATTCTAGAACTTGCTTTTTTCTACCTAGCCTGATATTTTGGACATCTTCCCATTTCACTACATATAGCATTCTGATAAACTATAGTTCTTATTTAATTTGATTTTTATCACTGGGCATTTAGATTATTTGCAGGATTCTAATATTAAAAACAATGCTCAATGAAAATTCTTGAACCTAATTCCTTATATACTGGTGTGAATATGTGTAAGTGTGTGTAAGTGTATAGAAATGGAATTTCTCTTTCAGAGGATATTTAATTAACATACTGATAAGTTCTTACACAAAGAAAAAAATTTGTAACTATGTGAGATGATGGTTGTTAACTTATGGGGTGATCGTTTTGCAAAATAGAAATATGTCAAATCGTATATTGTACACTTTAAACTTATACAATGTGATATGTCAAGTGTATCTCAATAAAACTGTGAAAAAATACATTTTGATAGGTGATGCCAAAATATCTTTACTTACACTTCAAAACTGATAGTATTTGTTTCTACACAACCTCACCAATAGTGGGTATAACCAAGGCTTTTTTACTTTTGCCAATTCTGTGGGTGAAAATAGTATTATGCTTTTTTTAAATTAACATTTCTTTATGAATGAATCACTTGAATATCTTTATGGATTTTTTTTCCTGTTGTATTTCTTTTTGTGTGAAACTGCTCATTCATGCCCTATGCCCATTTTGCTTGGTTGTTGGTTTTTTTTTTCTTGATAATTTTAAATAGTCCTTTGTATATTAAAGAAAGTAGTCCTTTGTTATAAATGGTTCCCCCACCCCTACTCCCATGTAGTGCTGTTTTTTTTTTTTTTTTCTTTTTTTTCTTTTTTGTTTCCAGGGCTTACAAAGGCTCTACCTAATTTAAGATTATTGCCAAAACAAAAAAACAAAAACCCTTTTTCCCATTTTTTTTTCCTTTTTTTTCTTTCTAAGTACATTTCAAAGGCATTTCTCTTTTAATTTCCAGTTTTGCCATTTGGGGAGATTTTAAAATTGAGGTTGAAATCAAATGTAGTTGTCTCTGGGCTTGTAGCGCTTTTAGTAGAAAGCCATCCAGAGATGAAAGACATTACTTTAATCCAGAACTATTAAAGTGAGAAGCCTCCTTTCACATGGAATTTTATTCAGTGTTCAAGACACTGTGTTTTTACTATTAAAATGATGGCTGTTTTCCATAACAGAGGTTTTTTTTTTCATATCTTCATATATGGAATATAAGCTTAGATATTGGTATATTTGAGACAAAAGTTATACACAGAGTTTGCTGTCTTCAACCTCTTTTTCCATTGCTCAGCACTGAAATTGGACTCTGGAAATACAAGACACACATCAAATAAGAAACTTTCAGTTTCTGGTAGCATTAGATCCAAAGATTTTGTCTTGAGACGTGTGAATCTGAAGATGGGATCTGGTTGTTGAATCTTTGTAGATTATCAATTCTGCTTCTAAACAAATATTCTAGAATGGACTAGAGATACTGAAGGACTAACATCCTGAATAATGTACATATTAAATGGTTCTTTACCTTTAGAGTTTGCTGAAAGAGATGAAGTTTTCTTTCAGTTGGTATTCTGCTTTTTAAAAATATTTAAGATCCCAGTTAGTCTCTCTCCTGTAGCAGTAAATAAATCTCAAACCCTAGACATAGCCTTTCTGATTTCTGCTTTTTAGTTCTAGATTTAAGATTTATTCTGAACTAAATTTACAGTGTAAAAATGAATTGTTATTTTAAATAGACCTATTTTACCAGTGTTTTTAGTGAATGGTGCGTAAATATTTGATCTTTCACTTGCACTTCTAAAAAATGTTTATCATTATGGTGGGGAGTGAAATATTAGATTTAGGTTTGCTTCCTTTTATAAGGGTCTATATTTGTTTATAATTTTCCCCAAGTTTTATATAGGTAGATAAACTTTTTTTAAAAACACTTTACTTTTTAGAGTAGCTTTAGATTCACAGCAAAATTGAGCAAAAAGTAACAGAATTCCCAAATATCCACTGCCCCCCCACCCCCCGTGCACAGCCTTCACCATTATCAATACCTGGCACTACAGCAGTACATTCCTTACAATCTGTGAACCTGTATGGATGCATCATTATCACCCAAAGTCCATAGTTTACTCTTGGTGTTCTACATTCTATGAATTTTGACAAATGTATAATGACATATGTCTACCATTATAGTATCTACAGAATAGTTTTAGTGCCCTAAAAATCCTCTGTGTTTTGTCTGTTCGTCCCTCTGTGTGTAATTTTTGTACTTGGTGAGTTTGAACTTTAAACAGATGATTTTGGATTTTAGTTATCTGAAGACGTAGAGTTAAAGGAGGTAAAATAGGATTATATTTAAAGATACAGACTTATTGCTAAACGTGGTAGGAAATAACATGGCCCAATGGTAGAAGTGTTAGAGGGAGAGAAAGCTGTTATTCTTGGTTTTGTTGTTCAGAATAAATAATTTTATAAGTTACTGTCAACATAAAGAAATTTGTAAAAAAAATCTTGAACTAATTTGTTCTATGGGGCTAGGTATATTTAAAAAGAAAATCTAAGTATGGGTTCTCAAATGGATACTTTGTTTTATAGTTTTATGCCTTATATGCTAATATTCTTTTAAAAAATTACAGGTAGAGTATAATATTTTGCTCAGAATGGTCTTATACCATTTTTCTTTGGAAAAAGAGACACCATAATGGCCTATTTTGTAATGAGAATTAGATGCTTGTGGTATGGGTTTATATCCCAGTAATCTCCCACTTAAGTCCACCAAATCTGTTGTACTTGTCTTATTCTTTGTACCTGTCACACTTTATTCAGTACCCGACAAAAGGTAAGAATTTTGTAACAGCTGCATGCAAGCGTGAAAAAGGAGTTTAGATACTCAGGTGAGGAGAAGCTCCTTCTTAGTGACTCTGACTGCACATCTATTATTCACTCCATCAGCTATTAAACTTAGCTGCCCTACCTCATTTTTCCTTCTTTTAAGGAAATGACCAAAGAAAATTTGGTACTTTATTTTAGAATAAAGTCTTGTAGTAATAAATATATGGGTTAAGTAAGTCAGCTAACCATTGTTATTTTAAAAAAGTGTTAGCTTTCTTGTATTCCTAGGTGTATTTGTAACCGTTGCTTGTTGATGTTGTATGTAGGATGCTGCAGCTGATTCAGAGCAGACTCCAAGAAGAACATTCACTTCAAGATGTCATATTTAAAAGTGCTTTTAAAAGTGTTTCAACAGCACTTCCACCAAGGTGAGATGTCATTTTTAAATGTACAACTATTTATTAGGAATTGACTATGACAAAGTTTGAGTATTGGTTTAGTTCCTGAATCTCATATTTCTTAGAGAAGATGTAATCATTCTGTATGATGATTTCTTTTTACTCTTAAATTTATAGCCTGTGATATTGATCATCCTGATCACAAATAATATTATTTCCTTTTCATTTAATTTTTCTCTTATGTGTGTATGGCATACTTCCATATAAAATTATATTAGGTTTTAAGAACAAATTAATTGCATTTGCCATTATTTTATGAGGATGTAGAAACTTTGGTTAGGAGTTTGTGTTTTTATTTCACTTTTTTTTCTCTTTTTTAGGTTACAACAGGTGATATTTAGAAATGCTATAATCATGAAAATGATCATTTAAATTTAAAACTATACAGAGGTTTGACATTTGCTTAGGAAGATGTCATTGTTTGAACTTGGATGGCATGCCTTCCCTCATTCTTACTTCCATCTTTCTCTGTCCCCTACAGTGCCAGAAACAGCTGACAAAAGTATGTTTTTATTGGACTAATTCTTTTAATCTTTCTTCTCTTACTGGCCTTAGTCCTGTGGTCAAATGTGAAGAACCATGGAACGAATATATGTGTGTGTGTGTGTATGTGTGTGTGTGTGTGTGTGTGTATATATATATATATATATATATATATATATATACATACATATACATATATACATACATACATGTATATATATATGTAATTGTTTTTCTACTTTGTAGATGTAAGAGTTTTTATAAATGTGTAGACTTCAAAAAACTGCTGTTGTACTTTTGACATTTAAATCATTACCTAAAAATTGATTTCTAGGGATTCTTTTCCCCATCTACAAAGTGTTCCTTCCACAGGACGGTGACTGTGTTGAGTGTGCCATAAGTAATCCTTCCTCTCATGTTGTAACAGGGAAGATGATTCATCACAGCCTCCAGATGCTTGCAGAATTCATGGTCATCTCTATGTCAATAAAGTAGCGGGGAATTTTCACATAACTGTGGGCAAGTATGTTCTTTTAACTTACTGAAAATACTTTAGACAAGTTGGCAGCTTGGTTTAAAAGTAAATTCTTTGCTAATCAAATAACATAACTACTAAAGGACTGTTTACAATGTTGTGTATCTGCATTTTTGATATTTTGAAACTTACATTCAGGGCTTCAATCTCAGGATAGAGAAGACTACTAACTTTATTTATTTAAAATTTTTTTTTAATGTTTATTTATTAAAAAAATTTTTAACATTCATTTTTGAAAGTGAGACAGAATGTGAACAGGGGAGGGTCAGAGAGAGAGGGAGACACAGAATCTGAAGCAGGTTCTAGTCTCTGAGCTGTCAGCACAGAGCCTGTTGAGGGGCTTGAACTCACAGACTGCGAGATCATGACCTGAGCTGAAGTTGGACCAAGCTTTACCGACTGAGCCATGCAGGCACCCCAGTGTTTATTCAATTTATTTTTTTTTAATTTTATTTTTTAAATTTTTTAATGTTTATTTTGAGAGAGAGAGCACGCATGAGTGGGGGAGGGGCAGAGAGAGAGGGAGACACAGAATCCAAAGCAGGCTCCAGGCTCCGAGCTATCAGCACAGAGCCCAACGTGGGGCTCAAACCCACAAACAGCAAGATGATGACCTGAGCCCAAGTTGGACACTCAACAGACTGAGCCACCCAGGTGCCCCTATTTATTTTTTTAATGTTTATTTTTGAGAGAGAGAGAGCGTGAATGAGTGCGTGTGTGTGTGCACGTGCACATGAGCAGGGAAGGGGCAGAGAGAGAGGGAGACAGGATCTGAAGTGGGCTCTGTGCTGACAGCAGAGAGCCTGATGTGGGGCTCGAATCCACAAACTGTGAGATCATTACCTGAGCCGAAGTCGGACGCTCAACCAACTGAGTCACCCAGGTGCCCCAAGAAGACTACTAACTTTAAAAACTACTTCAAAACAAAAGTAAAACAGTCATGTTATAGTTTATAAATTAAATGAGCTGTAAGTGGATATGGATGAAAACCTTCTACTTGCCAAGTATTAGTAGCCAGGAAGCTCTTACGTAGACATTTTGTTAATTTGTTCATGTTGGATGGCATTAGGTTTTTGTTTTGTTTTTCCTTCTGATGATCATCATCAAAATGCAATCCCTGATGAATTTGAGACAAGTATTTTTATGTAGTTAGAAATTAGTAGTGCCTAAGATAAAGTATGTAGAAGTTAAGAAAAATATCAGACCACCTGTCTTCATGAACAGCACCAGTATAGATACTCTCATATGATATAAACACTTGGTAAAGTTCTGAATAAATAGATTCTCTGGCTCTCTCCCTGCCTCCCTCCCTCTCATTCTCCTTCCTTCCATCTAGAGTTGTAGAGCTGAACAGTTCTTCATTATAAAAGACATTTTTTGAGTACTTGCTGTGTGCATAGTACCATGCTAGATACTAAGGATAAAAACCATAAAAAAGAAAGAGAGAAAGTGTTTTTGCCTTTATGGTGCTGACATTCTGTGAGAGAATCCAAACTTTGAACAGTGAATTACACTAATAAATACTTAATTATAGTTGTATTGAAGCTGTAGAAGTATGGCCGATAAGAAACTACATAACAGGGTACTTGACTTACCCTGCACATCAGCAGAGGCTTTATTGAGGAAAACCTTTGAACACTAGTGAATGATTAGGAATTTTATATATAAAGGAGAAAGGGCATCCAGACTGAGGGAAAGGCCATAAAGCAGGAAAAAACGTTGCTAGAGATTTTTTTGTTATATGTGGAGATAAATAGAATAAGTCTTTTATGCAGTATTATTTCAGTGTTTACAATGATGAGATCAGACATTTGTCTTTCTTGTCCCATTCTTCTTGACATTTATGTTTTGTTGTTTTCTTACTGTTGCCAGGATTGATTCTGTAGCTGGGAACCTTAGAATTTCTTAGTATAGTGCAGACAATAGATAATAGCTGGCTCAAAGAAATTGAGGTTTTATTGCTCATATGGATACAAACAATATCCTACTCCCAAACTAACTGAAAGAGAAAGAGGGTAACTTTGACTAATATTTTATGAGCCTCTTTATCATGGCCTTGTTTCCAAATTTCACTTCTCTCTCCATGTGATAATTCATGCCATGAATAAGGGAGGCCAGATGGGAAAGTATTTGGTTTGTATCTTACCCTTATCTCCGGGATATCTTATGAAATCCACTCCTAATATTTGGTATTAGGTTTACCAAGTTCAATATTGATCTTTTTGAAGATCTCATTTTATCTTCTCAGATAGAATATCATCATTCTCAACTGTAATATAAAGGAGAAATAAAAAGAACATGATTTGTAACACGATAATATGTATTTCGATATGCAAATGTTTGAGCCTGAATACATTAGATAAGGTAATGGAGTAGGCAGAGGCTTACCACTTACATGTAGAATCATCAGGTATATATCAGTTGCGTATGCAGAATGAAACAGATGTATTGGCTGTTCAAATACCACAAATGCTATTTCTGTTGATTCTGAAATAGGGAACAACTCTGTAATCCTGCAAATAAAACAAAGTAAAATATTTTCTCCATTTCCTAGGAAATTTAGTATGTATTGAAACTACAACAAAGTACTTTGTGTAGCTAAATGGAGTTAAGTTCTAGACTCATCATTATTCATAGGTTTTTCACCTTTATGAATGCTGCTTAGAGTGTTTGGAAGTCATGCAAGATGTGGGACAGTATTTTTCTGTGTGACACTGTCCCTGCATTGCAGGGTGCCTTGCTTCCCTAGCTGCTGTCCAATAAATGCCAGTAGTGACTCCTCCCTGACAACTGTGGCAGCCAAAAATGTCTCCTCCCAGCCTTCCAGTTTTCAAAACAATCTTTCCTTCACTGAAAATCACATGGAACAATATATTGTAACACATGAAAAATATATGAAATTCAGATTTGACTGTCCAAAAACAAAGTTTTACTAGAACACAGTCATGCTTCCCTGTTTACATATGGCTACTTTCACACTACGAGGACTGAATAATTGTGGCAAAGGCTGTACATGACTCATCACTTTGTGCTGCTACTCGGTGTGCACTACAAATTATAACAAGTTATGACACTTATAGCTTGACAGCATTATAGATGCCCTGTGTATTGCTGTCCTCCAGCATTTATTTATTGTGTTACTCTGTCAGAAAAGAAAAAGAAATACGGGTTTCAGATATACTTTTAAGGCACAGTGGAGTGTGGATTATTTTATCAAATTTGACCTCAGAATAGGATGTTTATTATGCAATGACACTATAGCTGTGCTATGAGGATACAGGACACTTCAGTAATAGCAGACTAAGCACTCATAACAACATCACTAACTCTTGGGGAAAATAAAAATTTAAAAGGGAATATCTAAACACAAGTAGAATTTCTTCGTAAGAATAGAAAATGCCACCACATTAAGTTTAAACGTGACTAATTGGTTAGCTAATGCTAAGGAAAGAAAGCTACTTACTGGCAGGCTGATGGAATTGTGTGTGTGTGCACCAATCAAAGAAAGGCATCTGGGGAAAATAGACTGACTTTGGATGGTTAGCCTTTTGGTGGGAAAAGTGCTTAAGCAACTGAGGACCTTGAGAGCAGTAGCCAATAGTCAGTTAAAAAGCAAGGCAGGTGATACTGAGTGCGTTTCCTTGGCTGTTGAGTGAACAGGAGTTACTAATACTGTTTGTTGATTTTTTTTGAGGAGTCGATGTGAGTTTGAAACGATTGAAGAATTATTTGTCTGTGAATAGCCTGCATGGAACAACTATAGATAAAAAGATTTTTAAAGAAATTGAGAGAACATCAGTGTGTTGCTGGTAGTAAATATGTATGAAGCAGAAAAAGGCTTACGTATATAAATTTTCAAAGCCTGTGAAAATGTAAGGTGTTTAAAGCCTGTAGTTCTATCTACTGTATCAGTAGCAGTACTTCACAGAAAATATTTGAATTGAGCATGTATTATTGAAGTGATAGTGTTGATGGTGAACTTCATTTGCTCTCATGGACTTAAATATCATCATTTTCATGAACTTGTCAGAAGGAAAAGCTAAATGGTACAACTTGCCCTGCTACATAACGGCTCGACAGCTTAGTGGTAAAGATTTTGTGTGTGTATGATTTTGGAACTCAGGGCCAAGATTGAAATTTTTCTGAATAAGGACACTTGCCACCCATTATTATTGAGCACTGAATAGCTTTGGAAGTTAAGTTTTGTGCAGACTGGATAATGTTTCTCAATGAGGTTAGCCTAAAATTTTAAGCAAAAG
This sequence comes from Panthera leo, assembly GCF_018350215.1. Lineage (NCBI taxonomy): Eukaryota > Metazoa > Chordata > Mammalia > Carnivora > Felidae > Panthera > Panthera leo. The sequence continues at coordinate 62,106,677 of NC_056685.1, read as the reverse complement.
CAGTGTTTATATATGAAATTCATATTGTGGTAAAGTTATTTCAGCGATAGGTAACGTCAAATGATTTTAAGTGGTTTTCCTTGCTTCCCATGCTTTGACAGCCTGCACTGTCAAAAGTTAAAACAAGAAACGAGATCTCCATTCTTATACTTGTATATATTTTGCAACCTCAAACTATAGTTCCTGAAGTGTTTCAGACCTTGATGCAGGTGCAAAGGAAATTTACATGTTTCAAAATCTATTTAACTGTGTACTTAAGGAAATTCCACCTTAAAATGCAAGTGATCAATCTGTGTTATGCAATGACATGCCGGAAGGAAATACCAAGAGAAGAATGTAAGAGAGTTCTATCCAAGCAATGAATATACTCAATTAAAAGATATGCTCATAGCTTAATATTTTCAAAGATAAAACATATAACATTTCATTATAGATCATCATAACACATAAATCTTTGTGATCAATTTTGAAAATAGGGAACCCTAACTCTCAACCCTAGTTAAGGAAAGGTTATCTCCCAGCAAAAATACCTGAACTACAAAAAAAAGTACTCAGTTATTACTATTACATTTTAAATGTCAGGGTACCTGGGTGGCTCAGTCGGATAAGCGTCCAATTCTTGATTTCGGCTCAGGTCATGATCCCAGGGTTGTGGGATCAAGTGCTATGTCCGGCTTCATGCAGGGCGTGGAGTCTATTTAAGATTCTCTCCCCCCCCCCCCCATCCCTCTCCCCCATCCCTCCCCATTCACACACCCTCGCTTATTCTCTCTCAACAAATCATTAAGAAAAGGTCGCGAAAAATTTTCTTTCCTCTTGTGTAACTAGTACATATATTTTCAGTGTTGCATCTTGGCCCACAAAGCCTAAAATACTTACTGTCTGGCACTTCACAGAAACAGTGTGCCAACCACCAGTTTTTTGCATGGCTGAGATGAGTAGACTTAGCAGTTTAAATCATAGGACAAACATGTTTTTATTATATATTAATAAAATTATATAACTGAGGAAAGATCCCCTTTCTGATTTTAATTAGTTGTATGTTTAAATATTACGACTTTAATCTTTTTTTCTTCCTTTCAGGGCAATTCCACATCCCCGAGGTCATGCACACTTGGCAGCACTTGTCAACCATGACTGTGAGCAGTTTCCTAAATTTTTTCCGTGAAGATGTCATTGAAAAGTGTTGTGTGTGGGTTTTTTTCTTGTGTTTTGTTCTGAGTGCAGATGCAAGGAGTGTTTTAAAAGTGGGCTTTTGTCGAAACAGATGTCCAAAGGAGAAAATAAATGATTAATTTATTGACTCTAATTCATTTTCTCATGTCTTTAAATTACCTGTGTTTCTACTTATTTATAGCTCAGAAGTTGCTGGGGTTAGGGAGTAGAGCCTCAGTGCGCGTTCTATCACTTGGTACACATTTCTGCTAATTTTTAGGGATAATGAAGGGAATGTGTTTGAAGTTTCTTTCAATATATAAACGTACATCTGGACACGTGTATACATATAAAGTATTCAAGTTTTGTGTAATAATTGTCATAAAACTTAGTTTTTAAAGTCTGTTTTAGAGAACAAAACCAAGTAATAAATTCCATAAAAAGTCAGTTTGTCACATTTAGCAATGGTGTGCATTAAAAATATATCTGATTTTTTTCAGTATTTGGCTACATGGACATCATTCCATTTGTTCTAACAATACACTCCTATCACTATATAAAGATTTGGACCAGGAAAGACTCATTATTATTATCTTTGGTTATGAAGATTAGATGTAATATTTCATAGATGTAATTATGAAATTTAAGATACAGCATTTTATCAGAATGTACTTACCATTGTACATTTAATTCCACATATTTATTTGTATTCTCTCAAAATAATGTGATTTTAAATACTATATTATTATACCTGCAGATTGAGATAATTTTATTTGAGGTTAGATAGGAATGTGAACCAATCTGTAATATGTGGTTTTGAATAATTTAATTTCTGTACTTAATTTTGTTTTATTCCTCTTAGCTTACAACTTTTCTCACAGAATAGATCATTTGTCTTTTGGAGAGCTTGTTCCAGGAATTATTAATCCTTTGGATGGAACTGAAAAAGTTGCTGTAGACCGTAAGTATTTAATGATTACTATTGGAATTTGCATGTAGGAATTGTTTTTATAACTTTAATATTAACCCATTTTTAATAATTCTCTTTAACCCCCTTGTAATAAACAGATAAATCTTTAAGTGGATTAAGTGATTGATAATTTTCTCTGGTAAGGTGTGTAAGAGAGAATTTGTCCGTTAAAAAATGAACCATAAGAACAAAATAAGAAATTAGAGTAACAAGTAAGTAGGAAAAAGAGTTGAATTTAAAAGCTCTCTAAATATATGAAAGGTGAATGTGCTAATAGGGCATAACTCCTAATAGGGCACTAAAGAAAGAATAAGAACCAATGAAAGTTTCGACATTATAAGGAATGTTTTCTTAGTATAGGTTCAGAGTTCTAAAATGCATATTTACCGTTATAGAAACCTCCTTGGGGAATTTTACGAACATCAGAAACGTAGAGTTATTCTAGAATAGTTTGGTTATTAACACAGTCAGAAGTAGTACATTATAGCATAGATCCCTTTTATTACTGTTTTAACCTCTGTTCCACTTAAAATTTCATTTTATCCAAATATGGATGGATTATTTTTTTTCTTTTTTTTGGATGGATTATTTTCTTAATTTTATAACAAGTAATCAATCTTGTGTTTCTTGAAGGTTTTTGGTTGCCTTTCCTCTACTGAAATAGTCCTATCTTATGACATGCCCCACCTATAGGACCTTTTAAGGACATGTAAAGCTTCTTGTGCTACTAGGAATTCTAGCCTTTGCAAAACTCTAATTAAGGATTTCATTTTTTATTAATTCAAATAGATTTATTAATATCATTTTCAGTATTTTACTCTTGTAGCATTGTGTTGTAATCAGATGCATCAAAGATGGTTTACTTAGAATCCTGGCTTACATTCCTGAGTATTTTATGTTTGTATGGAAATGCTTCACTTAAGGAAACTTGAGTGTACTAAATTTGGAAATGTGTGAGTAGAAACATTCTGAGAATTAAAAGCTTTATTCAATATATAATCTCCTCTTTATGTGTATGTTCATTGTATACAGAAATACACTATATGTTACTTATGAGATGATCATTTGAAAACATGTTGGTTAATACTTGGTTGCAGGATGCTAAAATGAATTTGAATTTTTGTACAGAATCAGTTCTAAACAGATTAATTTTCAAAGGCTGTTTTTGAGTTTATTCCTAAATTCACAAAGACGAAGAGACTTTTAGAGTTATGTTTTAAAATGCCACCAGATGAGTGTCAGTAGGTTACTCAAAGCTTTAAAGCAGGTGTGCACTTCTCCTTATTAATATGTGTTCTATTGGGCTTTGTTTCCCAAAAAGAAAAAAGAATTAGCATTACAAATGTGTTGTGTCAGGTAACCATTCCCTGGATGTTTCCCAGAAGTTGTGAGGGCATCACTTAGTACTTACATCTTGAATGCTGTACCAATTTGGACAGACCCATAACCTTTGGAACAATTTGTGACCTGCAACAAAATGTCATTCGACAGTATCTGCCTCTCCACCCCACCCTCACCCCCAAACCTAGCCATTAAGTTATCTAACCAATTTATAGCCTTTTCTTGAATTAACAGTGGCACCTACGTCTTCAGTAGTTCTCTGGCCACAGCTTCAATGCTTTCTATTTTTTCCTGTCATATTTCTTTGACCCTTTTGGTTATTATTCATTGTGCTTCACTCCTCACAGGTGGTACAATTCCCTTTGTCCTCCATTTTTTTTCCCAAAGTAATTATCCTACCCACGTGTGTAGCACCTATAAGTTATTGCTTCACCGCTCTCAATTTCACCTTTTTTTCATTAATATGTAATACTTAAATACCTTTTTCTCTTAGCACTTTGAGCTCACTACCTCTGTTTACAACACAATAGAGTTTATTTGTAAAAACCTCAAAACTAAGCACAGGTGAAGCAATTCATCTTACATCAAAGGATGAAACTGAAGACCACCCACAATTAATAAGCCATCTATTGGTGGTGGACAGAGTTGACACTCTTCTTCCCTAATCTTATCTGTGATAATAGACTAAAGTCTATTATGTTGGGGTTAATAATAGAGGAACTAGTCAAACACTGTTCATGTTTTCGAGAGTTATAGTCATACAGGTGGTAGGTAAGTAAGTGAAGTTGAAACAGGTTTTATTTTATTTTGTCAGAAACTTGTTTAATATTCGTGTTTGAAGACACTCTTACTGTTAACCTCTCTCTCCTATCTACAGTTTACCCTTCCCTCTCCTATTCTGAATTATACTGAGATAAGAGAGAAATTGGATTGATGGAAATAAAAATTCATTAATGTTGAGCAAAAGAAGATAGACACACAGAAGTGCATATTGTGTACTCGCATTTATATGAAATTCTAGAATAGGCAAAACTAATCTGTGATGACAGAAGGTAGATTAGTGGTTGGCCTAGGGTCAGAGGTACAGGGTATTGACTGCAAAGGGGTATGGAGGAACTTTGTGAGGTGGTAAAAATATTTTCTATTTTGACTGTGGTGGGCAGAGACATTTGTCAAAATTTATCAGACCATATATTTAATGTATATTTAGTGTATTTTATTCCTGTACAGTTTCTATAGACAGTTAATATCATGTAATGTGAAGTACATCTATTTTCATGTCAAATGTAAGGAGGCCCTATTACTTATCTAATTGAAACTCTAGATAGATACTTCTAATTCTAAATTTTCTATAAGATAGACCTGGAAAATTAACCTGTTTTGTATTCTGTGAACTGTTACCTGTTTAAGGTTAATTAATAATTGATAACCTACTGGTATTGATGATTTGTATTAAACTTAGAAATGCCTAAAGGCTATATAAATATGATCCTTTTGATTATGCAAGAACCTTAGACCACCATAGAGTAGGTTCTTTAGTTATTTTCCTCCTGTATCAATTCTTTGTATATATCCAAAGGCTGGCTAAATTGGTTTATTTATATATCTTAAGATATTAGTAAAAACTGAAAATATGTCTTGTGGTGGTTATACTATTATAACTTTATTCTCACTAGTTTCTTTACTGTAAAGAAATGCTACTTTTACTTTTCATATTTGATAAAAGGATAATGTTATAAAGGATATCTAATGACTAGTTCATTTTTTTAACATTTTTGTTTTTGACAAAGAAAGAGAGACAGAGTGTGAGTGGGGGAAGGGCAGAGGTAGAGGGAGAGAGAGAATCTTAAGTAGGCTTCATGCCCAGCGCAGAGCCTGACTCGGGGCTTGATGTCAAGACTGTGAAATCATGACCTGAGCCCAAAATTAATAAGAGTCAGACCCTTAACTGAGCCACCCAGGCGCCCCATTTTTTTTAACAACTAATAGATGTGTATACATGACTGTTTTATGCTTATTGAGAACTTGTTTACCAAGTATGAGTATATTGCTTTCGTTGATTCTTTAAAAAAATTTTTTTTGTTAAACACTATCATAAGTAGCATTAAATTTCAAGGTCAATGTGTATAATAGAAGGAGGGTGTATTTGGCAGTAGTATTGTTGCTATTGGATTGATGAAAAAAACACATTTTGTTTTTATTCTAGACAACCAGATGTTCCAATATTTTATTACAGTTGTGCCAACAAAACTACATACATATAAAATTTCAGCAGACACCCATCAGTTTTCTGTTACAGAAAGGGTAAGTTGAATCTAACTGATAAAATGATTTTTTTTTTCAGTATTTTATAGTCCTCTACAAAAAAAAGTTACGACTTGGTGCTCTCCCCCATTTAAAATTTGTGGAAGTTTTGAAATGCATTAATATTTTATTTTAAGCTAATAAAATATTAGAACTGGATATTATTAGTATGCTGTAGAGCAAGAAAAGTAGATTTTAAAAATCTGGAATGTCTTCTCTTCAATTAAAACAAAATATTAAACTATGATGGTATTAATGATTTTATTCTTAATATCTTAATTTTGTAATGTTTTCTCTTGTATTGGTATAATTAGTTCTTACCTGCCAGCAGATTCTCTGGTTTTGTGTTATTAATTTTTTAATTAATGTACTTACCCTGGAGCATGCATGGTTCTTCTGGCTCAGATAGTAGACTAAGAGGGTTTGCCTTCCTAAGTTAGTGCTTTTTATTCATCTAATTAAAAGGATGAACATTCTGCAATCTCAGGGAGAGTAGCCTTATAAAAATGTATTATGAGGAATATAGTTTTGGAATTGGACAGTTTAACAGACTTCACATGTATTCTGGGGTCATGTTTTCTAATTATTGTGTTTAAGAATGGTGAATATTCAGGGTGCCTGGGTGGCTCAGTCAGTTAAGCCTCTGACTCTTGATTTTGGTTCAGGTCGTAATCTCAGGGTTCAGGGGGTTGACTGCATGGAGCTCTGTACTGACAGTATGGAGCCTGCTTGGGATTCTCTCTTTCTCCCTCTCTCTCTGTTCCTCCCACCCTTGTGTTCTCTCTCTTTCTCACAAAATAAATAAACTTAAGAAAACCTTTTTTTAAAGAATGCTGAACATTGAAATATTATCCAGAATTCCAAGGCAAAGTATAAGTGCTTTTAAAAATTTACTTTCCTCCATGTGGAGTTACCTTTTGATAGTTTTCTAGCTTATGATGACTATGTCCTCAGTAATTATAGAGTTTCCCTTAGGAGATTAAATACTGAAGTTTTCAGGGGTGAAGTTGTCATGTTTGACTTTCAAAGGGTTCAGGGTGAAAAACTTAAGTGTGTGTGTGCGTGTGTGTACACGGAGAGAGAGAAACTAGGTAAAAAATATATTGTGCTTTTTAGCATTTTTTTTTTTTTAAGTTTTATTTATTTTGAGAGAGTGTGCACGTGTGCGCATACACGCATGCTAGTGAGGGAGGAGCTGAGAAAGAGGGAGAGAGAGTCCAGAGCTGGCTCTGCGCTGACAGCCGACACGGACTCAGTCCCACGAACTGTGAGGTCATGACCTGAGCCGAAACCAAGAGTTGGACGCTTAACTGACTGAGCCACCAGGCGCCCCATCAGCAATTTTAGGGGTTGAATGATAACATTTTTCACTAAAATTGGCAACACCTGAACATTAGGAGGTCTGGATAGTGTCAAGGCTTTGGGGAAAAGAGGCATATATACATTGCTATGGGAATGCAAAACACCATAGTCTCTATGGAAGAGAGTTTGGCAATATCTGCAAAATGATATGTTCATTTATCTTTTGATCCAGCAATTTCACTTCTAGAAATTGAATCCAAGGTTATAGTGAAAAAAATACAAAAATGATGTGTATGAGGCTATTCATTGTATTGTTATTTGTAATAGTAGAAGATTATAAACAACTCACATGGTACATCCTCACAATGGAGAAACATGGAACTTCAAAAAAAGAGAAAAAGATAACCATATATTGATACGAAATTAACTCCAGGATAAATTAAAAAAAATTTTTTTTTTTAACATTTATTTATTATTGAGAGACAGAGAGAGACAGAGTGTGAGCAGGGGAGGGGCAGAGAGAGGAGGAGACACAGGATCTGAAGCAGGCTCCAGGCTCTGAGCTGTTAGCACAGAGCCCATCGCGGGGCTCGAACTCACAAACCGTGATATCATGACCTGAGCCAAAGCCAGATGCCCAACCGACTAAGCCACCCAGGTGCCCCTCCAGGATAAATTTTAAACAGCCAAATTAAATAAAAATATATATATAATCTCAGAGCATTTGACCTCTTTGTAGTGTGTTTGTGCTGATACGGTGACTAAAATAGTTGTGTTTCACTTAAAAAATAAGTGTGGAGTAACTAGAGTTGGTTAAATGGGGGATGAGGGGGACAGAGAGGAGGAGGGCTGAGCTTCATTAGTCCTGAAACCCAAAGTGAATCATTATTAGTGTTTTGTTACATGAACCCCCCCACCCCCACCCCCCGTCCTTCAAACAGCTTCTGCCCATACAGGTGATGACAATATAATTATGGTATGATATTGAACATACCAGAAATTTAAGATGAAGTCACTTTATTGGAAAGTTGATCAGTGGCTTATAAGGCTCTGTTCTAATAGGGGAAGGGGTTTTGTAATGCCTCACACAAAATTGTTTTAATTTCCCTTGTTACTTGTATTCCTAAAGCTTGCAGTTTAGTTATAGCTTAATTAAAATAGGGACTGTTATGACAAAAGTCAACAAAGCACCGTGGTAGCATAATTGTTTCAAGCTATAACAGAAATTTATTAGTTTGCAAACTTGATTTTTGAAGTGTAAACAAGATGGAATGAAATAGAGTATTTTCTTGGACAGTGTACACACTATGGGGGGTTTATGATTTTAGTCCCATTCCTTTTAAGAATAAAACTATCTTTAGAAACTGAACCAGTAACTCAAATATTGATATGTTTCAAATTAGTGCATGCTGTTTTCTTCTTGTATTATACCTCCTACAGTTTAAATAAACAACAGAAAGTGAAATTACTTGTTTTCAAATCTGATCATTTAAATGATAGGAAATAAATATAATTATTTTGTAAATTCTTAGCAAAGAAGTCTTACAAAAAGTATGTCAAAATATGAACTTAGTTTTTATGGATTTGATCAATGAAGAAGATGCCATATAGTTGTAAGCTCTTGAGCTCAGTAGAATGCTTATATGTAAAGTGACTTTTTCAGAAAATAGAAAAGAATGACTCTGCTCTTTTGATTCTTTCAGAAGCTAACCACACAAAGAATACAGGATAATTCAATTGTCTCTGAAGAGCTCAGTCTAGTAGGACAATTCATAAAGAGATTTGGATATCCTTCTTGTATAGTTGGACTGTAGGGCTTCATATTGCCTGTGCAAGTAACCAGATGATGTGAATCCCATTTTTCTCCTTCTCCTATCTCTCCCCTTCGTTTTAGGAACGTGTCATTAACCATGCTGCAGGCAGCCATGGAGTCTCTGGGATATTTATGAAATATGATCTCAGTTCTCTTATGGTAACCGTCACTGAGGAGCATATGCCTTTCTGGCAGTTTTTTGTAAGACTCTGTGGTATTGTTGGAGGAATCTTTTCAACAACAGGTTAAGATTCATTCCTTTTTTGTTTAATTTCTTGAATGTTACACTGAAATTAAGATGCTGTTACTTAGCAGGAGCAAGAAATATATATACATTCCCATGTTTTGATATTTTAAGAATTTTTTCTTTAAGATTGAATTCCAGATCTCTGAATTGATTAAGCATTACACATAACTAAGTTCACTGCATTCAGTGATTCAAGGGAGATTACTTAGTGAGCTAGAAGGATCCTAGAATTGAATCCAGGTTCTGCCATCTGCTATCACGTGGGGATAGGCTTGTGTATAGGTCACTTACCTTTTCTGAAATTTTCTCCTCTATAAAAATGGGAATAATAATGTATACTTACAAGTGTGTTGTAGGATTAGATGATAAAATGCCTAGAAATAGTAGACACTTGAATGTAAGTTTTTTTTCACGTAAGGCATTTTTAACTGTACAATATGTAAAATCACATCTTATGGTACTTTGAACCGTGCAATATGTGCAACAAAAATTTTCAAATTGTTTTCCTGATTTGGGGCTTTTTTGCCCTGAGATTATGAGATGTTCTCAAAGATAACTTTTAGAATCATAATCATTAAAATCTGAGAGTTAAGCACAATAGATAAAGAAAGGAAACCATTCCTTCTTTATCCCCCAACCCCCATTCAGTTTTACGGGGAGCTATGTAGTTTATATACTTTAAATTATTTTTTTTGAACTATGTTTTTTTTTTGTTTTTTTTTTTATTTATTTTTTTTGGGGACAGAGAGAGACAGAGCATGAACGGGGGAGGGGCAGAGAGAGAGGGAGACACAGAATCGGAAACAGGCTCCGAGCCATCAGCCCAGAGCCCGACATGGGGCTCGAACTCACGGACCGCGAAATCGTGACCTGGCTGAAGTCGGACGCTTAACCGACTGCGCCACCCAGGCGCCCCTGAACTATGTTTTTGAAATGAATGAATAGGTTTTCTTATGAAAGACTTTGTCACTACTTCATTTGAATTTGTTTAAATTTGTGGTGCTGCCTGGTATTATTTATTTTTCAAAATGGTATGAGTGTGAGTTGTATAAAGCGCCCTTGAAAAGACTGCATGGTGAAGGTCATGAATCATGTGGCCTTGTGATTTTGAAAGGAAATCCATTTGTTTTAAAAATTCAACCGCCTTGTTATTTTTAACCATGGAAACGAATAAAGCAAACTGCTTTGTTTCCTTACTAATCTATGCCATTGTAATTAGTTGAGTTTTTTATTCTTATGTAATAATTTAGGAGATGATTAGGAAATAATTTCATTAAAGCATCATTTAATTGAACACATGAACTTATTTTTTATTACAGGCATGTTACATGGAATTGGGAAATTTATAGTTGAAATAATTTACTGTCGTTTCCGACTTGGATCCTACAAACCTGTCAGTTCTGTAAGTGCTACAATAGAAATGGCGCTGACCTCTAAGTCACAGCATCATTGTTAAGTCTGAACAATAGTTTTTGGTGCTCCGAAAGAGATTGCCCAAAATAAAGCATTGTGATTAAAGGGAATAGTGCAAGGAATAAAACTAATGCTTTGGTCTTTTTTCTCCTTAGGTACCCTTTGAGGATGGCCACACAGACAACCACTTACCTCTTTTAGAAAATAATACACATTAGCACCTCCTGAGTGAAGGAGAAAAACTTTTTGCTTGAGACATAAAACCTTTTTTAATAATAAAATATTGTGCAATATATTCAAAGAAAAGAAAATACGAATGAGAAGTGGGAACCACACCTAGGGGGAAAAAAAAAGAAAGAAAAACCCAAACTGAAATCCTATATATGTTGTGTCTGTTACAAATGTCCTAGAAGAAATTACGCAGCTAATCAGTGAATAAGCCCAACTGGAATATTGCTTGGAAGATGACCCCTTCTGATAATTTCATAGCAAATGGGCAGTATCGAAATCAGACCTTGCTTCTTGGTGGCAAAGAGCCTGAAGGAAAGAAGTCAAACCACATCTAAAGAAAAAGGCATTGATAAGTGCAAATGTTTGCGTCCTTTTGTTTTTAAAAGATATGTCAGAATAAAATATGTAAAACATATGGAAAACTAGTCTAGACTTTAAAAAGTTGTGATCAGGTCACACTGTTAATAAAACAGGGATGGGTCCCTATGTTATAGCCATATCCATGTTAAGCCATAATGACAAGACCATTTATCCAATAATTTGGTCTGAGGAAGGTAACTGCTTTTCTTTAAACTCTGGCTGTTGGCTTTTTCTAACAGTTCAAGGCAGGGTCATGGAAGATTGAGGTGAGCAGGTACCTAGGTGCTATAATATGTAACAGAGGTATCATTCACAAATTGTAGAGTGGGCACTTATACAGGGAGAAGAAAGCACATTTTTTAAAAAAAAAAAAGATGCTACGTTTTCTAATCTGATCCTTCTATACACTTTGGAAGCGGGAGGTGAGTAATAACAAGGCCCACTACTGATGATGAAAATTATCAGCTTATAAAGTATTAAAAGGAAAAGTAGAATATTTTATACATGTTTGGGTGAGGGACAACAGGGTAACTTAAAGTAGAAACACGAGGCAAATATTTAAGATAATGTCAGATCTGTAAGGTTATCATTAGACAATGTCCATTAAGCTGTAAAACTGGATTATGAGTGTTTGCATTCAGACTGTCCTGAATGGGATTGATTTTGTTATTTTGTTTTGTGTTGTTCTAGCTTTCTCAGTATTTAAGGATTGATTTTAAATTTCTAGACTATAAAAGATAAAAATAATGAGAGGGAGATACACTCAGGTGCCATTAAAAACTATATTTGGAATAGGTGTGCCAACATCATTTTCCTTTTGTAATACTTAATGATAGTAGAAGAATCAACTAGCAGTCCCCATGGTTTAAAGCATTTAGAGAAATGGGAAAATAAAATTCCAGGTAAGTAACAAGGGCGAGTCTAAAGGACTAGATTTAAAATGGTGGTTTTTAGAAAACGGTATGTCACAAATTATAGTTTCACAAATGGATTTTTTTTAAAGGTAAAAAAATGTTTTCTTGAAAATAGTTGTAACATAATGGAGAGGAGAAATACTGATAAAACTGCTTTGAAGGAGAGCTTATGTTGAATGGTATTCTGTGGAGAATAACAGAAGCATTATTACTTAAAATATACAGTTGGTCATTAAGAGCCATTAAGTTAACTGATTAACATAGGTGACATAACATGCTCTGAAGGATTTTTTTATTCCAGAAAATTCCAAATAATGAGACTTCTCTGTTATTGATTTCTTTTTTCAGATACTATTTCTAGAAAGTTAAGAGTAGAAACTAATAGAACATTTCTAAAATGGAATTTTACTTAGAATTTTAGCTATTTGAGACTGAATTTTGGTTCTGTGAATCTGCTTTCCAGAAAGTTCATTCAAGTTTCAGAGTTTTTTTTTTTTGTTTTTTTTTTTTTTTTTTTTTTTAAGGTAAAATAATTGATTTAAAACTTTTCTTTCAGCTAGGATTTTAACAGTTAAGTGTCTTTAAAAAGGATTTTAAAATTATTTTGGTACTTACATATGATTTTTAATTGTTCCCATGTTTTCTAAATACCATATTAAAATTTTAATGTAATTAATCTGTCCCATTAAAGCTGACTTATAAAAGGAATTTCTTTAAAGCAAAATTCTGCTTTGCCGTTGATTTACACTTTACTAGTTAAGAAAGGTTTCTACATGAGACTCCTCAAATAGTTATATTCAGATTTTTGGCAGTCAAAGTAGTAAGATTCTGACGAGCCTCTTGGATGAGGAATGATGAAGTCTACCTTCACATTAGGATTTGCTAGGGGTTTCTGACCTCACCACATGTCTCTTTTCCATTGCAGAGAACACTGTACTGACCTACTTATTCTGGAGCTTTGGCTTGTGCCTGGGGAGGGCGTCTTCAATAGGGTACCCAACTTTATTATTCAGCTCTCCTTTTTCATTTTATTAAGGTATTCATAATATTTGTATATATTCCAGGCTGAATATTTTAAACATTGAGGCTTCAATTTATACGAAATAGGTTTTTTAAAAACTGTGTTTTGTATACATTGGCCTGTAAAAAGAAACATCTAGGTGAATAATTCTCTGCTGCAGTATTTATACAGTACAGACTACCTCTTGGGAAAAGTTTAACTCAATCTTAGAATTACAAACTTACTTCTGATTCTCAATTTAGATGATTAACATCACATTTCTCTCACATTTTATGAAAGTACTGAATTTTCACAGTAAATTTACTAATGCAAGCAAAGTTTGCAATCTTTAATACAAACTGGACTGGAATTCTTAAAGGAATGACTAAGATCTAATTTTTTAATGGTAGAAGTAGGGCTGTATTATGCATCCTGTCTTTTTATGTCCTGGGTTAGTAATTTGAGTACCAGAAAGTAAATTTGTATGCAACCTGTTTCAAAATTTAGAACTTTGAATCTTGAACTTGAGTTCAAGATGCGTATTTTTGATTGTTTAATAAAAATTAAGGCTGAGCCGGAGGACCTTTAAACTTTCATCAAGCCCTTTAGTCTAGTACTTAAGTCCCTTCCCATGTGCTTGGAGCTCCATTGCAAACCTTCTGCAAGACAAAGTAGATAGTCAGCACTATCCAAATTAGATCACCATTTGTTCACTACCTTATGGTATGATGCCAGGATTAATATCCAAGTATTTCCTTATTGTTGTCCCCCCCCCCCTTTTGAAATAATTTTTTAGTGATGAAATCACCTTGCATTATCTTAAGTTTAGGAAACTGCCTTAGATTTTTTGGTTTTCTTGTGGGTTTTTTTGGTGGTGTTTTAAGAGAAAAAACACACACGACTCATTTAGTGTATCAATCCTGAACGTGCGGACTCTAAAATGACAAACATAAAACAATTTCTTTGTCCTTTTACAATCATGTATCCCCAAATAAGCCTCAGTTTTTCATATTTAAGCTCCTTTTTCCTCATAGGAAGACTGTGGCAATCCTAGATAGCAGTCTGTTACATTTGCTTTTGCTCCAGATGGAGCTAAATTACTGTATGAGATTGAGCTTCTTTTGTATTTTCATATTAAAAAGTGAATGAGTGATGCAAATTGAGCAGTTGACTCAAGTCTATAAAACTGTCAACAAAGTTGACAATAATCAGTGAGATATTTAAAAAGTTTTGTCTTAGCAACTCCAAATTGTATTGGATGTTTATCAGAAGGAAATAGATGGACAACTCTTCCAAATATCATAACTCATGTATGCGATTTTGTGTAATAATTTTAAGGTAAAACTGAGTAGGTGTGGGGGAAAGTATAGCTTGATGAAAGCAACGTGTACTGAAGCAGACCTTCAGCGACACTTGATGTAACTAAAAGATACTTTGTAAGTTCATTTCTGTTTTCAAGCAGTTATGCAAATCAATTTGATGATTTCTTATACTAGATATACTAGACTTATCTTTAGTTTCTTTAGAGTAAAATTGACACAGTTGATCAGCCTCATGTTTCCCTACTTAGTCACAGTTCCAGATTAGGATCAGTAATTCAAGTAAAGTAAGGCCACACCTAAACTTTTTACTTGTGTATCAGAACTGTTTCTAGCTATTAAAACTCAATTTCAATTAAGTGTCCTTTGCCGTAACTGTATCTTCACTACTGCCTCTCAAGCCAGTTACATCGGAAAATCAGCAATTTCTAGTTTTATTTTGGGTAAATTAAAAAAATATGTTTTTACAAAGTAAGCAGTGAGCATTTTTCCTTACCTCTCTATGTGAGCATATGGGACAACCATTCCTTTTTACTACAGATAGTTGTCCATGTTTCCAGAACATAATTGTTAGATTCATACTTCTAGAAAAATAGACATGTGGGAATTTACATGTAATTTTTGTGAGCTTTGAAAATTACTGATGTTTTTGGAAACTTTAGGCTGACCTACTTTGTTACATTCATTGTGAGATAACAGAACAATTTGGGGATTAGTCCCTTCTCAGATCGGTCTGTTTACTCTCAGATTCTAAATCAGCTATTTGAATGAGATGTTGACTGAAGATGATGGTGTCGAGTTAGTGTAAAATTGTAAGAAATGTTTTTTGGAGTTGTATGTCCATCTGCCTCAGGCTTTTTCAGTATTAATTTCTTTAGGTGGGGACTGTCTTAAACTCTGAAATATTCATTACTGTATCAGGTATGTTGTGGCTACAGAATACAGGAATTACCAAAACTTCTTTTTTAATGTAGATGCCTCTCCTTTGTAGTTACTATCCGTCCCCTTCTCCCCAAAAGTAGAAGGCTCTTTCTCATTGCATTGTATGTATTAGACATTCAAATAATTGTCAGTTGGTCTTGATATAAAATAATTAGGGATTTTCTTTCATACAGATACCTATTTTGACTTAGACATCATGTGATTTCTTTAATGCCACAGATAAAAGATGCTTCCAGCATGTAAATGTAACCTTATTAATGGTGTCAGAAAAAAGTGAAGCATTATGTATCTATGTGTTAATTTATATTCATCTGGTAATCTTCTTTGGAAGATTATATCTTTTTCTCAGGGGAGGGAGGAGATCTGTAGTAGTCAGCAGTTAAAGATACAACACTAGAAGAGGAAAACATTTTTAATTCAAACTTTCATTTAATCAAAAATCAAAATGAATACTGGATTAGTGGAATTTATGGAATTAGTGAAAACAAAAATCAAAAGGTAGTAAAATTCTTAGAATAATTATGTTTTATCCAACCTCATTGAATTTATATCTTGATTTCATTTTTATTATATCTATAGTTTGTATCTTAATCAATGTAACTCAGAAGTATCATATAGACATCTCAAACTAAAAATCACCAAGTGCTTTGTTTCAGAGCTGGGTTGTATGCCCTGAAAAGAAGTTCCCAGACCTTAGATGAGATTGGAAAAGACATTGCCCAGAACAGTTCCCCCCAAATGCCCTTTATGGTGTTGAGAAAAATCTCAAGTAATAGCAGGCTAGAAGCTGCCTTCAAGCCCTGTGCACTTAACTACGTGAATGTGCTGAGTATTACATATCATTCCAGAGAGCATAAATATAAGTAACTGCCATCGTTACCGTTTTATGCTTGTGTCATTTGCCAGTAGTTATGATTATTTTTAATTGCTCAGGCCCCAAATACTATATAATAATATTTCATGTTTTTAACATGAAATGCTGCAATCCAGCATGCACTGATATCTCAAATACGATGAAAGTTAGGATAACAGCTATATTATTAATATAGGAATTTGGGAACAAAAACTATTAATTCATTGATAGTATACATAAAACATTTTTAAACAAAACAACACCTATTCTCTGAACTTAAAGTCACTTCGTGAAGTCTGTCCTCTTCTGCTGTACATTGTACACTTAACGTTGTCCACTTGGGATGATCAAGATACTAGTAAATCCTGATGATCACAGAGGAGTAATTTTCCCACTATACAAAAAACCAAAACTAGCATTTACACTTGTATTTGGAATTTTGCTTTCTCATTGGCAAAGGTCCAGGGACTGGTTTTTTAGGATTCTAGCCTAGTGCCTTCCTCCCATTAGTCACTGAGGCCTGAGCAACATAAGCTTAAATATAAGAGGTTTGGTGACTTCAATAAAAGAGAAGGAAACTCTTGAGAGAAGGTCATCAGGAAAATGGGTAATTGAAAAGATTTAGAAAGAATAGTTGTCAGATTGAAATTATAAGAACTAATTTTTACTTACAAGCATAGTAAGTAGTCCTAGTGCAAATACACTTGAGCCCTCATTCTGTACATAATTACTTAAACCTCTTGTTTTATTTTTTGTTTTTTAGATTTCAGAAGTATAGTTGAGGGAAATGCTAAATGTGAGCCCACTTTTCTAATTCTCTCAGCCTTCACTCAGGTCTCCATGGTATAACACACAAAAAAAGGCTGAGATTTCAGTGGAGGATTATTTCTTTTATGGTATATCTGAGGATGCAGAGATCATTCTTCTTCTACTTGATCTTTTTTAATGTTAATTTTTGTGAAAGAGAGCACACACACGCATGTGTGTGTGTGCGGAGCACAGTATGGGGCTCGAGCCCACAAACCATGACATCATGACCTGAGCCAAAATCAAGAGTCAGACACTTAACCAACTGAGCCACCCAGGTGTCCCTTAATCTTGATTCTAAACTTTTCTACTGGGTACCCCTGGAATGGTTCCAAGGTTAAAACTGCCTTTCTTTAGCATATTTCAGCTTCCGTCGTATGTTATTCCATGTTCATTTAGTCAAAATTAGTCCTCTCAAGAAAAAAAAAAACCCTAAATATCAACAGACAGATGTACTTTGGTGTTTTATGTTCAAGGGCATAGAGTGTTAGGAGGCAATCTGGAAACAAATTTTCCTAAGATATGTATGATTGTAGGCTAAGATATGACTTTCCTTTTCTCACTTAAATAAAAACAATACATAGGGAAGAAATCATGACAAGACGTTTGACAGTTAATGAGCTTGGGCATATTCTTTGTTACTTCCTAATCTTAAGAACCACAGTTTGCTGTTTTGGAGGTATCCAGGAGATTCCAGATAAAAGGAGATTGCTGAATGTTCTTAGACCTTAAGTGTGCTGGATGCCCTAAAGTAGGAGAGGAATTTATAACAGAAGCTCACAATGAAGAACCAGACATTCCGAGCCATCTGAGATCGTGCGATGAGAAGGCGCCAGGCAATGAGGAAGAGGGCAGTATTAAAGAGGTAGTGAATATTTCGGAGCCTGGGGAACAGAAATACATAACCAGAGTTAAAACAGCAAGCATCAAATACCTATCTGTGCTATCTGAAGCATAAATGTCATTTTCTGGCTCGTTAGGTGCTCCCAGGTATGTGACATGACCTTATGACATTTTGATTTTTTATCTATTTCCACAACATGCCTTCTGAATGATCGCCTTTCCATAATTATACTTTGATCATATTACCATATCACAAATCTTCACTGGTTCTTGTTCATTAGAAGGTAAGTTCTCAAGTTCTTAGCCTGCTATTTAAGGTTCCTCTTCCGTTACAATTTACCTTTCCATCCTTATAATCTCTGCATGAAAAGCCCTTTGTTTCTACCAGAATTATATCAGACTGCTATAGTTGATTGTCCTTTATGGAATAATGACTGAAAGAAACTTGAGGCAGTTTAAGGACATGAAGAGTGGTTGAGTGAGTTGCCCATGTTAAACAGTACAAATTTCCTGCTTGTTGGGTGTATTCTTAATACCCCATTATGATGGGATGGGGTAGAAGAAAAAGAGAAACTTGGGTTCAAATCTGGATCCTGTATTTCCCATGTGTTACCACAAACAAGTTATTTACCTTCTTTGAGCCTAAATATATCTTTGATAGAAAAAAAAAAAAAAAAAGCAGGGGTGGGGGGATAACAAAATACCCCCTCATAGGGGTGTGGCGAAGCCTAAGCAAAACTGTATTATGAGGGCATAGTATATAAGGAAGGACCTATAATGTAGTAAATGCTTGAAAAATGTTAATTCCTCTCCTCCCCTGCTCCAATTTCATGTCTGGTAGAAAATCAGATACATGGGAGAAGTGCTCAATAAATATTAACTGATTAGGCTTACCTTCTCAAATGTTGTTTTGCTTCTGGGATCCCAGCCATATCCTCTTTCAGTAAGTACTTCTTAACTCCTAAAACATAATTTTCAATGTATTCCAACCAGTTCAACTGGCGCACATCAAAGTTGAATACCTGAAAGGCAAGAAGACATTATGGATTGCTAGAATTGCACTGCTGGAGACCATCACTTTGTCCTTTTGAAAAATTTCTTTTACATAAATGAGTGAAATTCAGTTTGGGAGACTTGGGTGGGACCCCTTCAAAGGAGATTATTTGAACAGTTATTTCCAAGGCACTGACAAAATGGATTATCATTTACACAGAAACATTCAAACACCGATCAAGCACAAATATTTGACATTTAAGAAGTCTTGTGAGGGAAATTTAAAGGAACTGGCATTAGCTGGTGAAAGCTAATTTCATTTCAAGTAAATTGGGATTATTTTTAAAAGTGATGGGTAGGGAGCAAAACAAACTGCTTCTCCTTTTTTCCATTCTTTAAATTTTGGTGTTGTTTCCTTGGCCTACCCTCCTTTCCTGCAGTATCACCATTTAATTATGCAGATTAAGGTAAACTGAATAAGCAAAATCTTAAAGAATAGTTTAGCAGAAATTCTGTATTTGCTTTAGAGATGTTATCTACTATGTGTGTTGTTAAATGAAACCCTTCAAAAACATTTCTTTTAGAGTTAAGCGGTAAGAGTTAAGTGTTTCTCTTGGAACCATAGTGTATTTTCTCCTCTTGGATACAGAATACCATGGAACTATATTTTCCCTTTCCCTTTGCCACCAAAAAGCTCAAAAACAGATTCTCTGCTTAACTGCAGTGACTTAGTAAGATCTTGTAGACTACATATGGACATCCTATTTTTTCATTCTTATCTTTGACTTCATATTTTAATGCATACTTTCCCTAGTTTGGTGTTTTATTTCTATTTTCTTTTATTATAGATTATATATAATACATATATACTAAATTATATATAAATGTAAAATATCATATCATATATATGTTTATTGCAAGTTATCTCAAATAATACGGAGTACTAACAAAGAGCAGATGAGATGATTGAGTTCCAGAGAGCTTCATAGACTTGTCCAACAACTGAAATGCTTTTCAAAGGTAATTCTGCATCACTTTGTTTGGATATGTTTATTTACTATAGTATCACTAAATATTACTTATTCATTTATATAAAGAGAGGCTTTTATTTTTATACTATTTCACATTTCTAAGTTAGATTTCAGTAACGTCCTTGTTTGGAATCCTCATTCCATATGGCAAATCAAACTGAATTCTAAGCCGATTCTAAGCCAGAGTTTGGCAATTATATGCAATTATTCAGGACTGTTACCTTTGCAATTTTGAAAGTGTATGTTAAATCCATAGCACATTTGATTCTTTTCATTTTCATAAAATTTTTGGTTATTTTAGGTTAAAATAGTAAAATGTCAAAAAATGAAGCTCTAAGCTACCTTTTGAATTAGAGGGATAAATTACATGGGAAAAATGCAATAAAGATAACTGTACATAAAACCTGTAGCTAATTTTAAAAACAGTTTACAATAGTTTTTTTTTAAACAGCATAGTTTGATCATGGTCCATGCATTTCAAACAAGTACTTAGAATAATTTTGCTTATACAAGGGATGTAAATATTTCTGAAAATAGCTCTATTTCATGTCAGTTTTAGAGATGCTCTGCAATGATTTCAGTTAAAATATCCCTCTAAATCTCACCTGGTGTATTTAATTTAACATTTATGGTGTTTGACTTTAAGTAACCCTTAGGTTCCATGACCTGAAGTAATTCTAGGGCTTGGATTTGAATTATACTCTGAGGCTGGTATGTAAGAGTAAAACCCATAGCTGGCATGTGAGGCTGGCAGTAGCCTCGCATTTCCTTCTCAGTGTGATGTGGTCTCTTCTACATGCTGTCAAGTACTAGATAAATCGAGAAATGCTTTTTTCTTTAAAAAAATTTTTAATTAAAAAAACATTTATTTATTTTGAGAGAGAGCAAGTGAGTGAGCAAGCATAGGGGCAGAGAGAGAGAATCCCACTTGACAGTGCAGAGCCCGATGCAGGGCTCGAACTCACAAACCGTGAGATCATGACTTGAGCCAAAACCAAGAGTCGAACGCTTAACTGACTGAGCCACCCAGGTACCCCAGAAAGTTTTAGTAGATAGTGTCAACCAAGAGAGTGGAAACTTTAAAATGTAATTGAAAACTCAGGATATGCTCAGGGAACACATGACTCTCTGAGGGGAAAAAAAACCTGGAAACATGTACAAAGTACAAAAGATTTCTATACTTGTGAATTTCAGAATATACAAAGATTTCAAGACTTAACATTTTAATGTAAAGAAAATAAATGGCATGGCTATTAAGCAATTAATGTGAAGGCCTGTCTTGAGGAATGAAAGTCTGAATTATCAAGGATCATTATAGGGATAGAGGCTATATGTGCTGTACATGTGCTAGAGAGAAGGCAGTACTGATGGAGGGAGGTCTTAGTGGGATGCACATAAGAGTTGGGGGTTAGCTTTAAAAAGTAGGAAAGAGGGATGCCTGGGTGGCTCAGTCAGCTAAGTGTCCAACTCTTGATTTTGGCTCAGGTCATGATCTTGAGGTTCGCAGGATTGAGCCCTGTGTCAGGCTCTGCACTGGCAGTGTGGAGCCTGCTTGGGGTTCTCTCTTCCCCCTTCTCTCTCTGTCCCTCCCCTGCTTGCACACACTCTCTGAAAAATAAATAGAGGCCCCTGGGTGGCCCAGTCAGTTAAGCATCAGACTTCAGCTCAGGTCATGATCTCATGGCTTGTGGGTTCAAGTCCCATATCAGGCTCTGTGCTAACAGCTCAGAGCCTAGAGCCTGCTTTGGATTCTGTGTCTCCCTCTCTCTCTCTCTCTTCCCCACCTCTACTTGCACTCTGTCTCTCCCTCAAAAATAAACATTAAAAATTAAAAAATAAACCTTAAAAATAATAAAAAGGAAGGAAAGAACTGCAGCTTTGGAGATGCAGAATGATCTTGATTTAACAAGAGCAGTGGGTGAGTTTATGAGCAATGAAATTGTGATTTTTCATTGAAGTCCTATGCTGTGGGTTTAGGGAAGATACAGAGGTACTGAGGATTTGCTGAGGACAAACCAAGGGTGAACAGGAATGGAAGCGAAATATGTGAAATGTGACTGCAGGATAGCAGGAGGATCTAATCAAAGTCGAGAACCCAGGACTCTTACCTACATTAACTTATTTCCTGCATTGTGTCAATAATACTGATGGATTTTCTTAGCCAAAAAAGAAAAAAAAGGGAGGGAGAGAGAGAGAGAAAGAAGGGAGGGAGGGAGGAAAGGGAAGGAAGGAAGACCAGAAAAGACAAAAAAGAATTCTGTGTATGTAACTAAAACTTCTTCATCCATCAGCTTTCCAGGTCAAATGGTTGTCAGAACTCTACTCACTCTCTGGTCTTCAGGACTCAGCTCAGACATCAGCATTTCCGTATTGTATGTGCTCCATTCCCAACTCCGGTTGACAAAATACTCCAGCATGGACACTGTTCTTAGCAGCCGATTCATGAGCTTTGTCATCCTGAGGTAAAGATCAGGTAGAAGCCAATATCAGCACACCACAGATGGCTGCTTCCATGCTACTCTATAGGATGTAGGACAAATTATTTTTTGAGAAAAGAGAAAAAATTTCCCTCTTGCCCCCATTTCTTCATTAAAACAGATTCTTTTTTTCTCTTTCCACATAATCTCCATTGAATAAAGGAAGGGGATGAAACTAATGGAGTCTGTTCTATTAGGCATTTTAATACAAACAACCTCCTCCTCTTCCTCTGTACTACCTTCTCTTTCTCCAAAGTGGCAGATATTTTAAAAGCCGAGCCAGATATTGGAAAATAGCTAGGTGATCACCTACTGTGTGGCACAGTGCTGAAACTTTGAAAAAAATACTACCTCAGCTAATTCTCGTATCTGTCAGATAGGTATTTATCTGCATTTTATGAGGGGGTAGAAGAAGCTTAAGATAGATGAAGTGGCCATGATAATAATAAGTGTCAAAGGCAAAACTGCAACCCAGTTTTGACCACCCTCAAAAAGCTTATGCTTTTATGATCTCACCACTCTGTCCCATGACTTCAGATGGCCCACATCTTCCAGTCCTGTGGTCAGGACTTGGACCAGCTCTGCTGTGTGAACTTCTCAACTTTACAATAATTTATCGAAAACTTTCAGATGTGATCTTATTTGATCCTCACAGTAGGAATCTGTGAGGGAGTAAAGATCTATTATTATTTATCTTCCTTAATCTTACAGAAGGGTTAACAGCTTAAAGTTCACACAGCTACCGCTTAAACCTAGATCTTCTGGCTACAGATCACTTTGGCCTGTAGAACATTTCTCTTAGGCCAGTTTTGCCAATAGTGATTACTGTAGTTGACCCAGTAATGACTTAAACTGTGTCGGGAATTTGGTCTTGTTTCTGGTCAGATCCTAATGACTTATCAGGGACTTCTCTCATTGTATCATGGGAAATTCTTAGGCAGAGGGTAGACTCATTATTCCCTGGTACAAGCATTACAGTAGCCTTCCATTTAGCTATTATTATTTAACATTTTTGCTATAGACTATTTGTATGCCCCTCCTCCCCAAATTCATATATTTAAACCTATTCCCACCAATGTGATAGTATTTGGAGAAGACTTGGGGAGGTGATTAGTGCCTTTCTCTCTCCCTCGGACTTTCCAGCTTGTGAGGACACAGAGAGAGAGAGAGAGAGAGAAAGAGAGAGAGATGGCTCTCTAGGAACCAGGAAGCAGGCCCTCAGCAGATGCTGAATCCACTAGCATCTTGATCTTACACTGCCCAGTCTCCAGAACTGTGAGAAATAAACTGTTACTTGTAAGCCTCCCAGTCTATGATATTCTGCTATAGCAGACCAAATGAATGACCATCTTTATCCATTCTACAATTCTGATGGAATTGATGTGATTTTAATAAATTTAATTTTTGAAAATAATCCTTGTAGAATGATATCCTATGTACAGAACTATATCAGCATAATTTTTTTTTAAGAAAGAATACATTTCTTACTTTTAGGTAGAGAAGGTCTTCGCAACACATAAAATGTGAAAGCCATAAAGGAAAAGAGTGATTCATGTAAAAATCTGAAACTTCTTTAGTAATAATAGTGATTGCTATATTCTGTGCCCTCTTATATAAATAGTATAAAATAAGTATGTTAACTGTCCCTTTTTACAGGTGAGGCAGTTAAGTATTAGAGATAGGACTCACTCATATGGCTAATTTGGTGAAGCCAGGATTTAAATCTGTAAGTTATACTTTGAACTCCATGCTATTAAGACCTACACTATATGTAGTTCCCTTGTATTAGAAAAAGTTTAATAATCGAAGGTATGAGATAAGAAAGTGACTTGGGAAAAATATATTAAATATAAGTTTACACACATACATAGGAGTTTCTGTAAATTAATAAGGACAACCTAAAAAAAATAGGTGAGAAACAGAGGCAGACAACTCAGGAGAAATACTGAATGCCCAATGACCACAGAAAAGCCCAGCCCCTCCAGCAATCGGGACTGCAAATCAAAGGAACGAAGAGATGCCAATCATTATCATTAGTTTGATGATTCAAAAGATTGATTTTTGGCAAAGTATTGATGAGGGTAAGAAAAAACAAATTTTTACCCTCATGTGCTGATGTGATAGTGCCAATTGTCAAACTGACAGAGCCTTCCTTTAGGGCAGCCCGGCAGTAGTCACAAAATTCAGAGACATCCTCCAGTATAGCAATCACACGCCTCAGCTTCCTCCCCAGACCCAGTGGCATGTTCTAAAAAAATTCATGTGCACTGATACTCATGACCGCATTGTTTGGAAGAGTTAAAAGGACACCAGTAGGCAGAATGACTTTGATTTTCATGGGCCATTAGTGAAAAAAGTTAGAAAATTTGCAGGCCTGATTTGCATACACACACACACCTCAACGCAAAACTATATTTATGCATGTCTATATATGGTTGTAAGTGCATAAAAGATTATATACACACACACCTGGGAAGGGAAAGGGTCTCGAAGGATTCTGCCATTTTCTGCCATAAAGATTATTTCCTAAAATACCTGTGACCAAACAAACCTACCCATTTCCCACAAATATTAGTTTAATTTCTCACAAACAAAATTCATAAAGATTTTTATTAGGTCCCTTCCTCCTGCTTCTCTTTTCTGCTTATGAAACTTTGCTCTTTCTGCAGGTCTTCTTCCAACCCGGATCTGTGTTAAAATCTTTAGCATTTGCCTACAATAGGTTTTTCTTCTCTTCCCATCTTTATTTAATAAGCCCCATACCTGGGGTGCTTGGGTGGCTCAGTCGGTTAAGCACCCGATCTTGATTTTGGCTCAGATCATGATCCTAAGGTTTGTGAGTTCAAGCCCCATGTCAGGCTCCATGCTGACAGCACAGAGCCTGCTTGGAATTCTCTCGCTCTTTGCCCCTTCCCTGCTCACATGCGTATGCGCTCTCTCTCAAAATAATAAAAAAAAAAAGCCCTATGCAAATATTTTCTCCATAGCCACAATGTCTCCTTTTCACCTTGCTCAAGAAAAAGCTGATGATTATTGAGTTATCAGCTCTAAATTGGGTCTCTGAAAATTTGGATAAAAGTAACATTGCCTAAGTTTTAGTCACTTGCACTAAGAAGGATGGAAATTCAACATGCTGAGAGAGGCTTCCTCCTGTAGAGAGACTAGAACAGAAGGCAATGCTATTCATGCTCCGGATTCTTGCTTGCAGCAATTGCCTTTGGTACTTATAATTATGACTCTTCAGAGACAATATTCAAGACACAGAATTTAAGTGAGAGAAAGGGATACGTCCTATGTCACACAGCTAGATGGCGACACAGCTGCCTCAGCATCCACACATTTCATTCTACCTTGTTCCCTTTATTTCTTTACTCACCTCTAGGTGGCAGTAAATCTGGTTCAGGTTTCTCCATATCTTTACTCTGTCACTTGGAATCTACTTTAAATTCTTCCCCGCAGCTTCTACATCCTATTTGTAAAACTGGCATACCGAGAATATCCTCTCTGGGTTGTGAGAATGAAAACGAGATCATCCCACATCATTCCGTGTGTGTGTGTGTGTGTGTGTGTGTGTGTAAGTGAGGCTGTTATCATTATTTTAATATTACCTAACAATTTAGAAAACCCCAGACTTAGAGTCTCAGTTGCTTTCCTTTTGGTGGATGATTACTTGCTGAATTCACCAAGTTCTTCAATATTGAACTTCCATTATTATGATAGAGGATTTTTAAGGTAGGAGTCCCTCTGGGGCTTCTCACTACTACTGCTTTGGTTTTGTCCCCAAATATATACATACATGTGTGTGTGTGTGTGTGTGTGTGTGTGTGTGTGTGTGTGTATGATTTAGTTATCACTTTTGATCCCCAGACGAAAGGAGGGCTAAGGACTTTGGGATCCTAATCTTCCATGCGGCAACACTCTTAAAGCAATTGACTTCAGCTTCTTACCTGGGCTTCCTTCCTGTGAGCCGTAGATAGAAGTCGTAGATGATGGCAGGGGCTCGATGGCTGACTGCATTCCAGTACTGGCTTGTGATGATATTGGATGTGAAGTCCGCATTCGGCCTCCTAAAAGCTTTCTCAAATGGGACTTTTTCAAAGGTTGCCAAGACTTGGAATCCTGCGGAAAAAATAGAGCACTAAGTCCAGGCGCATATAAGCCCACTGTAGTCGAGGTTGCAATGATAAAGACTAATGATTTGCTGTGTAGAGTCAAGAATCAATCTCTGAGACAATATTAAGGTTATTTATGCCAGGCAAGAGGTCGCCTGCAAAAATCAAACAATGAGAATGGGTTACAAAGTGGGTCCTTTTCTTGAAACCTTACACTAAAAGCAACTTCTTGGGGAAATAATAGTTCTAGTCAATACAGTGAAGTACTGTTCGGAAAAACTTAAATCCATCATTGGTTCCAAGGATATCTAGTCTATTCTGAAAGCCCCAAGACAGAACCTGAAGGCTTTATTTCCTAGGCTGGATTGTTACTTGCAGAACCATCAGGAAAGTTTCTTCACATTTTACTTAAACCTTTATAAAGGGTTACCTTTTAGAAAAAAATTTTTAATGTTTATTTTTGAGAGAGAGCAAGTGAGCGAGTGGGGGAGGGGCAGAGAGAGAGACACAGAATCCGGAGCAGGCTCCAGGCTCTGAGCTGTCAGCACAGAGCCCAAAGCGGGGCACAAACTCACGAACCGCGAGATCATGACCTAAGCCAAAGTCAGACGCTTAACCGACTGAGACACCTGAGACACCCAGGCGCCCCTATAAAGGGTTACTTAAAGCTTCATAAAGTTTAAGTAAAATAGAGAATATCAAGGCAGGATTCCCTTATATTGGTTCACTTTAAATACCAGTCTTTTACTTCTTGGGTATTTCTGCTTCTCTAGGAATATCCAGACTCAATCGTCCACTCTTGTCTCCAGACTTTTTTTCACAATAATTTTTTACATTGTTATGTAGATAAAACCTAGTTAAAAACTTTTAATGTACAGTTGTAAAATAATTATTTAAAAAAAACTAATTCAAATTCAATATTTATTTTATGTATGTAAAATTTTCAAAGGCTATGCCTAAGTTCATTTTTCAATTATAATGATACCAATTCTTTTTTTTTCAATATATGAAATTTATTGTCAAAATGGTTTCCATGCAACACCCAGTGCTCATCCCAAAAGGTGCCCTCCTCAATACCCATCACCCACCCTCCCCTCCCTCCCACCCACCATCAACCCTCAGTTCTCAGTTTTTAAGAGTCTCTTATGCTTTGGCTCTCTCCCACTCTAACCTCTTTTTGTTTTTTTTTTCCCCCTCCCCTCCCCCATGGGTTTCTGTTAGGTTTCTCAGGATCCACATAAGAGTGAAAACATGGTATAATGATACCAATTCTTATGGTGATATGATTATTGTCCTCCTTAAACAAGATTACCTGGAAATCTATATAAAATATATATACCTTACACAGAAAAGATTCTCAAGAAACATCTGGCCCAGGAATCTGGACTGTTCTCCTCCCAGAGGGAGTCATAATCACTTTTAAGAATCACTAGTGAAGTGGTTACTGACCATTGGGGAGAGTCAAGAGACGCATCTTCTACTTCTATTTTGGGTACCAGCCTCCATATGAATTTGAATAGATCTTTTATTCTCCCGGGCCACATATGTAAAATAAAGCAAGGCCACTAGATTATTTTTAAGATTACTTTCAACTGTGATATTGTATAATTTGAAAAAAACAGATAATAAGTTGCAGCACGGAGGAAGACTTGTAAATTTCAGAAATGTAATTTACATGTTTTATTTAAGAGCCTAAGATATCTGGTTTGCTTCTATGAATGCCACTTTTATAAGTGATATCATAATTCTGTTACTGACGTAGAGGAGATTTATTTCCAAATATGTTCAGAATTATTTAGATATATGATCTAAAGAACTGGATATATGATCTGAAGAACTTTGATGATAGTAGATCATTTCATTTTTACTGAAGTAACAACTTTGCAAACAATAGCATAGCAGAGTGTTCTGAATTGGGAATCAGATTCTAACAAATGAAGTTCATTTGATTTTTTCTATAGCTAGTATCTAGACAAAATTAGATGTTCTAAAAGTTTCAGATATTTGCAGGACAACTCCTAAATTGACAAAGGAGGACAAGATTGGTTAGCTAATTTTCTTTTACATGCAGGATTAATTACTTCAACAAGATACTTTCAAGGTCACATGTAAGGCTCACTGTATAAATCAATGAAGAGTATTGCTGACTCAGTAACAAAAGTTAGTAGTATTGAACTTTTCTAAATCTACTTGGTCATTGATCATTTCACAATCTCAGTGAGGGAGCAAGCGGGGCAAGGGATATGCACATGGGAGCAGCTGCCCCAGCAGGAATATTTCATCATGGACATTACTTATCATTGCTGACTTTTGCTCAGTTTTCTTGATTTTTAAAATCTTTGTAGCCAATGAACCCCTTATTGCTTACAATCATGTAGATATTCCACTGACTCCCTTTGATGTACCACAGTACATTCTAGTTAACTCTTACACATTTATAATTTCTAATTATTTTATCTTTTTTGCTTATTTTTTGTCTTTTTCTCCCACTTGACTCCAAGCTCCAGAACACATTTTGTCCATCCCCACCCCCTACCCCTGTGGTAGACATTCACAGTGTGAGGGCAGACACTAATAGTTAGGTAGTTACATCTCTATAGACACTTACCCATTTTGCCCCAGTTACAAGGATTGAAGTTACCAGATGTACAATGGTAGATTAATGTTGACTTAGGTCTGAAAAATGAAATAAAAATTAAATAAATACAACTAAATGAAAGACTAATGGAAAAAATATAAGGAAAAATAACATTTAAACAAGATTGTTTCAGTAGTTTCCATAATGAAAGCAACATTTCCATCTTTTGTTCCTTCTTTGGGTAAAAAAGCAAAATGGAAGAAGACTAGGGAAATATGCGTGTTTGTGCATGTGCACACAGAGAGCTCACAAAGGTTGATGTATTTAAGCAGCAAATGGAGGTACCATGACAATGAGAAAGTGGGTCACATTCCTTACTTCTGGACATGGTTACTGGGCAAAATATAGTCTATGTTTTCTCCTAAATCCAGTTAAGCCCTGCTGGATTGAAAAACATCTAAATGGCTGACTTCAAATAAGAAAATTTTAATTCTATTTGTCATTTACTATCAAAGCCAAATATATAAACAACATTTTTTTTTTTTTTTTTTTTGGTACTAGGAAATAGCCCCCATATGGTGATCTGAGATTTTGGCATTTATCAGGAAGTGAGCAGTTCTATAAAATATAAAAGATGCCCTCATTTCACCCACTTTTATCTCCTTTGCCTTGAAAAAGGAAGCTGTATTTTAAATTACCGAATAGAAGGAAAAACTCTTTTTGGTTATCAATTTTATGGTTAAAGCATTTAAAGAGTTTGTTACTTTATGATCAAAATGCACATCAGTATTTATAAAACACCTCCATGCATACGTGATGGCATATTTGAAACTATGTAAAATATTAAATCCTCTTTCACATTTGGGGTCTTCTGCAATCAAATGCATATAATAAGCCTAACATATTCACCCTCCTCCTCGTCAAAGCTCTGCAAGCTGGCTTATGCATGCACACCTGTGAACTGCTGTGTACCATCCTACAGCCAAGGTGAGATTGACAACTGTATCAACTGGAATTAAATCTGCCACTGCCATCGGAGTAGCTCTTATGGACCGGAGAAACCCTTTCCCGGCCTGCATAGGAAAAAAGAACATAAAATAGGTTTTAAGTAATAATTGGGGCTAATACTAATACCGCTAGTTACAACAGTTAGCACTGACTCGCTGCTGACTGGGTTATTGTGCTAAGGCTGACTTTTCTCAGCCGACCCAACCCCCCAGCCAAGTTCACCTCAAATGCCAGCATTTCCACAATAGTCCTCAGGTCCCTTTAGAGAGTGGAGTTCCTCAGATTTGTGAGAGGTTAGTATATCTAGTTAATAAACACCAACAGTTTTTTCACATTTAATAATTAATCCATGAGATATTTTAAGAATTAAGGTTTCCCAAATTTCCCGCTATTACTAGTTTACCATTTCTTAAATGATGTCATTTTCTGCTAGTGCCTAGTAGCTTACAAACAATAGTAGACACTAAAGGTTTAAGAGACACTTTTAAAAATTAGGGGCACCTGGGTGGCTCAGTTGGTGAAGCATCCAACTCTTGGTTTTTGGCTCAAGTCATGATCTCATGGTTCGTGAGTTCGAGCCCTGCATCAGGCTCTGTGCTGACACTGTGGAGCCTGCTTGGGATATTCTCTCTCTCTCTCTCTCTCTCTCTCTCTCTCTCTGCCCCTTCTCCCCCTCCTCAAAATAAATAAACTTTTTAAAAAAATTAATAAAGTTCTACCATTCCACAAAAACTTTTTTATTACTTAGGAAAGGGCCACCACTTTTTGTTAAGTGTTAAGTATCTTAGTTCACAGATCACTGATCTTATGTAGATGTAAGAATTGGGAATTATTAACATTAATAAATAAGTCATGCCAACAAATAAGTCAGTTAATAAATAGTCATGTTTCTTGATTTTATGAAGTTATTGATACCCTGCATATTTCTAGCATCGATTTGCAATGGTTAGCACTTTCTTATGTTCCTCATTTTTATTTTCTTGTAACTGATTCCCCTTCCTTTGGATGTAAAAAATCAGTTTTAAAAAATTTAGAAAATCGGAATAAATGTGATTTATAAATAATATAAAGAAACTCATTCTAGGATCATGTTAAAATAATTATGTTCTAAGTTACCAAATATTAACCCCAACTAAGCTTTAAAGAAGAAAGAATTGAAGACAGAGAACAAAAAGAGAGGGGCTGCTAGAAAAATAAAGAAATCAGAAGGAAGTTCACTGTCCCTGTCTTTGACAGGTAGTCACAATTCACTCTCTTATATGTTAGTTCACGTTGGACCTAGCTCTGAGAAGAACAGAAATAACCTGAAGCATGAGGTTTCTAATAAGATTTAAATTCAGGGAGAGAATTGAATTCCTATTCATTGTCCTAAAGAGTAGAGTAATGGTTCTGGTCTTACAGTGTTTCAGCGTGAACTGTGAACTAGGTCACGGCTCATGTCAACCACATCAGCCTTCAGTGCAGGGAGAAACCCACTGATGATGACTTACAGGCACCACTGACATTTCTACTTGTCTGTGAGAGGATTATTGGTGAAAAGTATTTACTAAAGTCATCAATTTTTACATGTGAAAAATTTGCTCCAGTGGGTGTTTCTCTTTCTTGTATCTGTTGAGCACCAGTTATTGATGTATGTATATATACACGTACATATATATATACACATACATATATGTATATATATACGTACATATATATACATATATACATGTATATATACACATACATATTATGTGTGTGTGTGTGTGTGTGTGTATATATATATATATATATATATATATATATATATACATACATAAAATTTCTATCCACGCAAAACTCTTATATGTGTATTATAATAAAAAATTTAATCTTTGGGAATGTGACGTTTATTGCATCCCCAGTTTGGTGTACTAATTCAAGCTATTAATAAAGAGCAAAAAGGAGGAAACACTCCCATCTTGTGGTAATCAAAGGGAAATACAGACATGGTCCTTGATGCTCAGATTTTTCCAAAAATAACTCCTAAATCGTAATTGATATCACAGGACCTCTGTTTTCCTGATAATAAAATCTACAAACAATAGAAGTAATTTCATCCTCCCTCTATTTTCCAATCAGCAAAACTGAGATTAAGTTGCTTCGATAATAATAAAGTAACATTTATGGTTTTGGATCAATGAAGCCATAGCAACACTAAGCATTTCCTTACCATTCCTCCACTACATTTCAAGTAGTTGTTTCTACAGTGTTATACATACCGCAATAATGAGTCCACTAGGTCCATTTAAGTTATCAACCCAACCCTAAAAGAAAAAAAGATCTCTATTGGTTACACATGTCAGAAAATCATAATATATCTGTAACATCTGCAGTCTGATCTTAATAAATTTCAAAAAAGAGCACTGAGACCCTGGCTGATAGAACAGTCTAAGCCAGTTTTTCTAAGACCAGAAACAAAGATCAGTGGCAAAGCACTGGATATTTCTGCACTTGTGCAAGAATTAAGATTCTGCCAGCATTCTGGAGGAGTCATGGAGAATTTCAAATTGTTTTATGACCTCTTACAGGCTAAATTGCACCTTGTCTTAATATCATAACCTGCCAATCCACTTATTAACCATCATTTTTCTCCACCTCAGTCCTGATTTTAATTCTCCAGGGGAACACTACAAATCAAACATGATTTGTAGGAATTATCCATTTCTCAAAAATGAGAAGTCATAGCGTCCAAACTCCACTTGTATTAGCTTGCTTAGAGATGTTAACAGGGAGAATATGTTCAGGAGCAGTTAGAGGAAAATGTCTTTCTGAGTTTGTCTCCTAAGCCCTAAAAGCAAGTCAGTTGACCTTATTCTGTCTGTTTCTTTATATGTAAAAGTCAAAGTGTGTGTGGAAAATAGGAGAGGAGACAGAAAAGAGAAGATGAAGGGATTGTTGAGTCTTCTACTAGGGACCAGGCACTACACTACACAAACACTCCTCATACATTGTCTCATTTGGTTGACTCTCCAAAGTGGGTCCAGTATTGGGCTAAAACAGTATTAGCCCAGTTTTATATATGAGACCACTTAAAAGGTTCCATTGTCATAAGTAGTACAGCTCAAATTTGGGGGGCCCTAAAGCTTCACAAAATTGCTTCAAAAAAGATGGTATAATTTAGTGTACTTTCAAAAGGATATTGCAGTATACAGACACAAAAATTATTATTCCTACCCTGAGAACCTTCTGTGAACTTTGTGATTCTTATTTGCCCTGGCAGTTGTAATACTACCAGTTTGGCCATCAAGAACATTCTGGTATATTTAAACTATAGAGGGAAAACCAAGAACTAAAACTATCTCCCATGGAATTTTCACACTAGGGTTAACAAGAAGTGAATTTAAGATCTCCAGCCAAGTCTAGGCTCCCAGAGGAGCATTTGCTGGACAGATTCTGAGCCAAACATGGAATTTTGTCCTAGTACAATGGGTTCATGTTCGATTTGCTGCACTCAGCTATATATTCTGAGAAGAGAGAGGCAGAGAGAGAGAGAGAGAGAGAGAGAGAGAGGGAGACAACATCAGAAAGTAATTGGGTGAGAAGGATGCTGG
Source organism: Panthera leo (assembly GCF_018350215.1). Taxonomy (NCBI): domain Eukaryota; kingdom Metazoa; phylum Chordata; class Mammalia; order Carnivora; family Felidae; genus Panthera; species Panthera leo. The sequence continues at coordinate 62,073,092 of NC_056685.1, read as the reverse complement.
TTTGGAAGCAAAGCAAGGAATCTGGAATCCAGGTGAGTGGGCTTACCGGGAAAGGCTCCTGCCAGGTTGCTCCCACAATGGAGGGCCTTATGATGGCAATGTTTAGGTTCCCACTCTCTTGTTGCACCACCATTTCTCCCAAGGCCTTGGTGTATGTGTAAGTATTGGGCCGATCCCCAATCAGCTTGGGTGTGATCTCATCAATAATAGCATCGTCTAACCACCTGAGGGTAGTCAGAGTACAAAAGAATTCTAGCAACATGTGTTAGACAATAAACCAAAAAAAGAAAAGAAAAAGAAAGAAGAAAGAAAGAAAGAAAGAAAGAGAGAGAGAAAAAGAAAAGTTCCCCAAAACAAGACCCTGTGAGACACAATCAAACAACACTTTCCATTTCTCGCTTGAGTTCTAGAATTTAGAACAGTTGCAGGATACCCAAGTTGAGTGGGTATCCAAATCCTGTGCGCTGAATGAGCTCTTTGCTCTGCACTGCTAAGCCCAATCCCATCAGTTGAATCCTGCTTCCTCCCACTCAGATCGATAAATTCAGCAGCGATGCAATCTACAGCTTTATTATGTTTGATCTCTAATTATCACCAATTACTTCCTCTCCAACCGGTTCACAAGTACATCCAGGAGCACATTTGTGAGCTCCAGTCACCCTCCAGGAGCATGGCACGTTCTGTATTCACAGAGTTGAGAGGCTCGCATCCAGGGTGCTTCCGTGGCAGCCCGGCTCATTCAGTGTTGTCCAATTAACACCGAGTGCACTGATCTTGCAACCTTCAGCTTTTTGCTTTTAAAATTCTGTTCAATGCCTTAACAAATAAAAGCAACTACATTTGGCAGACTTACAATGTGTTTTAGCAAATCTATGAAATGCATTTTGGAGCTCTATTTGCAGTCTATGGTAATAGCTTGATAATTATTTCCAGAGATTTTGCATGAATTTTGAAGTGCTCTAGTAACTATGAATAGTCTGTCAAGTGGAGTGATTATAGTACGCTGAAGCCACTTTAACAGAGTGATTATTGAATACCTGTACTGACAGAAAGACAAGTATCATGAATAACTGAGTTACCATGATATCAGCCTAATCTCTTTTTTAAAGATGTCAGAACTATTTTGATAATCCCAAAGTCTATCTGTGCTTCTCAGAGAAAGCAATAAAATCATCAATTAAATATTTAATGTTTCTCTTAATTGGAAGGTCTATTTGGTTAAACATTTGATATAATACAGTTTTAAAAATTAGGCTACCTAAGGGGCGTCTGAGTGGCTCAGCTGGTTAAGCATCCGACTCTTGGTATTGGCTCAGGTTATGATGGGTCGTGAGATGGAGCCCCGCATTGGGCTGAGCTGGTTGGGACTCTCTCTCTCCCTCTCTGCCCCTCCTGCTGTCGCTCTCTCTCAAAATAAGTACACTTAAAAAAAATTAGGCTACCTAAATATGCTAGTGTGATTTTTATAATCCATGTGTTTGGTACATTTATTCCTATCTTAAAGGACTGAGCTCAGTCATACTATTTTGATTATAGGGAAATCTTAGCTGTTACCGCTTTGCTCCCATGACAAATTATTGAGCATTTAAGATGTGCTTATGCCAATACTTCAGAAAAACAACTCTCAATTTTAACACCTCTCATTGGATATTGGAGTGTCTGTAATGTTTTTGGTTTTCCTTGCTTTGCTATTAGTGCTGAGTGTTTGCTGGTTACTCAAATGCCTTTTGATTTAAATTGAATAGGCAAAGGTCGAGAAGTTCCCAGAATAAAAACAACTCCAAATACTTAGAAAACCAGAAGATTTTCCAATTATATAGCCACCTGATGGTTGGGCTAAAGCTTGTGGGATGATGCAGGCACCTCTCCATTTTATATTAATGTTACCTTTACCTCATTTGATGGTCAACAGGGGGTTAACTGACTTAAGACCCTTTTGTTTCACCTGCAAACATACAGAGGTTTCAAAAACTGCGTTGGAGGAAATACAGCCTGATTTCAAGAAGGTTGTAAAGAAAAAAATCTATGAAAAAGCAGAACCCGGCCATGAGCTAGGATTATACGTCACATGGTGGGCACCAGCTGTTGTCACTGATGTTAGCGTGCACGGCAAAGGTAATACTTGGAGGCTTTGGTGAGTTAGCTTATCTGCGAACGTGCTGGTTGTGTAGGTTTCTAAGAACACAACTGCAGAAGTTGCAGTGCCCTGTAAATGGCCTCCCTCTACTAGTCATAGCTCTACCTGTGTTCCATAATATCATTTTCTATTCTATAGTTTTGATCTTTTTACTTGTGAAAAATGGCAATAATTTCATCCGTTCTAAATTCTTGGGATATCATGAGAACGAACAGGAATATTCGCAACTGCACTTAAAGCTATTTGATAAAACAAAAGGAGCCAAGAAACCGAAGACATGTTGATTTTGGGGACAACAACCAAGGAGCATGTGTCTACAATGGTAATAGTTGGTTTTGAAATACCTTTTCTTGGGCGCCTGGGTGCCTCAGTCAGTTAAGCATCTGACTCTTGATTCCGGCTCAGGTCATGATCTCACGGTTCATGAGATGGAGCCTCGTGCCAGACTCTGGACTGACAGTACAGAGCCTGCTTGGGATTCCCTCTTTCTCTCTCTCTCTGCCACTCCCCTGCTAGTTCTCTCTTTCTCGCTCTCTCAATATAAATAAACCTAAAAAAATAATAAAATAACTTTTCTGTTTAATTTTGAAGTATTTTTTAAATGTTTACTTAGGAGAGAGAGCGTGAGACTGTATAAGTGGGGGAGGGGCAGAGAGCTAGGGGTACAGAGGATCTGAAGCAGGCTCTGAGCTGACCGACAGCAGAGAGCCCGACGCGGGGCTTGAACTCATGAACCCTGAGATCATGACCTGAGCTGAAGTCAGATGCTTAAACGACTGGGCCACCCAGGCGCCCCAAAATACCTTTTCTAATTTTTTTTAATGTTTATTTATTTTTCACACAGAGAGAGACAGAGCGTGAGTGGGGAAAAGGAAGAGAGGGAGGGAGACACAGAATCTGAAACAGGCTCCAGGCTCTGAGCTGTCAGCACAGAGCCCGATGTGGGGCTTGAACCCACAAGCTGTGAGATCATAACCTGAGCCGAAGTCGGACGCCCAACCGACTGAGCCACCCAGGCGCCCCCCAAAATACCTTTTCTAATACAACCAAACAGTCCCTCACTTATCTCATCCAGGCACTTCCTGAGTTCAAAGCGGACACTGATGTAACAAACACACATATATATTGTATGATACCCTTTTGGGGACATATAATCAGTTCATGCTCTTTTTTACCAAAGTCTGATTTGCTGCTGGTTGTTCTCAATTTGTTTTTAAAATAGTAAATAAGACAGCATGGGGAAAAAAAAGACACTCTATAAATAAAAGTACATTTCTAAAATTAACCAAATGCTCTTCAGTGTACCTAAGATGTTTTGAACCGATAGGGCCTAGATTCTAAACTTCTACTTAAATTGCTGGGTTGCTTGGCTGGCTCAGTAGGTTGAGCATCCGACTCTTGATTTCAGCTCAGTTCACAATCTCGCAGTTCATGAGTTCAAGCCCTGTCAGGCTCCAGGCTGCTAGTGCACAGCCTGTGTGAGATTCTCTTCCTCTCCCTCTCTTTCTGCTCCTCCCCCACTTTCTCTCTCTTTCTCAAAGTAAATAAACTTTAAAAAACTTTAAAAAATAAACTTCTACTTAATTTTGTTTCTAATGTTTATTTTTGAGAGAGAGACAGAGTGAGAACCGGGCAGGGGCAGAGAGAGAGGGAGACACAGAATCCGAAGCAGGCTCCAGGCTCTGAGCTGTCAGCACAGAGCCCCACTCAGGGCTCGGACTCACAAACTGTGAGGTCATGATGAGCCGAAGTTGGACACTTAGCCGACTGAACCACCCAGGCGCCCCGATAAACATCTACTTAAATTCGCTTCAAAAGAAGCAAAAGGCTATTGATTCTCAGAAAGCAACGTACATACAATTTCCTCTAAATATTACTATATTTTGCGGGGCTTGAGATTTATTGAAGCTTTCTCCTACTCTCAGTAATTTCACGACTGATGTAATTACCAAGTGAAAGAGCAAGAGGAATGTGCATCTTTCCTCCTAGGTTTCTTACGCAACAAGCAGGGCAAGACAATGGTGTATCAGGTGAAGCTGTCTGTTGCCTCCTGGTGACGTTCCTTCTCCCCTCTCATCTGAATTATGTTCTTCCCTTGATCATTGCAACTATCATTCTGTATGCACTTGCTCATGTGTCAGTTTCCCCACTTTCTAAGGAGTCCAAGAGAGCAGGGATTTTGTTTCTTCTCCCTGTATCCAGTCCCCTTCTGCTTTCAGGTACCTTATTCAGTCAATGAGGGCTCTCCCCACATGGCAGTCTTGATTGGCCAGTGTGTGTTCTGCATAGTGTTTGGGGAGCTGAGATGGACGATGATAAGAGAGAACGAGTGAACACAGAAGGAGGTGGGTTGTAGGGAGATCGTGGGAAGGGAAGAAAGGAGACGGATTTGTAGAGTAGGAAGCAAAATTGGGAGTTAAAAATTCCAGTTGGCAGTGATGAAAAGTGTTGAAGAGCTGAAAGGCTAAATGTCAACCAACTTCAACTTGGCAGAGTTGGCTTCAGAGTAAATGTAAACTTTTTACTGGGGAGACGGATATATCTGTGCCTAATGCTCCTGGTGAACTGGCCTCCGCATTTCCCTCTAAACTTTTCCTGAGTACCTATTCTGGCCTCCAGTGGTCGGATAATATGAAAAGTATTCATTTTGTTTAGGAAACAGTGTAACCCTGCTCTGGTTTGTATTTAAAGCCCGGTAACATTAAAACTACACAGAATTTGCAGGGATTTTTTTTTTTTTTTTTTTTGGGGGTCAGCTGCTTAGATGCCATCATAAGGCCATGCAATCCTGACAATAAACCCACAAATATTAAAATTAGTGTTTTCCTTTTCCCTGGAATAAACTTTCTTAGTGTTAACAATGTGTTCTTCGGCACCAAGGCAAAACTACTTTCCGACCTCTGACTCCCCTTCATTTGTCACAGCTGATTGCTGTCAGTGTCTGATCAAAAAGCACATGGCAGATTAGCTGTGCTTCTAGAGGCCAGGTGACTTCAAGAGTGTGATGTTTAGTAGGTACAAATCTATCTGGAACCTGTCATCAAGTAAAGCATCTAGGAATTGAAAGACAAAGTGAGGAGAGTAGGGGAGCAGAGGTGATTTGATGGCTGGAACATGACTGACCCCATGTCCAATGGAGCTGTTGAATGAAAACGCACTCCGAGGCATGATTTCCCAAACTTGCCTGCTCACCGGTAAGACTTATGTGGGGCCTCTGACAGAAGTTCAGATCCCTGGGTACCGTCTTACAACCACTAAATCAGTCTTTAGGGGTGACAGTTTGATAATCTTTGTTTTTAACAAGTGGAGTGGTGAGTCTTAGGGTCAAGAGCACCGCTCCACAAGTTTAAGACTTGAATGATTTGGTATTAGGTTTCGAAAAGGCATTGCTTCTTGGAGTAAAAATTTCAGTAGAATTGAACTTTAAGAGAATTAAATCCCTGGCACCGGAGACAGAAGCCGTGACAGTTATGGGTGTCCAGATCTGATGGTTGACCCGACAGGCATGTGCAAGCACATGTGTGAAGCAGTTGCCATGTCCTATTGGTTTTTCTCTCCCCAGATACAGGGGTGTTTTTTTCATATCTGTTGCCCCTCTCCAGTCCTAGGACCCCTCTCCTTCCCTCTCCATGGCCAGTGATGGCTCTCCCTGCCTCTGGTGACTGCCCATGTAGACCTATCCCCCTGCCCCCACGACCATATTAATGTGCCTAAAGCCCACTTTCATCAAAGTCTTTTTTTGATTAAAACAAAATGGAACAAATAATCAAAGCCACCCCAGTCCACACACACACACACACACACACACACACACACACACACACACACGACCCTCCTTCGGTGTATCCCCAGTGCCTACAGAATTAAGTACAATCCTCTACATGGTACTCAAAATCTCAGTATGGCCCCAGACATCTTCCCAGCTTGACCTCTAGCAGCTTCCCTACACGTAACACATGTGCGGCCGAAGTGGACTGACAGCCATATCCCAAACATGCGCCCGGTTTTCCTGCTCCAGTGGCCGTGCCTGGTATGTGCCCTCCTCTTCCAAGTCTGTGTCCTATGCCTGCCTGTGTTTACACAGCCTTTCTACCTCCGCCAACTCCATCAAACTTAATATGTCCCACTTCCTCTACCACACTCCATATATAATTCTACCCTGTTTTGTCTTGTGTTTTATTACGAGCTCCATGAGAACATGGTCTATATTTTAAGAAAGCACCTTTTAATCTCTTACACTGCCAAATGTGTGGGTGTACCGAAAAGACTGCAGCCATGTGACCAGAATCATGTGGCCATGGAGAAAAATGGTGTCTCTGTGACTTATTAGCTGAGAGACTTCTGAAGAGTTACTTAGCCTTTCTGAGCTTTTGTTCCTTTATTAGTACAGCAGTAATGATAATATCAACCCTAGAATATTGTGGTCAGGAACTGAATGTCTGTTAAAGTGTCTTTACTCAAAATAATTGCTCAGTGATGATTCATAGCTGCCCTTCCCTTCTTAATGCATATTTACTAGACTGTTTTAAGTATGCTATATAAAGCAGTAAATATTTATGGATCCACTTTTCTAGTTCCCGACTCTAGTTATTTCAAGTTGTTATACAGGTGCAAAAATCCTTTTCTTCTGTCTCCCCTACGAGGTGGTAACTTGGCCTGAAAAATATGGAAAGCACCAATCCCAAAGCCCTATCTTTTCTGGTCAGTCATGTGCATTTTTACAATAAACATTCTAAGGGCATCTGGGTGGCTCGGTTGGTTAAGCATCCGACTCTTGATTTCTGCTCAGGTCATGATCTCGTAGTTGGGGAGATCGAGCCCCACATTAGTGCAGAGCCTGCTTGGGATCCTCTCTCCCCCATTCTCTCTACCTCTCTCTCTGCCCCTTCCTGGGGCTAGCACTCCCTCATGTATACTCTCCCTCTCAAAATAAATAAACTTAAAAAAAATTCTACTTAAGCTGTTATTCTGGAAAACTGAAATTTCATTGGCAATCCCTGATCTAGTCGTGCACATGAGTTTCTAAAGGTAAATACCACCAACTTTAGAAGCTAGAAATATAAAGGCAGGGACATGAGTAAGAACAGTGGCACAATCCCATGACCAAGTGCCTGTGGTAGTTGGGACAAGGGCAGAGGACACCGGCAGGTAGGAGAGAGAGAACAGCCCATTGTCTAATGCTGATTAGTGGCCATGTTTGTCATACTAATAAGAAGCATTAACTCCTAATTTCAGTTATTATTCAAATGTGGCTGGGGCGCCTGTGTAGCTCAGTCGGTTAAGCATCCACCTCTTGGTTTCAGCTCAGATCATGATCTCAAGGTCACGAGATACAGCCCCGTGATGTCCTCTGTGCTGAGCGTGGAGCCTGCTTAAGATTCTCCCCATCTCCCTCTGCCCCTCCCCTGCTTGCACACACTTGCACCATCTCTCTCTCAAAATAAAGAAACATTTTTTAAAAAGAAGAAAAAGTGGGCTGTCAGAAATAGGGATAAGATATGGGCATACAGGTGTTTTACACATAGGACTTCACATCCCCAAATATAAGCTTGCTATGGAATTCTGCCATCTATTTTCACGTTTGTCTAAACGAGCAAACAAGCAAACAAACGTCAGCCAGGACGGTGTGAAAATGATCATCTCATTCCATCAACAAAATTTCATTTCATTCAGCAAATATTTGAGTCCCTACCAAGAGCTGGCAATGAAAGCAAGAAGAAACAAGAGACATTCTCTTCCTTTGCGAAACTCACTGCACAAGAAAGAACACAGATAAATAACCAGCTATTTAGAATAACCCTTGTAAGAGCAATGAAAAAGATGGACATGGGGGACGACGGCAACTCCAGAGGAGGCCGCCTCAGTGCAATGGCTTCCAGGGGAGAGCTCTGATGTCTGAGTAGGAATTAACCAGGGAAGCAGAGGTGCAAGTAGTTTCCAGAAACAGAACCGTCACGAGCCAAGGCAGAGAGGTATGAGGGAGAGGACAGACTACTTCAATGTGGCAAGGGAGGGCTGCCGGAGATGACGCTGGAATGTGGTCCTGAATGTAACACTGTGAGTGAATCATGTGCGCTTATGACTTTTCCCTGTTTAAAAAACAAACAAACACACAAACAAAAAAACAAACCTTGGTTCCTTAAGTGCATGCAAAATATACTCTGTGGAGACAAAAGTTATTTCATTTTTAGTTCTGTTTGGCTGCCTAGTTTTAAAAATAATTATACACCTTGGAGAGCATTACATGACAGAGAGACATAAATTTTGTACAAATGTCAATTACAGTTTGATCATAAATCAGGTAGCAATTACCTGCCTTTACCAGGGGATGGATAGTGGGGAAGGATGGAAGGTGCTGAACACCTGAAGTAAATCAACTCCTCTTCTGGGAGATGAGTTTATTCTTGTTTAAAATCTAGGGTTATAGGGGCACCTGGGTGGCTCAGTCGGTTAAGCGTCCGACTTCGGCTCAGGTCATGATCTCGCGGTCTGTGAGTTCGAGCCCCGCGTCGGGCTCTGTGCTGACTGCTCAGAGCCTGGAGCCTGGAGCCTGTTTCAGATCCTGTGTCTCCCTCTCTCTCTGACCCTCCCCCGTTCATGCTCTGTCTCTCTCTGTCTCAAAAATAAATAAACGTTAAAAAAAATAAAAAAAAAATCTAGGGGTATAAAGTGTCTGGACACAGCTTGGGAGGGAGGAAGTGCTATGGAGCACCTGGAGGAGCCCCTTTCTGGGGAGGAACTGAATCTCATTCCCTATCTCTTTTCTCTGGCAAACTCTCCGAGACTTTCAGTGCTGCCTCACATCGTGCTGTGATCTGTCAGGGGCCTGGACAGGTCAACAGTGGAGTGGGCCTCTGGAGTCTCAGCAGTCGAGTCTGGAATCAAAGCAGGTCTGCCCCTTTCCTGGGTGCAGCAAATACGTAAGCACCACGTTTAGCAAGAGACAGCACTGTAGAGGGCAGCTGACTGACAGACAATTCGATTCTGTCCAAAAACACTGGGGGTTTCCACATCTGCTCTCATATACCGACTCTGGGTGTCGGAGCATCTTTTCTCCAGCCATCCCGACAAGCTCTGGACTCAGAAGGTTCCTTTGCACCAGTTAAGCAAATCATCGCTTATTAGTGACTTTAGGTAACCTCCGGGTCCTTTAGATGACTTTCATTCTTCTTTGTCCTGGATATTTTAAAATGACAGGTAAAAATATCTGTTCTCAGAGCTGTAGGAGATAAAAATGTTTGCCCTGAAGGGAATGAACTCTTGATTTAGCTAAGCTTCATTTTAAAAAGTATATCTTAAGTAGAAATACCAGTATTATATGAAAGTAAAATCTGACAAACTTCACTGTGAAATAGTCTATTTTCTCTGATGTATTACTTTTTTTTGCAGAGTTTGTTTTGTTTTTTAAACAAGGTAAACTTGGTAAACTGGACAGAATAATGGAGAATGTAATGAAGAATATAAATATATATTCTTTTTTAATGAAGAATATGAAGAATATAAATAATGAAGAATATAAACAGAAAACAAAAATGTACTTATTCTGAGACCATGGTCACGTCCTAAGAAGAAAGTGGTTCCTATTAGCAGGCAAGAAGAGACAAATGCTATTTTTCCTTCTCAATAGGACAATAAGAAAAGTGTATCTGGGCCTAATCGACCAAAAGACGGGCAATTTCTGCCAGATCTGGGAGGATTTCTGCTTACCTATTAGTTCTTTATTAACCGATTAACTGCTATTCAACACTCTAGTGCAACTGCTTCATAGAACTCAATTCATCATTGCTACAAGATGGGCATTGTTGTTAGCCCCACCTCGCAAATGAAGGAACTAAGGCTCAGAGAGGCCAAGGAACCTACCTAAGGTCACACAGATATAAAGCTGCAGAACCCCTGTAGGTCTGACTTTCTTCTGCACTTTCATACTATCTGCTCTACTTATTTTCTCTGGTGACCACGCAAGCTCATTAAGAAGTGAGAAACCACCTCTACGGAAAGCATTCCCAAGTGCCTCTTGCAATCCTAAACCACTTAACAAAACTTTTCTGTGGGATTTATCTATGCCTGGCCTTCCTCCCCACCCCCCCCCCCCCAACGTCTATACTTCCCCACCCTGGAAATGACAGGAATAGCAGGGACAGGGGAGAGAAAACAAGCACCTTTTCAAAGCATGCAGTCTCAAGGATGACTCACTTCGTTACCTCATTAATGAATGACTACAAAGAAGCAGAGAGAACAGCTATCTGCCCACCTCTTGACCCCCCTCATCTGACCCAACTTACTCCATGGAGTCGATGATTTTTTTTGGCTCCACAGGGCATGGATAGATGACTTCATCGATGTGCTTCAGGTTACAATTTGAAAAGGCCGTAGAGATATGTATGAAGGCTTCTAGCTTTGGCATCTGACTGGCCATAAGCAAGAGCTGCTGGGTGGCAGTGACATTAAGTTGCACGGCATGCCTGCAGAAGGTTAAGCAGAGGGAAGAACAATGAGGCAACCCAGCACCCTGCCTTGCTGGAACTGTATCTACTCCAATAACTTGCATGTCCATCTGAATTTTGTGGCTGCACCAAAGGACCGGGAAGATTGGGCGCCTGGGTGGCTCAGTCAGTTAAGCGTCTGACTTTGGCTCAAATCCTGATCTCACGGTTCGTGGGTTTGAGCCCAATGTCAGGCTCTGTGCTAACAGCTCAGAGCCTGGAGCCTGCTTCAGATTCTGAGTCTCCCTCGCTCTCTTCCCCTCCTCCACTCACGCTTTCTCTTGCTCAAAAATAAATAAAACATAAAACAAAAACAAAAACAAAAACAAAAAAGGACCATGAAGAAAAGTATGGGTCATGGCTACAGTTACGTGATGCCTGGAATGTGTTATATGTTGATTATGCATTCTGTGCACATAAATCCTATTCATGGAAGCATTGTGCATAGTGCATGTAGAGATCACATGGTTCTAAATCAGCCGGAAGGGGGGAAAATCATAATCCTATGAATTTGTAAAGGGGCTTCTCAAGCAGCCATTAAAAATATAAAAATACATAAACTGAGCCTTTGACTCAAGAAGCTGGAAAATTCAAATAAATTGTAGGGGAGCAACAGTGAATACAGAATGAGAAAGATACATTTCTCTTGCAAAGGTCTGGGTCAGACATAAAAACTGATGTCAAAATCCTGAATTTTAGCTAACAGAACACAAAGTTCTATACACACAATATGTGGTGACAATGAAATAGTTGATTCTAGAAGTAATATGGCTTATATAATATTAAGAACCCTATTAATCTAACTAAAAAAGAAAAACTAAATGATCCTCTATATGATTTTGAAAAGTTTAAAAAGGACATTCAATATCCATTGCCAATTTATTTTTTAAAAATTCACTAAAAGAAGAATAAAATGATTAAAGTATGTCTATTTCACTTTGCTGGCTTGTATCTTGCTTCATGGTGAAAAGTTAGGAACACCCCTTTTAAAGTCAGGGCCAAGAAGGATGCTTACAGTCACTACTACTAACTATTGTTCTGAACTTCCACCTTGTAATAAGAGAGGAAAATAAAATTAACTAACAGATACAAAAATTATAAAGACAGTCACAAAAATTGTGATCAGATTACATAATTGTGTTTCTGGAAAACAAACAAAAAAGCTAAAACAACTATCCTGGGATATGCAATAATTCATTCAGTAAGGTATCTATTTATAAAGTTATGTAAAAGGAAAAAAAAACTGGAGAATATAATGGAAGAAAGGCACACATTCAAAGCTGAACATTTGAAAAATATGTCAGGTGAATAATAAATAAATGGGATATATAAAGAAAATTATAAAACTTCATGGAGGGTCACAAAAATTGAATAAACAATACATTGTTCTTGATAGGAAGAGAAAATGGTTTAAGGATGTTAAGTTTTTCTAAATCAGTTGACATATTCAAGGTAATCCTAATCAAAATCCCAACTTTTTAAGAACTTGGGAAAATTATTCTAAGTTTAATCAAGAAGTATAAGCAGATGAGAATAGCAAGGAAAATTCTATAAAAGGTGAATGATGTGTGTATGCTTGTCTAATAACATAAAAATTACAGTAATAAAATACTGTGGTATTGGAAGAGAAAGCCTAATTAATGGAACAAAATAAAGAGCTCAACAATGGAAATTTAGTATATGAGTTCATTTTAAATAAAGAGTAAAAGCAAATCATTTAATAAATGTTGCTTAAGAAGTAGCCATCTGTTAGAATTTTTCTCAAAAGCTACTCTACATTCACACCCACACCACTTTTCTTTTTATAGAATTTTCTTATTTCTCTTTACAGGCAAATAAACTTTAAATGGGTCAAAGACTTAAACATGAATATGAAGCAATAAAAATTCTAGAAGAAATTATGAATAACTGCATAAATAATAAAAATAGTTGAGGGCAAATGATAAACTGTTAAAATATTTTGGGCCTTATAAAAGACAAAAAATTAGTATGCTAAGACTTCCAAGAAGTCGTAAAATTGACAAGAGAAAAGTGTTTCAATAGAAAAACAGTCAAAGAACATGAATCGGCATTTCACGAAAGAATAAAATGTCAATCAGCATTTCAACATCTTCAACTTTTCTAATCAAAATATGCAATGGCATTTTCATTGCATTGGCAACATTAAAAATAATTAAAGGATTCTAACACAGTGCTATTCGGGTGTCAGAAATCAGCATTCACGCACACAGGGACAATTACTTCAATCACGCCTTTTTGGAAAACAATTTATCATTAACTGTTCAACGTTAAACATAAACTGTTTATAACCTGGGCATTATCTGGTACATCTCTAACAATTTTACTTCTGGACATTTACCCAGAGTAAAGCACACAAGGATTTACAAAATGCGAGCACAGAGATGTTCATTGAAGAGTTTTTTATAATAGTGAAAAATTAGAATAATCCAAAAATATCCACTAAAACAGAACTGGTTAAGTATATTATATACACATACAATGGAATGTCATGTAGTCGTTTGAAATTACAAAAGAATATTTATTGACAATGAAAGACATCCAAAAGTAGAATTGAGCACATTGCTAAAACATTATCAGTATGATGCCATTATTTTTTGGCAAAGTTGGACATAAATCTATTTTATTATGGATGTGTAAAGTAAAGTTGGAATGGTTATCTCTGGATGGTGAAATTTTTGGAGAAGTTTTACTCCTTTATATTTTTACTTATTAAGAATATATATATATATATACTTATTTATTTATTTATTTATTTATTTATTTATTTATTTATATTTTAACAGAGACCACGAAGGAACTCACACGCACGTGCATGCGCACACATACGTACACATACAAGCTGTGAGACGAAGAATGTACCTCAGAGGATCATCAAAGCGCACAGTGGCCGCACAGTGGAAGATAATGTTCGTGCAGGAGAGAAGCTCCTGCATGTCCTCCTTGCTGATGGCGAAGTCATTCTGATTGAGATCTGCGTAGATCGCTCTGATCTTCTCATGCACATTTGGACAGACTTCTTTGACCTTTTCAAACAGCTAAAACATAAATATAAATCAAAATGCAGAGAGCGGCATCACCGCATTTCCCTGACTTGTTTCAGGGTCATTTCCCAACCTGGTTTTGTTTGTAATATCACTCAAAGAAGGCATTTACTCAAGAGCCATTTGTTTTACTTCATGCAATTCGGTCAGTATAGTACAATTTCCGCTCCTCTTAATTTGATAAACATAAAAAAAAATCAGTTTTAATTACCAGTAAGGAGTATCTTTTGAACTTTTCCTGCAGGGTGAAGGAAAGGTGAAGTCATCTGTATCCCGCCCCATCCTCTTTTCCCCTACAAGGCAGCTTTGTGTTCATACCTTGGTGATTGTTTCCATTTTGGGCTGGGAAATGTGCTTTTCAGCGCAAAATGACCAGCCTTTACCAAGTACCAGCAAAATCACTGGCCTTCACAAAGGAGGTCTTATGGGCACAAGTTCAAAACAACTTGGTTAACTGGCCCAGATGAACAAGATGTCTCAGCAGCACAAACATAATTAGAAAATAACAAATGAAGCAACTTTGTAATGGGTAAAACAAATGAAACTTTTATATCATCTCATTCTAATATCAATGGCAGTTATTGTCTAGTAAGACAATTACATGAGTCTATGTACTTTTTATGGGATTTTAATTGATTTCTTAATATTCTAATTTATTTATAAAGGGAAAAGGAATGAGCACTGGCAGTTTTAGCTTTTATTACAATTACTCAGATGGAACAGTCTCTCCTTTCCCTTCCACACAGAAGTCCTGAGGTTAAATTGGTCTTTCCCATTTTCTCAGCAAACACAATTTTAATAAAATGGTCTTTGCTTCAACTATTCTGTTAAAATGAAATTTTACTGTAGAATTGGTATGGTATGTGAACAGTGAGGAAAAGTAAGGCTGAATGTTTTAAAAGGTTAGGAGCAGAGAAAATTAGTCTGTGGTTTTAATGATAATACAGTAGCAGAGACTGTCCTCTGTTTTTCTTCAATCCAAAAGAATGTTTTCAGGATCATCTTTGATCCTGAGTAGCAGGTTTCTTCTCTCCATTAGAGATCTACCCTAAGCTTTTTAAATTGAATAGTAAGAAGTTAATCTTAGGCAGTCAGAGGAATCATGTCTCATCTGAATCAGGCAAGACCACGTTCAGTTTTCTAGGTGTGCAAGATGGTTTGGCATTGATCTAGCTGCATTTCAGGGACGAGAGGCAAAAAAACAAAAACAAAAACAAAAACACCAAAAAAAACCCTTCCAGGCTGCTCCGCCATCTTGGTCCCTCCTCAGGCATGACCATGTTCATTTGCCCTTCTGGGAATCCAGTGAAGGTGACCAGGGAAGGAAGTCAAATTCACACACTGGTGTGGCAAGTTAATAAACTCCTGTCTTTGACCTACAGTCTTCCTGCACTGCAGGATCAGCCTTTTCAGTAGGGTGTTAACTACAATTCTGAAAAGAATTTGGAAGTTAAATCACTCCTCAATGCTTTTTCTGACATTGGGATTGATGTGTCTAAGGGACCTTCTCAATAAAAGTCATTCTAGTTCTTCCAGAAAAGTTTTTAACAGCTTTTCTAATCCTGATGAATCATATGCATGTTAAATACTGTTTTTCACAATCAAACGCTTTCCTTCTTATAGTCCATGTTAATCATACAACGAATTGGGTATCTGGGGATAAATTTACCTAAAATTCACACAATCCCCCCCTTTTAAGAAATGGATTTGTAGAAGGCTCTTTTTTGAGTCTACATGACAGATTTCATTCACAAGAAATTTATTCAGGGTTTCTGTGGAGTCTTTGACTTTGGCCTGTGTTGACTTCTGGCTACATAAGAGTATTAGGTGGAAAATGACTTGTGTGTCCATCCTTCCGGCAGTGGGGTTCCTCACACATGATGTAAGCTACCATACATAGATTTTCCTTTGCCTTCACTTTTATGACTTTAAAAGCAGAGAATACTGTTATGCCAATATTGTACTTTCAGACCACCTGTGCAATGTCAAAATACCACATTTACTGCATTATTATTTTAGGAGATAATTACTATTACAGGAGATAGTGTTCCCATCTATATTCTATTTATTAATTTACATTTATGAGAGGGCATATCTGAGTGAACATAGTGTAATTTATTTTTTAAAACATCTAAGTTTTCTAATCCAGATGGGATTTATTATGGTCAATTGGAATAAATCAGTGAATTGGCTGCATCAGTTCAAACCGCAGTGCTAAGTGAGGGTCACATTTTAGGATATCCAGGCCCAAGAATACGACTGGTCTCATCTGGACTCTCACCGTTTTGCTACAGCCTCTAACAAAACAATACTTAAATAGAGTGATGAGATTACAGCCAACTGCCATCCAACAGGTCAGTGCTTTTCATAGTGTTATCCACAAGTGAACTGCATTGAAATCACCAGAATACATGTTAAAAATGCATATCTCCAGAGCCCATCCCACACGCACTAAATACAAAATGACGGGGGCACACCAGGAGTTTGATTTCACGTCAAGTTCCCTGGCTGACTTTAACTGATCCCAAGAAAAGAACTTCTTTGGCTGGGGCGTTAACATGGATAATTGCTGGTGAACAATAGTGTATGACTCATCTTCCTTTATAATTGTCCAGACCAGTTACAGGGCATCAGTGGTTTTCAACCTGTGTAGGCCTAAGAGAAATCTAGGCACCGGTTAAGAATGACTTCCTTACTCTACGCTCAGAGATCCTGACTCAATAGGTTTGGCATGCAACCCAGGAAGCTGTATTTCTTAACCAGCTCCACCGTCAGGTCTGATATCTAGGTACCATACTTGGTGAAAATTAGTTTTGAAAGTTTGTGTCCATTTTTAAAGTCGGGGGCTTAAATTACCCCCTCTGGTTGGTAAATTCCTTGATTCTTGTTTATTTCTTTACGCTTGACTGCACCCAGTTCATTGAAAAGACTCAAATGTTGCTTGTTAAATTGAAATGAATTACTGTAAGAACAGTAACAGAACCATGAATGGGAGCTAAATTCCTGAAATCCTTTGGTTACCAGCTCTTTTGTGTTGGTGGGATGAAAGACAGAGGATAACTACTAAAAGTAGAAGGAACAAAGTGTTCCCTTGGGTCCTCTGCATTGACTGCAAACGGGGCTGGAAAGGATCAGCATAGAACCTTCGCTTTCCTAATAATGACAAAACCGGAGGACAGAGGAAATGTTGCAAATGGGTCCTCAGTGGACACCAGCTCTTCTGAAAGTTTCTTTTGCTGATGTGAGACATTCACTAAAGGTAAGAAAAAAAACAGGTGGAACAAAAATGAGCGAAGAAAAGAAATTTTAAAAATTTCACTGAAGATCCACCAATAAGGAACTTCATATAATTATTTTAGGTTCTAAGAGTTTATCATATTCCTTCTCATATATATTTTATTTAATGGCACAGGAGTGAGAAGGTAAAAAGCAAGTAATTACCTGCCATATATGAAAACTCAAGCAGAGGACTGCTGTGTTTCCATTTTCTGAAACCTTTTCTTGACAAAGGCAGGACACTTCTGTGGTCACTGGAAGATCACAGCTGAGAGGCGATCTAACCATTTCAAACTGATAACAAAGCTACACATTTCTCTTGGAAAGTGTAGGAGTGTTCTATTGATTCGATGTTACACAGACAAGTATTTCTCTCTCTTAATTTGTTTTAAACACAAGAGATTATTCCATTTATGGCAATAGTTACTGACAGCCCAGAGGCAAGAGAGAAACTCTGCAAATCCGAAATGAGAAAATCAGCAGAAAGAAGACAAGAGACATTTTCTGGATTCAATAATCTCCTTAGGTAGGACATCTGTAGGCAGACACTACAACTCTGTTTTTATTAGAAGCAGGAATTGAACAAGGGGTGGGGGTGGGGGCATGACATTTATGTTATGCTTTTGAAACAATGTAGATGTCCTGAACTTGGATTTCTATAATCAACTTTGTTACCCACATGACCTGACTTTGGAGATATCCACAGGGGATTCAGTTGCTACTTCCCAGGGGAACGTGGAAAGTCATAATATCTTTAATAATCATAAGAGTCTTTGATTATTAAAGTTAATAATACTGACTGGAGCACCAGGCGTCCAAAGCAGAAAAGAGCTTACAACATTTTTGGGAGAAATTTTGGAATGCTGTGTAAGAGCAAATCAACAGATTCTGCAAGTTAGCTCTTGAACAAGAAAGACTTATCAAGAAAGGATATAATCTAAGTTGAAAACAGTTAAACACAAATAAGTGCAAGTAAACTAAGGCAGAAGCTATCATGAAAATTTACAAAATGTTAAGATATTGCTAGTTCACGAATAACTCTCATAAGATATAAAGGATTAACATAGAAGTTTTTATTACCTCAGCAAGGACCATTTCTATAGGACCATAAAGCAGTATGGTGTAGCAGTGTGGTTATTGAACTTTGGCATGCAGCTGGGTTAACTAGAAAGTTGTTTAAAAAAACAAAAAACAAAGCCCTAGGTGTCCTGAACCTGGAGATTCTAACTCAGTTCTGAGTTGAAGCTTGTGTGTCTGTACTTTGAAAAAGTTCTCCAGTGAGTCTGATATACACTGTAGGTAAGAGCCCCTGGCATACTAGAAAGATCTCAGGCTCTTTGGAGTCAGGAAGGCCTGGGTTTGAATCCTACTGCTGCCATTTATTAGCTGTGTGACTGAGGCAAGTTACTCACTTCTTGGGGCCTCAGTGTTTTTATTTGCATATTCATCTAAAATGCTATTTGTTAAACTCTCTGTGTTCTCAGAGAACTAATGATTCAGCATATATTCTGCTATTCTTAAAAGCAATTTTGCATTAAAAATTTTTAATTCACTTTGCATAAAAATCTATGATAAACACCAAAGATGACACAGTGGTCAGTCTATCATCTTGTTGTTTTATGTCCCCAAGGTAATTTTCACAGAATTCCTTGAGAATAAGTACGCGGACCAAAGAGGAGGTAGGGCGGCTAGGAAGATGGAAACCAATCTTTTTTTTTTTTTTAAAGTTTATTTATTTATTTTGAGAGAGAGACAGAGATAGAGTGAGTGGGGGAAGGGCAGAGAGGGAGGGAGAGAGAGAATCCCAAGTAGGCTCCACACTGACAGTGCAGGGCTCAAACTCATGAACCATGAGATCAAGACATGAGCCAAAACCAAGAGTGGAACGATTAACCGACTGAGCCAGCCAGGCGCTGTGATGGAAACAAATCTTAAAATTACTTCCACTCTCTACAGAATTGGTGGCATCTCTGCATTCTCCAGGCTACCGGATGGGTAAAGTGGTGATACTAATCCAGAGGTGGCCATGGTTTTCCCTTCCTAATGAAGTGGTCATCATTGGGAAGTATAATGCCTGGAGAGCAAGGCTTACTGCCAAGACAACCAGGGCTTGGAGGATGCAGTTTCTTGGGGAGGCAATGCAATGTGGTGGGGAAGGTGTAAGCTTTACAGGTAAGAGAACAGTGTTTAAAATCTTTGTTACTTCCTTGGGATTTCCTTAGATAGGCGACAACCTTTCTTGGATTAGTTTGTCATCTGTGAAGTAGCAAGAAAGCATTCCACAGAGTTGTGTGAGGGTCAGATAGGGTCAGGAAAGTCAGATGCCTAGCATAGTACTTGCTACTTCAGTTCTTGATAATAGGAAAACTCCTTTTCCACATATACAATAATACTCAGTTTTCAAAAGCTGCTAATCAGACGGCTGTGTGTGTGTGTGTGTGTGTGTGTGTGTGTGTGTGTGTGTATTTGCTGGGTCATCAAAGGTTTCTGATTATACCATGTGATCCGGATACCTCTGCAAACTGAATGTATTCCAGAGTCAAGTTGAATCTTGTGGCTTGATGACTTTTTGAGTGAAATGAGTATGGGCAATTTGAAGCTTTTAAGAAAGAGACCTGATATCACTGGAAGAAATTGAAAAAGAAGGAAAGAAGTTGGATGTGTGAAATCATGCCAGAGATCGAATTACCTAGTAAATTGTATTGCAAAAGAAAATAAGAGATTGGGAAAATAAATTGCTTCTGCTTCTGGTACTGTTATTATATCCCCAGGACTAAATCAATTTCTTTAATTTTTTTTTTCTTAAGAGAAAGGAAATGACCCACAGGGGGTTGGCTTAACATGCTTCAACTAATCTGAGTTGAGTAACTGTCAGACTGAAGGCCATTTACACTCTTTTAAAACTGTGTATTTGTTAATCATGGGAAATTTAAATTCCTGGCAAGATTATATTCTAATTGTCCTAAGTTCATAGAATCCTCTTGCTTTTTGTGGGATGGTTTCTCAGGAAAAATAAAATCTAGTAACGGAACAAAACTGGCTTTGGGAATTTAAAATACAAACTTCTGTTTCCAATTGCCTTTGCCTTATATAGAGATTTAACAGAACCATTAATGCCAATCAGAAATTCATTTTTGAAAGTTGGGAACAAGCAGATCTTACACAGGGTAGCCTTGAACCAAGCATGAAAACGCCTTTTTTCCTCATGAAAAAGTCTTTGAAAATTAATAAGGAACTTCTACGTAAAATGAAATGAACACTTCTGTTGAGTGTTTCTTAATACTTAACAATGTCAGATTGTTGACTTTTCTTTTGCAGGTGTTACTTGATTCAAAGTTAATTTGTTTAAATGCATTATTTTTCCTCTCAAGGATTATTTTGTCTAATGCCTTCTAGAAACTACCAAACAGTGATAGTTTGTGAAAGGAGTCAATAAACTATTTCAAAAAATGTTACGCTCTCCCATTGTCTTAAACCTGGTTAGTTCTGTGAACTGAGAGCCCAGTGTGTGACCTTGTATGATACATTAACCACAGCTCTCCAGGGTATTTCAGAGCTGATTTATCTCATGGGCAAATAAGGGCTTATTGAGTAATTCACATTTTTCCAGAGAAGTTGACTTGAAGTATCCAGTGCAACCTGCCAAGCCCTACCTTTGTTTAAAAATCCACTTCGTAGTGACATTGTACAAGATAGTCCCGCCCTGGAAACCTTGAGTTTTGCCTGGTCTTCTCGGAGGATTAAAAAACCCAGCATCTAAACCCAGCATAATGTTACTGATTATGTTCAGATGATTCTACACCCAGCATAATCTCATGGCAACCTTTCCCTTTTTTGATTACTATAGTTTAATAGGAGAAGCCCAAACTTTCTACGGATTCTCTCAATAAAACATTTTTTAGATACTAACCTCTCAATCACTCTTAATTAACTACCTCTTAATATAATTCAACTACCTGGGGTTTTATTTTTCAAATACGGACATTGTCTCCTTGATGTTTTCTTAAACAGTTGTTAGGAATAGATTACAACCAATTTAAGACCCTAAATTGGTATAAGTAGGGCATGATTGTTGTAAAAAGGAACACATCTTTAAGACACTAAAGACCCTCAAAACACATTTCTTGGAACTTGATAACTGAATGAATTATTGGCAACCATTACCTGCTGTAGTGGGGAAAAGCCATGTCTTGTTAAGCAAAGCCATATTCAAGATAGCAAAATAGATAAAATATCAATTTCTCTATCTAAAATTGTTTTTGCTACAGTGAAAAGCTGGTTCGTTGAAAAATGAATAAATTTTTCATAAGTAAGAACTAAGCGGCCAGCATGGGAGCCCTGGGGACCCATGATTTGAACAGCACGGGTCTGTGATGAGCATATTCACATTTCAGCACATGGTATCTGGCTTTTTTTCCTTAGATGTTTCTCAGATTTTATGAAATAAACTAGAAGATTAAAAAATAATAATGCTAGAATCATATTTCTAATACAAATCAAACCAAATTATTTAATTTTGATAAACAGTTTCAAAACTCACAATCAACTGAACTTATATCTGATGACCTAGTTTTGGAAATTCATGGTTGCCTTGCTGCCTTGCTTATTGGCTTTTTTAAAAAGTGGGTGTTTCCTCCCCCACTATAAATGTGAAACATGTTCATTGTTACTGTATTTGCAAGACTTTGGGAAAATATTCCTGCTCTCATTTGTTCACTATGAAAGAGGGTGCTTTCTGCCTTACCATAAAAGTAAACATGCTCATGATGACTGTAATTTGAAAAGTTGGAAGTTCCAAAAAATAGAATTAACTCAAGATCCTACCGGCATTTAAGGACGTTTGTTGAGGTGATACTGAATATGGTTTTGCATAACTTTTTTTGCACTCAATATATGAGAAGTGTTTTCTCATGTCATTTAATAGTTTATAAAATATGACCTTTAATGCCTACATACTAGTCTAACAAATGTATTGTTTATATTATCATTCCTCGACTGTGGAACATTCAGATTGATTCTAGTTTTTGCTACTATAAATCATACTACAATAATATATTGGTACAATATTTGTGTGTCTCTGGTTGTTTTCTTAGAGTGCCAGCTTAATTGTCTTTGTGAGAAAGTCTTCAAGAATCTGCCATCAATTCAGATATCTGTCCCTCTATTGATATAGAGCACTTCCCTTAAGTGCTCTGAAAATACTTCAGAAACTTAGTTATATATAAGAAAACTGGTCTGTTCTGATTCATGAGCCCCACTTCCATGTGGCCAAAGGATGAAAAACAACCTTTTTTCCAAAGCATTTCCCACTTAATTGTCTCCCTCTGAAAGCACGGAATCAGGAAGCGAGAGGTGGTATCTGTCCATACAATGAAAGGAAAGAAATGAATCAGATGCATGAATTTTGATAGATACAACAGATGTTCTCTTGACTGTATTTCCTGGGGACATAGTGGGAATCAAAGGCAAACTGATAACACTTTAATTTATTATGTCTTAAAGAAAAACTTCCATGGGCACCTGAGTGGCTCAGTCATTTGAATGTCCAACTCTTGATTTTAGTCTGGGTCATTAACCCAAGGTCATGGGATTGAGCCCTGGGTGGGGCTCTGCGCTATGCATGGAGCCTACTCAAGATTCATTCTCTCTCTCTCTCTCTCTCTCCTTCTCCCCAACTCAGGCTCTTTATCTAAAAAAAAAAAAAAAAAAAAATTAAGAAAAGACATACTTCCAAGCCTAACTTACCTGATATGACATAACATACCTTTATCTACCTTTTAAGAATACCATTGTACTTTGAGGGGCGCCTGGGTGGCTCAGTCAGTTAGGTCCCTGACTTCGGCTCAGGTCATGTCTCAACAGTTCGTGAGTCCGAGCCCCACGTCAGGCTCTGTGCTGACAGCTCAGAGCCTGGAGCCTGCTTCGGATTCTGTGTCTCCCTCTCTCTGCCCGCCCCCGTTTGCTCTCTGTCTCTCAAAACTGAATAAACATTAAAAAATTAAAAAAAAAGAATACCGTTGTACTTTGAGATGAATTAGAATTCATACATTGCTATGTATGAATGAAGAGAAATATTGCTTAAAAATGATACCAGGCCTCACTTAGGAATAAGGTATGATTGCATTTAAAGCACCCTGTCTATGTCAAAATAAAGTTAAGTGACAGAATAGAAACTGGGTCTTGATTTGTGGATGATATTTAATAAATACTTGCAGAATCAGAGGCCTATCAGAAGAAACACTAACCCAGATAGTAAAGTTCTTCTGAGTAAAAACCAGGAGCAAGAGTGGCCATACAATAGGACTAAAGTTTGGCCTGGACTCAGACAAGACCACTGAGAAACTAGAATGCATTAAACTTGTTCATTCAACAAATTTGGTTGATTACCTACCAAGTGGACAGTGATAACACATGAGAGTAATGACAATGGAAAGGTCTTAGACTTAAAATTTAGAGGGAAAAGTTGGGGTAATAAATGTGTTAAATGTGTAATAAATGTGTTTTGGCTAATCCAATACACTTGAGAAAATGGTGTATTATCTGCCAAACGTAAGACTCTTTTACTCCTACTGGATTTGACATTAGGAGATCATAAAAGCAGACAGAATTATTAGGAAATCAAAGGTTTATGGGCATATTCCCTGAAGTATAACCCTATCTTGGAAAGTTGATTGTGGCAGCCACATATTTGGAATAACCAACTTGCACCTTCCCCCCAAATTCTAACCAAATAGAAGAAAACTAGAATTCATATGGAATATTCTCACTTTTAAAATATGATGCTACAAAAATGTTAAACTACATTATTCCCCTTTTAGGTAGAAGCCCCAGATCTGTCCATTCTGCATGCTTCTATCTGACCACGTACATCAAAAATTTATGAAAGAATAATGAATGCCTTTGCTACAAAACCAGAAATAGCTAGAAACTTAAGAAGACTTTTCCATGTGCCAATCTCTTGAGCATTTTGATGCTACAGTAATTGTTTCCTTTTAAAACACTCATTTATACATATCTTCAGTAGTTTCACATTACAACAGCAAAGGCTTCTTTAGGGAGAGGACAAAACTTTAATTAAGAAAAGAAAAATATTTTTATTCTGAGGGTGAATTTAGGAGACTGTGTGAAGACAGTGTTAGCAAAGGGGTGGGTATGTGAGCCTGACTGTTTACAGAAAGCTAACTTTGTATGCTGGACTTGATACTACTGGGACTATCTTGAAAGATATGGAGAACAGTTTTTAAAAATTTCAACTGGGGGCGACTGGGTGGCTCAGTCGGTTAAGCGGCCAACTTCGGCTCAGGTCATGATCTTGCGGTCCGTGAGTTCGAGTCCCGCATCAGGCTCTGTGCTGACAGCTCAGAGCCTGGAGCCTGTTTCAGATTCTGTGTCTCCCTCTCTCTGACCCTCCCCCGTTCATGCTCTGTCTCTCTGTCTCAAAAATAAATAAATGTAAAAATTTCAACTGGAAGACATCTATGGGACTAGAAATGGAGACTTCTAAGCATTCGGGGATTCAGCAAATGGCTGCTGGTTGGTTTTTTCTTGGTTTTAAATGACAACTAACCTCCAGTTTAGTTATCTCTGCATTGGAGATGACCAATTGATGGCTATGTTTTAGATTAGTGAATGTCAAAAGCTGATTATTTTATGCTTTACATTAACAAAACCCATACAGAAATTCTACTTCACCTTTTTAACCCACAAGTCAGCTTTGGTTTCTCTGCACCTTAATTGAATTGTGATTGATTACACTCCCAATTCAAGATACTCCCCAAGATTATTCAGAATTCTCAGGTGGCTAATTTTTCATTGTTGTTTCTGCTCTTGCTTTTTCCCTAACTCAGTGATGCAGTAAGATTATTTTATAAAAACATATTTTGCCTAACACATTTAGGTATTCTGTATCAGAATGCATTTTGCTGATCCTCTATTCCATGAGTTGGCAGAGTTCTTCCGTAAGGGGAAAATGTAGTATGATTTCTGTTTCAATTACTCAACTAAATTCATTGCAATCACAGATCCCACAATTAATTTCCCATCTTCATCAGTTGAGTGCTGTTTTATTACCATTATTTAAAATAGCGGAATCATCCAGCTTTCAGAAGACAAAAAAAGGCCTTCAACTGGAGTGTCATCCCCTAAAAGATAAAGCTCAAGCTTCCATATTTGAATAGTAATATTAAAAACTAATAATTGCCAAGTTCTTATCCTGGTCCAGGCACTATTCTAAGTGTCTTTCCTGTATTAGCTCACTGACATCTCACAACAGTGTAGAAGACAATAGCCATTAGTATCCTTATTTGGGTTACTCAGGCTCAGTTATGTAAAGGCACACTGCTTGGTGGGGAGAGGACACCAACTCAGGTCTGTGTGACTCCTGAGACCAGGCTCTTCTCAGGATGCTTGCTTCCTAATATCCATTCTTCTGGGTCTTGAGAAGTACCTAAATTATCATTCAGATGTTCTCCATTCTCCATGTAGCCACTGTGCCTCAGGAGAAGATGGTCTCACCCTAGCCCCGGGGAAAGACTTATCTAAGTGAACTCTTACCCTCTGCTCAGTGGTTAGCTTAGATCTGGAGTTTCTGAATAAATCAGTATATGTCATACCACATGTGATAGGGGTTGGTCCAGAAATGGACATATAACCTACCCTAGGCTGGTAAGATATAAGGGGAAATACGAGGTTTTCAAGAAAAGAGGTTTCATCAATCTTGAAAGAGAGTTTCAGGGGGAGCCAGCCTCTCTTTATCCAAAGGCTGTCATATATATGTATATGTATATGTATATGTATATGTATATGTATATGTATATGTATATGTATACACACACACACACACACACACACGAATCTTGCAATGATAACAACCATCTTATTCATAACTGGAATAAAACTAGGACAAAATGGCAGAGCTGAGAGATTCACAGACCAAGGTGGCCAGAGCTCCAGCCCACTGCCCATGACTGTGGTCCTGGAGTTTCCCATTGTATAATCAATATATCATCTTTGTTTTCTAAGCCGGTTTCAATCGAGTTTTCTTCCAACTGAAAGTGAGCTAACTAATACAATTGTGTGTAGTCTTTCAGAAT
This sequence comes from Panthera leo, assembly GCF_018350215.1. Taxonomy (NCBI): domain Eukaryota; kingdom Metazoa; phylum Chordata; class Mammalia; order Carnivora; family Felidae; genus Panthera; species Panthera leo. The sequence continues at coordinate 62,047,042 of NC_056685.1, read as the reverse complement.
CTGGCCTGAACTAGCATGCCTTTTTAGTTCTTAAAAACTCACTTGTTTGGGGCTAAGCAAGTCACCCAGAGGTTCTCAAATATACCATACCAGCCATCCATTTGCAGGTGTGGTTCTTCCCGCTTAGACTGCCCTTTGGTTTCCTCTCTCTGGAGAACTCGTGTTGCATTGTAATCATGTTTTACATGACTATCTCCATCACTTGACTTGGCCGTGTCATTTTTGTCTTCATATCCTTAGTGCCTAGCATACGTGTGACACATAAGCAAGCACTTCAGTAAGTGTAGAGTTAATTAAAATGAGGGGCAGCATGAAAATCTTAATCACAGCATGGTCCTTCCATACAAGACACTCAGTCATCTAAATAAATGCTGTCTAAAACTCTGGGATTATAGAAATGTTCTATACCTGTACAGTAAAGCAGCCAGCAGCACACGTAGCTATTGAGCACTGAAATATGGCTACTATGACTGAAAACTGAATTTTAAAGTTCACTATTGTAATTAATTTGAATTTAAATAGCCACATACTCTAAGTCAAAACAAAAAACAAAACAAAAAAATTAATATAATCTGGAAGGGGTTTTTTTTGTGCAAAAGGAGTGTATTCACATATTTTAAAAATGTAATCTTAAGGTTTGTCTTTCTTTTGAATTTTTAGTTTCAAAATGAATATGAGCCATAATACCTTATATGTCACAGTCAGTAATAAGGATTGGGCTGTCCCTTCCCTGAACACAGCATTCTTGACAGCCAATCAGCAAGAGCATCCTCATATTCTGAGGCAAGAATTCATGTAGTGAATTTTTGTAGTGGAAACTTTTCAGTTTTTGAATGCCCAGAAATAAAATAAAGCACATCACTTTTCCCCCCATGGAAAATCTTTTTGTAGGTATCAAATTCCACATAGCCAAGAAAATGGGTCTTTGCATAACTAAAGCCTGTTTTCTTTAACATTTATTTAGTTTTGGGAGACAGAGAGAGATAGAGTGTGAGCAAGGGAGGGGCAGAGACAGAGAGAGACACACAGTCTGAAGCAAGCTCCAGGCTCTGAGCTGTTAGCACAGAGCCCGACATGGGGCTTGAACTCACAAACTGCAAGATCATGCCCTGAGCCAGAGTCGGACATTTACCCAACTGAGCCACCCAGGCACCCCTCCAAAGGCTTGTTTTCAGTAAGTGATGGAATCTGTTCTTTTTCGCAATTAACGTTTCTGTTATAAATGATAACATAGAAGTAAGATGCCTTAAAAAATAATCATAGTGTATAAGCTTCTCCAGATTCTTTAGATGTCCAAGGAATTCAATAAATAAAAGTACTAAAAAAAGAAAAGAAGCCCCACAAAATGGTCATGCAGACATGGTGTTTTACCACAGATATTAAGTTGATCAGCCATTTAATGCACAACAGATTTCTTTCCTCCCATAATTCACTTAGGTAAAATTTATGGAGAAAAGAAATCTATACAATAAACCCTAATTAGCATAACAGTAAAAAGTGAGGCCACAGGGGATAGTGGTTAAAACTATACCATACCTAATGATGTCAGACTTGGATTTGAATCCAGAAAGACTTGAGTAGGGGAGAGAGATAGAGTGAGGTGGATAGACAGACAGACCACTCTCGGGTGAGCAAGATATTATTACCCTACTTACAAATAAGGAAACCAAGGCTCATAGATACAAGTATATATCTTGCCCACCGTCACACAGCTATTAATTGTTAGTGCTGAGGTTCAAACCCAGATCAGTCTGCCTTGTGAAGCCTATGCTTTTCAAGCACTATCTGATGATAACAGACAGTTCCCAGGTGATATTGATCCTGCTGGTCTGGAAACCACATTTTGAGAACCACTATATATAAAGGTCAATAGCAGGCAATAAATAGCCCAAGAGTGGGAACAAGTGTGGAGATTTGCAAGTCAGTTTCACAGATAAGTTATATACAGTACAATCAAGATCTCCAGGACAAAAGTAATATTGTTGTGTCATTGAAAAGAACAGTAGGTAAAGACTGTGCTGACCACAAGACTCTGCCACAATATTTATCTAAAGATCTATTCTCTGGCTACAAAGCTAAAAAGGCATGTCTGCTATGTGAGAAAAACAAACTCCATTAGGGATATATAAGTGAACAAAGCTGTCTGAAGAGGGATCTAGATTTCAGCTTTATGCCACCTTATCCTTTTGGTCTTAAGACCCACTAGCTACAAAGCAGGCAGTGTTGGGCAGAGGCAAGTGTGTTGCCTCAGGGGCCAGACTGAGATCTAGAGTCTGACTCTCATTTACCACCTGGGTGACCTCTGGTAAGTTAACACTCCAGGCCTGTGTTCCCATCCATAAAATCTGTAAAATGAAAATTGAGGATATGAATCATTCTTTTTTCAACAGGCTGTTGCAAAAATCAATGAGGTAAGGCACAAAAAAGCCTTTGAATGGTGCCTGCCATGTACTAGGTGCATAAGTACTTAATACTAAGTACATAAGTACTAACTACATAACTGTCAGCTACTATTATTTGTCCCACTGCTGAGTCAAGCCATGAGAAACAGGAGAGGCTTTCCTGATTCTCTTGATGATCATTTGTACCAAAATCTCATCCAGGTACCTGCAGATAAATGTGATCATCGGGGTTCCTGAGTGTCTGTAATGTGCTGTGCTAAAAGATACTGCCTCCGTTAGACGGGAGCATTCCTACACATGGGAAAGGAGGCTTTTTATAAAAGAAAACAAAAAAACAACAACAAGAAAAACACCTTATTTAAATTTTCCTTTTGCCAACCCTAAATGACCCTGTATATTTCAAAGGGGCCTCTGAACCAGACACATGCCTTTTTTTTTTTTTTTTTTTTTTCATTTAATTCCTGTGGCAATCCTGGGAAGTCCTTGTCTCTGTTCCTATGTTGAACACCGCAAACCGGAGCTTACGAGGTAAAGTGACAATAAACTGATAAGCCAGAATTTGAGCTAAGATATGCTTGAGACCAAAGCCAATACTACCTTCAGATTTATAAAACATGGGAGGATACGTATAATCTTTTATTTAAGGAGTGAGGGGGTCTGATACGCAAATGCTCATTTATGTATGTAATATTTCATGTTCCATGTTTTCCCCTTAGAAGAACCTATGGAATAATACAAATACCAAGTTACCATAGATAAGTATGTAACACCTAAACCTTGTGGAGTGTGGACAACTGCCAAGTATTATCGCATGGCTACTTACTAATCATACCTGTTCAGAATAGAATAGAATATCCAAAACTTTGGGGGGGGGGGGAACTACCTTGAATTTAGAAGTAGGAAAGGGTTCTGTTGAACTTTGACAGATTTTGAGGTTGGAGAGTCCACTCTGGGGATTTTAGCATTTTTGATTCTTACTCAGTAATTTCCAGAGCATAGAGTATCTGCTCACCTGCCCTGGACAGAGCCTATGCCCTCTTTCTTCTCCTACAGGAAAACACCACAGATTTCTATGAGCACCTGATTGCCATCTTGTCTCCTCTCCTCTACCTGCCCAGGCATCCTGGCCCCCCCACTTGCAATCTGGGGCTGTCAGGGAATACTGTAGTGAGTCATCTTGCCCCAAGGCTCTTCCCCTAAGGCATACCTTACTATTTAGGATCTGGAAAACCCTCTGCTGCGTAGTCTGGCCAGCCTTGGTCCTCACAAGGATGTAAACGACTTTCAGGTCTGGGCTGGTGCGAAACAGCTTCTCCATCAACACTTTGCCCATGAAGCCTGTGGCCCCAGTGATGAGAATGGACTTGCCACCATAGAAAGCTGCAATCATGGACATGATTCTTCTCTTTGTCTTTTATAGCTATGGAAAGAGGTTCCTGAAAAGGAAGGGAAATAACAAAATGTTACATTCTCAGAAGCTCAAAAATGCAGTCATTTAAAATGTTTCTGATGCTTCCAGGAGTTTTGAATGTAGAAAAAGGCCCAAGTGAGGACATCATGGTTTATTGACAAATGATTCATTTCAATCGAGATTTATTGAGATCACTTTATTAAATGCCAGACTTTATGCCAGGAATTGTGGGCAAAAAATGAGTGAGACATGGTTCTTGCCCTCAATAAATTGCTCTTATTCAAACGGAGGCCAACACCTAAATACATCATTAAATATAATACGTGAGTGCTAAAACAAAGGGGGTCACAGAGGCGGGGTGTACAGCAGGATCTGGAAATTGCAGAAAGGCCCGCCTGAATAGGTGGTGATGCATGAGGTAAAACTGGAAGGCAGAGAAGGGCTGGGGTAAAGGTGTCCCAGTCCAAAAGCAAAAGCAAAGGTACAAGCTATAGATTGTGTTATATGGAGGAAATAAAAGGAGTTCAGGGTTACGAGAATGTAAATGATAAGGCTAGGAGTGGCCCCAGAGCCTGTGAAAATTAAGCTGAGAACAGCCATCACATTTTTTGAAACTTATGATGGAATTACTATTACAGTGGCAGTTTTATTTACAGAAAATATTGGAACAAATAGCTTTTGGTCTCACTTGAACTAACAGGCCTTTGCCTACCTAGCCATTTCTGAATAAATATGCTTTTCTCTTCCTTGAGCTAAAAAGGGGCCCCATGCCTCCCTTTCCCTGTATGGTAGCTATTCTTAGGGTTGAAACGTGGCAAGAGACAAAGGGCAGAGAAGCTCGAACAAGTGAAGCCACAGACCAGGGACTTTGTTAACCCTGAAGTGGCTCCAGGTGATCTATTGTCCGTTTCCGGCCGTTGCCAGGAACACAGAGAAGGAGCAAATCTGGTAGGGGGAAGCCACATGCGGCATTTGGATCCTGGGCCTCCTGGAAAAGGCACCATATGCTGTAGGCATGCAACGTGAAGTGTTTTGTCTTTAAGCCCGGGTTTAAAACTGTCCATTGGAAGCAGTGGTGGAGAGCTTTGAATGAAACAGTGCTGTGGTGTGGGTGCAGACTTCCTTTCTGTCATTGTCACGGACGGCCATCTGTAGCCACTCCCCGGCAATCTGCTGGATGGGGTTGGGTTGATCTTGCAAAACACAAGCCCAGGGACTGGCCCTAACATCAGAGCTCGTGAAGAAGACAAAAACAGGCAGAAGAGTCAGCACCCTGCCTTGTCAAGTCCAGTCAGGATTACTCTGCCAGTAACTCCTCAACGAACTCCTTAACTTCTCATAGTCATAACTTACAAATTGTAATTATAGACATAGTTTATACTGTAAGGAATTTGAGGCTGTTCTTGGGCAGAGCTCTTTGCCTTCGGAGGATTCATTCACTCATGAATTCACTCAACAAGTAATTTTCAGGACCTATCATGCCGGCATCTGTGCAAAGTTCCAAAGATTAAGAGATGAATAAGGCAAACAGACCCTTGCATTCCCTTTAGCAGAAGAGGCCAGCAACACAAAAGTAAGTAAATATGCAAACAAGATAATTATAGACTGTTACAAATGCAAATAAAATAGGGATCAGTGACAGAAATCACACCCAATCATCAACACTATTCACTTTAGGAAATCTGGATTTCAAATCATGTTAGCTATATCCCCTGAGTCCCTATTTAAACCCCTCTTATTGAAGGCTGATGTGAAAAATACTATTTTGAAGAACACATTTGGATTTGGTGCAAAATAGCAATCATAATTTTGGTCATGTTCAATAATGCTATTTGTGCTGCAATGTATCCAATGATTTTCTCAAGATTTTATCACTTGGGAAAAGTATTGATGAGTTTTGTCTTGCCTGCCTTGAAACTCAGGAAAGTGCTGTAACCAAGTCCGGAAGGCAGTATGACATCCTAGTTTAGTGCACAGGTTCTAAGCAAGACCATCTGAAATCAAATCCCAGTTCTACCACTTATTAGCTCTGTGACCTCAGGCAAATTATGAATTTCTCTCTGCTATAGTTTGCTCATCAGTAAATGGAGATAACAAAAGCATCCACTTAATAATGCTGTGGTAAGAATTATATGAGTGAATACATTAAAACTGTTAGCAATCAGGGGCGCCTGGGTGGCTCAGTCAGTAAAGCGTCTGACTTCAGCTCAGGTCATGATCTCTCATTCGTGAGTTTGAGCCTCACATTGGGCTCTGTGCTGACAGCTCAGAGCCTGGAGCCTGCTTCAGATTCTGTGAATCCCCCTCTCTCTGCTCCTCCCTAACTTGCACTTTGCCCCTCTCTCTCTCTCAAAAATAAAGATAAACATTAAAATTTTTTTTTTAACTCTCAGCAATCAAAACAGTATTCTATTGGCACAAAGTAGACACCTAGATCAGAATAGACAGCCCAGAAATAAATCCACATTTATATGGCCAATTAATCTTTGACAAAGAAGACAAGAATATACAATGGAGAAAAGACAGTCTCTTCAGCAAATGATGCTGGGTAAACGGGACAGCCACATGCACAAGAATGAAACTGGACCTCTTTCTTATACCATTCACAAAAATAAACTCAAAATTCATTAAAGACCTAAATGTGACACCTTGAGCCATAAACTAGAAGAAAACATGGGTGGTAATTTCTTTGGCATTGGCCATAGAAACATTTTTCTTGATATGTTTCCTCAGGCAAGGGAAACAAAAGTAAAAATAAACTATTGGGACTATACCAAAATAAAAAAGCTTTTGCATAGCAAAGGAAACCATCAAAAGATATTTAATTGGAGGCAACCTACTTAATTGGAGAAGATATTTGCAAATGATATAGCCAATAAGGGCTTAATATCTAAAATATATAGAGAACCCATACAAGTATACATCAAAACATCCCAAATAATCTGATTAAAAATGGGCCGAGAACCCAAACAGACCTTTTCCCAAAGAATACATTCACATGGCCGACAGACACATGAAGGGATGCTCAACATCACTCATCCTCAGGGAAATACAAATCAAGACCACAGTGAGATAGCACCTTACACTTGTCAGAATGGGTAGAATCAAAAAGACAAGAAATAACAAGTGTTGTGAGGATGTGGAGAAAATGGACTCCTTGTGCACTCTTGGTGGAAATGTAATTTGGTGCAGTCACTGTGGAAAACAGTATAAAGATTTCTCAAAACATTAAAAATAAAATTACTATATGATCCAGTAATTCCACTATTAGGTATTTACCCAAAGAAAACAAAAACACCAATCTGAAGAGATACATGCCTCCCTATATTTACTGAAGCCTTACTCGGCATTACAATAGCCAAGATACGGAAGTAACCTAAGTGTCCATCAACAGATGAATGAACACAGAAGAGGTGGTATAGACACACAATGGAATATTACTCAGCCATAAAAAGAATGAAATGTTGCCATTTGCAACAACATGGATGGACCTAGAGGATATAATGCTAAGTGAAATAAGTCAGACAGTGAAAAACAAATAGCGTATGATCTCACTAATGTATGGAATTTAAGAAACAAAGCAAACAAAGAAGGAAAAAAAGACAAGCAAAAAACCAGCCTCTTAAATACAGAGAACAAACTGATGGTTGCCAGAGGGTGGGTGGGTGGGAAGAAGGATGAAATAAACAAAGGGGATTAAGAGTACTCTTATCATGATGAGCACTAAGCCATGTACAGAATTGGTGAATTATTTATTATATTGTATATCTGAAATGAATATAACATTGTATGTTAATAATGTCAATAAAAAAAGAAAGCTCTTAGTTTCCTATAGTATATACTAAGTATTAGCTATTAATACAGTCACTGTATTATATGTTTTTCCTCTTAATAACTTCTGGTTTTTCCTTTTGACATTTATTTTAAGTACTCTGTATTATGCATTTAAATATTCTCTTTTGGAAATAAGAGGTGATTTACAACTCAATCAACCATCCAGCCAAGTAAACTGTTTTCCCCAAAAGCAACTCTACTTGATGATGACCCTTGCCAATTCCTTTTTATATAAAAATGTTTTGGAATCATACCCCTTTAGTATATTAGGCATAAATGAGCTTGGTTGGCAGGGAAATACAGAAGAGAAACTGAGTTTGGATAGGGTTACTTTCCATGCAAATATACTATTAAGATATAAAAAAACATGTTTTTAATGTTTATTTATTTTTAAGAAAGAGAGAGAGACAGAGCTTGAGCAGGGGAGGGGCAGAGAGAGGGAGACACAGAATCTGAAGCAGGCTCCAGGCTCTGAGCTGTCAGTACAGTGTCCCATGTGGGGCTCAAACTCATGAACCAAGAAATCATGACCTGAGCCAAAGTCAGACACTTAACTGACTGAGCCACGCAGGTGCCCCATTACTGTCCACATATTTTGATCCCAGACACAGTTTTGTAGCATGTGATAAAAAATTTCGGGAAGCAGGTAATATATTTCTAATGAGCCCATTTCTTATAGAACAAAGGAAGGGTTGATGTGTCCCCAAAGAACGGAATTTGCCTGCTCTGTCTGGAGTCCAACTACTTCTCAAATACAACCCAAACCATGGCAGAGAACACTGAGTTCTCCGACAGGAAAACAAAACATAAAACAGTATTTCCTGGCACTCCTTACCCAATTGTCAAGGGCAGGTGGCAGAGGAGTGTGGCCAAGACTCTGATCAAGACAAGCGATTCTGAAAAATGTCAGGGAATTCCTCATCCTCTGATCAAAGCTGTAACAGAGATGTTTCCTCTACTTCTTGCTTCCACTCTCAATATATGGCTTAACACTGGCCCCAGAAACTCCTATGTGAAATTTGGCTCCCTGAATTCTATTCCGGGTATTAAACTTGCAAGGTCCAGGGACTGTTAACCCTGAATATAATTCATTAAAATAATTAACTCTTTTAAAAATTAAAATAACCTTACATTCAGTAATGGATGATATGCAACTCTTCAAGGAGTAATACGTTTAGGACAGCTGACCAGGTAATGGTTTGCCTTTCATATCTTCTGATTGCCAGTGCAGAGAGCAAAGGACAATTTCTTGTCCCTCATGCTCGTGATATGGCTTGTGGGAAGCCTAAGCCACTTTGACAACTTTCAGAATCATCCTGTATAATGTAGGATGTATGACGCTTGAATGATAAATGAGGGAGCCTATGAAAATCAGCCAGTGCATGTTTGTTGAACACGTACTACGTGCCTGATACTGGGTAGGCACTGGGAATAGCAGTGAATAGGCTGTAGGCAGCTTAGATTCTTCCTTTCTATTCTGGAGCTTTCTCCTTAAGATCATTTCCCATGGTCATGAGTAGAAATAGCTAGTTTTTACTATCCTTTTGGTAGTAAAATGAGGCTGTTCTCATTTCTAGAGAACAGATGTGAAAATCCTGAATCATAATTGTTGTGCCAAGTTAGATACATTTTTGCTGGTTTCAGCATATGGGAATTATTCTTTGAATGGTTCTTCTGGAAAATAAAAAAAATTAAGATTCAGAAATGTAAGGGAGACAAGTTTGCCCAAATTTCTTGATAGTCCTTCAGAAAAAAAACATTAAAAAAACCCAACAAGGTTCTTTGCCTCTCAGGAATCTTACATAACCAAGGTTTCTTAGTCTTGGCACTATAAACATTTAAAGATGAATAAATGTTTGGGGGAGGGGGCTGTCCGGTACAATGTAAAGTCTTTACTTGCATCCTTGGCCTCTATTCACTAGATGGTAATAACCTCACTCTTCCTCAGCCAGGTATGTCTAGACTTCGCTAAATGGGCTCTCGGGAAAAATTGCCTCTTCTTCAGAGAATCATTGTTCTTGGACCTTCTTCAATTCTCATTTTATAATATGCAGCACATCATACTAAAAAATCAAGATTCAAGGCTTAAATTTCTGCTTGTGAAGCTAAGCACAAATAAGATCCACTGCTACCCCCATTTTACCTATATTAAATCCTTCATGGCTAAGTATATTTACCCAAGCGAATTACATGCATGGCAAATTCTGATAGTACTCAAAGTGAAGATGAAGGAAGATTTCTTCAGAGAAAGATTACCCCCTTTTTATTTAACCAAATTTCTTCTGGTCTCTGTGCTTTAAGTTAGACTATGAACCCCACATTTCATATAGATTGAGCCTCTCAATTTTATCCATCTAAACTGATTATGGGCAAACTTTGGAAAGAATAGCAATTGGGCCAACAGGAGATCAGCCAAGGAAAGCCATTTAGTATTGGTTACTGTATATTAATAATTCTATAAATAATTGAGTCAATCTCATCTATAGATAATTCTGTTACTCTTTGTGAAAATTCAGACATGATGTGTATTAAGATATATCTCATGTAGGCAAATGGAGTGTCAGTTGGCAATGAGCCTGGTAATATGGGCTGATCTATTGAAGAAAATTGATGCTATTTTGTAAAACTCAGTAAATGAAAGTTGTTCTGCTTCATCAAAATTGAACGGTTGAAATTCTTTCAATAAATGTGTTGAATTAATCACATAAATGCATTTACAAAATATTATTCAATGAAAAAAAGGAGACCACAAACTTGTGAAGCATCATTAATGTCCATTACAGACCCCTGTGGGAAAGAATGGGGGGATGTGTGGGTGAAATCAATGACAGTAGCTGTATAATAGTGTGATAGGATTAAAGGGAAAGAGTCTCTTTTCATGTCTGTAATTTCTTTCCATGATTTTAAATGGTAATTTAATAATATATACTTTGAAAAAGTTCCCAGAAAGTCATGGCAGCTGGTATTTTTATAGGCTCTTCTTTTGCTGTGGGCACTAAAGGTACAAAGAAATTTGCAAAACAAGCCTCCTTAGTTTATTTTCTTTTTCTTTTTTTTTTTTTAGAGAGAGAGAGAGAGAGAGTACAATCTGGGGAGAGGGGCAGAGGAAGAGAGAGAGTATTAAGCAGGCTCCACGCTCAGCACAGAACCCCTTGAGGGGCTCAATCCCATGACCCTGGGGTCTTGACCTATGCCAAAATCAAGAGTCAGATGCTCAACTGACTGAGCTACCCAGGTGCCCCCAAACCTCATTTGTTTAAAATGTGTTTAAATATTTTTTAAAATGTAGCTAAAATTACATTAAACACTATTTATGGCCTGAATTATGTCCTCTCCAAATGCATAAGTTCAAACTCTAACACCTACTGTGATGGCATTTGGATATAAGGTGTTTGGGCTACATGGGATCATCAGGGTGGGGCCCTAATTTGACAGGACTGGCATCCTAATAAGAAGAGGAAGAGACACCAAAGAACAGTCTCTCCTTAAACATTAGGCACCAAAGAAAGGCCATGTAAGTAGGTACAGAGAAGGGAGTTGTCTACAAGCCAAGAAGAGAGCTCCCACCAGAAACTGAATTTGCTTGCACCTCAATTATGGACTTATAGCCTCCAAAACTATAAGAAATACATGTCTGTTAAAGCCACCCAGTTTGTGGTATTTTATTATAGTAGCTCGAGCAGCCTAATGCATACACAAACACACATGAACAGAGAGATGAACATTTTTGGATAAGTAAAATAACTTGACAATAATTCCTATCAACCTTACTCCAATTATGGAGTAGACCTTTTTAGTGAAGCAAATGCATCTGTCTCATTTTCCCATCTTTGGGGATAGAGGCAGGCTATTGATTTGTGGCATTTACATGTTTGTGAAAATATGGACAGGCCTTTTACAATAAACTATAGAGACGTCATTAATCCAAGCCTTAAGAGTCTGTATAGAAGTCACATATCTGCTTTCAAGTACTTAGTAGGAAAAAAAGAGTTTTCATCAGAATTCTTTCTTTTTTATTTATCTTTAGTCTCCACAATTCAGCAATAAACTTAGATACCTTTCACTGTGGGCTTGTTATATAAAGTCTTTCCGCGAGAACTTTTAAGTTCTTGATGGGGACATACTAACCCCCAGGGGTATTGTGGGCAACTGTTGGGGGCACAGCCTCACTAATCACATTAGCAATGAGCCATAGTCAGGAAAAACCAATTTGGAAAGAGTTCTGAAGGGGGAAGGACAGTCCAGGCTGGCTTTAGAAACACAAAATTTACTAATCACCTTAACACATTCTTCTTAGTTTCCTTGTGCTTAGCTCATTAGTAAGTGTTCCAAAAAGCCCTCTAAACTTAACAAAGATGAAAAAGGAAAAATATGACCTAAACTCATCATTTCATCATAATTGATTAAATAGGTGTGTAGACTGCCTACAATATGAGACCTACTGGGTTAGGTGTGAATAATTAAAATGTAAACATTCTTCCTAAATGGTAAAGCATTATAAAAATGCATAGCACCATTATTATTGCTTATAGGTAAGTCAAACAATAGGCAACATGTGAATATTCTAAAATGGTATCAAGAGTCACAATCAAATGGAAATCCTGATGCTTCCTATTTTGTCTTGATTAATTATAAATTGGTCAGGTTGTAAATAAAAGAATAGTTGATCTATCAACACAATGACCAAAGGAACCCAACTGAATGGATAGTAAGCTAACCTACTTTTTCATGCTCTGCTTAGAACTAAAGACTATTTTTTTAAAGATGACATGACATAGATTATCTATCTATCCATCCATCAACAGACAGAGGAAGAGAAAAATAGAGATAGAGAGGGAGGAGAGAAATAAGTGGGAGGGGAGAGAGACAGAGAGGGAGAGAGAGAGAGAGGAAGGAAGGGAGGGAGGGAGGGAGGGAGGGAGGGAGGGAGATGGGGAGAAAAATTTGTGTGTGGGAGTGGGGAGGGAATTTTAAGAAACTGTCTCATGAGATTATGGAAGCTTGGTAAATCCAAAATCTGCAGGCTGGAGACTCAAGGAAGAGTTGCAGTTTAAGACCAAAGGTAGAATTCTTTCTTGGGGGAAGTCGGTCTTTGTTCAATTGAGTCCTTCAAGTAATTGCATGAGGCTCACTCGCACTATGGAGGGTAATCTGCTTTACCCAAAGTCCATTGGTTTACATGCTAATCTCATTCAAATACGCTTTCATAGAAATATCTAGAATAATGTTTGACCAATATCTGGGCACTTGGTCTAGCCAGGTTGACATATAAAATTAAACATCATAAGTCCACCCTTGTTGACTTGGCACCCACGCAAATCTCCTTAAACCATAATTTCCAAAATAATGACAATAGCAAACTTATACTTCTGCCCAACATTATATAACTATCCTGCATACAACTAAAACATACTAACTCTTTCCCCAGAAGAGGATGCAAAGTCTTTGGGTAATATTTACTCTTCTTTCTGATATCCTATAACTTAAAATACTATGACATAAAGTTGAAATCAGTTAAATACTAAGATACAAAATTAATATATCTTATTTCACATAAGAGGATTAGATAGTGAGGAAAACATTTGTTTTACACAGACACACAAATGTATTCATAACAAAACAACAAAAATAATCATGACAACTATAGTCATCATTTCTGTAACTAGTCACATGGTATTTGTAACTACATTTCAGTTGGCAGTTCAGTGGGCCAGGATTCTTTACCTGGTGGGCATGACCCAAGCCTTCATTCCTGAAGCGTCTAGGTCATCATCAGTCCTCTCTGAATTGGGTCATTGTAGTTTTTCATTGACCTTGATCACAGGGCATTATATCCTCCAATCAGTTTTCTAGGTGTGTAGGATGGTTTAGTGTTGGTCTGGCTGTATTTCATGGACACAAGACACACAAAAAACTTCCATGCTGTTCGGCCATCTTGGCTCCTCGATCACAGGGCATTATAATGCTAAGAGATGCCCTGAGGGATCGCCTATATTTCAGACACACTCTTCCTTACCTCCAATGTGTTTCCTCTTGGTAGTTATGATCAATACTCCCCCAGCCAGCACAGAGACTCCCCTCTTTGCTTGTTGATTCAGAGGCATGAGATATTCAAAGTGGCCAGACAGCAGGCTTAACTTCCAGTTCAATTGAATCATTGTTCTGTCCCCTGGTAGGACCTTTCTTCCCTTTGGAACTAAGATTTTTAAGCCAGCAGAACACAGGGTCATGGGGAGAGGGAGAACATTTTTGATAGTGGGTCATTGGGGTAATAGTGAGTGGTGACACTCTCATTTCTGCCCCTTAACTCATGAACCTGTGAATCTTGGCTATGGGAGAAAATAGCATGATCTATTAGATGCTGATTCAGAGCATATACAGCCTTCTGGAGAATCTTGCCCCTGTCCTTCAAGGTACTGCCACATAACTGGCACTATAAATGAGTCTTCTAAAGACCATTACACCATTCTGTCAAGTCAGCTGCTTCGGGATGGTGATGAACATGATAAGACCAGTGAATTCTATGAGCATGAACCCATCGCCACACTTCATTTGTTCTGAATTGAGTTCCTTGATCAGAAGCAATGCTGTATGGAATACCATGATGGTGGGTAGGCATTCTATAAGTCTGTTCATGGTAGTTTTGGCAGAAGTATTACATGCAGGGAAGGCAAATCCACATCCTTTATTTCAGCAAGAACAAAACACCGACCCATGATAGAAGTAGTCCATTGTAATCAATCTGCTTCTAGGTAGCTGGCTTATCACCTGGGGACTCAGTGTTGGTCTCCTTTTCTGGCAAACTGGGCACTCACCAGTGTATTTGTGGATGAGTCAGCCTTGGCGAGCATAAGTCTGTGTTACTGAGCCCACACATAACCTTCATCCCTGCCACTATGACCACTTTGTTTATGAGTCTATTGGGGGATAAAGGGGTAGCTGTGTATTCACAGGAATAGGTCATCCTATCCATTTGATTATTAATATCTTCCTTGGCCAAGGCCACTCTTTGGTAAACATTTATGTGGTGCACAGATATCTTCACATTTTGGCTCATTCCACATACCTTTTCCCCAGACTTCTTTGTTGTCAATGTTCTTTCGTGTTCTAATCATGTTCTTTTGAGTCCCTGACCATCCAGACAAACCATTGGCCATAGGCCATAAATCAGTATACAGTTATACATCTGGCCATTTCTCCTTCCAAGCAAAGTGAATAACCAGGTTCACTGCTTGACATTCTGTTCACTGAGAGGATTTCCCTTCACCACTATCCTTTGGGGATGTCCCAGAGAGAAGAAACTGTTCACTTTGGGTGGTACCTACATCTCTCTCTTCTTCTGTCAACTGATTATAAGGAATTCCTCACAAGGTCATAGATGCAGGCTGAGAGAAAAAAGGTAGTATAGCACTAGTGGGGACCATGGGCATTTGGGCCACTTCTTCATGGGTCTACTTGTGTCTTCAGGGCTTTCTTGGGCCTGATCAGATATGTAAAACTTGTATTTGATGATGATGTGCATGCCCAGCTTTATGGCTTGGTGGGTCAGATGAGATCCAGTTCGTGATGGGCAGCTCAAGTTGCATGATAAGTTAGTGGTATGGTTAGGTGTTCAGTTTCCACTAAGGCCAGTAGTAGGCCTAAAGCTGATTCTTAAAAGGAACGTAGTTATCCATAAAGGATGGCAGGGCTTTACTCTCAATCCTAAGAGTCTGTGCTATGACTCACCAGTAGAGGCCTGCTGAAGGCTCCCAACAGCATCCTTATCTGCCATTGCCACTTCAAAGACTATTGGATCTGCTGGATTATATGCCTCAAGTGGCAGAGTGACTTGCACAGCAACATGGACCTGTTGTAGAGCCTTCTCTTATTCTGGGATCCATCAAAAAATGGCGGCTTTTGGGGTTACTCGCTAAATGGGCCAGAATAACATACCCAAACAAGGATAATGTTGCCTCCAAAACCCAAAGAGGCTCAGTAGGGCATCATATCTCTTGTTTGGTTGTAGGAGGGACCGGATGCAACAACTTATCCTTTATCTTAGAAGGGATATTTCAATGTGCCCTACACCACTGGCCCCCTAAACCCCCCCAGAGATAGAAGATTCCTGAATTTTTGTTGGACTTTACCAATAAAATTTTTGTCAGTTACCACCCTCTGGTAACGATATCTTACAAATAAGTCTATGGTACTTGCTACTTCTTGCTCACTAGGTCCAATCATCATAATGCCATCAATGTAATGGATCAAAATGATAGCTTATGGAAGGGAAAGGTCATTAAGATTCCTGCAAATTAAATTATGGCATAGGGCTGCAGAGTTGATATATCCCTGAGATAGGACAGTGAAGATGTCTTGCTGGCCTTGCCAGCTGAAAGCAAATTGCTCTGTTTTTTTTTTTTTTATTAACATGTATGAAGAGCAAAGCATTTGCCAGATCTGTAGCTACATACCAGATACCAGGAGATGTGTTAATTTTCTCAAGCAATGAATCCACATCTGGTATAACAGCTGCAATCAATGAGTCACCACTGTGTTAAGCTTATGATAATCCATAGTCACTCTACAAAATTTATCTGTCTTCTACACAGGCCAAATAGTCAAGTTGAATGGGAATGTGGTAAGAATCACCACCTCGGCACCTTTCAAATCTTTGATGGTGGCACTCATCTCTGCAATCCCTCCAGTAATGAGGTATTTCTTTTGGTCTACCATGTTACTAGGTAGAGGCAGTTCTAGAGGCTTCCACTTGGCCTTTCTTGCTCCACAAGAAAGGGATTCTGCGGGGATTCTGTCACCTACTGGGTATATCTATTTCAATTATGACTTTCTGAACTGAGGAAAAATGGGTACAGACACCTACTGAGCCCAGTGCGAGATGGTTCTAACATAAAACTCCCCTGATCACCTGATATCCATAAGCTCCTATTCTGACTGATGGACTACAGGGGCATTTTGGGTTTCCTAGAATTAGTGTCAGTTCAGAGCCACTGTCCGGTAGTCCCCAAAAGTTCTTATTATTTTCTTTTTCCCCAGCATACAGTTAACCTGGTTAAAGACTGTAGGTCCCTTTGGGGATGGCAGGGAAAAAGATTAACAAAATGCATTTTTAGCAATATACAGTTGTCCTGTTTCAAGGGGGCCTGGCTTCCCCCTTCATTCTGCATCTGTAAATTGGCTTGCATCTGGGAATTGATTCAGAGGTCATAACTCTGTTTTAATGATTCAAGTTAGACTTCTGTTCAAGTTGACCTAGAACTTTTCTGCTTATACAGATCAAGCAAGAATTTAGTAGGCTTCCCATATATTTCACTTCTAGGAACACCATGATCAACCAGTCAATGCCCTAGCACTCTATAAGTCAGATTATAATCTGATTTATGCTTCATCCTGCTGTCCATTATGGAACCATGACCACCTTGACTTTGGCAATGGAGGGTCAACACTTGACTCCAGCCATGCGAGGATCTTCAGCGCATTTAGGTTTTCCAATTTAGTGACAGCAGTCCTCACTGTAAGTTCTGGACTACAGAGAAGAATAACCACTTAGGTCTTCAAGGATCCTGGGACTACCCTCACAAATTTATTTCTGTGGTCCAGCCAAATTGACACATAAAATGAACCATCATAATCATTAATATTTTCTGCTAACACATTTACCATATGCAAGACTTCTCCCACAAATTTTAATGAACAAAATCCTTGCTTGATGTCTTGGTAGCTGAACATAAAATACAGAGACAGGAGGAAGTTTTAGTTATTTGGAATTATTTCCTTTGTCTGTTTTTCAACCAAAGTATTCATTACTGGTAAACTCTTCTATCTCTGAACTGTCTCAGCTTAAGTACAGCAACAAAAAATTATGTGAGGTGTAATAGAGGCACAGTGAGAAGAACACTGATGTAGGAATTAGCAGCAGAGCAGAGTTCATTTCTAGGACTCGTTTTTTTTTTCTCTTCTGTGAAAAAATATTCTATCTACTTCACAGAGCAGTTTTAATTATCAAATAAAGTAATAAATGAGAGAGATTATTATTCCAAGTGTCATCTGACCAGAACAGAATGATGTTTCCCTTGTTCTGGATGTTATATACTATACAATTAATGCTACTTTGACTCTGAATCCAAATACCTTGTGCTTATTTATTAATAGATATTCAGGGTACACCTTTTCACCCTAATTAGGTAGTAAAACACTTGCCAGAGATGTATTTTATATTGTATTATTGCTTACATGCCAACTAGCCCAATACTATGCAATGAAAAGTGGCTTGATAAATATTGTTAAATCAGTGAATGAAGGAGTCAGAACTGAAGAACCGATTCATTTAATCAATGAACAAAAACTCAGGGGGTGTTTCACAAAGTGTAGTGGGTATTTGAATCATCTGGAAAGCTGGCTAAAATGGCTCTTTCACCAGACCCCATTTTCTGAGATTCTGATTTAGAAAGCTGGGGCAGGGCCCAAGTAGATGCATTTTAATGAGTACCCCACTGATTCAGATATAAGTGGTAACAGAAATGCAAGTATAGGGGATTTAATTGTGTTCTGATTCCAGATCATATTTTGTACCTTGGTCCCCATGTTTAATGTAAGCCTATGTTGTCCCTATGACTTTTTTTTTTTACTTAAAACAATACATAAAATAATCTGCTTACTTACGAATTCTCATTTCTGACAATAATAGAATGTGGCTAACACAGGACACTGCAGAGCATGGCTTCAGTCCAGCCTAAGCCTCAGTCTGAACTTCCAGGACCTCCCATTTGCATGAAGGTAATTTTGATTGAGAGACTTTGTACATTATTTACTGCCAGCATCTGAGTTCACAGGCGTTACCCATAATAATGCATGTATCGATAGAGGGGGAATGGGGACATGTCTTTTCTAATAAATAACTAAAGCTTTGAAAAGTTATTTTTTTCTTTGTTTTCCTGCTTCCCAAAACCAAAATTTGAAATGAATAGCTATTTAAAGGATTTTTAAAAATATAGTGCAAGTATATGAACAGATATTTGTATAGAATAGCATACCAATGATTAATAAATATGTTGCATAACCCCAGTGTTATATATACATCAATGTGCCCTAATTTCTTCTAATAAGATACAGTCTGCCACTCATATGGATTCAAAGACTTATTCAGACTCATTCAAGCAGACCTTAGAAATAAGGTTGGAGATTTCTATTTCTCATCCAAACAACCCTATCTCAACCTTTTATTCAACCAGGAAACTGCATGGAAACAAAATAGCTGGAATGTATAAAGTCTTTAAAAGCAAGGCCTGATTAAAAGGAGATCAATTCAACATCATTAATTCAGTCCACCAAAAAGACAATTGTTTCATAGATTAACACTGAGAAATTACTACAAAACCGTAGCACAAATTATTTTTTGTACCACAATATTACGATGGTGTATATGTAAAAATACACGTAGGATAGCAAGATTTGCTACTGTCAGTGATCAGACATAGTATTTGTTAACTGTATCCATCCAAAGAAAAGACTCAGAGTTAGTTAGTTACTTCATGTAGTGAGATTCCAGGAGCTTAGTCATTGCCATATACCAGCTAATTATTCTTGAACCACATGGGAAATTATATTTTTTAAAAAGGTTAATATGAAGGTTAATTATATACAAATCAATATGATGAATTGGAAATCCTTATTTTATAACAGACTTTACTGATCATGACCTATGCCAATAAATTGACAGTCTCTAGATAGACATAGATATAGATATAGATATAGATATAGATATAGATATAGATATAGATATAGACATAGACAGATATATTATTCAGAAATGGGCAGTTAGGCCTTTATGAAGGATTAACTCTGAATTAAGGCTGATGCTTTCCCTGTACAATTCTCTCCATCAGATCTTATTCTGTGTCAGAAGCACAGCAAACCACAAACAACATTCATTCTTTTTCTGATAATGTACAATGAATTCTATTAAAGAGCAACAAAGATTTCAGGCATTTATCTTTAAAATAATGGTACTTAGAGATCTAAAAAAATACGTCATGTCTATATTAAACTATGTGTTGTAGCTATATAATATCAGAAGAAACATAACAGGTTTTGTACAACAAAGTGCAAGCTATCAGAAAGACACAGTCCATCAAAGCTGCGTTTGGGACAAGTTCCTAGCCCTAATCATTTAATATCAATCACTATAACAGAGAAAAAGAGGCACTCTGTTCTCTCCTCCAGTTACTATGCTATTTAAACAAATACTAACTCCATTTTAAACTCTCTTTTACAATGTTAATTGATATGAACTATCCAGTCAAATCACCTATGTTTTACATGCTTTTCACAGTATTTACTGGAATGTTAAATCCACTCTCGGTTCATTTTACTGTGGCCAGGCATAGAATATATTTCAAATTATTAAGGCTCCTGTTACACTGTCTGACCTCTGCTGTCTAGTTCTAAATGTGAACCATTATTTCATAATTTAAAAGCCAACCCAATTTACTACTAACCTGCTTCATATCTAGGGCAAACACCTATGTCTATTTATCAATCAAAAATGAAGGTATAATAAAGATGTGGGGTAAGGAGAAGGAAGATAGGAGAATTCCCAAGTCTGGATTCTTGCCTGTCTTCTAAGGGCCTGCCTCCATTTACCATGTTCTATTTTGTATATTTGTGTACACGGGTTTTCTGCTGTACAAGAGTTGAAGTTCTTCAAGGGCAAAGACCTTAGCCATCCTTTTGTGCTTTATATATTCTAACCGAATGAATAAATTCTGTCAGATCCTATCTCTAGCTGCTGCATTTGTGTTCATCCGTGATCTCATGTCAGAGCCTTGAGCTCTTTGAGGGAGGGGAAGGTAGATTAACTTTTTATCCCTACTGCCTAATAAACTCTACATGGCCTATCAATGTTATTTAAGCGAATGAATCAATGAACAAATGAATGGATAAAACATGTGTGGTCAAGTGCACCCCAGTGGTGGCTGGATGCTAAGCCATGTCTCTTGTTTCTGAAATCCTTGTCTCCAGGGACTCTGCCACACAAAAGGCAAGAAGCTCAGCCTGTCACATTGACATGGATGGTCTCCAAAAGGCTGTGTGAACCAACTGGCTTGGAATATACATCTGTGAAATCACTTGAATAGCTGTAACATTTTTAAATGTTCAAACTTGGTACCACTTCACACGGATGTTAATAAGAAGCTACTTCGAGTCATGGTTCCTGTTCACTGAACACTGCTTTAAAATTCCACTTGATGTGTCCATTCGCACTTCCTTTCCAGAATTCAGGATTTGGGGGGTACAAGGAACCAAAATAGTCATGCTTGATTTTGGCTGTCATTGTATATTCTGTGACCAATCATTTGATTAATTTTGGCTCAATCAGATGTTAGGAGTTTTGGTGAAAAAAAAGAACACACAGGAATACCTAAATTACATAGCAGGCAAGGTGACACCTATTATTTTCATAATAGATACTTGATCTAAGTTGGGAAATTCATTCATTCACTCACTCACTCACTCACTCACTCACTCACTCACTTATTCATTCATTCAGCTGCTGGCTAAGTATATACTATGTTTCAGGCATTGTGCTAGATCCTGGGGATACAATGAGGAACAGACACCTACCTGTTCAGGATAAGGTGCCTTGTCTCTCATCACATGAGAGTTCTGGTTATAGAATTTCTAACACCTGCAAGAGGCTTTATGCTCATTTGTACCCCCAGAATACATCCTAAACTCAGGATGCATTTAAAGACCTATTAAGACCCCAGAGTTACTTTTGGGCTTGGACAGTTACTAGAAGTGAAATGAATGGGATAGACAATTTCAGATTCTTCTCACGACTCCACCGGTGTTTTGCCTACAACTGATAAGCCATTCTGACTCTGACCTAATTCCACAGGGAAGTACCTAGTTATGCCAGCACAATCTGACTTCTCCCACATCCACTCAGTTCTGATCCAAACTCCAGCACTGATGTGAAGAAAAATCCTAGATGTGATGTGTATTTGTATTTATTGAGCATGTGCTACACGGTAACACCATGATGATACAATTGAGAGACTGGATAACTGGGCAATGGCTAGAGCATGTATAAAAACAGAACTTTGACCTACCCCCTGAAGCAGCCTGCCCGGGAACCCAAACCCTTATCTGCAATAAACCAACCAGAAAGACAACCTGCTATAAATAAGATTTGCAGGAACTCAAGTTGGTATCTCTAGTAACAATCCAGGAAGCTGAACTATAATTTTTTTCTGTAGCAGCTGGTCCAGAGTAACAACTGGCAGCTTCTCTAATTTCTGTCCCTGTTTCCAACTTAGAGGAAGCCAAGTATGTGCTGCTCACCAACCACACACGATACCCCACTTCTAATGAGCTCACCTACAACTTCTCCAAGCCAACAGCCCCCAGTCAGGACACACATAAAGCCTTCTTCCCCTTTTCCCCTCTAAGGCTTTCCAGCTCCTCTGCAAGTGACTGGGGCTGACTCCCTTGCTACAACAAGCTCTCAGAATAAATTGCCTTTGCTTATTCTCATTTGGTTAGTTTTCTTTTATTTCCACACGACCGTTATACTCATTTTATAGATAAGGGAATTTATAGAGATTAACTTTTTTTAAATGGAGCCATCCAAGAGGCAGAGCAGGGTTTTGAACCTGATCTCACTAATTCCAAATTGATTCTGTTAACCATTACCCAAACGTAGAAAAGATAAAAGTAGCTTTTTCTCCACTGTCCTCTGCTAAGCTTAATTTGAACTTTTGGAATACTTTTATCTTTTCTTAAAAGAAAGTGATCCGAGTATAATGATATCAGTCTACTGGCCTGGTGGTTAAACAGGAAAGTTCAATTCAGTGCACTATTAAGAGTTTAAGGAGATCTCTAGGGTTGTAATGGTGACTCTAATTCCATATTTCTTTACCATGATTTGAATATATGAACAGGACTAGAGCCCAGTAGGTGGAGAGACATGGGTTGCTCATGGGGAAATAGTTCTGTGTTGTCACTGACCCATGGGACCACAGAGATGTCCATTTCTGTTGCATCGACTAAATTAGGTCAATTATTGAATGTAAACTCCTATGGAACTTTAAAAGCATTTAAAAATAACATGCTAGCTCCAGAATGCATAATTTTAGCATGTGTAGAGTACCGGGTAAATTTATTAGCATAATGATGTTCAGAAGTCAAGAAGGACAGTTGATTAATGATAATACGATTTTAAGGAAAAGTTTTTATTTTAGTTAGTACATGTTACCTGTTATTTTAAGCTACCTAGTTCTAATGGCATAAAGGTGCCAGGGTAAGGCCTCAAACTTACACAGACTTTCCTCTCCAGTGCACAGAAATCCTGAAAATCTGTGTGAATCCCTTTGTGTAACATGAAAAGTTGTGCACTGAAAGGAAGGCACAAAGATATCCAGAGTCATGTCCATGCTGAACCGTCTGACTCAACACTCCAAGAACAGATGTTGCTCTCCACCCCCCCCCCCTCCACCTCCATTTGCCCTTTTTCTCTGGCACTGAGTGTATTGACTGAAGTGATTTCTCTGTAGACTCTGGGAAGGAAGAGGAGTTTCCACGCCACTCTGATGCACGCCCCAGGGGGTTCCGCTAACACCCAGCAGCCATTCTCTCAAGAACCAGCCACTCCCTGGGGCAGCTGAGGTACCTTCTCAGGAATGAAAAGCAGAAAGGACAGACCCCCCCCCCCCCCCCAAGCTACACATGTCCCGCTGCTGGGACACACAACAAGAAAAAGGAGACTGTTTGTTTTTCACTTCAAATGCTGGCACAGGAAGGAAAGAAAGGATTTTACATTATATATATATATATATATATATATATATATATATATATATATATATTTTTTTTTTTTTTTTTTTTTTTTTTTTTTTTTTTTTTGAAAAGTAACTCAGAATATAAACATCAAAGGAAACGTTGGGAATATTATCAGGTTGCAGTGAAGTCTGCAAAAACACCTCAGTATGTGAGACTAAAAAAATAAAGGGATTCAGCTGGAGAGACAAGAGGAGGGAGGAGAGCAATCTTAGTTTCCCCCCGCCCCCCCCCCAAGAGAAGGACAGGAAATACAGTAGTGTATACACAAACAAAAGCCACAAATCTGCAGATTATCTAGGTGAAATAAATCTACAATTTTAAGAATTTTCTCCTTCATGTTCTTGAGAAAGTATTTTTAGATTTCTGTCAAATATAAAGTAAAAAGTCACAGTAATATTAGAGGAAGAAAAAACAAGACGTGGAGAGATTTGGAGAGATGCATTTTAGCGTATGTTTACATACATACTTGAATGTCACCCATTATCTCTGTGCACACACATACACTTATAGATGTAATACATACATAACTTGATCTTTCTTTAATACAAATTCAAAATGGCATTTGCAAAACTGGCCTGTAAATATTCAATGAAATTCGTAGCACTTTAGAGAAAGTACACCTTTTGTCTGTGAGTAATGACACAGTTCAGTTATCCTTTCCAACTATATAGGCTCTTCCTTCCTCTTCTCATCAAAAAAACAAAAACAAAAACAAAAACACCATACTGTACAAATACAGCCTCTGCAGATGTTTGAAACCACTGCTCTCTGGTGCATTTTTCTTCACGTCAGTGTTGGAATTGGTGTTGGCCTAGATGTTTTTAGAAGTATTTTTAACACGTATAAACTCTTCTCAATAAAAGCTTACACAGAGAAAAAAAATAATGCTAATAAAATGTAAAGTGATAATATTGCACGTAGAGAATTGTAATTCAGAGGAAAAAGAATGGCAGGAACCTTCCCAGGGAGATCTTTTTTTTTTGTTTTGTCTTCAGGAAAGGGAAGTATGGGCATGTTTAATCATGAGAACCATCACCTCTCACCCACTCTACCAGAGAGAGAAAGAGAGAGATAGGTAAGAAAAAGAAAGAGGAGGAGGAGGAGGAGGAAAGAAGGGAACTGGAGGAAGAGGAATTCCAGAGGGGAGAGAAAGGGCATGAATACATTGGTGGGAGAAGGAATGGGAACCAAAAAAATCTGTGCTGTGGATGATGAGGCAAGAACAGTTAAGTGAAATTAAAAACAAAAAACAAAAAACTTCCCATTTTGTGCTGTAATCTCTGTTTCCCTATAACTTTAGGAAGGGTCTGCTATATATTTATGTTAGTGGTACTCTTCGTAAAGGGAGCAGTGTCTGGGAAGTGTCTGGAAAGAGCAGCCAGCACAGGTGGTGAGGAATTAGCAGGCAGGTGAAGGATCCCATGGGAGCAGGAATTCAGAATGAGAAATAAGCAGGAGAATGGAAGCCTGCCAGGAATCCTTGGAAACTTGGGTGCAAATTCTGACTTCACAGAACCTGGAAAGGGGGGCTAACCTATGCTCTTTGCATGCTAAAGGAAAGGTTGACTCCAGCCAAACACTTGGGTGGGGGGGGGGATACTTGAAACTGTACTTTGTATAAGCAGTGGTGAAAGTCAATCTTGTGATTCCTTCTTAGAAGCTGGTCTCAGAAGAATATGAACATCTGTCTCCTTGATAATGGAAGAATGATTTTGGAAGCTCTTGGAATGATGGAAGAGTTAAGGCTAGAAAACCTGAGTGGGAGATACAATCTCAAATATAGGATAAAGGTAACATTGGAATTAAGACCAAGATGAACTAATATAGTGAACAAATAATCCTTAAAGTACCTTTCTGTTTAAAAACACAAATAGCTAACTGCCCCTCTTCCATATAAATAATAAATGAAATATTCAAAATACCACATCAAAACTACTTTGTGTCGTCAAAAAGCATGTCAATGGAGATATATAATAATTACCTATTTGAAAGAATTTTCAAAACCTGAGCTCATAAGTATAAAAGGTTTTGCCACGTTTTACATTATAAATATATATTGTTGAAGGATAATATTTTTCTACCTTTGCTTTTTGAAAAGTTATGATATCTTTGGTTATGATGACTAGTAGATATTTGCATGTTGGCCTTCCAGCATCTCTTCTACTGATCAAAACCTCCTTTTGAGGTAGCATCTCTCCCCCGACTCTGCGTAGTCTCTATGAGGCTATCACTCAAGACATTCTGTCCCACTTAGCCAAGGGGTAGAACTTTAACTTTGCATGAAGGCACACATCATTAAAAAATACATGCATATTGATACATAAAAGTTGATATATAAATAGGTAAATATAAAATATATAACAACATATATATATATATATATATATATATACACACACACACACACACATATATATATGGAGTTGATTCATTTAGCGGTGGCATGTTGACTAGATAATCTAGTCAATTAATACCTGTCTTCTTGATACCAAAGTCTCTGATAGCTCTTAGGAAATGGAAAAAGGGCTTTTTGCCCTTTCTAAGGCTGTTTTTTTGTTTGTTTTTAGCCATTCCTTTGACTGTGTGGCTACTTCATTTCCTTCCAATAAATTTCTTGTTTGTTTCTATTGTTATGGTAGGCAGAATTCTAAGATGATACCACCCCCCCCCATGATACCCCCATGATATGCCACTGTATAACTCCCTCCTCTTGAGAATGGGCAGGACTTGTAATTTGCTTCTAACCAGTAGAATACAGCAGAGGTGATAGGTTTTCACTGTCATGATTATGTTACCTCAAAAGGTAGAGGTGAAGGCATTTTACAGATGTAATTAAAGTCCCTAGGGGTGCCTGGGTGGCTCAGTCGGTTAAGTGTCTGACTTCGGCTCAGGTCACGATCTCGCACTCCGTGAGTTGGAGCCCCGCTTCGGGCTCTGTGCTGACAGCTCAGAGCCTGGAGCCTGCTTCGGATTCTCTGTCTCCCTTTCTCTCTGGCCCTCCCCCCGTTCATGCTCTGTCTCTCTCTGTCTCAAAAATAAATAAACGTTAAAAAAAAATTAAAAAAAGAAAAGTCCCTAATCAACTGAACAGGGAGATTATCCTTGGTGGACCAGATCCCTTTACATGAATGACTATCTTCATAAGAAAGAGATCCTTCTCCTGGCTTAGAAGAAACAACCTTCCCTGAATTCTAAAACTGCATGGAAACTGTGAGATAATAATTACATGTTGCTTTAAGTGGGTAAATTGTGGGTAACTCATTACACAATGGATCCAGCTGCCCTTGCTGCTTTCTGTTGCTTTCAGCCAAAGAACTCTGACTGATAAAATGCTGGATCTCTTTGAAAATTCCTTGGCTGAAATCTGTAAAGCATATTTTAATCAATAAGTAACAAAACTGCTTATATTTCTTGGGATTGAAGGTCACAAAACATGTTGTCTTCTGTGTACCTGCAGTTCAGCATGAGTAAAACTGTCCCTCTCTCACTATGATCAGCTAACCTAGCTTTATCAAACTTTTTTGTCTCAGGATCTCTTTATACTCTTAAACATTACTGAGTACCCAAAGAGCTTGCATGTGGTTATATCCACCGATATTTAGTGTATTTGAAAATAAAACTGAGACATTTAAAAAATATATATTTACTTATCATTTAAAATGGTAAACCTATTAAATGTTAACAGAAATAACAGATTTTTTTTGAAAAGTGAATATATTTTCTATAATGAAAAAAATCTACATTGAGAGAATTGGCACTGTTTTACATTTTTGCAAACCCTCTTTAATATATGCCCTAGCAACGAGATTTTCATATCTGTTTCTGTATCCAATCTGTTGCATTGTTTTGGTTGAATATATGAAGAAAATCTGGCCTCACACGATATATAGTTGGAAGAGGGAGGAGAACTTTAAAATCCTTTCCAAATAATTGTGGATTTTTTTTATATCATACCCAAAACTTAGCACATTGTAGTTTCTCAAAGTTTAGTACAATGGGGAATCTACAACCATATAAAATTTTCATATTCTGTTACTTTAAGATCCATTGGTCTTTCTCACTATTTAGATGGATCTTTTAGTTATATGCATAATTTTATAACACCATGCATTGGTCATTTGGAAAAGAATGATTTACTGAGTTATGCAGATCTTCCAAATGTTGACAAATTTCACTATATAATATCGAAAAATCATAGTTGTTAATGTCACCAATCTCGTCAGAAAAGTCTTCAACTATTGGGAAGCTGTCAAGCTCTTAGTCATTGGCACAAGTCTTCCAAGACTCTAATCTTTATTTGAAAGCTCAAAGTCTGTCATTGGCAAACATACTGCCAGTTGTTTACCTAAGTGACAGGTTCGCTTAGCTTATTTTGAGGAAATGTCTGCCAAATACCCAGATCTGAATAACCAGAGTTTGTCTAGAAGTCATTCTTGCAGATAAAATGGTATTTTGTGATGAAATCAACTAGTTCAGTTCACAACCCATCACACAGGCTCTTCTCTGAGATGCCCAGCCTTCTTTGGTATGCAGAAGTTCTTTAAATATACTTTTTATTTCATCATACAAAATATTAAAGACATGTAAGCAAGGGTTGAAATACAATTATTTTAAGTGTTTCTTCAAAGGTATTCTTAAATGAAACTGGTCATTTTATTTAAGCTCTGAGGGCCTGATGACCAAGAACACAATGACTAGGAGGACAGGTTGGGGGCACTGCCTTGATTGTGCTGTTTTAACCCACATCACTTTTGCACCACTGGTGCAAATGTCAACATAGTAAAAAGGGCAGCTAACATCTTAATATTTTTATAAAACTATCTTTGAAAGTGTGGATTCCTAAAAGTATCTTGGTGACCACAGGGATCCGCAGACCACACTTTGAGCACCAATTATCTATACTATTATTGAGGCCATATTCCAACCATTTTTGCACTTAGCTCAAGGTGGATTTAATAATACTTTTCAGTTTGACTTTAGAATTCTTTAGGTATTTTCAAGTGGAAAGGAAATGCTGGTGCTGTTCATGAGCACAGAAGTCCTTATCTTTAACTTATTACACAAATGTATTAAGACCAGGCAGGAAAGGGGCCCCTGGGTGGCTCAGTCAGTTAAGCGTCTGACACTTGATTTCAGCTCAGGTCATGATCTTGTGGTTTGTGGCTTCCAGCATTGCGTTGGGCTCTGCACGGACAGTGAGAGGCCTGCTTGGGACTCACTCTGTCTCCCTCTCTCTCTGCCCCTCCTCTGCTCATGCTCTCTCTCCCTCTCAAAAATAAAAAAAAAAAAGCATTAAAAAAATTAAAACAAGGTAGGAAAAAGAGTTTCTTTATATCTTACATTGGGCTAGTAACTAGCAAGGGTTAGAAATACAGCTTTATCAGGACCAATCTAACTAGCTTTAACTTAGCTAAAGCTAAGCTCATTGAGGTCAAAGAATAGGTGTAGTGATGATAACACTAAAGGCTTTGGCTTTTCAATGACAGGTTGTTTTCAGAGAGTGAGATGCTGGAATTCAAGATTCTAGAACTGAAGCAGCTGTGAATGGCAGTGTCCATGATGTGGCCATGGGAATAGCTGTCAATGAGGAGTTAACCTAAAGAACACTGGAATTGAATAGGCCAAGGAACAATGGTGGGGATGGGCAGATTTGTTGGGTCATCTACACTGATGTAGCAGAATTTGGAGTGAAGATGTGAATGGTGACTCAGATGCCAAAGCTATGGAAGAGTATGGAGGAATAATCATGATGTGGATAGATGGCAGAGATCTTAGGTAGAACAATAATCAGATGCCATGGCCTACAGAAAAGATGTCTGAAGATATAATGCTTAGACCATAAGAGGATTCTGAACACTCTCAGGACCACAGGAAAGAGAATAAACTACTTGAGATCATTTCTAAAAGGATATTCAAATTTCCGTTAAAGCAAGGAGGTAAAAGATGTAGAGGGCTTCCACAAACATAATGGAGAATAGGTGTGAAGGATGCAGTAGGGAAGAAAAAGCCAGGAGAAGAGAAGAAAGCATGAAGGAGTGTGGATATGAGAATATGAGAGAGAACAGATGCCATGGGAAGTTTGCAATTTGGATATTAGCCAAGGGTGGAAAGGATGAGACCAGCTTGAAGCTAGCTCAGGGTCAGTGTATATCTCTGGAGTGCTAGAAGATTGAACGTGCATAGGCTGAGGTCTTTGCTCTAGTTTTCAAGGAGAAAGTTGTTAGTGAGAGAATGTATTTAAAGAAATCTTAGCCTAGAACTGCAAACAGTTAGATCAATCCTGGGGCTCTTGCCTTGTATTGGAAATAGCATTTGTCTCTTCCCAGCGATAAATCGCAAAATCTGATTTCTTGAATTCAGATTCCCAACTTCCTTGAAATGTTCTCTTTTTCAGGAACATAGGCCACAATATCATACCCATCTCTTCTCTGAACTTTTGGAAATTGACATTCACAAAGTTTCAGGGTATTCCCATGGTTCTCATGAACGCTGTTCTGTTGCTACACTTGTACAATGTCTCCTATTGAACTGAGAGGTCCTTGATGGAGAGGGTTGTTTCTTTTAAATCTCTGTATCCCCAGCAGTTTGATCTGTGCCTGGCAGATAACAGGCACACAGTGTGTGTTTGTTGAACGAATGAAACCATACGAATAAATCTACTTAAATCTGCACCCATCCTTTCCAATAAGGAAAAAAGCTGCCTCTTTTCGTATCCAGGGCTCATTCCTCTACTTGGGTTTGGATTCTGTTTTCTTCTATATTCTTTGAGAGGTATATGATTAATGATCCCTTTCCTCTCCTGCATATCAATCAGCCTCATTCAAAACTCTCCTTCCTTTTAAGCTTTGGAATCATGTCTCTTTAAAAAAAATTCTTTTTTATTTTACATTTATTTATTTTTAAGAGACAGAGAGAGACAGAGCACAAGAGGGGGAGGACCAGAGAGAAAATGAGACACAGAATCCGAAGCAGGCTCCAGGCTCTGAGCTGTCAGCACAATGCGGGGCCCAATGCGGGGCTCGAACCCATGAGCCATGAGACCATGATCTGAGCCGAAGTTGGACACTTAACAGATTGAGTCACCAAGGCACCCCTGGAATCATCTCTCTTAAATTTACTCTCTTGTGCCTAGACCTTGCCCCTGAACTTCAGACTATGGCGCATGCTTACTTGACATGTCCACTTGTATATTATAGACACCTTAGTCTTAAGATCTTTTCCCCAAAGAATAGTTCTCATTCCAGTTTTCCTTGTATTCTTGAATGAAATCACTGTTCACTCTATTGTTCAAGTCTGAAAGCCAAGAGTCACCTTTGGCACTTCCTTCTCTGTCACCTCCATATCTACCCACCACTTCCTAACAGTCACCTCCTGAATTCATCTAATTGCCTGCCTTTCCACACCTACCACTACCACATGACTTAAGCTACCACATCTTGTCTGGACTGTTGTGTTTACTAATAAGTTTTCTGCATCCATTCTCATCTGCATCAATACCCAACTCCAATCTCTTTGCCACACTGCAGCCAGTTCCCATTTGGCAATGACAATCTGATAGCCTGAAATATCCCTTAAAACCTCATGTCTTCCCATTGTTTTGAGGATAATGGCTGAAATCTCCTAGGTCTGATGTGGTTTGGCACCAGCCTACTCTCTCTAGCACATTAGACAACATGTTCTCCTGTGCTTGCTTTGCTCAGACAAGGTGTTAATCAAACATGCAAGCCTCTCCTTAGGCTTGGCACATGTCTAAGAGGTAAGTTAACCTACCACAGAACAAGCTCCTAAACCACCTCCCCCAACTTGCTCCTTTTAAAACTTTCCCCATCTTAGCATATAAAGCCTTGAGTTTTTGTGTTGCTCAGTGCAGAGATCCTGAGGCCATCCTTGACTCTTTTTCTCATGCTCTATCTCTACTTCTCAGCAAAGCCCATCAACTATCTGCAAAGTATATTCAGGATCTGGCCACTTCCCACTATCTTTGCTTGTACCAAATTGGCCCAAACCATTCAGGTAACAACCTCTAAATGGTTCTTGCTGCCCTCATCTTTGCTCCACTAATAGTCTATTCTCTACGTATTAGCTCAAGTGATCCTTCCCAAAGGCAAGTCAGGTCTATCAGTTCTGCGCTAAAATTTTCCAATGTAGTCCTCACATAAAAGGGACTGAATCACGTGACTCTACTACCACTGCCTCCAGTCTCCCCCAGTACACACTCAGACATGGTCTCATGTGTTCCTAGAACATCCCAGGATGCTCTACTCCAGGCTTCAGCTCTCTTTTTGCTCAGATATGCCTCTGCCGCTCATAGCTGCATGACCTGCTGCCTCCCTTTCATGTCTCAGCTGAAAGGTGACTTACTAGGGGGACCTTCCCCCAACTGCCCCCTGTAAAACACCCACCTCACCTCCACACCCTGTACGCCTTATTCAGCTTATTCTTTATTTTTCTTCACAGCACTTATAACCACTTGACAGCGTTTATTTATTTGGTCATTTGTTCATAGTCTGTTTCCTTCCTCAACCAAAATGTAAGCCCCACAAGGGCAGGGAATTCATTTTGTTCACTGCTCTGTCCTCAGCAGCCAGAACAGTGTTGGACACATAGAATGACGGCGTGATGAATGTTGTCCTCTTTACTGGCATGCTCTCCACCCCCATCTTGGTCTTGTCAACTCCTAGTCACCCTTCAGACAGCAGTTAAATCATCATTTCTACAGAGAAGCTTTAGCTGACCCTCCATATTTGGTTTGATCTGTATTTATGTTCTTTCCATGTACTTTTCTCTGTTGGCTCTTATCACAGTTGTAACTTTATGCTGCTGTTGATGATGTATTGAATAAAATTGCTCCCCCCACTAGACTCTAAACTCCATGAGGACACGAACACTGTCTGCCTTTGCTCAATACTCACTTTTGGATTTAGGGGAGAGCCCAGCACTTAGTAGGCACTCAACAGATTTCTTGACTGAATCAAAAAACAAAGGGAAATGGTCTTTAAAAAAAAAAACTTTGACACTTTTACTTCACCAACCAACTTCCTTTTGCTGCTCAGAACTACTTTATTTTTCATTGTATTTTCTCTAAATTGAAAGATGAAACTGTCAGCAGGTACATCCTGAATGGAAAGTGGGATTGCCGGAATAGTGATGCCCATGTGGACTGCCCACAGAGCTCGTTTCCAAATCCAATTCCCAAGCCTCACACCTGAGTCTGTCAGGGGGATCTATTAAAAAAAATACCAGCTACCTTGCAGGAACCTCAGACTTTCTCTGATTTTGTTTCTCCATCATGAGAAGAATTAGAAATGGAGTACAAAATACATCAATTGCCAGACCACAGGTAAGCTGCGGATGGAAGGTCACCACACCACAGTTAGCGGGGAAGACCGGCTTTAGAAACACACCCACTCGTGGGTGGATGTGCTTTTAAAAACAACCACTGTTGACCTGACCGCAAAGAGTGTCAAAACGGAGCAACTACAGAAAGAACATTGCTGAGTTTCTGCAAATAAAGAAAATCTTAATAGTCTCGGTTTTCCTCTGCCCCAAACAAAGACACCCTTTCATGAGTTTCACCCTAAGTTGCTGCAGATGCCAGTCAGGATAGGCACACTTTGGGGAAGATCAAGATTTTCTGTGAGAATATGATGGAAACAAAATTGGAATGAATTACTCCAAAAACAATCAATGTTATAGCAAGTTTCTCAAATGAAGGTGCTTGGTAATGCAATACTTAAAAATAATAACTTGCTTAATATTTAAACCTTTAAAGTAGATGTAACCCTATGCGAGAAAGTGTCATTTTTCAGAAAACAGAGACATCACTCTAATGTTTCACAATAAAAAAGCTGGCAATTTTTTTTTGTTTAATTTGGAAATAAAACAACCTATATCAAAGGTAGGACTCTTAGAATATTTTGCTGAGGAAAAGGTAGATTCGGTTAGTAAAGGTAGTGAGGCTTAAAAAACTCACTGTTTAAAAGAAAACAAAATGGAAGCCAATTTTATAGACCTTAGCAAAGTGCCAATGCAATATACATAGTTTGTGGTTATTATTCTGTCCTGGTGTTAGGTCTAGAACAGGGCAGGTGTTAATTGTTCTGGAAAACAAAATGCAAAATAAAAATTCTTAGGCAAAACTTTTTTTCCTGCAGTCAAGATATGTTTTTTTTGTTTTGTTTTGTTTTTTATGTTTCCTTCGCTGACGCTAAAATTTCCTATTTCATACTGTTCTTGAAAAATTGATTCCTTAATAATTTGCCCAGATAAAACTGCTTGGAGACAACCAGTTGTAATATGCCCATATAAAAGGCAAAATGGCAAAAAGGATGATGCAGATAGTCCTGAGGCAAACGCTATAAATACAGAGTATCTACTCAATAGAGAAACAAATGATAAAAGAAAAGGGACCTACTTTCTACACATATTTCCAAATTGCCCATTCATTGTTCATTAACCCTAAGATAGATGAAAGCGGGAAATTCATGTTAATTGTTCAGAGTTAAACAGATAATATGAAGCCACTCTATCTAGGATAATGGATAAGCCATAACTGATTGTATTGATTTTGTTTTATTTCAGAGATCTTCATTATAATGTTTCTATTTTCTTTAATTTAAATTCCCTTCTCAAAATTTTCCAATAAGTTATTTTAAATGTTGCCAATAAAAATGCCCTGAACAAAATGTTTACCTAGCTCTTAGCAACCAAGGAGCCAAATCTGTTGACCAGAAGTCAGAAATATAACAATTATAGCACAGAGGGCAGAAATCAGGGCACCTCTAGACTGTAAGGGATCTCTCACTCTTCATCAAGGTAGAAAATATTACCTCCTTTTGAAGAAGGAAAGTGACATTTGCTTTGAGTTTTATTTTCTAATCATATTTTTAGGGGCACCTGGGTAGCACAGTCAGTTACACGTCCTACTTCGGCTTAGGTCACGATCTTGCCATCTGTTGAGTTCGAGCCCCACATCAGGCTCTGTGCTGACAGCTCAGAGCCTGGAGCCTGCTTCGGATTCTGTGTCTCCCTCTCTCTCTGCACCTCCCCTGCTCACATTCCGTCTCTCTCCCTCTTAAAAAATAAAATAAACACTAAAAAAAAAAATTAAAAAAAAATCTGTTGGAGGAATTCAGAGCCTCCACATACGGGCTCTAAACCAGGATGGGATTAGGATTAAAATGATTTCGAGGTGGGATGAAAAACCATGTGAAAATTAGATATATATCCAAACTTTCTGATAAAATGGGCAGAAAATACGTTCCTACTCTATAGTACTACATCAAAAATGATTTGGGATGGTTTAGAATTTCATTTTAAAAGAAACTCACCATCATAAATAGGTTTGTGTTTCTAAAATAGCTTGAAAAGGGGACTTACAATTTAAGCCTTTTACTAGAACAAAATTTGTATGTGAACTTTTGCTAATTAACTCCTTATAGCTACTCTAGTGACAAAGACCTTGTCCCCATGTTTTGTGAACATTCACTATGAGAAGTGAAAAGAGCAATAGCTTAAATCTTAAGACGATCTGCAGATCCTATGTGATGAAATTAATAGCAGAAATTACAGCCAGTATAAAGGCTCGACTATGGGTTTGGGGAACAAGACTTCTAACTTTCCTTTCTCTCAATAACTTTACTCTGAGTCAAGTTAACTCATGGAGGAAACTACATAATCAAACCAGAATAATATCTAACATCTGTTAAAATAATTAAACAAGGAGGTCATTAGACTGAGGTGGCTTTAATGCCTCATTAGCCTATGTAAGAAAACCAAACCTAAGCCTGTAACGCCTCAACGTTAAGAAATTGAAATTTAAGGACAACCAATTACAAGTTGCCAGCTAGGCTTTCCCAATTAATGCAACTGCTTAAGCTATAGCCAATCAAATAATTTCCTTGTTTTGCTTCTGGCTTAGCACAGCCCAAATTGATTTTTGCTCAAATAAGCTCCTAAAATGTTTACTATGCCTCAGTTTATCGCTTAACACTTAGTGCAAATATCATCCAACAAAAGAAATAAAATGATCACTAACATTTATTCAGCACTATGTTGCAGACAAATATCCTGTGTGTTATATAATTATTTTCTCATCTAAACCTTACAATAACTCCATGAGGAAACAAATGACAACTTTCTGCCCAGGACCTTAAGTAGTTTGTGTAAGTCTGACAAGCTGAGGGAGGAAGAGTGGGAATCTGTACCTGGGAACTCTGTGCCCAGAATCTGTTTCCTTCTACATGAAACCAGTAAGATAACTGTGGCTGAGTTTTTTCTAGGGTAGAGGGCACGCACCTTCACCTCCACATGTTATTTAGTTTAGAAATCAGGCAAGCTGTAATCATTTTTGGAGCTGAAACAAGGTGAGGCCCTGAGAGGCCCAAAGACATACTAGTTGACAACTGTTGAGCAAAGCTCTGGCAGCTCCCCTCCTGGGAGAACGTCATTGCCCTCGTTGGCCACCCATTTCCAAATTTCCACATCCGCAGTTGTCCTATGGGCTTATCAGGTAGCCAGAAAGGCCAGGAACCTAGATGAGTTCTGATCCTTCCTTGAGGTACCCCCCGCCCACTGAAATTATTATTATAGAGCATTCCAAGAGCCTCTTCATCCAATTTTCCCACTGGGAAAAATATATGCTAATTGTTCAGAGCATAATGTATCTAGAGCTATCCTACGACCATAAACTTCGATCCAGAGTAATAACAATAACAACATCAGTAGCTAAGACTGTGGGTATCAAACCTTCTGCTAAGGGCTTCATATGTATGATCTCATTTAAGCCAGTAACTACACTACAAGGCAGGCAGGATTATTACAGATGGGAGAACTGAGGCTCAAAGAAGGTAAATAACTTGCCCAAATGTTTTTAATATACAAAGTTAACTAGTTACTTGTTAATTTGCATTGTTTTTATGTACCTATGCTCAAAAAAGAACATGAGGCAATTAAGCACTCACTTGGTGACCCTTCTGTTGATGGAATCCTACATATTTCGTAATGTGGCATTAATTCCACTTTGCAATTTCAATATACTATTAATAACTTGTAAAAACACTGCTTAAGTGTAACAAATCACTACTTCGGTATGTATATGGTTTGAACATGTTCCATGGAGAAGCCAGGTGAAGCAAAAAAGGGAGTGAAGTGTTTATGGAATGAAGGTTTCATTCCAATTCCCTCATACCCAACCAGAATAGAACAGTCAGCCTTCTGCACTTGGGCTTTGACTATTTAACAACACACACACACACACACACACACACACACACACACACACACACATATCTATTGTTAGGCATGAGCTCTGAATGAATAACCTCTGAGTATGAAAATTAAATTCTGGTTTTTAATTGATTTTTCCAGGCAAATTTAATAAAATGATCAAATACAATAGAAGTCTCGTATTCTTCCCTGGAGCTCTCAAGTTCCTTTTCTACTATAATCTATGTTTGAATCTCATACAAAAATCCTTAGACTTTAAATCTGCACCAGATGTGCCAAAGTGACGCTTGGTAATGCACAGAGTCAGGGCAGAACGGAGTTTCAGACTGGCGACAGCCATTTCCAACCCACACAACCCCTTCCCTGTCTCCACAGAAAGTTCAGCGTTTCATGTCATGCAGTCATAGTGAAAACCATTTTTTCTTCATTCAAACATTTAAATAACTTGCAACAATCATTTGGCTTGTACTTCACAGCCCAAAGTAAACCAAGCATTCATTTTTAACTAATGGAGAACATTGCAGATTTATTGATTCTACTTCACAGGAAATAAGTCATTGATTTCTGAGGTTAGATGAGTTCTGCTAAGTTAAGGTGGAGACCAAGCAAAAGTGAAAATGAGGTAAAAAGACCAGGCTCTCACCTCAAGAATCATTTAGTTGTCACTGCTACTATTAGCTTTAGCAACATCTGGGACTTAATTCATTGATTGTTTTTCTCTTACCTTCTCGTCCTATTTCTCCCGCTTCAGGTTGGTTTCCTTAGGACCAGAAGAAGGTATGAGTAAGAGCTGAGCAGGAAAGATGGCAGAAAAATTTAAACCGGGTCTAAAGAGCAATGGAAGGGGCTCCCATAGCATCTCACGACCAGCAGCCTTAGATCAGGGGAGTGCTAGGACCTCAGGAAGAAAGGCTCACTGCACTATTATATCCAGGTACCTGAGGTCCAGCTCATCCCAAGCTGACAGTGGGAGATTCTGTGGGCTGGGCTTCCGTGGATATCTGCAACCACCTGTGTGTTATGAAATGCAGACAATGCCTTCTGTCCTAAAATGTTGCCATTGCAACCCTTGTAAGCCAGAGTTTGAGAAACTTAACTTGGTTATCTCACTGATGATCAGAAACTGAACATGATCTTGTAATTCATTCAATCATTTCTTTATCCAGCAATTAAAATTAGTGATGACTTGTTATGTTTTAAGCACTGTAAAGCGTTCTGAATGTGAACAGTGCACCAAAACCTATGGACCCCCACAAATATATATCCATCAACTTCCCTTTTACCTGTGTCCCAGTTTTATGCACTTGCTTGGGGATATGGAGAGAGAGAGAGGTTTTATACAAGTTGGAATGCACAGCAGTTAAGAGAACCATCTCAAGGTCATGTTGTTTGGGTTCTAATCACAACCCTCACATATTTTAATTAAGTAACTTTGGGCCAGTTTTGTAACTGCTATGTGCTTCAGTTTCCCTGTCTCTCATCCTGGGATAATAATAGTACCTCCCTCAGAAGGTTGTAGTGAGGATTAAAAGCATTAATTTATAAACATAACAAAAAAAAAAAAAAAAAAAAAGCAGTGCCTGGGTGGCTCAGTCCATTGGGCCTCCGACTTTGGCTCAGGTCACAATCTCGTGGTTCACGGTTTGAGCCCCGTGTCAGGCTCTGTGCTGACAGCTCAGAGCCTGGAGCCTGCTTTGGATTTTGTGTCTCCCTCTCTCTCTCTGTCCCTCCCCCATCACTCTCTGTCTCTCTCTCCCTCAAAAATAAATAAACATCAAAAAATTTTTTTAAGTATTAATTTATATAAGTGATTCAGGGCAGAGTAAGCACAATGTAAATATTACAAATATTTTCATTATCCTCTGAGGCTGATCAGATTTCCTAGATTTCCTTTGGAACAAATTGTCAGTGTGTGTGCAGTTCTATTAAAAGATTTTGTTCTGAGGAGAATAGCTGGTGTCACTCATTTATACTAGCATTATGAATCATGGTGGAGAATATTTTCCAGAGCTACAGGAGAACTAGTACAGTACCTCTAGCATTCTAAATTCGGCCTTATTAGTGGGTAAATCTAAACTTAGAAACATTGTGGTGACAAAGAATCTCTACTTAACTGAACTTTAGTCAGGCTCCTCTGAGCCCCTTTCTTCATCCAGGTCTTGACCTCGACCTGTTGAAGCCAGTTTCAGAAAAAAACAAATCCTGCTAAATCAGGGAATCTTCCCCAGCTTGATCCAATCAAGCTCTTCTTCCACCTTCCATAGGGAACCAAGCTCTTCTCCCCTCCCCCACCTTTATATCCAAGCAAGTTTGGCATTAATTTGCCACCCTCTGCCTCATCCTCTCTGCCAGTTAGAAATCCCTACTTGCCCCTATTTGTATTCAGAGTTATGTTAAATCTCACTCCCAATTGCAATAGTCTTGGCTCCTATTGCCAATAGTCTTGAATAAAGTCTTCCTTGCAATTCTCAACAAGTGTCAGGATGATTTCTTTTAACAGTGCAAATAATCAAATAGCACTATCATTGAGATATGATTAAGTCTTTACATACACCAGTGGGAAAAAGTTCAAATAGACTAGAAGAGTTTGTGAAGCTTGTAGACAGCCTTTCCTATGATAGTAGTGTGATAAAGGTGAAGAGGGTCAGATTGTAAAAGCAAGTAGAGATAAGATAAATTACTTCCCAGACATCATCTGTAGTTGTTTTTTCCATTTAAAATAAGAGAATTACTTGTGTTAACCTCAAAACAAACTCACTTTCTAACATGGGTGGAATAAGGATATAACATTTTTAGGCATATAGCATCATGCCTGACTGCAGGATTAAACAGGGGAGAAAACTGGCTGCGGGGTAGACCATTTATCAGGAAATAAGGTTTCAAAAAATTGATAAGTTGGAAGGACAAAAAATAAATTGAATAGATGGGGTATTTTATTTTAGTTTTTAGTTTTTTGTTGTTAAGCATATTTTTAATTTTTATAACTTTAAAAATATTTATTTATTTTGAGAGAGAGGGAGAGGCAACAGGAGAGATGCAGAGAGAGAAAGAGGGAGAGAGAGAGAATCCCAAGCAGGCTCCATGTTATCAGCATAGAGCCCAATGTGGGGCTCAATCCCACAAACCATGATTTCATGACCTGGGCTGAAATCAGGAGTCAGACGCTCAACCAACTGAGCCACCCAGGTACTCTAAGCATCTTTTTTAAAAAAGTTTTCCTTAAGTAATCTCTACACTCCACATGGGGCTTGAACTCATGATCCCGAGATTGAGTCACACATCCTTCAAGTCGCCAGCCAGGCTTCCCTAGATGGGGTATTTAAAGTGATTAAATTTGAGCTCAAGTTGAATATATTTTGAAGAGAAGAAGGAATTAATAAGTAGTTATGATATTTGTATTTTTCTAAGTGACAGCAGTCACTTAGTTTTCAAAATATATTAGTCTCCTGAAATCTTAAATAGGAGATGGAAAAGCAGTAAGAGGAAATACTGATGAACAAAGAAAACATTGTATACTTACAGTAGTCATCGTAAATGATTTTTTACTTTTTTAGACGGTAAATCACCATTTTCCTGAGGGAAGTATAGTAAAACCCTGGATTGCGAGTAACTTGTTCTGCAAGATGAGCAAACATTTCTAATAAATTTTAACTTGATAAACGAGTAGCACAATACAAGTAGTACGTGATGTCAAATGTCACGGGATAACAACTGAGCCAATTGTTCTTAAAATTCGCTTTGATATATGAGTGCTTTGGATTATAAGCCTATTTCGAGAACGAATTATGCTCGCAAACCAAGGTTTCACTGTACTTGTAAATAGTAAAAAGTCTGATTTTAAGTTCAAATTGTAGATTTATCCATACTATTAAAGCTATCTACTAGGTGAATAAATACAGCAACTTACTTATGAGAATAAAGTGTACCTCCCTTTAGAATTACTGCAAATTAAAATTTTTCCATAATACTCAAGGAAATTTACTCATAGGATTTCTATTGCTTTCAATTTATGGAAAGAAACCAGTCTAAACCTTCCACTGTATTCCCAGAAAAAGGTTTGATACTGCTCTTGATCTGACTCTGTATGTGACATCCATTAGCAAGAAAAAGTTAATAGAGAAAGGGTCTATGTGGAGAAAGCGAGGGAGGCCTTTAAGGAAAAACTGTCAAGGCCAGAGTCCATTAAAAATTCACCTTCAATGTCAAAGAAAAGCCCTGAGTTCTAGCCCAGCCCTGTTTCTAACTAGCCGTGTAAACTCAACTGAGCTCAGGTCACTCAGGTCATGTACAGGGATGGTGATTTCTACATACTCCTCTAGCTCTAAAACTATTGATTTGTAATGCATAAGCACCACAATAAAAGATTTGTTCCTAAACATTTCAGACCTCTGGGTTTCTAAATCTGGCTTGAATGCTTCTTTTTTTTTTTTTTTTCTTTCAGTAAATTTTTCAATCCCCAATAAGAAAAAAAGTTTTCTGCCTCTGGATTTAAAAAAAAAAAAAAAAAAATAAGGCTTTTAGAGAAAGGGATCCAAATGATGCTATTACATTCCTCCCTAAGGTCTTTTGAAAATGAGAGAGCTGATATATGCAATACAGATATAAGCATTTGCAGAATTACCTATATTCTGCAAATAGTTTTCAAGGATTGAAATTGGTCCAAACTTCAATTGTTCACCTTTTTTTTCCTTTCTACTCACTTGCAACATAATAAGTTATTATCAAGAAAAGATTTTCTCATATCCATGATGTGAGCTAGTTTATTGATTATGTAGGTACTGTTTTAGGTGCTGAACTATGCAGTCAACTACACAAAGTCCCTGTTCTCAGGAAGCATACCTTCCACCAGAATTGTCCTGTTTAATAATATTAGTAGTTCATGATTGTAGAAAACTATGAAGAAGAAAATAAATACTACTTATGTTAGAATGTTTGTCTATTGTTTTTCAAACATTTTTTTCCAAGAAAGATTGTAGCTATTTGCAATCCTAATTACCATATAGCTTTTATTTTTCATAACAAACTCTTTTTTTTAACAATTTCAGGAGAATTTAGTGATTCATCACTTACATATAACACCCAGTGCTCATCTCAACAAGTGCCCTCCTTAATGCCCATCACCTATTTAGCCCATCCTCCTACCCAACACCCCTCCAGCAACCCCCAGTTTGTTCTCTGTATTTAAGAGTCTCTTAGGGTTTGCCTCCCTCTCTGTTTTTATCCTATTTTTCCTTCCTTTCCCTATGTTCATCTGTTTTGACAATCACTTCTTTAGAGTGTATTATGGGCCAGATTC
This sequence comes from Panthera leo, assembly GCF_018350215.1. Taxonomy (NCBI): domain Eukaryota; kingdom Metazoa; phylum Chordata; class Mammalia; order Carnivora; family Felidae; genus Panthera; species Panthera leo. The sequence goes on along the minus strand of NC_056685.1, from coordinate 62,005,029 downwards.
TGTTCTGTTTATAGTATTAACCCATTTAATTCTCAAACAAGTCCTATGAGGTAGGTGATAATAATGATTTAATAATATAACAATAATAGTAATAATAATTCTTGGGTACAGAATTTTAAGTTGTCAGGCTTTTATTTTCAACATTTTAATGCTATTATTCCATTATCTTCTGACTTCCATTGTTGCAACAAAGTTAGTCCTTACTTTTACTGTGGTTTTCCTGAACATAACTTTTTCCCCCTTCTACCTGCTTTTTTCTCTTTTTTCTCTTTATCTTTGTTTTACAGCGATTTTCTAGGTGTCTACTTTTTTGTAATTGAATTTATTCTTGGTGATCTGGAAACAGGTGAGGGCTGGACTCAAATCTGGGGGTTATCTGCATACAGAATAGAGTATAAACAGATAACTTTGCAAAGTGACAGGAAAAGAAGACACGAGAGAAGAGAGCGTCCTCAGTAACCCTAAGTACAAGGATGAAAAATGGGTCAGAAAAAGAGCAGCAAGAGAAGTAAAATAGAAACCAAGAGTAGAGGTCACAATCATGAAGAGGAACTACCAAGGATAGTAGTGAGCAGTGGTAAATGGAATAGGCAGGTCAGCAAGACTACAGACTGGAAATGGGTCACCAGATTGAGCAATTTTTTTTTTTTTTTTTTGTCAAGAGAACACCTTTGTTTTGTTTTTAGGGTAGAAGTAGAAGCCAAGTTTTTAAGCATTTGCCTTATATTGTTTCAGGTTCAGATTCGTATATTTTTATTGTATCTTGATGAGTATAAATTCTCAAGGAATAGAATAATATATTTCTAAACATACTTTGGGAATTTCTAGCTACTGTTTTTAAGAAGTGGTTAGCCAAATATCACTAATACAAACAGAGGACATGTCAATTGCAGACATGTAGTTAAAATATATTTTCTATTCAGGTCAAGTGAAGTCTTGTCGATAGGGCCTCCAGGTTTCTGCTGTAGCCAGGGGCACCTTCTCAACAAACAGAAGGATGATTTAGGAAGGGTTGTATTGGCCAGTGAAGTATATACTTGACATTTCCCCTCCCTTCCTGGTGCCCACTTTGTTTCCATTATCATCTCTCTAGAGCTTCCTTCAGTATCACTCAGGCTGTTTAAACTTTGTATTTTCTGAGACATGACAAGGCTGGCCCCATGCTCTATAATTTTCTATTTTTTCTAATAGCATTTTGTCCTTGTTCATCATTGTATTGCTTCTAAATGGGGAAAAAACTAAGAAAAAAAAATCTGATAATAGGAAAATAAAGGCTTAGCCATGTAATTAAATACTATGGGATAATGAAAAAAAAATTAACATTTCTTTATTTTTGAGAGACAAAGAGAGACAGAGTGTGACTGGCAGAAGGGCAGAGAGAAAGGGAGACACAGGCTCCAGGCTCTGAGCTGTCAGCACAGAGCCCAATGCAGGGCTTGAACTCAGGGACCACAAGATCATGACCTGAGCTGAAGTAGGATGCTTAATTGACTGAGCCACCCAGGTGCCCCTACTTTGGGATAATTTTTAAGCATAATTAATAATATGGAAAAATGTCAATATATATTAAGTGAAAAATATGTCAGATCTGCTTTCTGGTTCATAAAATAAGAATACACTTACAGAAATGATAGACTATTTGAAATTGGATTTACCTGAAAATAACATACGACCATGAGCACAATGTTAAATAGTTTGGGGTAAGGAATCCCATGTTATTCCAAAATAGATAACCATTTAAGCAATATGCCATAGTAATGGGCTACCAAATAGCTATATATGAGTCACTTCTTCATTTCTACATCCTTTGAGTGATTTATAGAGAATGTCATATCCCAACACAAAGTTTGAATTTTCCCTTAGCTTTTTTCTTTTAAGTTTACCAGCTTTTCCAACAAAGACAAAATGGAAACCCCTTGAGTTGGTGTTCATTACCATTTATGGGGTATACTCATAGTTGACTAATGTGGTTTCATTTTATGCCACCGGTTTCATTTTATGCCAATAAAACCTCTGGAACATCTGTTTTTATGTTTTGTTTTAGGATTTCTGATTGACATTTAGATGGAAAGCTGAAGATTTATTCATGTTTCATCTAAAAAGAAAAAACTAACACAAAACATTTCTTCATTTAGATGACTATAATTAAATTAATTTGATAAAAAGGCAATTAAGACAGCCAAAGCATGTCAAATAAAGAATTCAAGCTATTACACAATATTTCTTGTGAAAAATACTTAGAAAAGAATGTGAAATATTGATTTGTCCTGTATATAGAGATATGGAGAGGATTCGTGTCTCTATTGAGATGCTGTCAAAATTAATTTTCCTCTAATTCATATAGTGCTTTATGAATAAATCCCATCAGCCCTTTAATATCCCTGGGGTCAAGGAGAATTTTCTTCATTTAATATATAGAAAATCTAGCACAAGAGACTGACTCAATTATTTTAGGAGACTGAATAATTCATTGGGAAAGTGGAAATAGAATGCAGCTCACACTATTTCCTCCTTTACATAAAGTTATAGTTTGGCTTGTTATATACAGATAGGCACAAAACTGATCTCATAAATCGCTACATTAAAATTATAACTACTAACAAAGGACTCAATACAGCCTTTTTTATTAGTGTCAAAATCCTGATATGTAGTCATCTATAAATATGCATACACATATGCATACATAATCTACTAAATTCACACACACACACACACACACACACACACACACACTCCATATTATATTAGCACCATTTTATAGATGGAGAGAGCAGAGGGTTTAAATACTTGTCTGGAATATAAAGCAAGTCTTAGCTAAAGAACAGATATAAACCGTATTCAAATGGCTATTTTTCTCAATGCTATTGCAGTGTGCAGAAGAAGCAATCTGCAAACAGAAAGAAGATCTTTGCTGTCTGAATGATATGAGATGAATGGTAGGATTCTTGACTGACTAGAAGGTATTTATTCTCTGCCTGAATTGAACAAAACAGAATACAATAAGTTTCTCTCTTTGGAATTAAAAAAACAAAACTCAGAAAGTTCAGGGGGAATGTATGGTTTAGTACTGTATCTCTCTATGTATCTATCTCTATCTCTATATATCTAATATTCATTCATTCATTCATTCATTCACTTATGTGTCAGCTCCTATTTTCTGCCAGGCCACTTATGTACTTGATGATCAAGCCAGAGCTTCTCATCATGCAGCTTATCTAGAGGGAAAAGTGTTTAGGGAATTTTAGTTAATTTCAGTGCACTATTACTGAACAATGTGAGAGCCTACCCCAGTTAATGTAATCTTAGGTCTCATTTATTTAAGAACAACATCTAGAATAATAGCATATTGAATTCCAATCTGCACTATTTTGATTATAACCAAGGTCTGGATGTTCCACTCTAAAAGAGATAAACTGGAACACATTTCATGAAGCTGAACATAAAGGTTAAAACACTAAAAACTATGTCATATGTGCAATAGTTGAAAGAACTCAAGGGCTAGTCTGGGAAACAAATGACTTAGAAAGGACATGATGGCTGTCACACATTAAAAGGACTGACCTGAAAAAAGAATTAAATTTGTTCTTTCTTGTTTTTAGAAGCTAATGTACAATTGATGGGTGAACGTTGTAAATAGGTACAGTTCAGTTTAATACAAGAAATCATATTTTAATCATCAAAGCTGCTAAAGATACAGTGCTTTGCCTCAGGAGTTAGCAAATGTATCCAAGCAGAGGCTGAAAAACCACTTTGCTGGTACATTGCTGAAGATCCATAATTATCCAATGGATGGCTGAGCTATGTGACCTAATTATTCCTTCTAGACATGGAAGTCTACTAATCTATGATGCAAATTAGGATGTATCAGGACAACAATTTCTTTATTGTTTCAAAGTGTTTGATTCTATCAAAACTCTCAGAATGATCTTAATCAATGTTGATGTTCAGAGAAAGAGCTTACATTTACTTTATTCGTGCTATGGTTTATACTCTTTCGTTGGACTTTTTTCTCCATGACTCACTGTATTAGTTTTCTAGGGCTGCTATAACACAGTACTGAAAACTGGGTGGCTTAGCACAACAGATATTTACTGTCTCACAGTTTTGGAGGCCAGAAGTCCAAAATCAAGGTGTTGGCAAGGCCATACTCTTCCTCAAGATGCTGGGAGAGGGTCTGTTCCAGGTCTCTCTCCTAGCATCTGGTAGAGCCTTAGCTTGTCACAGCATAGCTCCAACCTTCACACGGTTTTCTCCTTGTATATCTGTCTCTGGGCCCAAATTTCCCTCTCTTTTTAAGGAGAGGGAAACCAGTCATACTGGATTATGGGCCCACCTCTCTTCAATATGACCTCCTCTTAACCAATTCCATTTGCAGTGACCATATTTCCAAATATAGTCATATTCTGAGGCACTGGGTTAGGACTTCAACATATGAATTTTGGAGGGACAAAATTCAACTTGTAACACTCGCACACCACAATCTTTTCCAATCTGACCTCCTAACGCCACGGTTAGGGAAGCTACACAGAGGCTGATCACCTAGTGAGTCACTTGCTTATGACGGTACGTCCCCTGCAGTAGCAGTGGAAACTCTGGACTCTTCCTGAGCCAGCCACGTATTAGACATACCACTCATCTCCTCTGGATAGTTTTCTCAACTTGCAGATATATTCATCTTGCCATTATATACTTACATGACAGAGTTTGTTGTCAGTCAAATACAATGATATGCATGTACTCTGTAAATGTAAAGCACTTTGTAAATGTCTTACAAAGAGACTAGGAGGAGCTCATCTAAACTTTTGCCTGGGTTATTTAAAAATCAATAAGAAGAATGTGACTCAACAGAACCCAGAGTAAAGATCAGCCCCATGAAGAGCAGTCTGGTACATGAAGACTTATAGATGGTTAAAAATATGTATATAAACAATACAGACATGAAAGTACAAAAATGGCTTTCCCTACCTATACAAATGACATACTTTTATAAGAGTAAAATTCAAAAAATCAAATTTGGGCTAGCCAGCACAATACTCTGACAATTTGGTATCAACATGAATGTTTAATAAAAAGTCTAAGTAGCTGCAGAAGAATCAGCTATTCTTATTGGCATAGCTGATGCATCCAGACTCTATTGTTTTTTTTTTTTTTATTTGTATAACTAATAAGGCCAAACGATTGCCAACTGCAGAGATGGCCACCATGACATAAGCTTTGTCTAACCATTGGCATGAGATGGCACAGGAATTTGTGGTTGAAAATCAGTCCTAGGTTACATATACAAGGGCCTGACTTTGGACAACTCTCTGAGTTTCTGTCTCCTTGATTACAGTGTCCATCTCACAGAATCACTTATCAGCTCTCTCACCCACAATAACAATTGTTATGATGCTTATGACATGAAGCAAGAGAAATATAAAAAATGAGAAGAAATTAAGTTGCTTGTCCAAGTCACAAAATTAGTGTCTATGAATGAGTGTTGGGGGGCAGGGCTGAAGCTGAGCTAATTTGATTGAGTTTATTATTCCTTCTTTTACATTTGTGTGTGTGTGTGCGTGTGTGTGTGTGTACTGCCCTGGAGCAGAAAAGCCTTGATACACTTTTTCACTAGTGGCAAGGAGGCAGGCCTACGTTTCTCCAACCCAGCCTGTCTAGCTACTCTAACTTCCGGTTTTCTACCTGGACTGGAATTCAGCAGCAGTGAGGACCTCCTTCCAGAGTCTGAGGTCATGAAATCACCACTCCCACAACCGACTTAACTGGCCTTCATAAACTATAAAAAGGTATTTGTTCTAAAGGGAGGCATCATTTCCTGAACTGTACAAGTTCAGCTGCAAGGTAGTCCAATCTCAAAATCAATACATTTATGATTGACTTAATACACCCCATCTCTGGAAAAAAAGAAAAAGTAGTGAGAGAAAACTTTATAGGAGCACATTTTGTAGAGTTAAAAGCAGTTCGGAAGACAAAAATCTTTGCTGAAAACACTGATTCCAGAGGAGAACATCTTGTCATTGATGAAACCATATGGTCTCCAATGTTCCTTTTTAATTAGAAACATCTGATCTTTGGACTCTTCCAGGTAAAATTCTTTTTGGATCATCCCCCCCACCCTTTCCTGTGCAGTGCTTTGTCCTTAGTTCAGGTCCAAATTACCTCCTGGCTGAATTTCTGGAACAGCCAGAAGTTCTTCTGGCTAACCTCATTTTCCCTTACAGAGCATTCTGTGTATCTTCCCCGGACTAATCCACCTAGGGCAGATTGCTTTTCCCATTCTAGTTCCTAGTGGTTTCTTACATTTTGCAACTGGAACATTCTCCCATAATTCTGTTCTCATTCCTCCCACTACTTGGAAATTAAGTCCCCCTCATTAATCCAATCCCATGTTTGATATAAACACGCCAGTGCACGCGATCATTTCCTTTTCAAAATGTGTACTGTAGCTGTGGTAAGTATCTCTCACTTTGGTGGTGTTTATTCTCTAACTGGCTCGTGTTTTATAATGTTGTCTCCAGAGTTACACTGGCCAAAAAGCCTCTTTTGTCTTTCTTCTCTCTAGCCCTTAGCTCCAGACAAGAGTTCTCAATGAATACCTTCTCATACCTGAATATCAGACAATTAAATTTCTTCTTATGAAACTAATAATAAACCTTTCAGTAAAATCTGATAATATAAATATAAATGAAGAATGAACAAGATTAACGAGTGTGACACTTGTGCAGCCACATGCCACATCCTGTCAAGAAAGGCTACACAGAAAAATTAGAGGAAAATTCTTTGACTCTTCCCCTCTGATAAAATCTACTACTCCTATTTCAGTGGAATGAATGGCAGGTTTGAATCCCTGTGTCACTGAAGTTTGGGCAAACGACTGCCCTGTCTGGCCTGCAGCTGCTCAGTAATGAGTAGATGAGTGTGAACAGATGGCAGAAACTGACATATTCTGGCGTTCACCAGAAATGCCTGCAGTCTTCAAACTTCAATTCAGAGGAAGAAGCACAGGAAGAGGACTTCAGTTGCCCTCAAACTGTAGTGGTTTTTTGCCCCCACATACAGGTTGTGATACTGCTCAAAGCTATTGTTCAGCCAGGAAATGCTAAGCTTCTAGTCAACAGTCTTTTAAGTTATTATATGAATAAACAGTCTTATGGTGAATATGCTGTGTTCAAGTTCTGAACTCATGCAGTGGTGTGAAATTTACCTTCTTTTAAGATCTGACAGAATTGGATCTGCAAAGAATCTTATGAAATGCCAGCTGTAAGCTCTAAACCATTTTCTTCTAGCTAGGTGGACTTCTTCAGAAAAACTATCTATCTATCTATCTATCTATCTATCTAATCTATCAATCTACTATCTATCCATCCATTCAGCCATCCAGCCATCCATCCAAACTCTCTCAGCCCAGTATTTGCAGTAATATGATAGAAACTTTACCCAGGCCGACCCTTCGAACAAGGAAACGGAGAAAGAGGCAGACAGACAGCAAAACAAACCAAAGTAGCCAGTGGACCAAAGCCATGGTGAAAGCATGTGTGTTATTCAGGCTGTGCCAGTGCAGAGTCCCCTCACCCCAGGCAGAGGGATGAGAGCCCAGTGTGGCCTGGCTACCCCGTAGGAGACGCTAACTCTGCTGCCTCAGTGGTTCTGGCGATCACTCAAGGGAATTCTACACAGGCAGTTGTGCTTTGCTATGAATCACCACATCCCCATAGTGACAGTGGGAATTCTGTATCCGAATGAGGAACTGGTAAAGTATTAGCATGTGTCTATACTTAATTTCTGTCAGACTTAGGCTTCCAAGCAGGGGGTGGAAGTGGGAAGTGAGGAGTTATGTGATACAGAGGAATTCTAATATCCTGCTCCAGCTGTAAAAATCAGGTGTCATGGCTCACTATCCCGGGCCAAATATGTTGCCAAAATTCCTTGGTCCAGCACACAAGACTGTTTAAAAACCAGATGAAATCTGACTTTTCTGCCTTCTTTTTTTCCTCCTACACTAACTTTTTACTGTGACCAAACAAGCTTTGTTTCTTTAAACTTCTTTTCCTTCTCATGGCACCCCCATTCCTCTTTCCTCCTCTCCAGGCATTCCTGGCCTCCCCAGATTGTCCTCCTGACCAGGGAAGGTTGGGAACCATTGGACTATCCAAGGCCCAAATCAAATCCTGCTTTATCCATGATACCTGCTGGGGCTGCTCTGGGATCCAGGCCTGTCCCCTTCCTCCACCAATCCTACCACAGTTATGGCTCAGGTCAGTCCTTTGGCACATGGTGATGGACTGCCTGTCATTTCATGTTATGGTCTTCTTTTCCTCCAATTTAGCACTTTCACTGTTCTTTCCCTTCCTTACATGTCCGTGCATCTTAATCCCCCAATTAGAGGTGGAAACAATGAGCACTGAATCCCACCGTGCCTTCCATTTAGTTATGGGTCACTAAATATTTTTGATCCCCTGAAAGGGGTCAAAGGCCTGGAAGCAAAGCCAAACATGACTTCATCCGCGGCATCCCAAGATGAAACTTATGGGAAAGATGCATGCCTTGCAGTGTCGTGGGGCAGCTGTCAGGGTTTGTGTCCTCGTGCCAAGTTGAAGACAAGCCAGTGTCTACGAAATCCAGCACAGTTTCTCCATCAGTCTTAAATCTGATGAGGCAAGAGTTTGTGTTAGGTAAACCTGGGTTTACTTTAGCATATACCTTAGATGTTCTGAGTATTGAGCCTTGTAAGAATATTGCAACAATCTCAGAAGGTTCAAGTAAGCTACCAATGTCACTGTGATCTAAGACTCAAAACATGATGAAAGATAAGTGCTAGGTCCAATTCTACACAAAGGTGAAAATTGCCAGATCTTTTGGTAATTCTCACCCAGTTTCAGAAACAAGTCAGACAGGTGGTACAAGACTGTTCTCATTGGGTAAGGATATGCTCTCATGGAATACACTGCCCAGTGATGCCAAGTATTGGAGAGTAAATTTGAGGGAAGTACCATTTAAGAAACTGCATCTTTATGATGCTTCTACTTCTGGCAAATGCGATTAATAAGACACAGTCCCTAGGCTGTAATCAAGGCAGAGTAAATTGATTTTTTTTTAAAAAAGAAGCTTTTCATAATGGGCAGCTGGTAGCCACAAGTCAGAAAAAATGAAATACAGTCTTTTTAAAAGACAAGTGAAAATAAGAATCAATGCTCTCTAGACCACTAATTCCCTGCTGTACTTTCCTTACTGTTCAGCTATATGACATAGTAGCTATTTCCTAGAGACTGAGACTCCTGAGAATTTCATTGGTCTCTGAGATCCTTTCAAGCTCTAGGGATGCCTTGGTTCTTCCCTCTATGTGAGATTCTTTGTATTGGCTAGTATCATTATTTCACTCATATTTAAAGGATCATATGGAGCTTTTTCTGCATTTCGTTGGTCTCCATTTCTTCAGAGCCTGCCCTGTAGCTTTTGGTACGATTGGTTTGTTCTTTCACTATGTACTTACCAAACAGCAAGAGCTTAAAATATCACATAGGTTCGTTCGTTCTTTCTTTCTTTCTTTCTTTCTTTCTTTCTTTCTTTCTTTCTTTCCTTTCTTTCTTTCTTTCCTTTGCTCTTTCCCCTCCTTCCTTCCTTTTTTCTTCTTTCTCTTTCTTTCTTTCCCCTTCCTTCATTGCTTTTTTCTTTCGTTTCCTCCCTCTCTTTCTTTTCTTCTCTTTATTTCCCCTTCCTTCCTTTCTTTTCTGTTTCTTTCTTCCCCCTTCTTTCTTTCTTTCCTTCCTTCCTCTTCCTTCCTTCCTTTCTCTTTCTTTCTTTCCTCATTTAATTACTCAACAAAAACTATGAAGTGGGAATTTTGTGCCTTCATATTTGCAGAACAGACAGGAGAGGAGAGCAAAGGTTTGTATAACACATTGGTACACTGAAATTTTCCAGGCCTGTTCTTTGCTGAGACCAGAGAAATAAACAGTTTATTCCTGTTTGAAAGATCTCTCTCTCTACAACCTCTGAAAACATCTGTAATGATGCAGGTGTGGTAGGGGACTGATAAGCAACATTTCCTGAACACAGTAAAATGTGTAAACTTTTACTACATGCCCAATCACAGGTATGTGGGGTGATTTTTGTAGACAGAAAGGAAAGGATACTTCCAAATGTCAGGTTTCACTATATAACAATAATTCAATGGAAAACCTCAAATTTTTCTATGAAAGCAACAATATGACAAATATTATATTGTATATTATTATAATATTATAAAGGAATCATCAGATGATCCTGCCAAGAAAAAAAATACCTTGTAAAAGCCTGTGGCAGCTGTGTAGGTAATAATCTCACCTGAGAGCCTTCGTACAGGCTGCTCCCTCTGTGGGGAGCACGTTTCACAAAGCTAGTTCCCACTTTACCTTTCAGGCATCAGATTCAATGCCACATACCCGGAGAAGCCCTCATGAACACCCTATATATAGTAAATGAGACTTTATCTTTCCTTCTTTCAGATTCGTGTTAATCTCCTTCATATTTGTATGGCATTTTAATTGCTTCATTTTATATGTACTTTTGTCGGTCATCCCATGAGAATATCAGCTCAACAAGGGCAGGGACCATGTCTCCACTGTCTTTCCAGTACCAGTCTAGTCCTGGCTTAGAGGAGACCCTTAGGGAAAAAGCTAATGATCTACATTTATATGGAGAACACATTCATTTCTTTTTAATACACAGATCTACATCTTGTTTGCTTCTATGCCCAAGAAACAAGTTGCTGTCAGTTGATTGTGGTGTTTGTTAAGTTATTGATTACAAAATCAGGCTGTGTCTTACCACTCTGGATCCTTTTGAAAGATTACATTTTACCTCTGACATATTTTCTATCTAACTCAAGTCTTTTGCAATTTGTAAGGTACTGATGGTCATCAAGGTCCCACCCATTTACAGCCTTCATTCCTGCACTAACATACACACAAAGTTTTCACGCAGACAAAACAATATTGGCAAAATTACATTTTATAAAGTGCTTCTCTTCTCTGTAGACTATTAAATATCAGGTATCAGTTCTTTCTTCAGAAGACATCTGTAAAATGAATTATAAAATCAGTTGTACTACTTTGTCTCCATGAATTTTCAGGGTCTAATGTATAATTTAACCAAAATAGCATCCATCTTCTGGAAAAATATTGCTGAGATTTATTTCCTTTTTGTGTCTCAGGCTTTCCATGAAGGTATAAAATAGATTTGGGACTATTGTTTAACAAGTTACTTGAATGTCACTGGAAGGTAAGAACTTGGTTTTTGATGGTAAGAAAATAAATGAAACTCTCAGTGAGTACTTAAATGGGTGTGAGTACATGACTAACAACATGTTCATCAAAATATTCATTTGATAATACAAATAATTCCTTGAAAGGTCTAGACGGTTCTGCCTTTATCTTTTGAGTACACCCCAACGCACATCCTTATTTTACTTGGAGAAAAGAAAATGTAACCATGTGGCGATTTTTGGAAGTTATCAGATAGTCGACTTTGGACCAGATAGATGTGACTTTGGATTTTGATTCTACCACTTGCCCTCTCCTAACCTTACTTTCCTCATTTGTAAAATGGTAATGACAACATAGTATTAGTGAAGGTTAGTTAAGATAGTGAGTATAAAATATTTGGAACACTATAGATGCTGATTGGAAGTAGGTTCCTTTTTTTCTTAAATTATTATATCAAATAAAAAACAAGCAAAAATCCTCTAGGTAGGATCATATAACTTGTGTATTATTGCTGAGACACTAACTTATTTCCTCCAAGTCATCATCAACGATGGAGAACTAAAAGGAATAATCAACACTTTTCTGCAGTAGTGCTGCCCCAATAGAACTTTCTGTGATGGGGAAAAGTTTCATACCCGTACTGTCCAATGTGGTAGCCATTAGTTATATGTGGCTACTGTGCACCTAAAATGTGGCTAATGTGGCTCAGGAACAGAATTTTATTTTAATGTAGTTTAAATTAATAACAATTTATTTTTTTTTAATTTTTTGTTTATTTTTAAGAGAGAGCAAGAGAGCGAGCCAGCAGGGGAGATGCAGAGAGAGAGGGAGTCACAGAATCCCAAGCAGGCTCTGTACTGTCAGCACAGACCCCAATGTGGGGCTCAAACCCACAAACCGTGAGATCATGACCTGAGCCAAAATCAAGAGTTGGGCACTTAACTGACTGAACCACCCAGGTGCCTCAAATTTTAATTTTAATTTTATTTTTTTTTTATTTTTTTATTTTTTTTATTTTTTTATTTTTTAATATATGAAATTTACTGTCAAATTGGTTTCCATACAACACCCAGTGCTCATCCCAAAAGGTGCCCTCCTCAATACCCATCACCCACCCTGCCCTCCCTCCCACCCCCCATCAACCCTCAGTTTGTTCTCAGTTTTTAACAGTCTCTAATGCTTTGGCTCTCTCCCACTCTAACCTCTTTTTTTTTTTTTTTTTTCCTTCCCCTCCCCCATGGGTTTCTGTTATGTTTCTCAGGATCCACATAAGAGTGAAACCATATGGTATCTGTCTTTCTCTGTATGGCTTATTTCACTTAGCATCACACTCTCCAGTTCCATCCATGTTGCTACAAAAGGCCATATTTCGTTCTTTCTCATTGCCATGTAGTACTCCATTGTGTATATAAACCACAATTTCTTTATCCATTCATCAGTTGATGGACATTTAGGCCCTTTCCATAATTTGGCTATTGTTGAGAGTGCTGTTATAAACATTGGGGTACAAGTGCCCCTATGCATCAGTACTCCTGTATCCCTTGGATAAATTCCTAGCAGTGCTATTGCTGGGTCATAGGGTAGGTCTATTTTTAATTTTCTGAGGAACCTCCACACTGCTTTCCAGAGCGGCTGCACCAATTTGCATTCCCACCAACAGTGCAAGAGGGAGTGGCCAAAATGAAGAAATCAGGAGACTATAGATAATTTTAATTTTAAATATCCAGGGGTGCCTGGGTGCTCAGTCAGGTAAGTGTCAGACTTCAGCTCAGGTCATGATCTGGTCGTTAGTGAGTTTGAGTCCCATGTCAAGCTCTGTGCTCCGACAGCCTGGAGCCCGCTTCAGATTTTGTGTCTTCCTCTCTCTCGCCTCCCCTGCTCACACTCTATCTCTCTCTCATAACTAAACTAAATAAACATTTTTAAAAATTTAAATATCTAGATGTGGCTACAGTATTGAGCACTGCTGTTCTACTGAAATAATGTGCTCAAATTTGATCGGGGTATATCGAAGTCAGCATTCACAATTAATTGAAAATAGTATTACACATATAACTTATGACTAACCAATTTATCTTATCACAAGTCTCACTGTAATAGACATCAGAAAGTGAAGTTCTTGATAAGTGATCTTCTTGACCTCTATTTACCCTCTTAACTCCTATGTTAGATGCAGACGGCAGAAATCTCATTTTCTTCGGTATGATTGTCTAAAATTGGGCTGATAAAGTTTTCCTTATCCAAAAAGAGGATAGTGAGTAGTAAGAAGCCCTCACTCTCTCTTTCATCCCTTGTTCAGAAGATAACTGTATTCAACTACAGATGTATGCTCACAAGTGTATCTGAAGGGCAATCGATGTCTGTAAGAATTGTGACTGAAACCATCCAGTATGTTTTTTGAAACCCTAATGAGAAACTGGGTGTACTGGTCAGGTGGAGATGTGAATGGCCAAAGGAAGGAGGGCAAAACAAAATGTACCAAGATACCAATTAGGAGATACAGCCCTCAAAGCACAGATAAGACAGTAAGATTATGTGTAGAGATTCACATGGTAGAGAGGGTAAAGGCAGAACAGGGGCTGGTATCACAGCATCTGCAAGAGATAGGAGAAAGAGAACATCCCAGATTTTGGAGGGGAATAATCCAGAGTGGGGCTCTTGTCTGAAACTGTGCCCCCTAAGGTCAACCAGCTCTTTGATGAAAACTTTCAGACCACATTTACCTAACTCCTGAGACACAGTTGGTAGGTGATGTTGAATACTCTTCTGCCTTGAAACTCTGTTTTTATAGTTTTTATGTACCATTTCATTTCTTCTTATCTGACTGGTGATGGCTTCTTAATCTTCCCAACTGATATTTTACTGCTCAGCTCCGGAGGTCACCATTCACATTGTAGACCTCATAAATTTATAAAGTGATAATGACAACTTTTCTAGTAGATAGTTAAGGTGTTCTCTAATTCACACAAAGGCACCATGTGACCTAGAAGTTCCCCCAATTTGGCAGCTAGGAAGGCAATACTTCTCTTAGGTGCCACCCCAGGCACTCGGTTGTTTTCATTTTTAATTAGCTACTGATAACCTCATTCACACATGCTGCTTATGTGTATGAATACACCACCACTTATACACTATCTGTATGGCTCTTAAACTGTTATGTTATCCACAGCCCAGATTTCTCTCCTGAGCCCTAGACTCACATCTAATTGGGTTTTACACAGTTCTATTCAGATGTTTCAGTGGCACCAGTAACACAACATATTAAAAAAAGAATTGATCCCCAATCCTAATTAACACCACCACTGTCCACCTGGTAACTCAGGCCAGAATGTGAGAATTATCTCCATCTCACTCCCAACATAACTTCAATCTGTGAATCCTGGAGATGCCACCTCATTTAACCCCTTCCGTGAACGTCCCCATTACATCATGCTGCAGCTGCTTGGGACCTCTCCACACTCCCCTTTACTAGCTGCCATCTTTCCTGTCAGTCAGGTTCATTCTGCCTCCACAAAGCTTCCAGTGAGATCTTTCTAAGATGCATGTATTATTATGTCACTCTCTTGCTAAAGCTACTTAGATTTTTATGGTTTGTTAATGTGATTCATGATAAAGTCTGAATTCCCAATTGTGGTGTATAATAAGGGATAGGCAAGCTGGTCTTTGTATGCTTTTCCATTTTCAACTTCTCCCACATCTCCTAACATATGCTTGCACTTTAGGCACACACACATTTGGCTTTCTTAATAGGCCCAGCTCAACCCCTGACTGGTCAATGCTCTTCCTAGAACTCCAGTGGTATTTACCAGGGGACAGTGCAATAGTTTCCAAATCTGCCTTTCCCTTTAGACTTTAAGTACCTTGAGAACAGGAATAGGATTTTATCTTTGTATCTCTAGCACCTGCCTACCATCTGCCAATTTAGAATAAATGTTTACCAAGTAGATGGATGAATGCAAAGGTCAAAGAGAAAGGAAACAGAGGAAATTAAGGAGCTTCAAATACTCCCAGAGTTCCAGGAAAAGTAGGGAATGTGAAGATTTGGGGTAGAAAGGAAAACAGTGGCTGTGATGAAGAAAGTATCTTTAGATTCAAAAATCACTACCTGTATAGGTGGAAGTATAGTGTTGATAGGATCATTGCTTCACTGACACACAACATTTTTATGCTTCAGTTTTTTAATTTCCATTTACAAAAAAGGAAAATATTACATCAAAGCATTAAGACTCTAAAGTCTTTGTCCTTTATGACAAAGCTATGAATATTAGCGATAATCCTTAAAAGGGAAGTTGCTATGATATTTAAATGTAAAAGAATAATGGGAGAGAATATAAATTGCCTTTATATAAAGCTATTTCAAATAGTAAGCATAAAAAGAAACTCCTTAAGCATAGTTTTCCTTTCTCTTCTATTCTTTTTTTGTCTTTTAAAAAAGTTTGTTATTTTTAAAGTACACAGCTGTTCACAACTATAAATAAAGAGGTAGCAATGTCACATCTATTTGAAGTACACTTAATGTCACCATTAAGCTATATTAATTATTTCATGTATGTACAGACAAGGGAGATGAACTTTGGTTCATAGAAATTGTCTTGCATTAAGTCCGAATTAAAATATCCTGAATATTTTGTCCTGAACTAAAATATCTGGGATATATCTGTTTGCTTGGCTGTCACTATTAACAAAGCCTGTGATAGAATATATCATTTCATTTTTTTAAATGTTTATTTACTTTTGAGTGACAGAGCACAAGCAGGGGAGGGGAAGGGAGAGAGGGAGATACAGAATCTGAAGCAGACTCGTGGCTCTGAGGTGTCAGCACAGAGTCCAACATGGGGCTCGAACTCATGAACTCATGAGATCACGACCTGAGCCGAAGTTGGATGCTCAACCAACTGAGCCACCCAGGCCCCTGAATACACCATTTCTTAAATGAACACTTGTAGAGTTTTAGAAGTCAACTCTCCATATCATTAGTTTGGGGTATCATTAAACTACAAGGCTAGAACATAATTTCCAACATAGACATTTTGAAAATGCAATTAATTAAGAAAAAAAAACTTTTAGTTTTTTATGCCGGGGGGTGGGGGAGGGAGGTGGGTAGGGGGATGAGTGTAATAAGTGAAGAGGAACAAGAGTACACTTATTGTGATGAGCAGTGGGTAACATATAGAATTGCAAATCACTGTATTGTACACTTGGAACCAACACAACACCACGTATTAATTACTGGAACTTTTAAAAAATTAAGAAGAAACTTTTAGTTTTGAAAGCTTACTGACTCCATGTTTTGTTTCATTTGCATCTTCCTCTCCAGTATCAGATGTTCAGGAGGTGCTCAATGAATACTCAGGCAAATCACTGACTTTTTCTAAGCCTCAGCTCCCTCATCAATGAGTGGAATTAATAACCACATCATAAAGTTATTAGAGAATTAAATGAGATACTGCTTTGTATGCTGCCTGGTACAAAGGTTGCTATTACTGTTTGCATATCTGATCCTATAAGCCTTTGTAGGTTACAGGGCTTTTGTACCTTCAACATGTTCATATAAATATAAGACTATGCATTTTATATTTCAGTTCTAAAAATGGGGTAATAGTTGAGTAAAAAAACACGAAGATGGGCTTAGAGACAAATTGGAAGCTGTAAGTGAACACAACCATCCAACGATGAGAAACAGTTCTGGTAAGGACCACATACCTTATGAAACCAATTCTTGCCCTTTGGAATGACTTTTATTTGCCACAAAGCATAAAGTTATTATTGAATAATATAATGCACATTACAAGTCAAATGCAAATGTTGCTTCATGTGAATTTCCCCTCCACTGAGGACTTTTAGCAATTCTCCCACAGACCTGACTCCAAATAGGTGAAGAACCACTGACTTAGACTGTTATAGTCACTGGATCTACTTTGTTCTCCTTATAAGCAGATTTAAAAATAAATTTTTTAAAAGAAGTCCTTTAAAGGAGGGTTTTCTCCGATTCTTCCTTGTTTTTGCAGATATAAGTGTATTCTGAATCTTTTCTATTTTGCTTTGAATATATTCTTTGGTTCTCTTCTCAGTGGAAGTACAGAACAGTTGGTAACAATCATTCAGAAATGATCTCAATGTTGCTGCTTTACCCTTCATGCATTTAATAGTTGTTTGTAGGAATGTTCTTTGTTGTTACCAGTATTCCACAATGTACATATTTATTTTCATTTTAAATGGTGATATAGGAGAATAAGGTCAATGTTCTGAAATAACATGCAAGGTGAGCCTTCATAAACAATACAAGGAAAATTCACTATCACCAATTTAGAAGAAAAAAATGAAAGTGGTTGTAGGTGGTAGATAGTACAATTTCTTAGAATACTGTGAATTAAAATAATTCAATTATCCCCACAACAGATGAGTTTTGCTAATTTGAAGAAATCACCAAAAAAGATATGCTAATACCCTGGCTAAACAGCAAGAAAGACTGGGTCAGAAAAATTACTGAATTATTTAATAACAAAGAAAGTGTTCAAAAAAAAAAATCTCATGAGTAGAAGTAAAGAACAAGAATTTAGATTTTTCCACCTAATGGTAATGGTAATGCAAAGACAGAGATATAAAAGCCTGATATTGTGGAAGCCAGAGGGGCTTAAGCTCACACTTCTCCACCATACTCTATATGAATGATTTCAAGCATACTCACTACACGTTGCACTAATTCTGTTAACTAAACAACCTTTCTTAAAGTCTGAGGACTCAATGTAATAAAAAGTCTGACTCCGTTATTTGATGTTTGATTACAGACACTTTTCAAGCCTTACCTCGCCCTCCCCCCATTCTGTCTCAGATCCGGACAAGCTGTTAAGAAGGCCCAGGTGCTGTGCCACAAGCAGTAAGTTTAAACCATGCACTAAAACCGTCACTCCAGCTCCAGCCCCTACCTACCATGAAAACTCAAAGCCAGTCTCCTTTCTTTCACAGCTCTTTCAGGCTATTTTCAGATCAGCTTGAGAGGCCCACCCTACTCTCTATGGAAAGCTTCATTATGGGAATATAAAACCTTTTGACACTTCTTGGTGTGTGTGTGTCTGGCATCATCAGTTTGGGAATCCAAACCAAATTTTGGGTGGTTATCCATCTCAACTCTATGGACTGGCCACAACACCCAGTCACAATGACACTGGAAGGAGGGTCCATTTCAATGAAGGCATAATAATTATAGTACCTAGGAAGAAATCTGCATCCAACAGAAACCTAATAAACTGAGTTCTAGTTTATACATCAATTCCTTGTGAGTTCATATACTGGGAATCCATTCCATTAAACCTAATGATGCCAAGACCAAATTTCAGAAACTGAGAAGCTGAAGACTAGTCTTGGAAATGATAATCCCTCCAACGGATTACTACAACACATCTTCACCTTTTGCTTTCATTTATCATATGGAAACACAACTGTATTTCTTTAAGAAACAATACATAGTCCATTTGAAGGAACAGTTCTATTTTATGGGAGGGAAACTAGAATGTCTGCAGGGGGCAGTAGTTAAATGAAGCAGGTAAGAGAAAATAGACACACTAAGCTTTTGTATTACAACTCAGGATAGCCTGGGTCTATTACATTGTCTATTAAACACTTTACTGTGCTTTGAAAGGCAAATCAGGGCAAGCTTCTGACCCACTACTGTAAATGCTAAGGTTGAAAAGCTACATAACTAAAAATGTCAGTATTTTAATTCTATTGCTATTATATTTAAAAAAATATTGATACCTGCAATGTAGCCACTAATTTACAGGTATACACAGAAATGAGAAAAGAGTGCCACTTAAGGAGCCAAGGTCTTTCTGTCAACTCTCTTTTTCTTTATATTCCACTTTCAGTTTTATTTCATGTTGACCAGACTCTTATGTTGCATTCATTGTTATAAAAGCTGATGCTCAAGAAATGGGCGTCGCTCCTTAATTAAATTAGATGTATTAGTTGACTTTGGTATTTCAGGCACAAATGCGTTATTTTATAGAACCTTTGAACTACTTGAATAACATATAACAAATATTATTTGCTGAACTAGAAATCTGCAAAAACATGAGTAGTTTTTAAAGAACTCTAGGATTTTATGGAGTGCCTAGATGGCTTAGTTGATTAAGTGTCCGACTTCGGCTCAGGTCATGATCTTGCAGTTCGTGAGTTTGAGCCCCACATCTGGCTCTGTGCTGTCAACTCAGAGCCTGGAGCCTGCTTCAGATTCTGTGTCTCCTTTTCTCTCTGCCCCTCCCCTGCTCACACTCCGTCTCTCAAAAATAAATACACAATAAAAACAAATTTAAAGAACTCTAGGATTTTGGAGTTATCCAGAACTAGTTTCAAGTGCTAGTTCCACTGTTTACTGTATAACTGGGGAAAGTTCATTAACCTCATCTGTCCATAGAGCATGTTGAGAGGATTAAATGAGTTTGCATACATAAGCATCCATCATAGTACCAAGCACATAGGAAGTGTTTAATAAATAGTAACATCTTTTATTTCCAAGTTAGTTTCCTCTGGTCCTTTGGGTTTTGGTACTCTAAAATGTTGTAAGGTTTCATAAAGAACCTGATAATTCTTATTTACTCAGAACATTCAAACTCACACAATCATAAAAGACAATTTAATCGATTTAATTTGTGGAAGTGTAATAACAAAACAATCAGTAGGAATTACTGTGGTGTATTGACTCACCCATTTTTGAATTTGATGTAAAGGAAAAGGTGGGATCATGAACTGAGTTGAAACCAAGAGTCAAATGCTTAACTTACTGAGCTACCCAGGTGCCCCTTTGTTACAGGAACCTCTGCATTTTATCTAAATTATCTGATTTTTGGAATTGTGATCAAGATGGAGGAGCAGCATGGAGACCCTCAACTTGTCTCATCCCTGAAATACAGTTAGATCTGCACCAAACCATTTTGCACACCTAGGAAATTGATCTGAGGATCAACACAACAATCTGCATAACTTGAGCCACAGAATTTGGAAGGTACATGGTGCAGAGAGGTGCACTGGGGCAGAGAAAAGTCATGGAGGGTAGGGAGCTGTTTTTGCAGAGAAGGACAGAGAAAGGGGGAGAGTGCAGGAAAAACACTTCCCCAAAAGTAGCTGGAAGGAAAGAGAGAGAAAGAGTGAAAATGCACACAGGGGACTGAATAAGAAATCTGTTCCCCAAAACTATTGATGGGAATAAAAGGAGAGGCTTTCAATACCACCAGAATTCTATAAACAGTGGAGCACAGAGTCTGAAGTTCCAGAGCTCAGTGCCTGGCAGTGCTCTGGTGAGGAAGTGGGGCAAATCCCCAGGAGAGCAGCAGGTTCTGAGGGGTCCATGTGCCACACGGGGAGAAACGGTTCCCTCACTTGGAGTGCATTTGGTAGATGCCATAAGGTCTCCCCACGGGCAAAGGTCCCAGCAGAACCCGGAGAGCAGCCATGTTTGCTGGTGTTGGAATAAAGATGCCCAGAATGCAGTGAAACCTGATGCTGGCTGTGTGTTGTGGTTTGCCATAATCTCTGAACCTCTGCTGCTGCACGACTACAGGAACATTTTCTGGGGCAAGCCAGAACCCGGCCATTGCTCAGTAAGACCCTCCCCCAAGGAGTTGTGGGTCCAAGCTGCAGAGGTCTCTGAATTATGGGATTTTGAAACACAAACCCATCTGAGATAAAACTCTGGAGGGAGGTGCTGATTGGCAGGTGGACAACTTGGGCAGGGACAGGGTGAAGGCAGGGAGTGGACAGAGGTCTGAGACAAAGGAGGGGAACTTGATTTCCACCTCTCCTGTCTATGCGTGTGCACCACACTAATCCACCCCAGTAAGCTAAGCAGTGCCACCTAGTGAAGAATGGAGCCATTACATCAATCCCCGCCCAAATGAACCCTCCAAGCACATCCCCCAGGAGACCAGCAAGAGTCCCTCCACCTGCTTAGTATACAGACTATTGAGGGCTTCATAGTTTCAGTTCTAGGGGAAACTGGATGTAAATTCATTTGGGTTTCATTCTGTTTGCTGGTTCATTTATTAGGTGGTTTTTGGTTTTTTTTTGTTTCTTTGATTAAATTGTGTTTTTTTTTCCTTTTTCTTCAATACAGAAAATTTTATTTTTTTTAATTTTTAATTCTTTCACTTACAATTTTTTTTTAACTTTTTTTCTTAACGTTTATTTATTCTTGAGACAGAGAGAGACAGAGCATGAACAGGGGAGGGTCAGAGAGAGGGAGACACAGAATCTGAAACAGGCTCCAGGCTCCGAGCTGTCAGCACAGAGCCCGACGTGGGGCTCGAACTCACGGACCACAAGATCATAACCTGAGCCGAAGTCGGCAGCTTAACTGACTGAGCCACCCAGGCGCCCCTTAAAAATTTTTTTACTTTATTTTTTCATTTTTGAAAAAATTATTCTATTTAAATTTCTTTATTTCATTTTATTCTATGTTTTTTTAATTTTTAAATTTTTTCTTACCTTTTTCCTTTTTTTTTTCTTTCCCTTTTTTCTCCATTCTATCAAGCTTCTTTCAAAAGGCAGGCCAAAACACACCTAAGATCTAGCTTCTTTTACTTGATTTTTTTGCCTTTAATTTTGTAATTTTTAGTTTTTATTTTATTAATTTTTTTCTTCCTTCAAAAGGATAAAACAAAGGAATTAACCCCCAAAGGAATAACAGAAAGAAATACCAACCACAGGCTTAATCAACACAGATATAAGCAAGACGTCTGAACTAGAATTTAGAACCACGATAATAAGAATAATAGCTGGGCCTGAAAAAAGCACAGAATCCCTTTCTATGGAGATAAAAGAAGTAAAAGCTAGTCAGGATGAAATAAAAAATGCTATAACTGAACTGCAATCTTGAATAGATGCCACAGCGGCAAGGATGGACAAAGTAGAGCAGCAAATCAGCAATACAGAAAACAAAATTATGGAGAATAATGAAGCAGAACAAAAAGAGAGAAACAAAGGCAAAAGAGCACAATACAAGACTTAGAGAACTCAGTGACTTATTAAAAAGCAACAACATCTGAATCATAGGCGTCCCAGAACATGAAGAAAGAGAAAAACGGGCAGAAGGTTTATGTGAGCAAATTATAGCAGAAAACTTTCCTAATTTGGGAAGGACACAAACATCATAATCCAGGAAGCACAGAGAACTCCCATTAGATTCAACAAAAACTGACCATCATCAAGGCATATCATAGTCAAATTCACAAAACACACAGACAAGGAAAGAATTATGAAAGCAGTAAGGGAAAAAAGTCCTTAACCTATAAGGGAAGACAGACTAGGTTCACAGCAGACCTATCCACAGAAACTTGGCAGGCCAGAAAGGAATGGCAGGATATATTCAACGTGCTGAATTGGAAAAATATGCAGCCAAGGATTCTTTATCCAGCAAGTCTTCATTCAAAATAGAAGGAGAAATAAAGAGTTTTCCAGAAAAACAGAAACTAAAGGAGTTCAAGACCACTAAACTAGACCTGCAAGAAATTTTAAGGGGGACTCTTTGAGTGGAGAAAAGATGAAACAAAACAAAAAAGACCAAAATCAACAGAGACTGGAAAGGACCAGAGAACATCACCAGAAACACCAATTCTACAGGCAACACAAGGGCACTAAATTCATATCTTTCAGTACTCACTTTGAATGTCAATAGACTAAACGCTCCAATCAAAAGACACAGGGTATCAGAATAGATATGAAAACAAGATCCATCTATATGCTACTCGCAAAAGACCCACTTTAGACCTAAGGACACCTGCGGATCAAAAGTAAGGGGATGGAGTACCATCTATCATGCCAATGGTTGGCAAAAGAAAGCCAGAGTAGCCATACTTATATCAGACAATCTAGATTTTAAAATAAAGACTGTAACAAGAGATGAAGAAGGGCATTATATCATAATTAAGGGGTCTACCCACCAAGAATATCTAACAATTGTAAATATATACCCCCCCCCACAACGTGGAAGACCCAAATACATAAATCAATTAATCACAAACATAAAGAAACTCATTGAAAATAATACCATAATGGTAGGGAACTTCAATATCCCACTCACAACAATGGACAGATCATTTAAGCAGAAAATCAACAAGGAAACAATGGCTTTGAATGACACATTGGCCCAGACGGACTTAGATATATTCAGAACATTTCATCCTAAAGCAGCAGAATACACATTCTTCTCGAGTTCACATGGAACATTCTCCAGAATAGATCACATACTGGGACACAAATCAGCCCTCCACAAGTACAAAAAGATCGAGATCATATCTTGCATATTTTTAGAGCACAATGCTATGAAACTCAAAATTAGCCACAAGAAAAAACTTGGAAAGACCATGAATACTTGGAGATTAAAGAACAACCTATAAAAGAATGAATGGGTTAACCAAGAAATTAAAGAGGAAATTAAAAAAGTACATGGAAACCAATGAAAATGAAAACACGACAGCCCAAACTGCTGGGATGCAGCAAAGGCAGTCATAGGAGGAAGTATATAGTAATCTAGGCCTTCCTAAAGAAGGAAGAATGTTCTCAGATATACAACCTAACCTTCCATCTAAAAGAGCTGGAAAAAGAAAATCAAATAAAACCCAAGCCAGCAGAAGAAGGGAAATAATAAAGATTAGAGCAGAAATAAATATCGGGGGGAAGGGGGGAAGAAAGAAACAGAACAGATCAATGAAACCAGGAGCTGGTTTTTTGAAAGAATTAATAAAACTAACAAATCCTTAGCCAGACTGATCAAAAAGAAAAAATAAAGGGCCCAAATAAATAAAATCATGAGTGAAAGAGGAGAGATCACAACCAACACCACAGAAACTCAAAAAATAATAAAAGAATATTATAAGCAATTATACGCCAACAAATTGCACAATCTGGAAGAAATGGACAAATTCCTAGAAACATATAAACTACCAAAACTGAAATAGGAAGAAATAGAAAATTTGAACAGACCCATAACGAGTAAAGAAATTGAATCAGTAATCAAAAATTTCCCAACAAACAAGAGTCCAGGGCTGGATGGCTTCCCAGCGGAATTCTACTGAACATTTAAAGAAGAGTTAACACCTATTCTTTTGAAGCTGTTCCAAAAAATAGAAATGGAAAGAAAACTTCTAAACTCATTCTATGATGCCAGGATTACCCTGATTCCAAAATCAAAGACCCCACTAAAAAGGAACAATTTCCCACCAACTTTCCTGATGAACATGGATGCAAAAATTCTCAACAAGATACCAGCCAACCAGATCCAACAATACATGCAAAGAATTATTCACCATGATCCAGTGGGATTTATTCCTAGGAGGCAGGGCTGGTTCAACATCTGCAAATCAATCAATGTGATATATCACATTCATAAAAGAAATGATAAGAACCACATGATCCTCTCAATAGATGCAGAGAAAGCATTTGAGAAAATACAGCATCCTTTCTTGATAAAAACCCTCAAGAAAGTAGGGATAGAACGATCATACCTCAAGACCATAAAAGCCATATACAAAAGACCCACCACTAATCTCATCCTCAATGGGAAGAAAACTGAGAGTTTTCCCCCTAAGGTCAGGAACATGACAAGGACGTCCACTCTCACCACTGGTATACAACATAGTATAGTGTTGGAAGTCCTAGCCTCAGCAATCATAAAACACAAAGAAATAAAAAGCATCCAAATTGGCAAGGAGGAAGTCAAACTTTTACTCTTCACAGACATGATACTCTATGTGGAAAACCCAAAAGACTCCACCAAAAAAACTGCTAGAACTGATCCATGAATTCAGCAAAGTCGCAGGATATAAAATCCATGTACAGAAATCAGTTGCATTTCTATACACCAATAATGAAGTAGCAGAAAGAGAAATCAAGGAATTGATCCTATTTACAATTGTATCAAAAACCATCAAATACCTAGGAATAAACCTAATGAAAGAGGTGAAAAATCTATACAATGAAAACTATAGAAAGCTTATGAAAGAAATTGAAGAAGACACTAAAAAATGGAAAATCATTCCATGCTCATGAATTGGAAGAACAAATATTGTTAAAATGTCGATATACTCAATGTAATATACATATTCAATGCAATCCCTATCAAAATAACACTAGCATTCCTCACAGAGCTAGAACAAATAATCCTAAAATTTGTATGGAACCAGAGAAGACCCCAAAGAGCAAAAGCAATCCTGGAAAAGAACCTGTGGGGATAGGCTTAAGGAATCCTCCGGGCTTATACCAATGGGCTAACAAGGCATAAACAAATACAAAGTCATAAAATGCTCACACCCAAGTTTGGATAAACCAGATAGGCAACCCAAGAATGGGGGGTAAAAAGTCACCCCAAGAACAGAGGTTCAAAGGCTCCAAAACTAAGGAGGTGCAATGGAACCCCAAAATAGAGAGGGGATGCAGAGCTCCCAGAATAGAGAGAGGGACAAAGGCCCCAAATAGGAACGGGTGCAAAGGTGCCCAATACATAGGTACATGCAATAAACAGGATTAGATGTTCAGGGTGTAGGCACCGCCAATTTAGTACTATAGAAGAAAAGCTGCTATCCTGGAGGATAGGGCCAGGTTAGGTAAATTGGTCAATTCCACTATGGACCACTGTGCGGCATGCAAGGCAGCCTAGAGCTGAGATGGTTAACAAAAGAAACGATGCCTTATTAACCCTCAGGTTATTCCCCCATCTGTCTCATCCACTAGGCTAGCTAAGTTAAACAGACAGGGCGCCTCCTGTCTGTCGTTAAAAACCATCTACCCATCTGCCTGGCGTCAGGATTTTGTTGACCCAAACCCCAAACAACAAATATCTTCAAAACCCCCCTCTTGCCTCACGTCCCCAAGTTAATGTCCCCAGTTTGTCTCTTTGTACATGTCCATCACGTTTGTAAGCCTTCTGATCTAAATAAATATGGGGCAAGAACCCTTATTCAGGGCTCTTGTTTTTCCCAGACATTAGCCATCTCTTGCTTTAATCCTGCATTCGCTCTCTTGTTGGCCAAAAGAGAACTTTAGACTTAGAGTCTATGACAGATGGTGACCCCAACGTGACAGAAGGAAAGTGGACTACTGGCTGAAGTGTGCAGGGGGCTGACATGGCCAGGTGGTGCAACACAAGGACTGCAGGACCCCGTGGAATGGTAAAGGAGCTCCCAGAAAAAAAAAACCGCACTGGGTACAGTCTCTACCTGATGAGGTAAGGGATAAAGCAAAACTATATTAGGATTTGCTGCTGTGGAACTTTTTGAGAGATCTCCGATGGGAAATTACCTCCCCCTGACTCCCTAGCCCCTGAACAAAAGCACTATATTTGAATTCTTCAGTCCTTAGGAGGAACAGCAGGGACTATTCTAAATTACAAGGCTCGCCTTAGATTATTGGCTGTCCAACAAAATTGCCCTTGGTTCCCAGAACAAGGAACTTATGATCTTAAAGTGTGTAAAAGAGTAGAGAAAACGTTGAAGACAGGCATTCTAAAGGGGCTAATGTCCCCCCTTAAGTAATCCTCACCTGGTCAACTGTCCACACTGCCCCTCCCTGTAGAGGTGGGACAGTGCATAGGAAGACACAGAGATACCTAAAAAGGAGGAAAAACCTCCCTCCCCTATACTCAGATTGTGCCTCTGGCTCCTTTACAGCCAGAAGATACTCCCCCTCCCCCAAAAGGGTGGAAAGATATTGAGCCTCTGAAAACCTCACCAACTGGCTCTGATAAAGTCCTCATCCCAATGCAAAAGTATATTAAAGCAGCCCATAAGGCTGGTAAACTGCAGCTCTTTCCCATTGTCAGGCAAAATGGGCAATGGGGCGAAGAAGGCCTGCTCTTTCCAATAGAAAAGAATTGCAAAAATCAGTTCCGCTGTATGTCCACCACAGCCCTTTTACAATCAGTATTTTAGAAAATATTCATGGCACTCATTCCATGTGCGCCTGGGACTGGGGCTCTCTTAAGAACATCATTTGGACCCCAGCCCAGTATGCTGTCTGTGCCCAAGAGTTTCATGATGCCTATGTAACTAGTGCTATGTAAAACTTTGCCACTGCTATTCCGGTGTCTTTTAAACAATTGTCTGACACAGGGCAGTGTTCCCAACCAAGGCAGTGGCCTAACTTCCAATCATTGTCAATAAAACAATGCACTGAAATAGTGTGGTGCAGTGTATTTTATATAGGCTCCCTGATATAGGGGACTGTAACTCTCTCTCTGTTTCTCCCTATACTCTGTGGTCACTGTAACCATATGTGAAGGCTTCTCCCTCATTCATTTCCTGGATTAATAACTGATGATTAGAGCCAATTGTCTCTGGCTAGTCTACCTTGGGATAGAGATTTTAAGGAATATTCCCAAGCAGCTGCTGAAACTCCTTTTGTTTCGGGAAACTTCCCTGTCTTCTCTGGCCCGACATGGACTGCTTAATTCCACTAGTGGAAAACAAAAACAAAACAAAACAAATAATACAAAACAAAACAAAAATCGGTATCTGCTCATCTATCTGAGCTGACAGGCTTTAGGACCACATGAACTCTTTTCTCTGCCCTCTGTGCCTCTGTCTGCCTTCAGGCCTCTTGGTAGTTCCTCACCTTTCCTGCCTTCCCTTCCCCCTCCTCCTGTTTCTGTACCTCCTGGGGTGTGCCTGCTTATATGACTCTTCAAAACCTCAGAAGGCACTCCTCCTCCGCAGGCTGTCAAAAGGCAAAAAACCCTCTCTTAGACTTTAAATTTCCTCACAGGTTCCACGGAAAAAATTAACAATGGTAAACTTTTTTTTTTTTTTTTAATTTTTTTTTTCAACTTTTTTTTTTTTTTTATTTATTTTTGGGACAGAGAGAGACAGAGCATGAACGGGGGAGGGGCAGAGAGAGAGGGAGACACAGAATCGGAAACAGGCTCCAGGCTCCGAGCCATCAGCCCAGAGCCTGACGCGGGGCTCGAACTCACGGACCGCGAGATCGTGACCTGGCTGAAGTCGGACGCTTAACCGACTGCGCCACCCAGGCGCCCAACAATGGTAAACTTTTAAGGGGACACAGATAAAATATTATTAAGATAGGCATGTCTTTTAAATTATAAAACTTTAGTCTACTAAAGTTGAGATGAATAAAATTTTAAAAGTACACCGGTATAAGGTTAAAATTCTGCTCTTCTCTCTGTTCGAAAAGCAAAGTTTTCTTGGACTGTTCTGTTCTTGATAAGACAATGTAAACAAAAGGTTTTTTTTCTCTCTTTTGTCTGCCAGAAAACCAAAGCTTTAGGCTTTATCTTAGGTTTTTAATTGCCTAGTTAAAACTTCTCAATGTTAAAGGAGCTAAGTTTCGCTAACAACTATATAATACTACACATTCGCCTTTAGGATCTTTTATTGCCACGTTGGTTAAATAATAAAGTTTCAAGATTTGTAATGGTCTTTAATCCTATTTAGGATGTGCTTTATAATAACTTCCTGAGGTTTTAGCAAGCTTCCTAGGATTTAAGTGGTAAATGAAACATATTTGGTGTTTAAACTAATTTAAGTCTATTGGATCTGTCTTTAACGTTATCTGCATTAAATATAAAACTTTATTTTACTAAGGCTTACTAAAGGTCAAATAAGCTCATGTTCTCGCTGTTCCAATCTTGTGTTAGCAAAAGGATGACTTAAAGTAATAGTTAACTTTGCCTCATAGTTTTCATGGGTAATTGTTAAGATAGCTTTCGAAGTGTTTGTAACCTAAAACGTTAATGTTTTGCTTGCATAATAAATTAAGATAAATTCATTGGTATCTAATGAGATAAAAAGATAAAACACTAATCACTAGATGTGGGTCTGTACTTTTGACTTGTTGCAAAAAAAAAAAAAGAATATTTAGAAGTGTTAAATCCATGCTTTATGATTAATGGATTCATAAGTCTACCACCTAAAAAATTTCCTAATGTAACAGACAATTCACAATTGGTCACTACCTAGCTTTCACTGGAGACTAAGGTTTCTAAGAGTTAAAATTCTGTTAAGTGTAGTTAAAACTGATAAAAATTTTAAAAAAGCAACTCTGTATATGGAAAGTAGGAGATATAAAGGAAAGATATAAGAAATGGAAATATATTTTTATTAAAGGTAAAAGAAAGTAATTTTGTCGTAAATGAGACTGGTTACTTGGAGAAAAATGGCTTGGGACAAAAGCTAAATGCAAAGAAAAGTTGTAAAAGATTCATAAAGAAAAATCTTAAAAAAAAAAAAAAATTGTGTGGCCAGAACAGACTAAGGTTAAAATAAATGGATTTTAAAAGTACACAGGGTTAAGATAAAAGATTTTCCTCCTTTGATCCAAAGGCTGTGAAAATGATGGCAATACTCTTGGGGCCAGCCTCCAAATCCTCCACATTTGTGTTGTTCCTGTTTAGCAGAGAAATGGATGCTTCTGCCATATGAGAGAGGGATGATATATTGGGCTTTTACTAAGATACATGGGAGCCATTTTACCAAACTTAGCCCATTGTATGACACAAATGGATATCTACATGGCTAAAACATATTTATATGGGCATTACTAAAAATGACAGGAAAATAGACCTTGACTTTGGCCGTTTAGCCCCCTCCCTCAATGGCCAATGATCAATATGTAAGTTACTGCTGAGCCAAAATAAAATTAGTACATCCTACAACAACCACAAAAATAATACATTTTTGTTAATGGTAATAAATAAATAGGTAAGTAAGTAAATAAATAAATAAATAAATATAATTTTAACCAAAACGGTAAAACAACAGGACATCATGCCCTTTTAAGCTGTCTTGCTTACGGCTTGGTTGGAGTTACCCATTCCTTATAATCCACCAGGCCAAACAATTGTAAAATGAGCACATATTACGCTCAAAAACATGTTAAAAACCAAAAAGGGGGAGATAGCCCTGGCTGTCTGCATTACAACCTCAGCTCCTTCTTGATCTTGCTAGGATTACTCTTCACTTTTTAAATCTCAATCCTCAAGGACTAACTGCAGCTGAGTGACATTCTTCAAAATAAGACAAACCCTCTCACCCTATGGCACTATGCAAAACCCCTGAAGGGGGGCCCGCATGGACTGGGTACACTAAACTTCTCATCTGGGGTTGAGGATATGCTTGTGTTCTTTCAGATTCCAGACTTCTGTGGATTCCCTCTTGTTCAGTAAAGTCTTACCACCGCATCATGGAGATCCTTAGGATATCTTCCAGTAAACCAGAACATCCAGAGAATGACTCTGAGTGAGCGGCTACTGGCCCCCTTCTTCAAGATGAAAGAAGCCTCTTCATGGACTCCTCATCCTGAAGCCACTCTACAAATGCAAGTCCTTGCCACTGATGTAACATGGGGAAGCCTTAAAACACCTGTCTAACCAGGCCGGCATCCTCTTACAACACAACAATATTGCATATACCCCTAATTCACATCTGATAGCCATGACTTCTGCCATTAACAGAAATTCAATAGGTGTAAGCCTAATTCTACTCCTTGCCCCCATTTGTCCAGGCCAAGCTCAATATTCATATTGGGCTCATCTCCTTAACCCACCTATATTTGATAGCTTAACACTCCTAGCCTGGGATATTCCTGTTAGCAATAATGATAGAGTTCATGGAAGGAGCCGATCTTAACCCGCCCTTCCAAACTGAACAAGAGCATTGGCTTTATATGCCAAGACCTCAATGGTGGCTTCCTCCAGCACCTCCTATGTGTGTTACTAAACTCAGCAACTTATCTGCTTGTCTCCAACTAAAAATCAACTGCCTTTCACATGCACAGCCAGCCCAAAACCTCTACAAAGCCAGACAATTTTACCTTTTTCACAGCCATAAGCTTTGATATACCTTAAAAAATAAGCAAATCTCACACTCCTAATGTTGTAACTTGCTCTAGTCTCAAATACTCAGACCACCCCTGGAACATTATTCCCTGGACAACCTATTATGGAGAGTCTGAGCATAATCACTGGGGTAATTGGACTGTTATTGACAGGGGTCCTAGAGGACATCTTGAAACAAAATATTCTAATAAGACCATATCCTTTGGCCAGTCTAGTAGGAAGAATATTTTTTGGAAAAACGGAAGTTTGTTTGGCCCCTATAATTTCTGCACATAAAGGGAAATTAAAAGGACCTTGGATTGTTAATCTTTGGAAGCTAGGGCTTCCCTTCTTCACTTGTACTATTAGCCACGGTGAAATTTATGTAAAACAACATGCTAACCTAACTTGGGCCTCCCTGTACAATAACCAATTCGCATGGACCACTATTTGCATCCGTTCTCCCTACATTCTCTTTGCTACCTCCACCTTACAGATCTGACAACTAGGAAATAATTATAATATCTCTATCTCCCAAGATTGGTTTATGTCCTGCATAAATAATGATAACATCACCCAATTAAATGTCTCCTCCTTGTTAGTACTTAGAGCATCGCAGCCTGGGTTCCTGTTAATAGCTCTGAGACCTATACTCATCCATCAGGACTACATATGCTTTCCAATCTTATTTGACACTGGCACTCTGTTGCAAGGCAAAAAAGATTTTTTGGCCTGTTAATCATGGGCATCCATGCAGCAGAAGGCATTATCACCTCTGCCACTGTAGCTGGAATCAGTCTGCATCATACTATCCAGAGAGCTCATGTCCTTAATAAATTTATGGTCAACACTACCAAAGAATTTGTATTCAGCCAGCCTCAATATTCTTGAGACCATAGCGAAATTTATTGAAAAGCGACAGGAGGCCTTGTTCCTCTACTCTAAACTGCCCTGCGACCCTACCTACCAGCTTATCTGCATGAATGGCATTCCTTATAATCACTCCCAAGCTTGGGATGCTGTCCAGACACACCTTCGCATTATCTTTTCTTCTCACCTCTCTGACAATATAGATTTATATATGACTTTGTACCAACAGCTACAACATACAGAGCATCAGCTTAAAAACGAATGGGCTGATTCCTGGGAAATGTGGAGCGACCTAAATCCTTTCTCACTTACAGCTAGCACTCATCTCAAATTCTGGATAACTTTGGGAAGAGAAATGTTTTTACTGTGTCTCTTTTTATGTCTTTGCAGAATCACCCTCCAAGCCATCCAAAAGCAAAAAAAGGACCAGGAGCTCGTCATGATGGTCCTTGAACATGAAGCTAAAAGAACCAAGAAAAACAAAAAGGGGTACTGTAGGGGATAAGCTTAGGAATCCCCTGGGCTTACACCAATGGGTTAACAAGGCATAAAGAAATACAAAGCCATACAATGCTCACACCTGGGTTTGGGTAAACCAGATTGGCAACCCAACAATAGGGAGGCGCAAAGGTGCCAGGACTAGGGAGGTGCAAAGGAACCCCAAAATAGAGAGGGGATGCAGAGCCCCCAGAAATAGAGAGGGAGGGGCAAAGGCCCCAAATAGGAACCGTGCAAATGTGCCTAAAACATAGGTATATGAAATAAACAAGATTAGATGTTCAGGGTGGAAGCACCCCCAATTTAGTACTATAGAAGAAAAGCTGCTTTCATAGGAGGGTAGGGCCAGGTTAGGTAAATTGGTGAATTGGACTAAGGACCGCTGCGCTGCAGGCAAAGCAGCCCAGAGCGGAGATGGTTAACAAAAGAAAAGGTGCCTTATTAACCCTGAGGTTATTCCCCCTATCTATCTCATCCCCTAGGCTAGCTAAGTTAAACAGACACGCGCCTCCTGTCTGCCATTAACAACCATCTGCCCGGCTCCAGGAGTTTGTTTTATATTGACCCAAACCCCAAACGCCGTATATCTTCAAAAACCCCCTTTTCCCTCACGTCCCCAAGTTAATGTCCCCAGTCTTTGTCTCTTTGTACATGCCCATCACATTTGTAAGCCTTCTGATCTAAATAAATATGGGGCAAGGACTCTTATTAGGGGCTCTTGTCTTTTCCCAGACATTAGCCATGTCTTACTTTAATCCTGCATCCACTCTTTTACTGGCCAAAAGGGAACTTTATACTTTAAAGTCTACAACAAAAACCAAAGCTGGAGGCATCACAATCCCGGACTATAAGATGTACTACAAAGCTGTTATCACCAAGGCAGTATGGCACTGGCACAAAAACAGACACTCAGATCAATGGAACAGAATAGAGAACCCAGAAATAGACCCACAAATGTATGGTCAACTAATCTTTGACAAAGCAGGAAAGAATATCCAGTGGAATAAAGACAGTCTCTTCATCAAATGGTGTTGGGAAAACTGGACAGCAACATGCAGAAAAATGAACCTGGACCAGTTTCTTACACCACACACACACACACACACACACACACATATACACACACACCTCAAAATGGACGAAAGACCTAAACATAAGACAGGAAGCCATCAAAATCCTCAAGGATAAAATAGGCAAAACCTCTTTGGCCGATCTTACTTAACATGTCTCCAGGGGCAAGGGAAACAAAAGCAAAAATGAACTATTGGGACCTCATCAAGATAAAAAGCTTCTGCACAGTGAAGGAAACACTCAGCAAAACTAAAAGGCAACTGACAGAATGAGAGAAGATATTTGCAAATGACATATGAGATAAAGGGTTGGTAACAAAAATCTATAAAGAACTTATCAAAATCAATATTGGGGCCCCTGGGTGGCTCAGTCGGTTAAGCGTCTGACTTCAGCTCAGGTCATGCTCACAGTCTGTGAGTTCGAGCCCCATGTTGGGCTCTGTGCTGACAGCTCAGAGCCTGGAGCCTGCTTCAGATACTGTGTTTCCCTCTCTCTCTGCCCCTCCCCTGCTTGTGCTCTGTCTCTGTCTCAAAAATAAATAAAAACATTTTAAAAAATCAGTATCAAAAACAAATAATCCAGTGAAGAAATGGGCAAAAGACATGAATAGACACTTCTCCAAAGAAGATATCCAGATGGCCAACCGACACATGAAAACATGCTCAACATCACTCATCATCCAGGACATACAAATCAAAACCACAATGAGATACCACCTGACACCTGTCAGAATGGCTAAAATGTTACAACTTAGGCAACAACAGATGTTGGTGAAGATGTGGAGAAAAAGGAACATTTTTTCATGGCTGGTGGGAATGCAAACTGGTGCAGCCACTCTGGAAAACAATGTGGAGGTTCCTTGAAAAAATTGCACTACTAGGTATTTATCCAAAGGAAACAAGATTGCTGTTTTGAGGGAGCACATGCATCCCAATGTTTACAGCAGCACTGTCAACAATAGCCAAAATATGGAAAGGATTCAAATGTCCATCGACAGATGAATGGATAAAGAAGATGTGGTGTGTGTGTGTGTGTGTGTGTGTGTATACATATGTATATGTATATATATATGTATATGTATATATATACTGGAACATTACTCAACAATCAAAAAGAATGAAATCTTGCCATTTGCAACAACACAAATGGAATGAGAACATATTATGCTAAGTGAAACAAGTCAGTCAGAGAAATATCAATATGATTCCATCCATATGTAGAATTTAAGATCCAAAACAGATGAACACAAGGGGTGGTAAGCAAAAATAATGTACAGAGAGGGAGACGAATCATAAGAGACTCTTAAATACAGAGAACAAACTGAAGTTTGCTGGAGGGGTTGTGGGTGGGGTGATGGGCTATGTGGGCAAGGGGCATTAATGAGCACTGGGTATTGTAAGTAAGTGATGAATCACTAAATTCTATTCCTGAAATCATTATTACACCATATGTTAACTAATTTGGATTTTTTTAAAAAAAGGTGAAAGAATTAATGATTATTAATTCTGACTCATGGCTCCTCACTGGACCATTGCTTTTCCTCCCTATCTTTCTGACAAGCCACAGAAATCTACCTGCTTAGAGGCCGTACCCAACGTTCTAATCAACCAACACAAACAACCAGGCTTTCTGATAAATAAGAGTGCACTGTTTACTTTAAAGGAGTAGTCTTTATATGGGAATTCATTACCTTTCTTCAAAAAGCACCGTTGCAAATTGGTTCTACACAAGGAAACTCTTTTTTTTTTTTTTTAATTTTTTTTTTTTCAACATTTTTTATTTATTTTTGGGACAGAGAGAGACAGAGCATGAACGGGGGAGGGGCAGAGAGAGAGGGAGACACAGAATCGGAAACAGGCTCCAGGCTCCGAGCCATCAGCCCAGAGCCTGACGCGGGGCTCGAACTCACGGACCGCGAGATCGTGACCTGGCTGAAGTCGGACGCTTAACCGACTGCGCCACCCAGGCGCCCCTACACAAGGAAACTCTGATGCTAGCAGCAGATAAGATTCTGGAAAAAATCATGCTTTCTGCTTTTCTCCTCCTAAACATTTTTTTTCAAGTTAATTTCCATGAAAGCCTAAGACAAAGCCACTTACAAACACAAGGAAATGCAAAAGTCTGTTAATACAATGTTATGGTTGAACATGTAAATGTATCAAAGGTCAAGTTTCAGTTGTAGTTCCTATAGCAATTGTAACTTGGCCACTTAACCCTTCAACAGTAACAACCCAGAGTACCCACAACCAAGGAAAGCATTTCTGTAGCAACTCTAGAACTTTCTGCCACTGAAAGGTTTTGGCTATTATGTTGCACTCGTTTTTGTTGTGTTTACTCACATCAGTATTTCAAAAGCATCCCATCTAGGTTCTACTACTGAAAACTCTTCAAATTGGCCTCCCTGTGTAAGTGGTAATGGCTTTAGCCGCATGTACCTAAAATTGTCCATTTTACCCAACAGCACTTTAATGTGTCTTTACAGTTGAATGGACAAACACAATAAAACCTCGTTTCTACAATTGAATGAAGAAACACAAATCCTCTTTAGTAAACCGGGAGACTATTATTAACACGGTGTTGTAAATCAGAAAATTTAGGAGTATTCACCACACAGCAAATGAACTCAAAGTGAGAAATATATAAAAATTAAGAGCCAAGAGGCGCCTGGGTGGCTCAGTGGGTTAAGGGTCCAACTTCGAGTTCAAGCCCCGCATGGGGCTCTGTGCTGATAGCTTGGAGCCTGGAGCCTGCTTTGGATTCTGTGTCTCGCTCTCTCTCTCTCTCTGCCCCTCCCCTGCTCACGCTCTGTCTCTCTCTGTCTCAAAAATAAATAAAACATTAAAAAACTTTTTTTTAATTAAGAGCCAAAAGACAGGAAGTGATGGGCACAAAGTTGTGGGTGTGGTTTTATGGCAACTACTAAAGTAAAACAACAACAATGTAAACCCTGAATAAATTTTGCTTTAAAAGCAGAGGTATAAATGATTTTTAGGGGCTCCTGAGTGGTTCAGTTAGTTGTCTGACTCTTGGTTTTGGCTCTGGTCATGATCCCAGGGTCATGGGATCAAGCCTCATGTCAGGCTCTTTGCTGAGCATGGAGCCTACTTCAGATTCTCTCTCTCCCTCTCTCCTTCTCTCTCTCTCTCTCTTGCTTCTGTCGGCCCCTCTCCCTGGCTCACACTCAATCTTTCTCTCAAATAATAAAAAAAAAAGATTTTTAAATACATGTAGCAGGAAAACTAGAAAGACAATAAACATAATTTCATATTCAGATAAGAATTAGTGATCTCTGAACTTGTCTTCTTTGTATTCAAAACTCAGTAAAACAACGCAACGTTATGCCAGAATCATAATGAGGGATCAAATGGTCAGTCTATACACTCAGAGTGAAGTGAATAATTCTAGAATATGTATAACAAGGGCCAACAAACTATATCCCATGGGCCAAATACAGTCTGAAGTCTGTTTTTTGTAAATAAAGTAATAAAACCCAATACCTTTAAATACTGTCTATGACTGCTTTCATGCTACAGTAGCAGGCAGATTGAGTAGTTATGACAGAAACCCAGTGGGCTGGCAAAGCCTAAAATATTTATAGTCTTTACAGAAAATTCAGCCAAAAAGCTTAAATAAAACTAGACATAGATCCACTGCCTGGAATATACAACTTTCTATGTTGGTTGAGAAGTGGACAATTTAAACAAACAAACAGACATGGGCTAGAAATGCCCACTTATTTTATTCTACTTTTAGGCCACAAAGTTACCAAATTTCAACCATGATGTAGAGAAAACTTCCCCTCTAAATTCTTCAGAAAAGTTGATATGATTTCCTCTATTGAATAATCTAAGCCACTAATGTACAGGCTTGATACATTTTAAAATCTATGTCTTACTGGATTTAAAGATTAAGGTTCAAATGCCCTATACTCGAAATCCAAATATTAAAAAGCATACTTATGTTTTTTTTTTTTTTTACTTTATGGATATTTTTTTAATCAAAAGTCAAGTAGAAATAAAACACTTATGAAAAATAATTATATGATACCCCAAGCAAAATTTTTATTATTTAATAACCAAGTTCTAGAGAAATGAAGAAGAATAGACAAAATGCCCATATTCAGGATAGCATGAAAGAATGCCAGAAGGAACTTAGTAACACGTAAAATTGATTTTGTTAAAAAAAATTAGTAAGAAGTAAATAGCTGTATTAGCGGAAGGAAATGTAGAAATAGTTTCTGAAGTTTTGACAAGGGAAATTTAGGCAAACTACTATAAAACACAAAGCCATAAGAAGAACCAAGCTATGTAAAATTAAGACAAGAAGTCTTGAAATTTGTGTTGAGGTAATATCCTGAATAATGAAAGCATTTACAGCAAATGACAAAAAGATTGCATATTTTTCAGAAAAAAAAAATGTCAAGCCTGGAATTGTAGAATGGTCAATTTAGCTTCATACCTAAATACTCAAGTGACTCATCAAGAAATCAATTGTCAACTGCTTAGAAGATTCAGAAGATACAAAATAATAACCAATATG
The DNA here is from genome assembly GCF_018350215.1 of Panthera leo. NCBI lineage: Eukaryota > Metazoa > Chordata > Mammalia > Carnivora > Felidae > Panthera > Panthera leo. The sequence goes on along the minus strand of NC_056685.1, from coordinate 61,966,992 downwards.
ACTTTGGCTTCCTGAAAAACACATTTAGCCCGACCAAGATCATTTCTACATTACAGTGACAAGGATAGTTGATGGGAGTCAGCTGAAGTCTTTCACTCAACTGCTTATGACAGGCATCTTCTAAGAAAGACAAATATGGTTTAGAAAAACACACAGACACTCATAGAACTGCAATATGGGAACCACCAGAAACAGGCTAGTTTGAATTGAGATGTGCCATTAAGTCTTTGAAGATTTAGTAAAACCAAAACCAAAAACAAAACATAAAATGTCTCATTAATGACCATATGTTATATATTGAAATGATAGTATTTTGTATGTACTGGGTTAAATAAAATATATTATTAAATTAATTTCACCAGTTTTAAAATATTTTAATGTGACTATTAGGAAATTTTAAATTACATGTGGCTTGAATTTGTGTTTCACATGATATTTCTACTGGATAGCACTGTCTGTAATACAGATGGATGCTGAACCCAGGAGATTATGGGAGAATATCTTATCCTACCTGAGCATTAGTTTTTCCTATGCAAGGGGCGTGGTAAGGTTGAAAGGTTGGTGAGTGGGATGGGGGATGGGACAGTTCTTTGATGGGCTGTTGAGCAGGTGTGTTCCCTGCACTGAAGTGTGTTTAGCATTTCTAGGTCCTACCCACTAATGCTTCCCCATGTCTAGTCATGATAGCCAAAAAACGTCCCTCTCATAGATCCAAATGTTCCTAGCCTGAGGTGGGGTTATAATAGCCCATGCTGAAAACTAGTGGGCTAGGAGATTGCTCATAAGGTCCTTGCCAGTGCTGAATTTTTATAACTGTACAGTGTGATTTTATAAAAATCCTTTTTTTGGTCTTGGTTTTATAAAAATTACTTTTTCCTAATATATTAATCCAGTATATAATCACAGCTTCCTCAAGGGTTGAACTATAAAACCATTCTTAGTGTGTATCCTGTATAATTTTTTAAGTTTGTATGAAGTTCATTCATCTAGCATTCTAGCACTTAGCACCCGCTGTTTTTTATTTCATTCATTTGTATACATGTCTTGTGCTCCAAGCAGGATCATAAACTCTGATGGCAGGAACAGTTTCTTACACAAACTTTCTCTCCTATAACATATGAATAATAGATACCAGTGAAGTAAAGGGATCCAGCAGTTAGGATAGCTTTCTGGATTGAGTTAGAACCTGGTGTTATTTAATATTTTCAGCAGTTGTGACAATGATGGTAGAATATATCATTCATTTGAAACTCAACCACATGCTACTTTATGTGGTATGAAACTTTCATAGATTTAAATTTGATTACTCAAAGTAAGAAGAATTACTTGAGGGCAGAGAATTACTTACTGTGGTAACAACAATATTTAAAAAAAAGCTTTTCGATATCACATACATTTTCTAATTAAGAACTGAAAGGACCCTACAAAGCAGATACTGTTACCATCTCCATTTTGCTGAAGAGGAAACTGTGGCTTAAGGAGATTGACAACATGATGACGGGGGGGGGGGGGTGTCAAAATTTCAATCTAGAACTGGAATTTAGTTCACCTGATGCTAGACCAATGGTTTTTATGTCACTTTACGACACTGTAATGTCTCTTCCTTTGTGTCTGTCGTACTTCAGGTTCCCACAGAAGTTGACCCCAAGGGAAGGATTTGGGTGGAAGTTTGGGGAGGTGCAGAGAACACCTGAAGGGAAGTAGAGATGTGATATAAGGAAGGGAAAGCATCTAGCAAGGGATGATATTAAGTCAACTACCACTACACGCACATAGGCCTTAATTTCTCAAGGAAACACTGGAAATGGTGTAACACCCAACTGTTGCGAGCTGAAGTGTGTTCCCCTCAAAATTCATGTGCTGAAACCCTAACCCCCAGTGCCTCAGAATATGACTATATTTGGGGACAGGGCCTGAAAGAGGTGACGGAGTTAAAATGACGGTATTATGGTGGGCTCTAACCCAAAGTAACTCATGTCTGTACAAGAAGAGAAAAATATGGACACACAAAGAGACACCAGGGATGTGCACACACAGAGGAAAGTCCATGTGGGTAGCAATGAGAAGGCAACCATCTACAAGCCAAGGAGAGAGGCCTCAAAGAAATCGGACCTGCCAATACCTTGATCTTCAACTTTTAGCCTCCAGAACTGTGAGAAAACAAATATCTGTTGTTTAGGCCACCCAATCTGTGGTATTTTGTTATGGCAACAAGAGCAAACAAATATACAATGCTTCAGAATTTTCCCTCCCAAGTAGTGAAGGAGTTGGTGTACTTGTACTTGAGGTTTGCCCTCTGTACTCATCGTTCTATGTATACATTGTCTCCTTGTCAAGCTTAAGCTTCTGTCTGGGTCCCTGACCTGCAAACCACGTTGACTGTCCTCACCTGCCTCCTGTTTCCTACCCTCCCCCCTCCATCCTTGTTCTGCTCTGTCCCAGTATTGCTGCTAGCCATGTATAGTCAGCAACACATCCATTTCCATCTGAATACGACATTTAAAGATAGCCCTCCCCAGCTAGGACTCAGGTAGAGGGATGTTTTGGAAATAGCACCAGAATTCAAAAGAGTTGGACGAGCTGGAATGAAGTGTCCAGAATGGATTTGAATAGCAAACACACTACTTTATGCAGCAGTGTGCCATTTCAGAAAGATAAGAGCCATCAGTTACAGCAAAAGACTTAGAATTCAAATGGAATCTGAAAGCAGAATATAACACAGTTACACAATGTTAGTGTCATTATTGCAAGTAAAGAGCACAGAGCTGACATAGAACAAATGAGGGGTGGGTGTGAACACACATTTTAATCATTGCACCAATAGTGCTTGGTGGTAATGTTGTTATTATCCATCTAGAGAACAAGAGGATAGCATGCTGGAAGAAGAAACTGATTTTTCCATTACACAGGGGCAACAATTATATCTAGTTTGGAATCCTGTGAAATGATGTATGAAATTGTAATATTGAAAAGAGGTAAGAAATGAGTAATAAAGATGGTTTAACTTTGTTAAAAAAAAACTTTGAGGAGAGCCTGATGAAAGTTGGAGAATGAAGGTCTGCAACAATGCTGGTTTTGAAGTGGATTGAAGATCAACTGTAGTCTATTCCCACTGAGAATTTAAAAGAGAAGAAATAAATTTACAAAGTTGAAGGAGAGATTTAACTGAGCCTCACAAACTTTGAGGGTCGGAGTGAAACATTAGAAAATGCCATGAAAGGTTAAAAAAACTCTCTCTCCTGGGGCCTTTAAGAACAAAGGCGATGGATCAACCTTTACAATGGATCTTGGGAACCAGCCCATCTACTTTATCACAGTGAGAACAAGTAATTCCAAAGTAGTACAGTTCTTGGACTCTGAGTGGTATTTAAGAATTCAGTGACAATTTAGCTTGCCTACAACTTCTTTATTTAAAGCCTGACCTAATCTCTCCCAGAACTGCAGATTCAAATGTATTTCTGTGGCCTGGATAGACAATTATCTTGGTGGAGTTATGTAAGGTCTTTTTGTGGAGGAGGGAGATAAGCCTCTCAGAGATTTTCGACCTTTGTGTTAATTTTTTTTATATTACTGAGGTAAAATTCACATAACATAAAATAATCCATTTTAATGTGCACAATTCAATAGCATTTAATACATCACGATGAAACATTATCACCTTTATCAAGTCCCAAATTTGTGTTGATATTTACAATGAGGACAATCTTCAGTACATCTCCCTGTGAGGCTTCCTAATAAAATAATGATGTGGTACAGAATTTGGAAATCTGAAGCATTCCAGTAAACTTCCATTTGGAATTAAAAGAGCCACTTAGTACATGGATGGTACATGTTTATGCTTGATAAATGAATGATAATAAAATAAGGTAGGGTATTATTGACCACCAAGGTAAATTAAACTCTCCAATTAGAGAGTGTCCTAGGGGATAAATCCTATCTCTTCATTTTAGCTTCTGGAAAAACATAAACATACTATATTCCAAAAGGTACATTTCAAATAAAATTTGATTACTGTTAATTATTGAAAATTCAATCTTTAATGCGCAATTTGGTGAAACTTCAGGAAAACTAGTATAAAAGCCTATCTTTCAATGTTTACCACTTATTATGTGATATACTGGAAAAATGGTAAATGCAATGACAAGATAAACATTAGTCATCAAGTAAAAAACATGCAATTATATATTTTATAGATAAGTACATAGGAATTAACGAACATTTAAAAGTAATAAAACTAAACACAATGGGCTTTGACTATGCAAAAATATAAATGCTTGGAAAAGATAGCAAAAGGACCTGTCTTCTGACCCCCATACCAAAAGCGTAGGGAGAGGATATATTACAAGCTGCTGTTCTCTCTGCACATGTAAGGATTAATGAATGGGAAAACCAAACTGGGAGAAAATACATTTCTATTGTTTAAGCTACATGGTCTGTGGTACCTTTTATGACAACTCTAGCAAATTCATGCAGTTGAAGTAACATCTACAAATCCAATAAGCATTTAAAGTAAGGCATATGTTGCCAGCAAAGAAAGATAATCTTTTAATAAGCTGTCCAGCAGAGTTTCTCTAGTTTTTGTATCTTCTATTCCAAGAAGCAGTATCAAAGAACCTGTGCCTCACCATGTTGGAAAAACAAAGCCGTCCTCCCTCTTTATTCTAAGAGAAACACACTGCATATATTTTTAAAAATGTTTATTTATTTTGAGAGAAAGAGAGCATGCACGTGTGCTATGTGAGAGTAGGGAAGGGGCAGAGAGAAAGGGAGAGAGAATTCCAAGCAGGCTCCGTGCTCAGCACAGAGCCCAACTCGGGGCTCAATCTCACAAACTGTGAGATCATAACCTGAGCCGAAATCAAGAGTTGAACACTCAACAGACTGAGCCACCCAGGCTCCCCTGCAGGTATGTTTTAAAAAATATTTTTACGTCATGTAAGTTTTAAGAACATAAGAGTGGCAGTGCTGGGAATCCATTTTACTGAGAATTCTTCTCCATAGCTATTTTCATTGTTGTAATTGTTATAATAGACCTGCATCTATTAGACCACTATTTCTGAGGGCCACTACTTTTACACAGACCACCAGAGGAAAATTATTAGTTTAGTCTTCATAGCAGACCGTGAGCAATGTGTCTTATAGGAGATACCACTGATTGCATTTGAAACTTTGGGGGCAAGGTGTAGATTGTCTACTGTTTTTGTATCTCCATGTAGCTCCTTCATAGCAACAGCACAGATAAATTCAATTGTCCTTACTTCTTTTTGCATGGTTCTTGTTCATAAAGGCAATCTATCTTCTGGACAGAAATTCAGCTGCTGAATTTTTTAGGCTTCCATTATAATTGTTATTTAATTACAAATTTGATGACTACATGTCGTCTTGGAGAACTCTTGGGACGTATCTATAAAATGAAGATAGTAATAGCTTCTAGAGCCCAGAGCCAATGCCCACCTGAGGTTTGGTCCAGCTGTGAGATCTCTGAATGTGTGGATTTTATGGCAGTTCAGCTACTGTGTCATAGTAATGCCATTTCAATGCTTTTTGCAAGCCAGTTCCCATTTTAGTCATTTGCAAATGCATTATTACTTCTCAAACTGTAGGAGAAAACCCTAGGCTAGCCACAGAAAATTGGGTCATATCCCGATTCTTGTCTAGAGAAATGCCCCTGTGGCGGTGAACAGAGTCTCTGGTGTAGTTCTCAATAGTTCTATCCATATTTTTCCACATAAACATTTATATAATAATGTGTTCTAGTAAAAACATAAATAGAAGCCAAAGAGTCTCCCTTAAAAGTCCCTAATCATGACAGCAGTCACAGTCAGCTCTGTTGTCTGCTCTGTAGCCGAGCGGGAGTTCATGAAGCAGGTGCCCACCTGTACTGCCACCCTGGATCCAGTGCAGCCAGAAAGGACTGGACTAAGACTGATAAGATTTGCCCAAGTGTCTGAATGTCCAGGTGTGCTCTGAGGGCATACAACACTGTCTCTAAGTGATCTGCCTCTATTCATTGTTGCATCATCCATAAACTTCTTCCCCAGGATTATTTTCAATTAACTGCACTTCAGCATGGTCATGGATCCAGATAGGTTGGCCACTGCTTCATTCTATGATGTAAGCACTGTGTGTAGGTCTGTTTTGCTTAACCATGTTGACGAAGGACAGGGCGTCAGCATGGCTACCTGAAATTCACTGGTGGCTTCACTGGTGGTGAAAGAGGAATTTCACCTGTAGTTTCCACCTTTTCTACAGCCAAAGCCACTACTTTTTCTCTGAAAAAGTATTTAGTTGATTAATGTACAATTCCCTTTTTGTCATTTTCTATGACACTGCCATGGGGAAAAGCCCACGTGAAACAGAGTGGCTAAGGCGGAATCAAACAGCTTAAATGATTACACACTGGATTAAAGATCTGGGACAAAGGTAACACATCTATATTTTTTATATGCTATATTTGGAGCATCCTTTCTTCAGCCTGTATCATGAGCAATTATATATTTTAGATTTTTTGTTCAATTACAATTGTTACTATAAGGGTGGCAGCCTAAACTGTTACTATTTTTTATTTTTTATTTCTTTTCTTTTTTAAATTTTAAAAATTTTATATTTGATTTTTCTCTAGATTTTCAGTTGCTTCATCTAAACTTCATTTCCTTTAAGTAAAAATGAGGGTTTTTTCCCCCTTAAAGAGTTTTTGTCTACATCAAAGAAAATAATGCACACTAAATGAAAATGTTCAAAATATTGTCTCTACCACTGGCAAAATTACCTGCCTGCTTTTGCTGTTCGCATCCAAACTCAGCTACAGTAGTAATGACTGTATATCACAGAGCTCAGGGGCAGGTCAGTGGCCATGATGACGTGATGCACACCCCAGTGGTAAAATGACAAACACCGACATGCACCTTGCTTTAGCAGCAATGGCTACCTTTTGCAATTACTGAAGAACAGCTTTAATCTATTAGGAATTAAATTTTCTCTTTAAACAAAGTTGCTAAACATTTCCCCCCAAATTTCATATGTGGCAAGAGCAATTTAGGGAGCTTAAAATTAAAATTTGGTAAGGAAGCTCATAAAAGTGACCTCCTATGTTTAGTGCTTTTGAACTTAAGTAATAGGAACATAGGTTTAACAACTAAAGGATTGCAATATTTAAGCTTTTGATTCTTTATGTATCATAAACTGAGGTCACCTAGTTTTTACTGTCAATATCGAATTTTAGTATTTTGTTTTATTTTTCAGTTTTTACTCTAGCATTTTTTACCCTCGATATTGAATTTTAGTACTTTGTTTTATTTTTCAATTTTTACTCTAGTATTTTTAAAAAGTTTCTTAGATTTATAAATCTCACTAATTTCTGTCAACATAGGTGAGGGTTCATCTTATTGCATGCTATCCTTTTATGGAGCAAGAACCAAAGTTCAGCAATTCCCCATTAGTTTACCTCTGGTTTCAAGCCAGGATAAACTGTAAAGAAAAGGCTTCTTCTGACACGTGTTTAATCTTGACTGACGCATTATCAAGAATTCCACTGGTACCTTCTGGAATCCTGAGCACAGGAACTCTTTGATTTTTCATCCGCAACGATATGCACATTTGACTCTATTTCTCATTTTTGATGGGTCATTTCTCCAAGAATTTCAAATCACTAACCGATAATCACAAATTTCTTTTCAGAATTCCCATCACTGTCCTTCATGTTCTTATTTTCACGTTTATTTATTTTTGAGACAGAGAGAGACAGAGCATGAACGGGGGAGGGGCAGAGAGAGGAGGAGACACAGAACCAGAAGCAGGCTGCAGGCTCCGGGCTGTCAGCCCAGAGCCCGATATGGGGCTCGAACTCACGGACCGCGAGATCCTGACCTGAGCTGAAGTCGGACGCTCAACCGACTGAGCCACCCAGGCGCCCCCTCATGTTATTTTCAAATGAGGTTTCACTGTGAGTGCTCTGATACCATCTCTAGTATTCAGTCAAAGAGTCATGCCATGCTTGCATATTCATCTAAAGCAAGCATTCTTCAGGGCGCCTGGGTGGCTCAGTCGGTTAAGCCTCCGACTTCAGCTCAGGTCCCAATCTCACGGTCCGTGGGTTCGAGCCCCGCGTCCGGCTCTGTGCTGACAGCTCAGAGCCTGGAGCCTGTTTCAGATTCTGTGTCTCCCTCTTTCTCTGACCCTCCCCTGTTCATGCGCTCTCTCTCTCTCTCTCTCTCTCTCTCTCTCTCTCTGTCTCAAAAATAAATAAATGTTAAAAAAAAAATTTAAAGCAAGCATTCTTCTTAAGTAAGGTGAAGTATCAACACAGAAGAAGAAAGTGATGAAATAAAGCACCAAATTGTCAGAATAACTCATGAACTGTTTTTTGATTACAATAGTTCTATGATAGCTCTGGACAGATTACTTGATTAGAAGATCTAGTGTAAATTACCTCTGGGAAAAGTTCAACCACAGTGGAAAGCTGATAGAGGGTGACAAGGGTAGCAACAGAAGAATGGAAAGAAAAACACAAAAGAAGGGTGTGTGTGTGAAGTTCATTTGTTGGCAAAATAGGGTGTTTGAGCATTGGCTGAATCTGAGAGGAATTACACAGAAATGAGAGAATGAAAGTAAGTGGAACTGAGGCTCTGGAGGAGTTCAGAGGGAATACAGTTGGTAAGAAAGATGGAGCAGTCAGCTCTGAACCCAGGAAGGTTATTCATCCTCTAAAAAGGAGGAGGGGCACCCGGCTGGCTCAGCCAGAGGAACATGCAACTCTTGATGTCCTGCCCATGAGTTCAAGCCCCACACAGGGTGTAGAGATTACTTAAGAAAATGAGAAAGAAAGAAAGAAAGAAAGAAAGAAAGAAAGAAAGAAAGAAAGAAAGAAAAAGAAAAAGAGATAAGAGTGGAGGAGGAGGTAGATAAATTTGCAGGTTGGAACAGAACCTGAGATAGATTTTTGGTTACTTCCCTTTTCTTTAAGGAGTAAGAGCCAAGATCATATTTTGTTACTTAAAGAGCCACAAGTAAAGGAAGGTGTTCCTGAAAAGGAGTAAATATTTGTAAACACTGTTTTAGATAAGAAAAGAAATAAACTAGAACTAGCAAAGAAGCTGAAAGTAGAAGTCCAGCTGAGGTTAAAGCTGGATTTGTACTATCCTTATTTAACACAAATACCTGGTTTTCTCCAGCAACACCTGACTGTCTGTGGTTGGAGCAGGGAAAGTGGATTGTTGACAAGATCCACATGTGGGGGTTACAAACAATGGACTTGGGGGAAACAAATGGAAAACATGGGGATATAAGAAACTGACAAAGGAATAAAGTAAGGGACCTAGGCTGCACAGAAAAGAAAGGAAGCCAGGAGGAAACTCACGTACTATAAAAATGTGTGTGTGTGTGTGTGTGTGTGTGTGTGTGTGTGGTATCAGCAGAGAGGAGTCAAAAAATGACTAGAGGTCTCCCTGCATTGGAATAGGAGCTTTGGTAGGAGAAAGAAAACAAGAGAGCTGGAAATAAAGAATGTCACTCTATGGGACTCGTGGGTGGCTCAGTCAGTTAAGAGCCCGACTTTGGCTCAGGTAATGATCTCAAGATCCATGAGTTTGAGCCCTGTGTCAGGTTCTGGGCTGACAGCTCAGAGTCTAGAGTCTGCTTCAGATTCTGTGTCTCCCTCTCTCTCTGCCCCTCCCCCACTCGTGCTCTGCCTCTCTCTCTCTCTCAAACAATAAACATTAAAAAAAATTTAAAAAAAAAAACCAATGTCACTCTACACGTGTGACGGTCACATTTAGATGCAGGAGTCTGGAACAATTTGGAAGCCTTAGGATTGGCCTTGGAAGTAGGTTTCTAAAAATACAGGGTTTAGTGCTTGAAACAAAAGCTAATGAAGATGTGAGGTCAAGGCACTAGAGTGTTGTGTGTCTTTCACATGGGTGTTGAACTTGAAGAGACTCTCAGAACTTGGAAAGGAAAGGACATGTGAGTTACATAGTTGCCAAATACCAGATAATGATCTGGAGGTGAAAGGTAATAGCAACAGGGACTGACAAAAGTTGCAGAAGTTGCAAAAGAGGAGAGGCTTTCTTTTGGTGACAATGTAGAGATCCACCTGAGCAATATGGAAAAGTGTGACAACCACTCACAGGGTGCTTCTGAGGCTCACATGAAGTAAGGAATTGTACAAGTGTTCCAAGGAGTGTAAAATAGAATTTAAATACAAAGGATTACTATTATTACTATTATTATTATTATTTGTGTACAAAATTATGTATAGGTATTAGAGCCTGTACACACACACACACACACACACACACAATTATCAGTCTTATATGCTATCAATACGGCTTTACTATTAACAGTAGCAACTCTTGTCATATCTTACACTTTATCTTAACAATTCTTGTAGAATTTCACGTGCACATTTTAGTATTTTTTCACAACCATCCTGGGAGGTAAATAGTGTAGATGTTATTATCCATAGATGTGGAACCTATGGAACAGAGATACTGAGTGATTTGGTTAAGGCCAAGTCCAGTGACAGAGCCAAGACTTAAATTTTGATAAAATAAACTGTAGTCTCCTAACTCCCATAGATAATGAGGAAAAAAGGCTTTCACCAGGTGTTCATTTGCTTCCTGCTTTCCCTATATAACAACATCTAGAACTCAGGTACACCTGATAACTCTTTTTTTTTTTATTTTTTTTAATGTTTATTTATTTTTGAGAGGGACACAATGTGAGTGGGGGAGGGGCAGAGAGAGAAGGAGGCACAGAATCTGAAGCAGGCTCCAGGCTCTGAGCTGTCAGCACAGAGCCTGACACAAGGCTCAAACCCACGGACTGTGAGACAATGACCTAAGCTGAAGTCAGATGCTTAACCGACTGAGCCACCCAGGTGCTCCTGATAACTCTCTGTTCTATATTTCTTTCTCAACCATTGTAGATTAGAATATCAGAACTCTAGGAGCTCAAAGATTCTGAATTTGCAAGGACAATATCCTCAACAGTCAATTTCCTCTCCAAGGCTTCAAATACTTGCCTACCAGCATAATTATTTTGTAAACTGTCTCTTAGTAATAAAGACAAATCCATGATTCTGTTCCTGAGAAACTGACCATCAAAAATGAGTATAGAATCATTTTTCATTGATTTCCAGGAATATCTGACGATACTCAATACAAACGTGTTTACACATTCAAACAATGGGTGTGTTTCAATACCAAAAGCATTCTTTAGACTCACCCTCAAAATAATTTTTTTAAAATAAGCTCTATATGCAACATGAGGCTTGAACTCACGTCCCTGAGATCAAGAGTTGCATGTTCTACTGACTGAGCCAGCCAGACACCACTCCAAATAGATTTTTGAGTTGGAAGTGTCTCTCTTAACTAAAGTTATGCTTCAATAATGACTATATTTTTATATTAATGCTTCCCTAATGACTATATTTTAAACTGGCCCTATTGTCTTCATTTGCAAAATGTGTAATTCCCAGGGCTGATGTGATACAGTGTTTGTGAACTGCCTACCTGGCACAGTATCTTGACTTGTTAACCACTTAATAGTACAGGTGATTTTCATCAGCCATTATTTTTTAAAAATTTTTTTCAGTGTTTATTTATTTTTGAGAGAGCAAGAGAGACAGCGTGCGAACAGGGGAAGGGGCAGAGAGAGAGAGAGGGAGACACAGAATCCCAAGCAGGCTCTAGGCTTTGAGCTGTCAGCACAGAACCTGATGCAGGACTTGAACTCAAACTGCGAGATCATGACCTGAGCCAAAGTCGGACACTTAACCGACTGAGCCACCCAGGCTCCCCATCAGTCATTATTTTTTATCCTGCATTTTATCATTAGAGTTTTTCCCTCCTTTGTGTAAATGGTGTCACCATGCTAACACCAACAAGAGGAAGGATCATTGCAACCTTGAGTCTGAAACCACAGTCTGAGGAGATGTTTCACAAACTACTTCATAAATGAAGCAGATAAGGAAGGATCTCTTTAAAGACACAAAAATCTCAATACAAAGAAAAAACATGAGGTAAATTCACCAACAGTAATAGTAAGAACATCTGTTCTTCAAAAAAACACCAGAAAGAATGTAAAAAAAAAAAAAAAAAGACAAGTCACAAACGAGGATGTACATCAGACCAACCCAATAACGTGAATCATGGTTAATGTATGGGTGACACTGGGCAACAGCCAATGAACAATTTTGTAAGGAACTGTAGCTAGTACTGCTTTTACTCAGGAAGGGCATGTTTCTTGTCTTCTTTTTGCTACTTCTCTAACATCTCTCTGCATCTTGGTTCACACACAATTGGATCCTCATCGTACAGACACACTAATACTCATCAAAAGTCATGCAGTCAGAGCGTGGCTTCCCAACAGGCTCTGCCCCACTCCCCTGCTCCCCAGGGTTGGCTGGGGCTCCTTTTACCATCCTCTCTGCTCTCCTCTTTTCTGGGCCTCCCCCAAGACCACTCTTAGATGTCCTCGGCTCCTCTCACCCTCCCTGCAGGAGAAACCTGGTGTCTGGAATGCCGAGGGCCCTCAGAGGATGGATGGCCAGGACCCATACTACCCTCTGAAGGAGATGGACCCTAGGCCCACAGATGCCAAGGACCAGGCTGGGGAGGGATGGTAGGGCTTTGAGGAGAAAACAAGAGGGACAGGAAGCTAGCTTCAACCCAGGAACTTTGATGCTAAATTTCCCTTTCAAGAAGAAACCAAGGAGAGCAACGGAATTAAGCAAAATGGAAGTGGGCTGCAGCAATGAAAGTGAACACAACAGTACCTTATAGACAAATTACCCAACCAAAGCCTCATGATTATGTAAGCATAAAGATGGAAAAGAGGCCTAAACAGACATACTATGCAATGCCTAATTATCCTGACCAAATTAAACCTGGTGTAGTAGATTTTGAGCCAAATAGCCTTAATAATAAAGAAAACATTTCTATGTTACCTTATTGTGTTGAGCACTATCCTTTGCACGTGACACATATGAAGTCATTTATTTCTCAGTATAGCCCCTTAGAAAGAATCTATTACCAGGCTGAACCATGAGGAATTGCCAACACTCAACCATTTTGACCTACAAATGGCGACTGTGTATAGTGCAGGCTGCATTTTGTCTGCATTTTACAGATGAAGGAACCTAGATGCAGAGCACTCAAGTAACTTGCGAAAAAGTATCCAACTATTTGGGTCAGGCAACCAGGTTCCTGTTTCTGTGGGTGTTATTAACGACCAAAATGCACTGCCTCTCCACCACACTGAATTAAAAAGACAGAGTGGTTTCTCCCAACAGAAAAATTCTATTTATGAATGGGTTTTCACATGCCAGTCTGTTCATGACATACCTACTTCTTTTGAAATGATATCACTGCTCACCCAATCACTCAGCTGGAAATCTCAAAATCAAATTTCTTTTTTTTTTTCTCTACCACAAGAAGAAAAAAAACATATTTATTAAATCCATGTCAGCAAGAGCTGTAGAATCATAGGCCATGAGAGTTGGAAGGGACTTCACAGATAATCTAATCATGTTCTAAGGTAGACATAGTCACTGAGTGAGCAGGTAGCAGGAATATGATGAGAGTCTGATTCCTAATTTCTGGTCTTTTCTCTCTCTGCCTTAGCTTTTACATTGGACTATAGATGTGGTAGATAATACCTCTTTGTTTCTCCAGAGCCAGGACCAATTTAAAATATCTAACCCTTGTGTGTGACAATAACGGGACTCAACAAACACCTCTTCTGTACCAACCACTCTTCTAGATGGTTTACATGTATTAATTCATGAATTAGTTAAAGAACTCTGTGCAATTTTCTATTATAAACCACATCTTACAAATAGGAGACTGAAGCACAGAGAAATCAAAGCCTTTTACCTTAGATCACTAAGCTTGCAGACTAGCTCCAGAGGCCATGCCATATACACTTATAGAAGAGATTACCTGGCCATATACCCTACCCTATCCTACCCTACCCTTCACTAGGCAAGGCTTAGACTTATGTCCTTTGGGAAGCAATTTCCAATTCTACCCCCCATTTCAGCCCAGGCTGAGGTGAAAGTCTGATCTGTTAAATTTGCAGAGCCCCCATTCAATACTGTTGTATATAACTGATGATTTGTCTTTCTCCACCTGATTGCAAACATCTTGAGGGAAGTATGTTTTACTACTCATAATATTCACAGGATTTGACATAACACTTGACTGTAATCACTAAATAAATACATTAGATGAATGCATGAAAGAATGAATGGCCACCTAATTAATCTTCCTGCCTTCAATTTCTCATTATTCCAGGGATCTTTCATCTTGAAGTGAGGAGGTAACTAGTGAGACATTTAGTGTGTAAGTTCAATGAAGACAGGTAGGGCCTTTATTTATCTTCCTTAATAACTGAAGATAAGCCTTTTGATTTTTGTTCCTTAAACTTTTGGTCATAAACTCATCACTCTATTAACATAGTAATTTTTTTATCCATATCTTAGACATGAGTTTGTTTTGAATTTTATACTTTGACTTTTGTGAAATAAACTAATTCATTTTATTTCACCTAACCCATTAGACAAGAAATTAGGTCAAAATATGCAGGTCAAGTAAGTGCTTTGACCCTAACCCATAGTCACATGGGCTTCAGAAGTTATTACACTGAGATGTGTTTTAACTGACTTTATGCTTAAATGTGTTAGTTCTGAGGTGTCCAAACTGTTGCTGTGTCCCCTGATTTGCAATCATTCGCAGAATTCGAGTAAATGGTACTGAGTCAATTGGATATCCAGATGGAAAATGCATTTTTATTTCTTGCATCATATAAAAAATTAATTCCAGGTGGATAGCAGATCTTAGTATGAAAGGCAAAACAATAAAGCATTTAGAAGAGAACATCTTTCTGATCTATGAGTAGGCAAAAAGCACTAACTACAGAAGAATAATACTAATAAACTGGACTCTATTAAAATTAAGAATTTGTGTTCATCAAAAGAAAAAATTAAGAGAGTGAAAAAGGAAGCCCCAGTTGGAAGAAGACATTCACAATACATATATCCAACAAGGAATTATGTCTAAAATATATAAAGTATATGCACACATAATTAAAAAGATGGACAAATGGGTGGGTAAAGACTTGAGTAATTCTCAAGGGAAGATATCCAAATGGCCAAAAAATATATAAAAAGATTCTCAGTCTTGTCAGTCGCCAAAGAAATACAAACAAATCCATGATGCTATACAACTACTCTCCCACCAAAATGGCTAAAATGAAAAGGACAGAAAATAAGAAGTGTTGATAAGGATATGAAACAATGGAATCTCTCTACTGCTTCTGGGAGTATAAAGTATACAACTAGCTTGGAAAATTCTTTGGCAGATTTCAGCAAAGTGCTCTATGTAAAGCAGTTCCATGCCCGGTATACCCAACAGAAATGTATATACATATTCAACAAAAGACATTCATAAGAATGTTCTTGGTAACACTATTGTTAAGAACCCCATAGTGGAAACTACACGTGTTCATCAGTAGTGGAACAAAACACGTACCCCAATGTGTACAGCAGTGCTATCAACAATAGCCAAATCATGGAAAGAGCCCAAATGTCCATCAACTGAAGAATGGATTAAGAAGATGTGGGGTGTGTGTGTGTGTGTGTGTATGTGTGTATAATGGAATACTACTTGGTGATCAAAAAAGAATGAAACCTTGACATTTCCAATGTGGATGGAGCTAGAGAGTATTATGCTAAGTGAAATAAGTCAGGCAGAGAATGACAAATATCATATGATTTCACTCATGTGGAATTTAAGAAAGACAAAGATGAACATAGGGGAAGGGAAGAAAAAATAAGATAAAAGCAGAGGGGAAGCAAACTATAAGAGACTCTTAAATACAGAAAACAAACTGAGGTTGCTGGAGGGGGGGGGGCAGATGGGGGGATGAGCTAAATGGGTGATGGGCATTAAGGAGGGCACTTGTTGGGATGAGCACTGGGTGTTATGTGTAAGTGATAAATCATTGGGTTCTACCCCTGAAGCCAATACTATGCTGTATGTTAACTAACGAGTTAAAAAAAAATAAGTTAAAAAAATAAAAAATGAAAGTATTCAGCATTTAAAAAAATAGTGAAACAAATTGAAAGTGGTATATTCACAGTATGGAGTACTATATAGCAATGAGAATGAAGAATCTATAAATTCATACAATTTGGATAATTTTATAAACATAATGCTGAATGAAGAAGCCAGACACAAAAGAATGCAGCCATTTCCCAGCATACTCTTATTGATGCTAATTGTTCAGGACTGTGGGAAGCTAAACCATTGACTGGGGCTGGTTAGGAGAGAGAAGAAGGGAATTAAAACCTATGAGAAGTTTATATTTTACGCTGAAGATCTTTACTGAAAGATTTCACAAACTCCAAAGCTGTAACTGGTTACACACTGCTCAAAGAGTAGGGACACTAAAGTTTAAAGGCAGGTACTATAACTTGTTCATCATACATCTGCAGAGCTAAACACCCTGTCTGGTACATCGCAGACTTTCCAAAATCATATGAATGTTGACTGAATGAAGGAATGAATGAATAAAATGGTCTTGGGATTGGCGGTCATAAGATTTGGATACTGGTATACATTCATCCATTAAATGGATATGTGACAAGTCATTTGATGTCTTTGGGACTGGCTTTTCTTTTCTATAAAATGAGGGAATTGGACTACATATAGAGAAGGTACTTGAACATTCAACAACTTAGTATAGTAGTATACTTAGGTAAGGCAAAGCTATTTGTTGTGCCCACTCTGTACAGAAGACAAGATAGTGAGGTATGTGGCGACATTCAGTATGTCTAGGAGTTCACGGAAGTCTAAATTCAGAAAGTTTCCCGCTGTCCTACAGAAACCGAGGCCTAAATTTACCAAACGTGCAGTCCTGTGATTTGTAACACACTCCGTGGCTCTTGCATAACTGTTGCTTCAGGCAGGACCGCACGAAATAGCAGGAGGAAAAGAAGGGAGAGACAAGGTCAGAATTCTACTAGGGAGAGAGTTTTGACAAGTACAATGGCTCATCTGGATGAAAAATTAACTCTTTCAAACCATCAGAGATACCCGTGATTTGAAACTACTTCCGGAAGTAAATCTTAAGGCTCTCCAAGTCTTGTGGTAAGAGAACAAGTGCCCATCTTTTAGATCTTCTGCTCATATTCAGGGCAGATAGGTCCTGAAGGTCTTGTATAAACAAAACTCAACTGAAATACGATTCAATTCAGAATGAGACAACAGTTACAGTGTAAAAGAAATGAAAATACACAGACTGACATGAAATTGATTTCATTAATGTTTACCAGGATATTATTTATATATTTGTTTCATGTGAAATTAAGTGGCAATTTCTCTTAAGTTTTTGATAAGTGGCTCTATTTTTATTAAATGAATACTGTCCATCTTGAAGATGATTTTATTACTGAAAAAAACTATGCTGTTACTACCCACACATCTTTTTTTAATGTTTATTTTTGAGAGAGAGAGAGAGAGAGTGCACATGCACGTGAGTGGGGGAGGGGCGGAGAGTGAGGGGGGGGGCAGAGGATCCAAAACGGGCTCCGTGCTGTCAGCACAGAGCCCGATGTCGGGCTTGAACTCATGAACGGTAAGATCATGACCTGAGCCAAAGTCGGATGCTTAACTGAGCCACTCAGGCGCCCCACACATCTTTTAATTTTAAAATCCTTTCTTGAAAATAGTAAGCAAAAACCTTCAATACACGCACTCACACTGAATTGTTACACACAGCTGCTTTTGTTCAGTTTATCACATTCTTCTGGGCAGATTCTTCCAGTTTCTTGACAATATTGTGCATTGGCATATCTAATTCTTCTGCTTAAGTGGTTTCAAATATGTTGAGACCAGACACATAATTTAATGGTCTTCCTAATTTCCAACTATCCTGCCCTCAAGGATGCCAGGTTGTGTGATTTTTGTGGGATATGTCCTCTCACTGACCTGTGATAAATAAAGCATCATTTTTGTGAAATGATCTAAAATGTGCAATGTTTTCACAATGACTTTTTCTCATTTCTTGGCTCAGGAAATATTATTCTTGCCTCCTGTGGTCATCCTGTTATTCACCAGCAAATATTACTGACCCAACAACTCCTCAGCTGAGGGATAGAAGAGGCCGTAGTTTTTGTCCCTTCCACACAGATTCACAGGGAAGTGTCTGCTTTCCCTTCCTCACCTCAAATGTATGCTTCAAGGCTTTGGGACATCTCTGGAGGGGACTGGGTAGTTAAAATACCTTAAAAACAAACAAGCAAAAAAACATATGTCCAGAGGCCACAGGGAACACCTGTTGTAGGCTACAGCTTGGAAATGGTTTTGCTGGACTGCAGGAGTTAAGGATACAAACTTATCAAGGACTTTTTAAATAAATCATGACTAAAACAAGAAACGCGTGCTATTCTTAGTGTTTGATAATTATAGTAAGAACAATTTTTTTCACAGTCTACTGAATCACATTGTTGATCACACAAAAAAATATATACAGTAAAACCTTGGCTTGCGAGCATAATTTGTTCTGGAATCACTCTTGTAATCTAAAGCAGTTGTATATCAAAGCAAATTTCCCCGTAAGAAATAATGGAAACTCAGATGATTCATTCTGCAACCCAAAAAATATTCATATAAAAGTGATTACAATACTATAATATAATACAAAATATAAATAAAAATAAATTAACCTGCAGTTTCCTTTGAAAACCTTCATGGCTGGTGTGAGGAAGACGAGAGAGGAGGGTTATTGTGTAGGATGACTTTCACAATTACTAATGGAATCACTGCTATCTACTGGCCCAAATGGAATCCTTTTCTTTTCATTCAACTTTAACAAGGAGAGTATCCAATGACCAAGAATGAAGCAAAGCATTCTGAAGCTTACTCTTGTGTGGAAAAGCAAAGGACTGTCCATCGGTGCTTTGAAGTGAAAAAAATTCACTAGTGCCAGTTGTGGGCACCTTCCAACATTCTGAAAAGTCACTGATTTCTGCCAAACATGTGGCCTGAGATGAGCACGAAAGATGATTATCCACAATCGCACAGACAGAAAAAGAGAGAGAGAGAGACAGTGAGAGAGAAAAAGAGAGAGAAGAACCACCAGCTTAGTTGTGATCATGTGACATTTGGCATCATGTACTACTCGTATTGTAAGACGTCACTCACTTATCAAGATAAAATTTATTAGAAATATTTGCTTGTCTTGCGGAACACTTGCAGAACAAGTTACTTGCAAGCCAAGGTTTTACTGTAATATTCTTTGCATTGGTATAGGTGTTAAGTAAAAAAAAAAAAAAAAAAAAAGCCTACTGAATGAAGATGTTACCTGAAATCAATTCTTTTTTTTTTTTAAGGTAGGCCTCTGAGTTAGTCATTATGCAATCTCCTGATCAGTGTACTTGGCAAGGAGTCCCATATTTCATATTGATTCCCACTACATACATGCACCTGGAAGGATTTCATGATAGCAATGATAACTCTAAGCACCAAGCTTCAAGAACCCTATCTTCTGGTTCTATATCCCATGGAAGAACTTGGATCAGTTGCTCACACATTTTGTACCTGAGCTGTGCTGGTTATATATGAAGCACATAGGATGCTCATGCTAAAAATCCTGATTCAATAAAAGTAAGATGGGGACAATAAAATGTGTATTTTCGTTACCCCTAAGTTAAGACTATCACCCTTAAACCATAAATATTTGGGGCACCTAGGTGGCTTAATTGGTTGAGCAACTGACTTCGCCTCAGGTCATGATCTTGCAGTTCATGAGTTCAAGCTCTGCATTGCACTCTGTGCTGCCTGAAGCCTGCTTCAGATTCTGTGTGTGTCTCTCTCTGCCCCTCCCCACTTGTACTCTGTCTCTCTCTCTCTGTCAAAAATAAACATTAAAAAAATTTAAAAACATCAATATTTACAAAAAAGATTACATAAATAAAAAATAGATTTGCTTCATTATTGAAATAAAAATTGAAGGTGACACCTTACAGTAAGTCCATGCTCATAGGTAGCAGATTTCAACAACTAATTAATATTAGAGTTAATTACCCTATCTCTTCAGGTTCTAGTTATGTCTATCTGAGTGCCCATCCTTTATCTAGCAGTTCAAATGTTTGAGTAACTCTCAAAAATGATTACCTTCAACACTATCTTCTGCTCCTCACATTGGCATGTAACATTAGCTACACTAATTAGGGACAATAAATAGCACTGTCAAGACTCCAATGGCAATAATGATTGAGGAGCTTCTAGGAAATCTATTTACAAATTATAGACAATGTTTGACTCTCCTCAAAATTCCTAGGTTGAAATCTACTCTCCAGTATGATGGTCTTTGGAGGTGGGACCTCTAGGAGGTGATCAAGTTGTGAGGGTGGAATCCTCACAAATGGGATTAATATCCATATACAAGAGATGCCAGAGAACTCCCTTGTGCCTTCCACTATGTGAAGTTACAATTAAAAGATGGGCATCTATAAACAATGGAACAGGATAGGGAGCCCAGAAATAACCCATGTTTATATGGTCAATTAATCTACAACAAAAGAGGTAAAAATATACAATGGGGAAAAGATCATCTCTTTTTCTTTAAAAGAATGAAACTGAACCATTTTCTTACACCATAGACAAAAATAACCTCAAAATGGAGTAAAGACCTAATATGAGACCTGAAACCATAAAACGTCTAGAAGAAAATGTAGGCATTAATATCTTGGATATCAGCCTTAGCAACATTTTTCTGGATAGATCTCCTCAGGATGGGAAAGAATAGCAAAAAATTAAACTATTAGAACTACACAAACCAAAAACCTTGGTGCATTGAAGGAAACCATTAAAAAAAAAGCAACCTACTGAATGGGAGAAGATATTCACAAATGATATATTTAATGAGAAGTTAAGATTCAAAATATAGAAATAAATTATACGATTCAACACCAAAACAACAACAACAACAACAACAACAAAAACCCAAGTAAACTCAAAAAACGGGTAGAAGACCCAAACAAATATTTTCCAAAGAAGATATATAGATCACCAACAGACATATGAAAAGATGGTCAACATCACTAATCATCAGGGAAATGCAAATGAAAACCACAAGAAATACCATCTCACACCATTCAGAATGTCTAGTATCAAAAACACAAGAAATAAAAAGAACTTTTGCGCACGATTGATGCAAAAGTGCAGCCATTGCACTGGTGCAGCCACTGTGGAAAAATGTATGGCAGTTTCTCAAACAATTAAAAAGAGAAATACCATATGATCCAGCAATTCAACTACTGTTGTTTTTTTTTTTTTTTTTTAATTTTTTTTTAACGTTTATTTCTTTTTGAGACAGAGAGAGACAGAGCATGAACAGGGGAGGGGCAGAGAGAGAGGGAGACACAGAATCTGAAACAGGCTCCAGGCTTTGAGCGGTCAGCACAGAGCCCGACGTGGGGCTCGAACTCACAGACCGTGAGATCATGACCTGAGCCAAAGTCGGACGCTTAACTGACCGAGCCACCCAGGCGCCCCATCAACTACTGTTTACCCAAAGAAAATGAAAACACTAATTCAACCACAAAAAAAAAAAAAAAAAAAAAAAAAAAACAACGAAATCTCGCCTTTTGTAACAATGTGGATGGACCTAGAGGATATCATGCCAAGTGAAATAAGTCAGACAGAGAAAGCCAAACTGTATGTGAAATCTAAAAAAGAAACAAACAAAAAAACAGAAAAAGACTCGTAAATACAGAGAACAACTGGTGGTTGCCAAAGGGGAGGAAGGTGGGGATGGGCAAAATAAAGGAAGGGGATTAAGAGGTACAAATTTCTAGTTACAAAATAAATAAGTCACAAGCATGAAAAGTACAGCATCAGGAATATAGCCAATAATATTGTAATAATGTTGCATGTGACAGATGGTAACTACATTTATTGTGGTAAACATTGTGTAATGTATAGACTTGTGGAATTACTATGTTGTACACCTGAAACTAATACGTTGTATTGTATGTCAACTATACTTCAATAATAAATTATTTTTAATTTTTTTTAACATTTATTCATTTTCGAGAGACAGAGAGAGAGAGACAGAGACAGAGAGAGAGAGAGAGAGAGAGAGAGGCATGGAGCTCAATTGGGGGTGGGCAGAGAGAGAGAGGGAGACAGAATCCAAAGCAGGCTCCAGGCTCTGAGCTGCCAGCACAGAGCCCAAAGTGGGGCTAGAACCCACAAACCATGAGATATGACCTGAGCCGAAATCAGTTTCTTAACCAACTGAGCCACACAGGTGCCCCTAAATTTTTTTTTTATAAAGAGAGAAAAAGGACTCCAGAGAACTCCCTTTCCCTTCCACCATGTGAGGTTACAGTGAAAAGACGGGCATCTATAAACAATGGAACAGGTTAGGGAGCCCAGACCATATTGATACAGTCAACTAATCTATGACAAAAGAGGCAAGAACATACAATGGGGGAAAGATTTGATTAATGGTGTTGGCAAAACTGGACAGGTACATGCAAAAGAATGAAACTGACCACTTTATTACACCATACACAAAAATAATCTCAAAATGGACTAAACACCTAAAGTGAGACCCAAAACCATAAAACTCCTAGAAGAAAACACAGGCAGTAATCTCTTGGATCATCTACGAACATTGGTGCAGCCACTGTGTAAAAGAGCATCTATGAACCCAGGAACTCTCCCAGACACCAAAACTGTTAGAAATAAATTTCTGTTTTTATAAACCACCCAGTCTATGGTACTTTGCTATAGCAGCCTCAGCTAACACTATCCCCTAAAATATAAAACAAATGAAAAACAAATCAATTAAAACTGTGCGATTAAAATTGTGGCCAGTGAGTTTAATAACCTAGAACCCAGGGGTTGTTGGCATTTCCTGTAAAGGGGTAGATGTATTAGGCTTTGCTGGTCACAACTACTCACTGGGTAGAACACTAAAGCTCTTAAGATAGTATGATGATAGATAGATGACACTGGCTATTTTCCAATAAAACTTTATTTACGGACACTGAAATTTGGTTTTCGTATAATTTTCTCGTGCCACAGAACATTATTCTCATGATTTTTTTTCCAACCACTTAAAAATATTAAAACCATTCTTAGTTCAAGGGATACACAAAAACAGGCAGGGGCCAGATTTGGCCCTCAGGCCATAGTTTGCCCACCCCTGGGCTAGAGGACCGAATGGATGAAGCCATGGTCAGAGCCCACAGCTGTGTGAACCTGTTTATCCTGTTCTGTTCTTTTGGTTGCACTGTTCTTTGGTCATAAATTGCATTCCTGTCTCCAACCCACCACCATGCAAATGCACTGGGGAGAAGGAGAGAAGATATATGAGATTCATTGCAAAACAATTGCTCCTACAGACACCCTATGTATTCTCATTGTATTGTCCTGTAAGAGATACATTATGAACATCAAGTAAGGCCCAGACCTGCCATGGAACAAGAGAGGCCCTGTGAAGTCCTCCCCACTACCTATGTTTAAGGTTCCTCCTGTGTAAATCTAGACTTGACAGAACATACTTCAGGGAGGTCTGAAAATAGAAATGAAATCATGAAAGTAGAAATTTAAATCAATCAATCAGTCAATAAATTAAAGCTTCTTTTTAATCAGACTGTAAAACTTGCTTATGAATATCTCTTTATCTCTTATCCATAGAGCAGAATGGTTTCATCATCAACTTACAGCCTGTTAACAGAGTCCATTCTAGTCTCCCACTTTCTTCCAGCTGAGGGGCATGAAAGGGATGAGAGAAGTTGATGGTGAATAGAGGGATGTAAATGTTAAAAGGTTTAATCTATTAATATAGGGCAGCATTTCCCAAAGCACGTTATGCTAAATGCTGACTCTTTCAGATGTTCTAACAAAAAAGCATTTTGAGGTCAAATAAGTTTAGGAAATGTGACATAAAATACCCCTTCTTTCTTGATTCTTAATGCGCTAATTAGTAAATTAAAGGCTCTGAGGATTCCTGCAATAAGACAGTTTACCTAGGTTAAATCAAGTGTTTCTCAAATTTAAATGACCAGGAAAGCTTTTTTTTTTCTTCACTTAACTGTTATTAATATCCCAAAACACTAATGATCCACAGACTACATTTTGGGAAACACCAATATAAACAAGGGGGAAGATGGAAAGGTTGTCAGAATTATGAATTATGTTTTAGAACCAATCACTTTGGTAAGGATTAGACTTTTCTCTCCTTATTTTTGTCATGGTAGGAAATGGCCCCGTGTTCCATTCATGTGCTCAAACCAGCAAAACAGGAGCCATATTTGTTGCTGCAGTAACTTTTTAAGAAATGATACAATATGTGATGGCTTAAAAATAAGCCCTACAGTAGAAATGATAGTATAAAAAGCAAAAGTATCTCCCTCCTCTCTCTCACTTCTACCCCAGTAGCTGGTATATTTCCCAGAGGTACTAAGCAAGGTTACCAGCTTTCACTTCATTTTTCAGTTCTTCTAGCAACTCTAAGTCATATGTCCATGAGTCTACTGGTTTGGATTACAAACATCCAGCAGCATCTACTGAAATAATTCATTCTCCCACTTCTTTCTGCCTCACGCACCTCTCATATCCAATCTATCAGCAAGCTGTATCAATTCTACCTTCAGAATAGATCTCAAGTCTGCCCACTTCTCTCTACCTTCTCCGTCAGTACTGTTTCTGGCACTCTGCCCTAACTGGTCTTCCTTCTTCCAATTCTTTTTCTTTCTTGTCCTTTGTCCATATTGTACCCATAAAGATCTCTTAAAGTGTAAATTACATAGTCTCTGACTTCAAAGTCTTCATGGCTTCCCACCAAAATAAAATTCAAAATCAATGTCAAGATCTGTGAGGTTTTCCATGATCAAGCTCTTGCCTACCTCACCATACTCCTGTCCAGCTTCACAGCAATTTCTCCCCAAACTCCAGCCATGCTTCCTTTCTGTTCCCTGAATACTTCCAGCCTTTTCCTCTCCTTGCAGCCTTCCCATTGCTACTTCCTCTGCCCAGATTGCTTTTCCTTCCTTTACTTTATTCCCAAGCCAATCCCTATGCTTCTTTCAAGTATCAATTTAAGTCTTTCATCGTCTAACAGACCTTTCCAGAACACCAAGTCTGAGCCAGCCTGTTTTTTTTTTTTTAATAGCACTCTGTTCTTCTTCATACTACTTCCAACAATTTGTTATTATATGTTTCCTTTTTTAAATGTCTATAAGTTCTACAAGATGTCTGCTTTATTCAACACTAAATACAGAAAAATTGACCCTGTGTCTGGTCACAGAGGAGGCTTAATAATTATTTATTACATGAATGAAGCCAACCACTGGAAAGTTCCCTTACAGTTTTATCTCCTGCCTTTTCCTTACATAAAACTTTAGCTCCATCCAGATTTTCATTTTGTGCACACCAATCAGCCAGAAGACTCCTTCGTTCACCTCTGGAGCAGAGCTTTAAGGAACATCTCATGTAACCTTCCTCTTAAGCTTCACTAATGCATTTTACTCTTGGGAACTCACTGCACTTACTATCTGCACCATTCATTTGGGGTCTACTCTTCTATTGCCTTGTAACAACTCACCTACTACTGTTAATTAACACCTTATATTGACATATTTTGTCTTGCCAATGATGTCGTGTCTATCGAGTATAGGACCTAGTACTAAAGCTAAAGTACACAGCATGACTCTGCACAGAGTAGTTGTATGAAAGGAGTCTCCAACCACCCCATTTAGTGCCCCCATTTTAAGACTTTGATATGGGGATTTGACTCATTTCCTTTCACTGTTTTCTTCCTCAACACTTTGGTGTGTGTTGTCATCATACTGGGAATGAAAGCTGGGGTAAAGAGAAGATCTGAGATGAGAGAAGTAGTTAAGGGAGGAGAGTGAGGACAGAGAACTTGCCAAAAGTTTCTCAGTTTCTTCCCTCGTGTTAAAGGAGGTGAAGGACTGGGTGTACTTTAAACTGCTAGGCTATGTCCTAGAGTATTTTAAAAATGACTTGTTCGAGATTTGAAAATGTGGATTTTTAGAATTTAAGTGTCAATCATTGACTCAGTTACACATTGTTAAATTTTTGGACGGATTAGACTCAAACATCATATTTAATTCAGGAAGTATCTTTGGAATCCAAGAAGTTATTCTGCACTTTTACTTGTCAATTCCAATCTTGTCCAAATAATGGTTTTTAAGGAACATTTAAAATACTGAATACCTTAGCTACTTTTTATTTTTCCCCACTAAAATATAAGGATTATTATAAAAGTCCTGCAACGTTTTTAATGTACTTGATCAACTTTCCTCAAGCTACTTCTGAAACAAGGAGTAGAAGTCAAGCCTTTGTTAGTATAAAATTGTTCAAGGGAAGCAGATGCTTTTACAATTATTACCTCTTCACCTAGTGTATCTTCAGAACTACTTTTTAAGAGGAAGAGTAGCAGATATTGCCTGCTATCTTTATTCAATCAGTAAGGAAACTGCGCATGAGGAAGAGGGGCTGAACGATACAGGTACATAGCAGCTAAAGTCCAAGTTTGTGTTGGAGAATTCACCTGAAATGTAGGATTACTATGACATAACTTATGCAGTAAATTCTAGAACAGGATTGTTATGCTGGGATCAGGGCTGGCCACAGAATTTGCAGGATATATAGTATAAAATGAAAATTTGGAGCTCCTTGTTTGAAAATTATTAAGAGAGCTGACAGTGACAGCAGAACTTTAAAACTAGTGCGGGGCCCTTCTGAGTTCAGAGCCCCGTGTGACTGAGCGGTTTGTTTCCATGAAGCTGGCCCTGCCCAAAGTCTGTGAACGGCTAACATCTGGTTGGGTATCAAGGAGGCTGTGAACTCCTGAAACCATAGGCAGAATTCCGTGTTAATGTGCATATGTTTGTGTTTCATACCCCATAGCTTTTTATCAGATTCTCAAAGTGCTCTGTTAACAAAAGCATTAAGAATGCCTCTTCAGGAGTAAAAAAAAAAAAAAAAAAAAAAAAAAATGTTCTCACAGAGCCCAGAGTGTCAGGGAACACCATGCTCCTGGTCACTGTTCATGATCCTTCTGGAGACTGTGCTTGTGAATGAGTGAGTTTTCATGGCTGCACTGGAGTTAAGAGAAAAACAAAGAATTCTTAAGGCTGCCCAGATGTTGCCAGACATACACTCAAAATACATCTTCAGATGACAGGAAAGCAAATGGTGAGATGTTCAAGACGACCATATTCTTCATAAACCCCAACATGATACCCAAACCTGAGCTATTTCATTGATTTTTCACCTGTTTAAAGAAAGCTTCTCCCTCTTCTGTAATTAGATGTCATGTCCCTCCTTTAAATAAAGGAGAAATGCTTCATGGTAAGATTTACCAACTTATGGTGATTTATATTACCTATATTTTATGGATAATTACAACCCAATGTTAGAAACTGGGGTAAGGTAGGAATTTGTTAATAAGGCAGGTGCAGGAAATGCCCTCAAAACAGAAAAAGAGTCCTATAAAGAAGACCAGAGTCCTGGGAAAACACTACAGATGAAATATTTCAACACCTGAGTCTGGCTGGTAAAACCCCACGGCCATCTACCGGAAGTCTCATGCACAAAGATCCCTAAATGCGGGTTTTGCTGAAAAACCTGCTCTTGCAATTCGAGTGGCTGACTTAAAATTTTATTTAGTCCCTTTGCCGTTTCAGACTAAACGTGCTCTTTAGCCAAATCATATAAATGGAGGTAGAGAGATGAGTAATTGAAACCACAGGGTAATTCTCAAATTTCTTTTCCCACAGTGTCAAACTTCTCTTGATGCAGCATCTATAAGAAGAAAAGTACGAGTAACTTAAGTTTCCTGGTCAGTCAGCTGTCCCCACTCTGCCTTTGCTCACGGTACAATGGGGCACACATGACTCAACCAGCCGCTAAAGCCCTCGCATATCCTTGGAGGACCTGGTAGCTCACACGAGGTATCTCATCCATCAAAGAGTAACTGTTCATAATCCTACCCAACCCAAAAGGTGAAAGAGTAGGAAGCTGGTAGATAGATGGGATGCTTTCCTATGGTTTCTAGGACTAAGCTGGTTAATCCTTTTAATTGAATGAAATTGCCCCGAGGGTTCTCTTCCTCGCCAGAGATGTGAGTAGCCTTCCCAGCCTTCCCGCAAGCCATCTACTCCAGTTGGAGTCTCCTGGTACCTGCTCTGCTCCCCTGCTCTTTCCAAGACGCGCAGGCCACAGGGAGAGAAGGCAAACTTCCAACAGCGGCAGACCCCACCCTAGACGCCCCTGAGCACTTCGGCCTGGGGCTCCCGGCCTCGGCGAGGCGGGGGCGGGAGTGGGAGTGAGAGTGAGAGTGGGAGTGGGAGTGGGAGGGTCCGGACGCGCGGCCAGGGATGGGGCTCAGGGCGAGCGAGCACGCACTGCAGGGTCGGGAAGCGCGCCGGCTGTCTGCGGCGCCCGAAGGACCGCGGGCAGGGAGCAGTTCCACACGTGGCCTGGAGTCACCGCGCTCTCTTCAGGAATAGCCCCAGGGGCCAAGGAGGCCGCCGCCAGACCGGGCCAGGCGCCTCTCTCCCTCCATCCTGGCTGCCGGGCGCGGCTCCCAGGTTAACCCTCTCGGGCCCTGCCTGGCCCGCCGCCGCTGCCACCCTCTGCGCGCTCCACCTCGGCGGGCAGTAAGCGCCGGCTGACGGCGGGGGGTGGCGGTTGCCAGGGGGCAGAGCCTCCCAAACCTCTTCCTCCGTCCTCCGGGCCGCACGCCCACCCTCCCTCGGGGCCCTTAGGGGTCCGCCCCCACCCCCCCCCCGCGCCCGCGCCTGCCCCCGGGGCTGCCCCCAGCCCGGCGTGGCCTCCGCGGCGTGGGCTCGGCGAGCGCTGGGCTGCGACCCCGGCGTACCTGCTCCTCCGACGCGGTGGGGTTCAACTAGTGGTCCTGTAAATCCCAGTCCTTCCCCGAGGCCCCGGCAGGTACTCCCGCCGCAGGGAGAGCGCTCTCCTCGTTGGGCTCCCAAACGTGACACTCTGTATATCCGGCTCGGAGACTGGGTGTGGGGCGGGAGGAAACCACCCTCCCTCCGACCTTCCCGGTTGCAGCCGCGGCCTCCGCGTGGGGCGCGGTAGCGGCGGCAGCCAGAGCCCGGGGCGGGAGGAGGGCGCGCGGCTGGCGAGGGCCTTTACAGGCCTCCGGGAGACGGCATCGTGCGCGCAGGCCCGCCCCGCGGCTTCCATTCATTCAGCACCCAGCACAGCCGCTCGCTATTACTCCCGGGCTTTTTTTTTTTTTTTTTCCCCCCTTCATTTTTTTTTCTTTAATCTGTGGGTGAGGGTAAAGGGAGCTAGAAAGGCGCCCCTCTCTGGTCTGCAAAAGAAGAGCTCCCACACCTTGAGAAAGAAAGAGGAGGAGGGAAGGAGGGGGGGAAAGAGAGACCCAGAAAGTCTAAGGTTTTGGTCTGAACGCTTGGAGGACACACCTTTCCCCATCCACCCTAGTAGAAAAAGACAGACTCAAATCCGAGTTCACTGAGGTTCTGGGTACCACACACTCCGTGGGAGGGATGTTCTTGTATCTGCTCCAGACTCTGCGGAGGCGCCCTGCAATGACCGACCAGCGCAGTGTCCTAAAAATCCAGGAGGGGTGGAGGCACGCTTTACTCATACCCAGGGTTTGGAGGGCAGACATCAGGCTCTGCCTGCGTAGGGTGCGAGTGGGAGTGGGCAGGTGGAGAGGAGACTAGAAAGGACCCGAGATGCGGGCTGCGGGAACAGCTGTGCGCCAGCTTTGCTCAGCAGCGCTTCAACAGATTAAAGGAGAGAGAGAGAGAAAGAAAGACGTTTTGCTTCTTAGCCTGGTAGCTTTTTGCAGATACGGTTTGGTCATTGTTAACAGTTAAACGGAAAAACTGGATCCGTTGTCAGGGAATACTTGTAGAGGGATGGACACGCAGGGGAGTCAGCCGTCCTCAGCGAGGAAGTGCTGAACGCAGGCCAACGCCCAACCTACTTCCTCGAACAAGGTGGAAGGTAACTTCCCAAATAAATATGGTGTATTAAGAGGAGCCAAAAAGGAATATTGCCCCGGAAGCTGTCTTCACATATCCTCATTCCAACAGTCGACATACAAATAAATAAAATTTAATTCATGAAGGTTGGAATTAATGAAATGAGTGATATCTTGCATTAAAAAGAATTCACTTCCCATCTTGAATCCTCTTCCACTGGGCTCTCTTTGATTAAATATGGCAAGCAAAGTGTGTAGCCTAAAGACACTCTGACTAATTTCCTCTGGTGACTGCCTGCAAGTAAGAGAAAAAGAAAAAGTTAGGACCAAGTAAATACACTGTTACCCCTTCCCCCACTATAGAATACATCTGAATGTGTTCTAAAAACCTGTATGACAGTACTTGAAATGATACTGTCAAATGATGGTGAGAATATGTTGAAATCCCTTATCACACAGCAGATAGAAGGTAAATTGTTACAACTTTTTGGAAAGCAATTTTGCAATACATTTCCAAGGCATAAAATGTTTTGTCACTCAAAATGTTCTTATTGTTCTGAACCTTGTGATAAAGGAGTGCCATTTCTTAGAATATGTCCCAAGGAAATTGTGGTAGACTCTGGGTCTAAAGTTGTCTCTTGTCTAGCAAGAGAGCGGCACACAGGATGAGAAACGAGAAATGGTTAATGTCCCGGACAAGACAAGAGCCCGGAACAAGGGGCCTTGCCCCATTTTTATTAGGATCAGAAGGCTTACAAACATGGTGATGGACGTGCACAAAGAGACAATGAATCTGTGAACATTCACTTGGGGATGCGAGGGAAAGGGGGGTCTTGAAGATATTTGGGGTTAGGGCTTTGGGTTAATTACAAAACAAAATCTGGGTGCCAGGCAGTTGGGAGGAAGGTTGTTTACAGCGAACATGAGGCAGCACCTCTGTTTATCTTAGCTAGCCTAGGGGGATGAGGCAGATAGGGGAAATAGCCTTAGAGTTGACAAGGCACCTTTTCTTTTGTTAACCATCTCTACTCTGGGCTGCTTCGCCTGCTGCACAGAGGTCCATAGTCCAATTCACCAATTTACCTAACCTGGCCCTATCCTCCTATGAAAGCAGCTTTTCTGCCATAGTACTAAATTGGGAGTGCTTCCACCCTGAACATCTAATCTTGTTTATTTCATATACCTATGTATTAGGCACCCTTGTGCCCATTCCTATTTTAGGCCTTTGCCCCTTCCTTTCTATTCTGGGGGCTCTGCACCCCCTCTCTATTTTGGGGTGCATTTACACCTCCCTATTCTTGGGGTGCAAATCTGGTTTACCCAAACCCAGGTGTGAGCATTTTATGGCTTCATATTTCTTTATGCCTTGTTAACCCACTGGTGTAAGCCCAGGGCATTCCTAAGCTTATCCCCTACAGGAAATACCCACAAAAAAGGGAAATGCCATATGGACAAAGTTACAGGTTTATTACAGCATTATTCATAAAGTAGAAGATAAACAGACTTTCAGTGGGATGTTGGCAAATAAAATGCAACATTATTATAGATTACAAAATTGTAATTTGATTATCACCATTTCAAATGACACTTATGTGTACATGATGTATTCGTCCACCGGCTGCCATATTGAAGTCCACAGACTGAGTGGCTAAAACAACAGAAATGTATTGTCTCACAGTTCTAGAAGCTGGAAGTCCAAGAACCAGTGTCTGCAGGGTTCTTCCTGTGAAGGCTGTGAGGAGAATATTTCAGACCTCCCACCTAGCTTCTGGTGGTTCAGTGGTAGGTTTTGGCTTTTCTTGGCTTGTGGAAATATAATCTTTGCCTTCATGTTCACATGGTGTTCTCCCTGATGTCCAAATTTCCCCTTTTTATAAGGACACTAATAATATTGAATCAGGACTCATCCTAATGACTTCATCTAAACTTAATTGATTACATCTGCAACAACCTATTTCCAAATAAAGTCACATTCTGAGGTACTTAGGGTTAGGACTCCAACATATGATTGGGGGAGGTGGCTGGAAAAGGGCAGATTCAGCCCATAACAGATAATAACAAAACCAGACAATGTAGTAGGTTGGTAGGTTAAATAGTGACTGCCAAAAGATATGTCATGGTGCAAATCCCAGGGTCCCATAAATGTTACCTTATTTGAATGAAAGGGTCTCTGTAAATGTAATGTTAAAGATCTTGAGAGGAAATCATCCTGGGTTATCCAGGTGGGCCCTAAATCCCATAGCAAGTGCCTTGATAAGAGAAAGACAAAGGAAGATTTCCAACCTGGGAATCTGTTGGAAAAAGAGATATAAAGAAAAGGCAGAGATTGGAGTGATGAGGCAAAACAAACAAACAAAAATGAAGACCAAGGAAAGGAAGGAATGCTGACAGTCACCGGAAGCTGGAAGACAAAAGGTAGGATTTCCCCCTAGAGCATCTGCAGGGAGCATGACCCACACCTTGATTTCAGACTTCTAGCTCCAGAACTGTGAAAAGAAATCAGCTCTTGTGGTTTAAGTCACCCAGTAAGTTATTACAGTAGCCCTAGGAAACGAATATAAGAATGTGTTTGTGGTAGAATGCTACATATTTGCTTTTTTGTTTTTTCTTAAAAGAGAGATACATGAATCAAGACCTTTTCAAGTGGGGCATCCTGGTGGCTCAGTCGGTTAACTGGCCGGCTCTTGATTTTGGCTCAGGTCATGATCTCATGGTCATGGGATTGAGCCCTGTGTCAAGCTCTGTGCTGAGCCTAGATCCTGCTTAAGAGTCTCTCCCTTTCTCTCTACCCCTCCCCCACTCGTGTGCCCTCTTTCTCTCTCTCAAAAAAGATAAAATTAAATTAAAAAATAAAATTATAAAAAAAGACCTTTCAAGTGGGTATTTTAATAGAGTTATCTTAAAATTCTCATTCACTTTTGAAGGAATAGGCAGGGGACCTGCTAATGACTTCATCATCTTGGGAAGTAAACCCTCCAGTAGTCTCAAGTGCAGCTAAAACTACAAAGCGTTCTGATTTGGTGAAATGTGTTTTTTGTTCTGGACCCTCACACACGGTGTACGTACAACTCCTGCTAATACAAATTCAGCTCCACGCCAGTTTGATTAGAGGGCAGTCTTCAGTGTTTGATCTCAAAACCACTGTTGGTGATGGTGAATGTTGAGACATAGGCTATTATAAGACTGACCTCTACTTTCAAAGCCTTTTCTCCCTCACCATTGCTCAGTGACTTGCCATTGTATTCAACCCCATAAAACCAATGTTTCTTTATAAATCTTCCTGGAAGTTTTTGTTTACAATGCCAAATACTTACAAAATCTGCCAAACCAAAAATAATATGTCAGATCATTCTAATGACACTGTAAAGTGGGAGGTGGAGAATAAACCAAGTGTTCCAAAAGAATGCTATCTCTTTAAACACATGCTGTTTCTGTTGACTAATAGTATTAAGGACGCAGACATTTGATTTGCATCTACAGTAGAATCATAAAAATACAGTGTTCTGGAACTAGAAAGCTAGTCCTTTGGGCCCACTATTTTACTTTGGAGTGGAAGCCTAGACTTTATGTCTTGTCTATGGTCGCTGTGTTAGTTTTCCATTGCTGCATGGCCAATCACCAGAAACATATTGCTTTAAAACAATACCCATTTATTATCTCAAAATTTTGTAGGCCAGTCATCCAGACATGAAGTAACTAGGTTCTTTGCTCAGGGTTTCACAATGCTGAAAGCCCAACGTCAGCCTGGACTCTGATATGCTTTGTGACTGGGGTCCTCTTCCAAGCTCCTCATTGGTTGTTGACAGGGTTTAGCTTCTTGCATCTATAGGTCTGAGGGCCCTGTTGTTGTTGTTTTTAATGTTTATGTATTTATTTTTGAGAGACATAAAGAGAGAGAGAGGGAGAGAGAATCCAGGCAGGCTTTGTGCTTTCAGCATGGAGCTGGATGTGGGGCTTGATCTAATGAACCCTGAGATCCTGACCTGAGCAGAAATCAAGAGCCAGTCACTTAGCCAACTACACCACCCAGGCACCTCTGTTGGCCAGGGTTTGCTTCCAGCTCTTAGAAGCTGTCTTCTGGTCCTAACCATGTACACTGTCACAGCATTTTTGTTTGCTTATTTTTTTAAATGCTTATTTGTTTACTTTGAGAGAGAGAGAGAGAGAGAGAGAGAGAGAGCAGGGGAAGGGCAGAGAGAATGGGAGAGAGTCCCAAGCAGGCTCCATGCTCCAGGCTCCAGGCTTCATATCAGTACAGAGCCCGAAGCAGGGCTTGAACTCATGAACCACCAGATCATGACCTGAGCCAAAATTAAGAGTCTGACACTTAGCCAACTAAGCTGCCCGGGCGTCCTTTGTTTGCTTCTTTAAAACCAGAAGAAGAAAATATTTCTCTCTTTAAATCTCTAACTTTCCAATCTTCACATAACTTAACAGCTGAAATTATGTGAAGGCCACTTAGGATAGCCTCCCTTTTGAGTAACTCAAAATCAACGGACTCAGGCCCTCACTTTCACTGTATAATGTACTCACAGGAGTGAAAGCCATCATGGGCAGAGTCCCACCTGTTTAAGGGGAAGAGGTTATACAGAGCGCATACACTGGAGTGAGTGTGTGAGTTTGGAGGCCATCTCAGAATCCTGCCACTCTCTCACTCACTTAGATGGTAGATGGCAGCAGCATCAGCAACAGAGCATTACTTCCTACTCTACTGAGATGTTCGTTTTGCATGAGAAAAATTGTTGTTCATTAACTGGACATTTTATGAAGCAGTTAGATATGGATTCTACCTTTTTTTTTCCTGTTTTTAAATGAGAGAGAGAGAACGAGAACGAGTGGGGAAGGGCAGAGAGAGAGGGGGGACAGAGAATCCAAAGCAGGCTCTGTGCTGCCAGCAGAAAGACCAATGTGGGGCACAAACTCATGAACTGCGAGATCATGACCTGGGCCAAAGTCTGACATTTAGCCCACTGAGCCACCCAGGCGCCCCCCCAACTTTTTTCTTATCTTTTTTTTCCTGTGTAGATATATAGGTCTTTAAAAATTATATAACATTTTTATTGACAATAGTAAAAGTGTAACAGGTGAGGGCTAAACTTGTATTTCCTGATTCCAAGTATAATGCACTCTGAGCTGATGGTTTCTTAAACCTTGGGTCACAGACCTCAAGAGTCTTTTAAGAATGGTCTTGAGAGAACTTTTGAGAATCTTTTATGAGAATGCAATAGGGTTACATCTGAATTACTTAAAGGCATATTCTCTCTATTGACTGCTATGTGGACATTAAAAAGAATAAATTAAAGCTATGCCAGTTGAATTTCACTAATTTCTAAGAGGTTTGGTTTGTGAAGAAAATAAAATGCTGAAAAACATGTGTGAAATGATCACATTCCTATCAAACCAATATCAGGTAACATAGAATATGTACATGTGTACATATATACACCGGTCTATGAAAGCATGGAGAAAAATGTGGATGGTTACATACAAGGCTATTAACATGTTACCTTGAGTTTTCAAAAGAGAGGCACTAATGCTGATGAAGGAAGATAGAGACAGAAGCAGCAGGCAAAGATGGACAAAGAAAAAGAAAGACTAAAATGTAAATCAGGGTAACATATGATCACACTCATGCATTTATTTAAATATATTATTAATTTTTTTAATTAAAAAAGAATGCTATGAGTTGCCACTCCATTCTAACAAGTCAAAAGCTGTGTGGCTCAGTCAACTGGGCGTCTGACTTCCACTCAGGTCATGATCTGATGGTTTGTGAGTTCGAGCCCCACATAAGGCTCTGTGCTGACAGCTCAGAGCCTGCAGCCTGCTTCAGATTGTGGGTCTCTCTCTGCCCCTTCCTGGCTCACACTCTGTCTTTTTCTCTCTCTCAAAAATAAATAAACATTAAAAAAATTTAACAAGTCAAAAACTGAACACACTGAGAAGTAAACAGTCCTTAGATTTGTCAGGGAAGCAAAACCACAGGACAGGCCTGTGAAACTATCGCCACCATTGAAACTAGAGAAACAGACAAGTGCATATGGAACATAACTGACAGGAATAGAAACCAATGAGAAGAAACCTCCATGTTACCAGTGCCAAATCAGAAAAGCTGAACTATATTTGATAAACTGCTGTGTAGACAATTGTGAGTTAAAAATTCTAGGGGACCCACTAATGGGGCAGGAGGGTGGCATACTCTTTTGTGTGTTTTACTTCCTCTACCAGATCTTCACATTGAATACTTGAGAAAAATTTCCTCGGGCCTCCAGCAGGAGGAAAGGAAAAGGAACCGTCACCATCTGAAATCAGCTAGGGCATTCTGTTCTTAACAAGGCTTACCCTCATGAGAAACTATTATACCATAGCCCAACCTGTTGGGGTTTTATTGAGCCTAAAATAACTGTGGTAAGGGAAATACCCAAGTCCAGCCACTCCATCCCTCTTATCCCATTTAAGGGGGGAAAAAACGAGAAGCGCTTGTGAGGTTCACAGCCTAGAGGCACAGGTTCACCGAAAGACTGAGACATAATCATAGGATTATAGAAGACTTCCCTTCTCCCCGCACTTTCTCATTACATTATTAAATGCCTATTTACTGCAGTTCCTTTAATCCAGCATTCACATCCAACTTCCAACAAAAAATTGCAAGGCATACTAAAGGCAAAAAAACACAGTTTGAAGACACTGAACAAGCATCAGAACCAGAGTGAGATATGGAAGGAATGTTGAAATTATCAGACCATGAATTAAAAAACAAAACCAGCTATGATTAAAATGCTAAGGGTTTTATTTAATTTTTTTTAAGTTTTTATTTTATTTTGAGTAATCTCTATACCCAACAAGGGGCTCAAACTCATGACCCCAAGATCAAGAGTCATATGTTCTTCTGACTGAGCCAGCCAGTTGCCTCGAAATACTAAGGGCTTTAATAGAAAAAGGAAACATGCAAGAACAGATGGATAATATAAGCAAAGAGATAGAAATTTTAAGAAAGAATAAAAAATAAATGCTAGAGATAAAAACATTGTAGCAGAAATGAATAGCTTTCATGGACTCATTAATAGACTGGACATGACTGAGTAAAGAATCTGTGAGCTTAAGGATATGACAATTCAAACTTCTAAAGCTGAAAAACAAGAAAAAAAAAAAAAGACAGGAAAAAAAAAAAAACCCAGAATATCAAAGGACTGAAGGAAAACTGAAAAAGATGTAACAAATTCAGGATGGGAATACCAAAAGGAGAAAAAAGAGAGAAAGGAAGAAAGCAATATTTGAAGCATTAATGATTGAGAATTTCCCCAAATTGGTGTTAAACACCAAAGCACAATTGAGAAGGCTCAGAAAACAAGTAGGATAAATGCTTAAAAATGAAGAAAAAGTAAACAACAACAACAGCACACACACACACACACACACACACACACACAACTACACACAACTACACACAACTACACTTGGGTATCTCATATTTAAATTTCAGAAAATCAAAGATAAAGAAAAATTATTGAAAGTAGTCAGAGGAAAAAAATGCCTTACCTCTAACAATTACCTCCAACTTCTTAGAAAACATGCAAGCAAGAAGAAAGTGGAGTGAAATGTTTAAAGTGGTGAGGAAAAAAACCCATGAAACCCACACCAACCTAGAATTCTGTACCATGTGAAATTATCCTTCAAAAGTGAAAGAGAAATAAAGACTTCCTCAGCAAATAAAAATCGAGGGAACTTGCTGCCGGTGGAACTGCCTTGTAAGAAAGTGAAAAGAATGGGGCTCCTGGGTGGCTCAGTCGGTTACGCATCCGGCTTCCGCTCAGGTCATGATCTCACACTCCCTGAGTTCGAGCCCCGCATGGGGCTCTGTGCTGACAGCGCAGAGCCTGGAGCCTGCTTTCGGATTCTGTGTCTCCCTCTCTCTCTGCCCCTCCCCTGCTCATGCTCTGACTCTCTCTGTCTCAAAAATAAATAAAAACATTAAAAAAAATTAAAAAAGAAAAGTGAAAAGAAGTTCTTTGGAGATTAAGAAAATGATAGAGATCAGAAATTCAGATCTACATACAGAAAGGAGGATTGGTAAATGAATAAGTGGAAATAAATAAAATCTTTTTTTCCTTATTCTTCATTGATCTAACAGCTAAGTTTGTTCAAAATAGTAATAGCAACATTGTATTTGACTGTATATGCTTATCCATATATATATACTTGTGTATATGTGAAATTAATGATAGCAGTGATAGAGCGAAGAGATAGAAAGGAGGAAATGGGAATACTACGTTTCTATGGGACGCTCACATACCCAGGAAGCTATACAGTGTTATTTGAAAGTGTAATTTATTAGTCGTAAATGTATATTGCAAACTCTAAAGCAATCACTTGAAAAAAAGTAAATAAGGAAGTATAATTACTACACTAAGAAATAAGAGGAGATGGAATCGTATAAAATACTCAATTAAAGCCACAAAAGGTGAAAGAAGTGCAGAAGACAGAAATAGGAACAAAGAACAAGAGCAACAAATAGAAAACAATCATAAATATGGGAGATATTAATCCAACAATATCAATAATTACCTTAAATGTCAATGTTCTAAACACCCAATTAAAAGATTGTCAGAGTGGATCAAAAAATAAGGCCCAACACTATGTTGTCTACAAGAAATTCACTTTAAGTATAAAGACATAGAGATTAAAAGTAAAGGGATGAAAAAAGATACGCTGACACTAAATAAAAGAAAGCAGGATTGGCTATATTTATTCCAAAAAGAGCAGACTTTGGAGCAAGAAAAGTTATTAGGAATAAAGAGGGGTATTAGTTAATGATAATGTGATGAATCCTCTAAGAAGACATAATAATCTAACAACAGAGTGTCAAAATGCATGAGCATAAACCTGATGGTACTGCAAGGAGAAATAGATCAATGCTCTATTATAGTTGGAAACCTTCACACTCCTTCATCAGAAATGGACAGATTCAGCAGGCAGAAAATCAGTAAGGACATAGTTTAACTCAGTAACACCATCAGTCAAGTGGATATAATTTCATCCATAGGCTACATTATCTGATATTGCAAAATTTACATTCTTCCCCAGATCACATGGAATATGCACCAAGAGAAGCCACATTCTGGGCCATAAAACACACCTTCACAATTTAAAGGGATAGAAACTGTACAATATCTACTCTCATATCACACTGTAATTAAACTAGAAATCAGTAACAGAAACATAGCTGGGAAATTCTAAAATACTTGGAAATTGAAAAACACATTTCCAAATAACACACAGGTCAAAGAAGAAACTTCAAGATATATTAAAATAAATTTTGAACTAAAAGAAAATGAAAATGCAACTTATCAAAAATTGTGGGATGCAGTGAAAGCAGTTCTTAGAGGGAAATTTATAGCATTGGATGCTTATTTTTATTTTTTTTTTTAATATTTTTTTTTACATTTATTCATTTTTGAGACACAGAGAGAGACAGAGCATGAGCGGGGAAGGGGCAGAGAGAGAGGGAGACACAGAATCCGAAGCAGGCTCCAGGCTCCGAGCCGTCAGCACAGAGCCCGATGCGGGGCTAGAACCCACGAACTGCGAGGTCATGACCTGAGCCGAAGTCGGACGCCCAACCGACCGAGCCACCGAGGCGCCCCTGGATGCTTATTTTTAGAATATAAGAAAGATATAACATCAAGAATATAAGCTTCCACTGTAGGAAAATCAAAAAAGAAAAGCAAATTATACCTAAATAAAATAGAAGAAAAGAACAATAAAAATTAGGCCATAAACCAATCAAATTTCAAACAAGAAATCAATAGAGAAAATCAACAAATTCTTTGGTTGATAAACTTCTAGCCAGACTAAGTAAGAAAAGAAGAGAGAAGACACTAATTACTAACATGGGAAGTAAAAGAAGGTACATCACTATAGATCCCATGGATATAAAAAGTATAATAAAGTATTATGAATAAATCTATGTTCACAAATTTGATAACCTAGATGAAATGGATCAATTCCTTGAAAGACACAATCAACTAAAGCTTATATAAGAACTAGATAATCTGAATAGGTCTATACATATTAAAGGAACCGAATCAACAATTAATGACCTTCCAAAAGAGAAATCACCGGGCCCAGATGGGTTCACAGGTGAATTCTACCAAATATTTAAGGAAGAAATTACACCAGTTCTCTAGACTCTCCTCCAGAAGTAGAGGAGAGTCTACTTAACTACTATAGATTATTATTAACTATTATTAACTACTATAGATTAATATCTCTCATGAAACATAGTTGCATACAAAAATCCTCAACAAAATATTAACAAATTGAATCCACAATGCATACAAAGAATTGTACACCAAAACCAAGTGGGATTTATCCCAGGTATGAAAGACTGGTTCAACATATGAAAATTAATTATTGTGGTTCACTACACTGACAGGCTAAAGAAAAAAAAATCTCATGATCATATCAATAGATGTGGAAAAAATCATTTGACAAAATTCAACACCCATTAATGATTAGAAACAAAAAACTTCTCAGAAGACTATGAATTTAGGGGAACTTCCTCAGCTTGGTAAAAGAACATTTGCAACCTAGTTACCATATATTAATGACAAGAAACTTGAAGCTTTCCCCTTTTGGATCAGGAACAAGGTAAGGATATTCCCTCTCACCACTGCTTTTCAACACAGTAGTGGAAGGGCTAGCTAATTCAATAAAACAAACAAACAAAAAAGGTACACAGATTGGGAGTGAGGGGATAAAACTATCTTTGCAGATGAACTTTAGGTGAAAATCATGTATCAACGTAAATTCACCAATTATAACAAATTTATGCCTTTGGTGTGTAGATGTTGAAAATATGGGAAGTTGTGCATGTGTGGGGCAGAGGGTATATAAGAACTCTCTGTTCTTCCCACTCAATTTTTCTGTGAATCTAAAACTGCTCTAAAAATGTTTATTAATTAAAGTTTCTCAATTAATTGAAGAAGATGAGTATGTTTAGTTATCAAGAGTGAAATCAAATTGAAGATAGTTGTGGAAAGACATGAGCTCTAGGGATGAATGAAAAATATAACTGCAGCATCCTGAAGCCAGAAGATCAGTGGCTTTTCTCTTATTTTCTCCTCCTCAAATAAAGGAATTGCTTTACATTCTAAAAGAGGGACCTTGTGATAGTAGCTAGAATCAAATGGTTATGGGCCACTAAAGGCATCTCCCTAATGTGTCATAGGACAAGAGTGTAAGTCTTACTGTACCCCAAACAACAAGTAATTGTGTACATGATGCCTAGTATCTCTGTGCAAGCTTAAATCAACACCGTTTCCATGGGGCGACATTGTACACAGTATAGCTCCTACCAGTAGGGCAAGTCTCTCCAAACATTGAATCATGATTATGTACATTTTCACTTTGCTCCCATGGTTTGTCTAGATTTGCTGGCAGGGCTTAATGGCCAATGCTTAAATTAAGGGTCCAAGAGCAGCATGTGAAAAAACATAATAAAGAAGAGAAGGGCTATAAAGAGGAAACCATAAGTCCACATCTACTTCTAGTATTAAGAGGTCTGTTGCAGGAGTCAAATGGAGTTTAAATAAATATTGACTTACTTCAATAAACTGGATATTTAAATCACAATTCGGGCTAGCAAACTGTTATATAAGATATGTTCTATTCTCCCACCTTGACAAATATATTTTCAAATGACAAAACAATAACATGTGTGAGGCTAGGACTTTTATATGACTGGAAGTTACCCAAGAATCAAGACAATTGAATGTAATTATTGTGCATCTGAATGTTTGATGTAAAATAAAGATGTACATAATTCACAAATTATTTCTTATTTGTTCCCACAAATGAATTTTTCTTGCCTGCATTTGAAGAAATCACTAAAAACATTCTAAAAATTTTTTAAAAATTTAAAAAGTTGGGGGGGGGCACCTGGGTGGCTCAGTTGGTTGAGCATCCAACTTTGGCCCAGGTCATGATCTCAAGGTCCATGGTTCAAGCCCTGTGTCAGGCTCTGGGCTGACAGCTCAGAGCCTGGAGCCTGCCTTGGATTCTGGGTCTCCCTCTATCTCTGCCCCTCCCCTGCTTGCATTCTCTCTTTCTCTCTCTCAAAAATACATAAAAACATTTAAAAATTTTAAAGAAACCACTAACTACATTATTAGAATCAAGACAATAGCATAAATTGGTGTACTAATTTAGGTAAGAATTAAAAGGATCAAAGAATAAAGTAGAATTATATTTAAAAGTGATGAAGTTTGCATTTTTTACAATACAGATTAAATTAAATGGAAAATTTGAAAATAGTACTTTTAATATTTTTTACCAAAACATTTAAATTATCTATTAAAATAAAGTCAAACTACAGATTAAATTCTTGAATATCAAAGTTTTAAGTAAAAATTATTGAAACAAGGTAACATTTATTTTATTGTTTTGAAAAATCTAATATATATTATCAAGAACTTTTATACAAATAGAATTATTATCAATTCTAGTGTTTCAGTGTTTCTGCCGATGTCCATGTAAGAAAGAAAAAGATCAAGTCAGTTAACATGCTTCATGGTATTACATTGAGATCTCCACATATACAACTCAGTTTCTCAACTTTATTTTATTGCAATAAAGGAGCCTCTTCCTCCATCTCAAACCACCCCTGGGGAGGAAGAGGAGCTTGCCAACCTTTTCCTGGACTCCACCCAATCAATTCAGTCTTTCAACTCTCTTCCACTGCACAGAGTCTGGTCCCCTGAGGTGGAGTCCAGGGACTTCAAAACTTCACTCAGGGGGTTCGAGGACCCTGCAGAGCTGGCCTCCTCAAGTCCAGGGAGACCGTGCTCTCCACTGAGCTGCTACCTGTACATAAACTTGAGTAACATGAATTGTTTACTATGGCAAAATGTTCCTGAGCTGAGGGGAAAAAAAAAGCCACTGTTGCCAATATTCACTAATTTGGAATCAGAAATTGCAACACAGAGAAACAGGACATTTGACTTTCAGCATTACTAGGAAAAGAGACTATTATGCAAGAGTTTATTGTATTCATAATATCTGAGAAACAGGATTTGATGTTAATTATTTTTTCTTTTCTGTTACTAAGTGCTTCTGCCACTGAAGTCTTCTTCACATTCCCAAGCAATACTCTCACTGATGCCAGCAATGGCACAACCCCAGACCTTCACCGCATTTAGATGCAGTCACATTGTGTTCTGAGGATAAATGGCAAAAGAGCCAGCATTTTCTGAGAACTGAATGACATTAGTCACGAGAGTAGATGTTTGGGATTGTGCCTTCTTTTGTGCCAATAATGACTGCTGAGTCCCCAAGTGACAGAAACACTCCTGCATTTAATACGTGTGTGCGTGTGTGTGTGTGTGTGTGTGTGTGTGTGTGTGTGTGTATGTGTGTGTGTGATATGTGAAACCCTTTGGAAGGCAGATCCTAGGGAAGGAGATCCTCTTGCTTGACTAGAAGACCACTCTCAGATTGTATAAGAGGAATGGGGAAGGGAGGTAGTAGGCACTGAGACATAAAATTTCCAGTCATTGTACTGGGAACCTGAGGAGTGATAGATGGGACAGAGGAAAGGTAAGGAGGGGGGATGCTTACCAGGCTTTAAATCCAACTGAGCCTTAGATAAAGTCTAGACATAAATTTGGGTCAATATTCTTGCATAATAGTGGATCAAATCAAGAGAATAGGTATAATATTAATACAAGTTTTGCTTTTCTTGTTGCTGTGGTCACAGGCAGTGAAGTTTTCTTCCATGATGATTTGTTTAATGTTGGTTTTTGGTGAAAGAAGACCACCATTCTTGTAGGGGCTCATTCTTGTAGATCTTTGATGGTTTGGGTGACTATGTTTCATCCCAAAGCACCAATTCTACTTAAGTAACCCCCTCAACACCCTTATTCCTTGGGGATGTGGTGGTACAGCTGGGATTTAGGGAGCCCATTACTAATAACCTTCCATAATATATTAGAATTTGAGGTATGAGGAGGAAGGATGAAGAGGCTGGATGTTTACCAACGTGTGCTATTAAAGGCTGTGAATATATTCTGATCTGGGCATGAATTCCCAGGCCGAGAATTCCAATTTGCAAGTGGGCACCAATATAAAACAACACGTTTTGTCCTCCATAAATTAGGTTAGTACCAGACCTGCTATTAAATGGGTATCCACACAATCTTCTACAGTCTTTCCTTTACTACCTTCCCTAAGCAGGCAAACTAAACCTAAGTTTTCAGCTGTTTGCTTAATAATTACTGTTTCATGCTCTTATGAGTTTCAAGTACTCAAAGACACGTTATATTTTGATTATTTTCTTCACCTCCACACTTTTTTCATATTACAATGGCCATCTAACCATAGCATTCAGCACGTGAGTCAAAAGAAATCCTATCTCCACCTCCATCCCCCCAAATATTACCACATTTTGCTCTTCTTTAAAGGAAAAAATGGCTATGTAAAGTAAAAAAATTACTTGGATTTCATAAAATATTACATATAAATCATTTTTAGGTAAACATTCT
Source organism: Panthera leo (assembly GCF_018350215.1). Lineage (NCBI taxonomy): Eukaryota > Metazoa > Chordata > Mammalia > Carnivora > Felidae > Panthera > Panthera leo. The sequence goes on along the minus strand of NC_056685.1, from coordinate 61,922,422 downwards.
GCCAATTTCACATTCAAGTTTTCAACTAAGCAGTCAGTTGTCTTCATGTTCAGGTGCTAGATACTATGCAACGTGATGCCCAGTTTCTCTCTTTGAGAACTGCACCTGAAACATAAAGGTGATCCTCCATCAACCATCATTCATTCACTCACTCACTCACTCACTCACAAATATCCATGGATCATTTGCTAGGTATCAGACACTATCTCAGTTTTAAAACTGGGATAAAAGAATTAAAATCTCTTCCCTCCTTTAAATTATAGTTAGTGATAGTAGAAGATGGAGGTTAAACAAAGTAAGTATCTGTTTACAAATTTCAGCAAGTCTTACAAAGGAATAGAGTAGACCTCTGAGAAAATAATAGGGGAAACCTGGTTTAGATGTGGAGGTTCAAGGGTACCTGGGTGGCTTAGTTGGTTAAGCGTCTGACTCTTGATTTTGGCTCAGGTCATGATCTCACGGCTGGTGGGTTCGAGCCCCTCATCGGGCTCTGCACTGCCAACATAGAGCCTGCTTGGGATTCTCTCTCCCCTTCCTCTGCCCCTTCCTGGTTGTACACATGCTATCTCTCTCTCTCTCAAAATAAATAAGTATTAAAAGATGTGGAGGCTCAAACAACAACTCTGTCAAATGACATTTAGGTTGATACTTAAAGAAAGAGAAGGGGTAATGGGGAAAGTTCTGGGCAAGAGAATATATAAGGATTCTGGAGGGGAAGTATATTGAGCACCTGGGTCTGTGGTTTGAGATGAATTTGGAGAATAGGTAGGTATCTAATGGTATTTGAACTTGATGGGAAGTACAACAGAACAAATGAAGGGTTTTAAGAAGGATTTTAAGACCCTGCCATTGTGACTGGAATGACCCTTCCAAGGGTGATCACCTAAAGCTAGACCAGTCAGGTTTTCCTTTCAAGGAATTTGGAATTTTTGACCCAAAAGACACAGACTCTGAAAGCTTCTGGAAGTTTAATAATTCCAGACGGCATTCTAGAAATTCCATGAATTTCTGCTACTGGTCTCAGAACTCCCTAAGTTTCTGTCCTTCTCAAGGTCTGTTCATTATTTCTTGGACTGTAATAAATGTCACAGTATTTCCAAGAAGTTATTTATTATTGTTATTTTGCTCAAGTTAAGTAGATTTTATTTACTTTTATTTCAACGAAAACCTTAACTAATATAATTTATCATTTGATATCTTTCCACAGTAGATATTATGATATTTTGTTAGTGCTCTTAGGTGGCTTAACTGAAGAACAAATATCAAAGAAACATGAATTGAGAGGGTAATAATTTTGGTGATATTTCCAGTCAACATTTTTGCTTTGTTAAACAAAGAAATCTGAACCTTTTTTTATTGAGTATATCTGGTAAAGAATAAGCTCTTCCCAATAGACACACTTAGATTCTTAAAAATTAAGGATACCACTCAACTAAATCTAGAAAGTTAAAGAAAAAGGTTAAAAATTCGATAACTTTTCCTTTTCCTCTTTTTGTTGTTTCAGTAAAGTATCTGGTTATGATGGAACAGTGGCAAAATCAAAAGCCCTGAGTATTTTTAAACAAGAAGGACTCTTTGTTAAACCTTAAATCAACAGCCTTCAAATTGGTTAGAATTGAATCATGTTCAAATGCAGCACTAAATCCTTGCTCTTGAGCAATTCTGTGCCCTCATTCTTGGAAGATTCTACGAGTCTAGCAGGAAGATGTCATAAGTCAAGCATTTACCAAAGTTAAGCAGAGTGAATACTCCCTGGAAGATTCTTAGAAAATGAAGGCCTGAAATCAAAAGATAAATTTGAAATTAAAAAAAAACATTGCATTATTTCAATCATTTCATTGTTAATGTATAATTCATCATTTATAAAAATGGAGACAACAAAAGTTTTAAAAACGTAATACGGTTTGCTGGATGCAATACCACAAGAGAATATTACAATACAAGACAATATTATAGTTCTAGCTTGTCTTTCTCTTTCTCTCTTGCTTGCTTGCATGAGCGAGGGAGGGGCAGAGACAGAGAGAGGGACACATAATCTGAAGCAGACTCCGGGCTCTGAGCTGTCAACACAGAGCCCGACGTGGGGCTAGAACTCACGAGCTGTGAGATCATGACCTGAGCCGAAGTCAGACGCTCAACCGACTGAGCCATCCAGGCGCCCCTACAATGCAGATTTCTAAAGCTTCATGTTGATATCATTGCCAGCCAAAGTCCTCCAGGACAAAGATCTAAGTTTGGTGTTGGCCATTTGGTCTCTACCATTCTAATGGATTTTGGAAATCTCTACCCATTATTGTAACAATCTTCTGATGATGCCCCTCTTTCTACCTTTTGCCTGAACTTAAGATATGTCATGTTCACACTAAACTCACCGTTATCTTCCCCTAGACCTGCTCTTCCTTCTGTATAACCTATCTTGGCGAACACTGTCACCATCCTTCTAGTAGAGAAGGGAGACACATTTTTAGATTAATTATTTTCAATATTCATTCAGCGCCCCTTCGGCCCATCTTGTAAATGCCCATCAATTCAGCCCCTGTTTCTCTATTTCCACTGCTTTCTTCTTAGTTCTGTCTGGGGCCCACAGCTCTGCTCTGTTTCTGCCAGCTTCCTTAAATAAGATACAACAATGATTCTGATGCACAGATACACTTTACTGTTCTGTGTGGATGTTGTGCTATAAAATAGGTACTAGTAAGAGAATCTAACATGTTAAAGTTTCAAACAGTTTAGTCAATTTCACCATATTGACAAGCAGTCAGTGATCCTGCTGTGGGTGCCGTGATTACTGGGATATTGTGATTTAAACAATCCCTCCTGTTCTCTCCTCTCTTTTGCTTCTAAGGTAGGAACTGCTGTTAGCCTGTTCTTAGCCCGTGTGAGTTCATATCTCCATTGCCCACTTTCCACCTGCTGTCCACATGTTCTGCTCTCACTCCAACCCTCAGTTTTCTGTGTCCTCCCTCTCCTTTTCTCCTGTTTGGTAATTTGCTCTTCCTCTCTGATGGCACCATTGCTATATGTCTCTGCCCAGTTAGCTAATTCTAGTTCCTCTCTCTCTCTCTTTTTTTCTTCTGTACTTCATCCGTCCTTTGTCAATTCCTCATCCTCCAATTTCTTTGTAGGCCTCCAGTTGGCCTAACTGAATCTAAGTCACTTATGGCTTTAGAATACCATCTTCATCTTTATTTTCAGAGCAACACAAATGGGTTTTTGTCACTGCCGAAATTAATTAAGACTGCCCCCATACACATTTAAAATTCAACCTAGACATCCCTAGCCTCCTTTTATAATCATCTTATTATGAAAATGAGATTTTTAAATTTGTATTTATTTATTTATTTATTTATTTATTTATTTTGAGAGAGAGAGAGGAAGAGAAACAGAGCACTAGTGGGGGAGAAGCAGAGAGACAGAGACACAGAATCTAAAGCAGAAGCTCTGATTCAGAGCCTCCAGGCTCCGAGCTGTCAGCACAGAACCAAACATGGGGCTCGAACTCACCACCAGCAAGATCATGACCTCAGCCCAAGTCAGATGCTTAACCGACTGAGCTACCCAGGTGCTCCTGAAGAGCAGCTTTTTAATACCACATAAACTCCTATTTGTTATCAGTAGGGTTGCTTTCATGCCATTTGAGTTGTGGACATAAATTAGAGGAAATGTCTAGCTTCTAAAAATATCATAGCTTTTAGATGAATAGTAATAGCTAACCTTTAAATAACACCTAGTATGTGCCACATTATTGTAAGGGCTTTTCACATATTTGTTCATTTAATTTGCGCTACAACTTTAGGAAGTAAGCACTATTATTATCCTCACTTTACAGCTGAAACAACTAAAAAAATTAATTGGGGTGAATTATATGAATTATAGTTAGGAAAGAAAAGTCAGAATTGATGAGAGTGCAGAATGGTAGTAGTGTCTTTGCCTGAAACACTGTGTGTGTGTGTGTGTGTGTGTGTGTGTGTGTGTGTGTTAGGTTGTGTTAATGTGAGAAAAACTACATTTCTACATCCCTGGTTTATCACTGTCTTTGAAAATGATATAACAAATTTTCTTATTTCACAAACAGAAGAGAGAGATGGGTAATCTAGCAGCATGATTAATTTAAAAAATCTGTTTAAAAGTCAGGTGCTTAAATACCTTTTCCCACTGGTGTTTGGATATGACATTTCTCATTTGAGACTTAATTGTAACAAAATAATGAAGATGCTTAATAAATAACCTGGCCTTCTCTTGCTATGGCATCTTTGCTATTAGTTCAGGGAGCATCTAGGTTCCAGACTGTATCTTGTGGACAGTGGACTTACTATGGTCTTTATTTCTCTTTCTAGCTCTATTATTTTATGTTCTGTGATTTGTTTTCCCCTCTCCAGAGAGCTCATTTTTTTCCCTTCCCTAAACAGGAAGATGAATAAACACTTCAGTTCTACAAATTCTCTTTATTCAACATAAATCAGGAGTTATTCATGTGTACAAATGTAGGAGATTACTTAGCAAGCTCCTTGACAACAAGCCTTTTGACCTACTTTAGAGTGATATTATAAATGTAGGGACTCAATACTTCTTGTTGAATGAATGAATTGAAATGCAAGTCATCTGGGTTCATGTCAATAGCATGATTTGACATCAACATCTCCAAAGAACTTAAAATAGCAGGATGGTGCCTTTAAAAATTGCTTTCTTGGCCTTAATTTTTAAGTTATCAACATAGTTCTATCATGGGCTGTCTTCTCTTTGTGAAAGCTGACACACTGAAGCAGGTGACTTATTAAGACCAAGAAATAAATGAGCAGTGTTAGGTTTGCAAAAAGGAGGTGTCATTAGATCATACTTCATTCTGAAAAAACAAAAAACTGGAGAGACAAGTAACCCTGTATCTTACAAGGCATGCTGTTTTGTTCTTTACCAGACTGCTTTTGATTGAAACAGGAAGCCTGTTGGATAAAGATATACGGTCTGGCAGTTACGTTCAAGGGCCATGATATAAAATAAAACATGGGTATTTTCAGTGACGCTTTTTCTGATGGAGTCACTTAGATGTATTTGAGGAATTTCCTTAACACTGACTCAATGCCTGGATCTGGTGTTTCCTAGCATTGGTCGTCTTTGGAGACCAGAACACTCAGCTTTAATACACACCAAGCCCCTCTTTTTAGGATCTGCCCCATCTACAGCAAACTGCTCAGGAGCTGAAAACACAACCGAGGCTCAGTAAGCTTCCTGGAATTGCAGGCCTCAGACGTGGCTCAGGTGAGATGTGGTGCTACCAAGCTTCCCTCTTAAACAGTGACTCAAGTTGGAAGCCCTAGACCCTGGCTCAAGAACCAGGCTGATCACTGGGTGGCTTTTTCACCTACCAGCATCAGTCTCATCCCCAATGTTTAGATGGGGTTAAAAGTGAATGAGGCCTATCCTGCTCTCAAGGAACCTGTTGTCTAGGGAGAGAGGCCGACCCCTGTATTAAGGCTATAACACAGTGACATAAATACAATTCTAGAGGACCATCTGCTAGTGCAGAAGAGGGCATATCCCCCAGTGGGGTTCAAAGGAGTGAACTCCTTGGGGTTCAAAGGAGTGTTTGGTAGGGAAAGTGTTCTTGGTAAGAAGCAGAAGGTGTTTTCCTGAAAGAATGAGGCTTTGGTCTAGCATGGGAGAACTCCCCGTGCAGGAAAAATAGCTTGTGTGTTTCAGAAATTACTTAGGAGACCATGGAATGTGTGTGTGGAACAAAGCATTCCCTGAGGCTGCAGTGTAAGTGTGGGAAGAGAACGCTGAGGAATATGAAGCAGAGACCTGCTCACAGAGAAGCTTTCGGATGCATAGATATTTAGACCCTATTCTAGGGCGGTGGGGGGCCGGGTGGATACCCAGGCTTTGAAGGGTTTGAGGGAAGAAATAACAGGAGTAGGTTTCATTTTCTGTAAACCACAGCGGTAGAGGTGTATGGGATAAACTTGAGAGGAACAAGCCTGACAGCAAGAAAGCAGTCAGAGATCGGGAGTAATCTGGAGAAATTGGACATAATCACTCCGTTTCAATTTTGTGACCTTTGCGAGATGACGTTGCAATGAGGCAGTAGGGGGCGCTGGCTCTGGAGCCAGATGGCCTGAGTGAGAACTCTGGCCAACCACCCGTGTGACTCTGGGCAAGTGATTCATACCCAAGCTTCATTTTCTTAATGTGTTAAGTGGGAATGAAAATGACGATCTCTTATCAGTGACTGTGAAAATGAAACAAGATAGTCAATACAAATGGCGCAGCACCGCGCCTGCTGAAATACATGTCTGTACATGTTAGCTATGATCATCATGTAATGAGGAGAAAAATGAAAAACAGGTGGCATAGTGAGGGATAGTGAGGACATTTCCAGATAATCTAACCGCTCTTCCAACTAAAACCATAAACACCGTTTTTATTCCATCAAGGACACAGAAAGAAAAAAAGCAACTCTATCAGAATGATAAAAGTAAAGGGAATTCAGGTGTTTTCACCAGAAGACACAATCCTGGACTTACGTACTTTCAAGATGCAAAGTTGTATAGTGGGCATGACCTTGTGTTAAGTTAGATATAGAAAGAAATTCAAAGAATGACATCAGTATTTCTGCTGTGTGTTCATCATGAGAACATTTGATATCATCAGTAACTATAGATTGTATCAACATTTCAAAGGCTTCACTGCCCAGAGGTGTTTAATAAAATTTCAGTTTCTTTTCTGGATGCTTTCATTACATCCCACAGTATCCTTCCTTTTCTGTCTCATGAGAGTGAAGAGAAGTACAGATGTGAGGTAGTTCATTTTATCCAATCTATTTTTTCCATATTTAATATTGCTGTTTTTCAATCTTTTAATGTATTTCAGTTTTGTAATTTTATTTATTTTCTGCATGAAAATGAATTATTTCCAAATGCTTCAAAATATAAAAATTGGATGTTTATTGGGAGTTTAAAATAACATCTGAAGAAAACGATTACACATATTTCCACAAAGCCTAACTTAACACTCTTTTATGCCTGCCTGCCCTGGGCACGGGCCTATTGAACCCGAAACTTAGGAGACTTCTCTTGCTGCGTCTACCTCCACCTTCTCTGATCTCATGTCCTATTCCTCAATCTGGTTTGTCCTGGCCTTGAAAATGGGACCTGGACAATTATAGACTCCATGGTAGAGTCAATCCTTTAGTTGTGCTAAAGATGACTGAAAGTATAGGTCAAGTTTTACCAGGAGGCGTCTCATCATTATTGTAAACATAGTAGTCCTCTCTAATTCTAATTCTGCATCCCCTCTGAACTCTATTCTTAACTCACGCAATTAACAGAAAGGAAATAGAAAATTGTTGCAAGAAAATTGTTGTACTCATTTTTTTTAATAGACTTACAGAATGCGACAATCTAAATCCATAAGAGAAAGTAGAAAATAATTATCCAGAAAACCAGGCCAGAACACATTTTTTTCTTGGAGTTTTCAGATGTTCTGACTAGTAGGAAATAGTACTTTAAAAACTGAAGTGTTAACACAAAACTATAAAACTCCTAGAAGGTAACAGAGAAGAAAGGCTAGGTGACTTCTGGTTTGGCCGTGAGTTTGTAGATCCAACACCAAAAGCACAAACTATAAAATAAAAAAGTTGATAAATTAGGGTTCATTAAAATGAAGAGCTTCTGCTCCACAAAATGCATTGTTAAGAGGATGAAAAGACACGACATACCACAGACTGGGAAAACACTATTGCAAAAGGCTTATCTGATAATCTGATAATGCAAAATATACAAAGAACTCTTAAAGCTCAACAATAAGGAAATAAACAACTCAATTTAAAAAATGATCCAGGGGCACCTGGTGGCTCAGTCGGTTGAGTATCCGACTTCACCTCAGGTCATGATCCTGCGGTTCGGTTTGTGGGTTCCAGCCCCGTGCTGGGATCTGTGCTGACAGCTTGCTCAGAGCCTGGAGCCTGCTTTAGATTCTGTGTCTCCTTCTCTCTCTGCCCCTCCCCTGTTCACGCTCTATCTCTCTCTGTCTCTCAAAAATAAATAAGTGTAAAAAAAAAATTTAAAAAAAATGAGCCAAAGATCTGAACCTCACCAAAGCAGAAATACAGATGTCAAACAGCATATGAAAAGATGCTCAAAATTATATGACATCAGGGAATTGCAAAGTAAAACAACAATGAGATATCACTACACACCCGTTAGAATGAATGAAATCCAAAATACTGGGAACACCAAATGCTGGTGAGGATGTTCCTGAGTTGATGGTGGTGAGTCAGAAGCACCAGGTCTTTTTCTTCCATCATTTCTGTCTCTGGCTAAAAGAGAGAGTTTTAAATATATGTGTATCTACTTACTCCTACCAAAAAAGGTAAGTTTTGGGGAGGAAAGTAGGATAGAAGAAAATTTTAGGCATCAGACTAATCTAATGCTGGGCAAGCAAAGGGACATATACAGCTAAAGACTAGAGGAAATCATACGTTGTTCTCTTGTTCATTATCATGTCTTTTAATTTTAAACCAAAAATCTATGTACAAGAAGTCATACTATGTTGTGATATGGACCACAATGGATGTAGGTACAAATCCTATAATGATTCAGGGTATGAGCTTTGAAATAAGACCCCGGTTCTATTCTTTACTCTGCCACTATGATCTCAGGCAAATTGCTTAACATCCTTTAAGCTCTCATTTCTTTGCCTGGAGAAAGTCCATACCAATATTTACATAAGAAGATTATTTTAAGAAGCAAATGTGCTATTTCTTTCCCCGCCCTTCCCCAGCTTTACTGAGATATAATTGACAAATAAAATTGTAATACAAAATATACAACATAACGAGTTAATACATATATGCATTGTAAAAGGATTTCCACCCAGTTAACACATGCATCACCTCACATATTTGCCCTTCTTTTTTGAGAATACTTAAATCCTGCACTCTTAGCAAATTTCAATTATATAATACTGTGTTATAAATTATAGTTAGTATGTTATACATTAGATCCTCAGACCATTTTCATCTTTTGCTGAAAATTTGTTCCTTTTACCAGCCTCTCTCTGTTTCCCCACCCCTTAAGCCCTTGGCAACTGCCATTATCCTCTGCTTCTGTGAGCTAGACTATTTTTTAGATTCCATATTAATGTGAAACCATACAATACTCGTCTTTCTGTGTTTGGCTTATTTCACTTAGCAAAATGCCCTCCAAGTTTAGCCATGTTTTTCCAAAAAGCAGGATTTCCTTCTTTTTAAGGCTAAATAATATTTCATTCCTACTTACACCCCATTTTATTTCATTGGTCAGCTGACATGGGTTGTTTCCATATTTGGCTACTGTAAATAATGCTGTAGTGAACATGGGTGTGCAAATATGTCTTTGAGATAATTTTATTTCCTTCAGATATATAGCCAGAAGTGAAATTATCATATGATAGTTCTATTTTCAGCTTCTTTGTAGGTGGATTTCACTTTTCCCAACACTATCGAAGAGATTATTCTTTTCCCACTATATATTCTTGTGGCTTTATAATATAGTTTCAAATCAGGAAGTGTGATACCTTTGTTCTTCTTTCTTAAGATTGCTTTGGCTATTAAGTGTGTCTGTGGCTCCATACAAATTTTTGATTTCACTTTTCAGTTCTTCTTTGATCCATTGGTGTTCAGGAGCATTTAATATCCACATATTTGTGACTTTTTCAGGTTTCTTCTTGTAATTTAGTTCTATTTTCATACCACTGTGCCTAGAAAAAAATGCATGGTATAATTTTAGTCTTCAATTTATTAAAAACTGCTTTGTGTTGGGTCACCTGGGTGGCTCAGTCAGTTTAGCATCCGACTTTGGCTCAGGTCATGACCTCACGGTTCATGGGTTCGAGGTTCACATTGGGCTCTGTGCTGACAGCTCAGAGCCTGGAACCTGCTTTGGATTCTGTGACTCCCTCTCTCTCTGCCCCTTTCCTGCTCATGCCCTGTTTCTCTCTGTCTCTCAAAAAATAAATAAACATTAAAAAATTTTTTAAAAAAAGAATTGCTTTGTGTCATAACATATGATCTATCATGTTAAATAGTCCATGGATACTTGAGAAGAAAATGTATCCTGCTGCTGTTGGATGCAAACAGTTTTCTGTTTTGGTTTGTTTTATTTTTAATCCAAAGACAAAGCAAAGAGTTTCTAAATCATTTTATTGACTAATGGTTCAATACCTTAGAACCTCAGGATAATGGGGGTTAGCTAATACATTTGAATATTCCAATTTAATTGTCCTGTTTGAGGATGTATGAATATTTTTTCATGTGTCAGAACAAGGAGAGAAGTTCTAGGTTGAAGAAAAGCAGATCACAAGATATTGTCTATAATTTACTATAATTTTATCCCTACTCTTAAAACTATTACCATGGAATCATTTCTCTCAGGACTAACTTATATTCTGTCACACAGTATGATCTCTTTTGAATTTTCCAACTTTAATGTAAAGCATATCAGGAGAGTTATGGGTTGTCCAATGATGGAAGACATTTCACATAGAATTTTAGGCCTTTGAACAAAGAGACTAAGAAAAAGAGTAAATCCAATTATTTGCCAAATCTTAAGTCAGATACAACCACAATTCTTGTGTACAAGGATTATTCAAATAATTGTTCAACTTGGTCATGACTTAAATTCACTGGAAACACAGATAAATCTAAAAAACACAAAAGTGAAGATTTTCCTCCCTTTGCTTTTCTTATTGTGATAAAATTAACATACCATAAACTTTACCATTTTAACAATTTTGAAGAATTCAGTAGTATTAAGTTCTTTCACATCATTGTGCAATTATCACCACTATCCATTTCCATAACTTTTACATGCTTTCAGATTGAAACTCTGTATCCATTAAATAACAATCTCCTGTTAACCCCTAGCCCCAGCTTTTGGTAACCATTACTATATTTTCTATCTCTGTGGACTTGTTTATTCTAGGTAATTCATATAAAAAAATCATACATTATATGTCCCTTTTTGTCTGGATTTTTTCACTAAGCATAATGTTTCCAAGGTTCATCTATATCATGTATGCATAAGAATTTTTCTTCTTTTTATTAGACTTTATTTTTTAGGATACTTTTAAGTTCACATAAAAATTGAATGGAAAGTAATGAGTTCTTATATATCCCCTCTCTCTGGCCTTCCCCCGTAGTCTTCCCCATTATAAACATCCTGCCCAAGAGTGGTACTTTGCTACAGTCAGTGAATCTACATTGACATATCATCACCCATTATCATTATTGTCACTACATTAGGGTTCACTCTTGGTGGTGTACATTCTACAGGATTGGTCAAATATATAATGACATACAACCATCAACATAATGATGAGGGAGCATAAGGCAAGCTGAGGGCAAAGTACAGCCTAACAACACTTCCACCCCAAGGGGGGATGTGTGTGATATTCTTCAGACACTCCTGGCTGTCTAAGAACAAAGGAAAGGAAAGAAATGGTTTACTGGTAGAGATCACAGTCATGCAGGACAGAAGTCTCCTTCAGTTTATGGATAACTTACTAAGCTGCAAGAAAAAGGCAATCTTATCCATAGCCTAATCTCCAGAAACCTATAGACTCTGTTTCCAGGAACCCTAATGTAACCCTCATCAAGATGTAAGGGGGTTTAAGTGCTTGCCATGGTGATGCGGAAACAAAGGCAAATGAAAATTCCCTTACTGTGTACAGCCCATTGACAAGTCCTTGACATAGGCAGAGTGACCTCCCTCTAGGAGCTCAGCTGCCTCAATGATAGCCCTTTGCTAGGGACAAAAGGGAATCTTGGATTAATATTATCCTGACCGCTCCCTTTCCCCCCAGGATCCTGTGAGTTTCCTGAAACAGATAAAAAATTCCTTTGCAAACCTCCTTTATCTTTAACACCCAAGTATATGTTGGCAATTATACTCCAAGCATATGACCCCTGATATACATCTGAAGGATCATGACTAAGATTTTACTAAACAATAATAAATGATGTTTTCCTAACAACAGCTAGCCCCTCAAGGTCCTGGACACCTTGCTTCCAAAATTCCTTAGAAACTGACGCTGTCCCTGACCCCCTTCCCAACCTGAAGGTATATAAAATCAGTCACTCTTCACAACCCCAGTGCAGCTCTTTCTGCCCACAGGTCCTATTCCCACGCTTTAATAAAATTACCTTTTTGCACCAAAGATGTCTTCAATAATTCTTTCTTGGCCGTCAGCTCTGAACTGCCCCTCATTACCCTAAAACTCTATTATTAACATCATACAGAATAGTTTCATTGCCCTAAAAGGCCTCTGTGTTATCCTTATTCATCCTTTTCCTTCCCCCAAATTCTGGCAACTACTGACTTTTTTACTGTCTTTAATGGGTTTTTGGGGTGATGGTGGAGTTCAGAGCTGATGGCCAAGAAAGAATTCTTGAAGACATCTTTGGTGCAAAAAGGTTATATTATTAAAGCACAGGGATAGGACCCGTGGGCAGAAAGAGCTGCACTGGGGTTGTGAAGAGTGACTGATTATATACCTTCAGGTTGGGAAGGGGGTCAGGGACAGCATAAGTCTCTAAGGAATTTTGGAAGTAAGGTTTCCAGGACTTTTGGGGGTTTGCTGCTATTAGGAAAATGTCATTTAATATCGCTTAGTAAAATCTTGGTCATGAGACCCTTCAGATGCATGTCAGGGACCATAAGCTTGAAGCATGAATGTGGCATATACCTTGGGGGAATTGAGATTAAGGAAGTTTCCAAAGGAATTTTTATATGTTAAAGTAGGCTTACAGGATCTTGAGGGGTCAGGATAATGTTAAGCCAAGATTCCCTTTTGTCCCTTGCAAAGTGTCATCATAGAGGCAGCTGGGCTTCTAGAGAGAGGTCACTCTGCAAGTTTCAAGGACTTGTCAGTGTGCTGTAGGCAGTAAGGGAATTTAATTTTTCATTTTCCTTTGTTTCCCACATCACCATGGCAAGCACTTAAACTCCAGGGTAGCCAGGAGTGTCCAAGGAATATCACACATATTCCACCTGGGAGGGGTGGGGTAGGGTGCTGTTAGCCTGTACTTTGCCCTCAGCTGGCCTTATACTCCCTCATCAATCTTAATAGTTTTGCTTTTTCCAGAATGTCACATAACTGTAATTAAATAGTATATAACCTTTTCATATTGATTTCTTTCAATTAGTAATATGCTTTTTAGTTTCCTCAATGTATTTTTGTGGCTTGATAGCTCATTTCTTTTTGGCACTGAATTTTGTCTGGATGTTTCAGCTTATCCCTTCACTTAATAAATTACATCTTCCAAGTTTTGGCTGTTATGAATAGTTTATAGAGCGTCTATAAACATTGATGTGCAGGTGTTATGTGGATGTAGGTTTTTTTAAAAACTCATTTGGACAAATACCAAGGAGCCTGATTGCTGAATTACATAGTAGGGGTATGTTTAGCTTTGTAAGAGATTGGCAAACTGTTTTCCAAAGTGGCTGTACCATTTTGCATTCCTACCAGCAGTGAATGAGAGTTCTTACCAGTATTTGGTGTTATCAGTGTTTGGGATTTTGATTTTTTATGAGGTATGTAGAAATATCTTGTTTTAATTTGCAATTCCCTAATGACATATGACATTGAGCACGTTTTTGTATGTTTATTTGCCATCTCTATTTTCTTTGGTGAAGTTTTGCTCATATATTTTTCGTATTTTTTAATTGGGTTGTTTGTTTTCTTATTGTTGAGTTTTCAGAGTGTTTTGTATATTTTGGATAACAGTCCTTTATCAGATTTTTTTTTTTTTTTTGGCAAAAGTTTTCTCCTAGTCTGTGGCTTGTCTTCTCATTCTCTTGTTGTTTCAGAATTTCATTTCTTTTTATGGCTGAATAATATTCCAGAGTATGTTTATATTGTTTTGTTTATCATTCATCTGTTGATGGACATTTGGATTCGTTTCACCTTTTGGTAATTGTGAGTAATGCTATTATGAATATTGGTGAACAAATATCTGTTCAAGTCCCTGCTTTTAATTTATTGGGATATATACCCAATTGGAATTGGAACTGTTGAACATCTCTTTGCTTTTAAAAATTCCCCATTAGTGTATTCTCAATTATTACTTCTGTCAACAAAGTAGTACTGTAGCATTCATGGATAAGGTATTGCTAAAACAATCTTTGCTCTTTGTATAACTTTACCATTTCTTGTTATTCAGTGAAGAATGAATCATCAGTCTGCCAACTTCAGGAAAGTAACTATGATCCTTGACTGCAAATGGCTTTACCTCAAGGAGAGGTGAAGTGAATAGAAGCAAATGGAAATTTGTAAAATACTTTAAAAAATATGAGATGCCCCACAGTTCTCAATGGAAAGGATGAAACCTGATTTCAAACATAAGCCTGACAGAAATAGACGAAAATAAAAAAACCTGAAAAGGACCCAAGAGAATCCAGATAAAATCTCATCCCTTGTTTCCTCATAATCTACATATATGCAAAGCAGCAGGAGTACAATATAATTGTATTTTCTACATAACAAATCACCCAGTTTCCATTTTATATTCAAACTAACAAGAAATAGGGAGAAGCATCTTATGCAGATTTATAATCTTAACACGTGAAAAGAGAAAATTCTTTTAGATATCTATCTAGCCTTTGACTAGGATAACCTGTCATCTGGTAGGCATAGAGATTGGGTTAAGAGCATTTGTGATCTGATATTGAAGCATGTGTTTTGTATCTAGGATCTAGAAGAGAGTTATGATATTTCCACTACCTTCAAAAAATGAGAATGAAAATATGCATAAGCAATATAATTAAACCTTGTATTAAAAATATTATTCTTGTCAGATTCTTCACTATTATCTTAGTCTAATTACAATCAAGAATTTACTTTCAATAAATGCTTGAGGACCTTATGGCTTTGTTAAGTTCTTTGCAACTCTTTAAAAATTTTTTTTAATGTTTATTTATTTTTGAGAGATAGAGAGAGACAGAGCTCGAGAGGAGAAAGGCCAGAGAGAGAGGGAGACACAGAATCTGAAGCAGACTCCAGGCTCTGAGCTGTCAGGGCACAGAGCTCGATGCGGGGCTTGAACCCACGAACCATAAGATCATGACCTGAGCCGAAGTCGGATGCTTAACCGACTGAGCCACCCAGGCACCCCAAGTTCTTTGCAACTCTCACAGAATATATATTTCTGATAATATATAATATATGTATATATAATAACATATAATCTGTTCTGTATTATGGAAAAATATGAATATATTAAGCTAAGTATAAATTTGGTACCCAAAACTGACAAAGGTGGCCCACAATGGGATATCTATTTATGAAGGTAGGTGAGGAAGTCGAGTTAAATACTCAGAAAATGACAATAAAATAAAAGGAGAGTGCACCACAATCAAGTGGACTTTATGCCAGTAATGTGGGAAAAATTGATATGTTGTGTAAGCAGCAGGTCAGTTCACAAAAAACAATCCTTTCAGTAGCTATTAAAAAAGGCATAAATAATTCAATATCTATTCCTTGTTTAAAAACTGTTTCTGGAGAATCAGATTTTGAAGTTAATTTCCTTATTGTAAAAAACAAACTAACAAAAAAGAATATTTGCTACAGACCAATAGCCAAAATACTACTTAAGAGATGCTAGAGGGGCGCCTGGGTGGCTCAGTTGGTTAAGCATCAGACTTCAGCTCCGGTCATGATCTCGTGGTTTGTGCATTCGAGCCCTGCATCGGGGGCTGTGTGCTGACAGCTCAGAGCCTAGAGCCTGCTTTGGATTTTGTGTCTCCCTCTCTCTCTGCCCCTCCCCTGCTCACATTCGGTCTCTGTCTCTCTGTCTCTCAAAAATAAATAAACATTTAAAAAATTAAAAGAAAAGTGAGATGCTAGTAACAGTCTTATTAAAACCAAGGAGAAATTAAGTATGAAATCTGCATAAGTTAGAACTCTATTTAATTGAAGCAAAAAGGGAATTTGCTGGAAAATTCTCAGGGGCTTACAGGCTTGGAAACCACAGGATTGGAGGAACTCTCCAGGGTCAGGAAGCAAGATACATGGCAGGGAGGCTGTCTGGGCAGAAGCAGTCCTGGTGCAGCCCATCTACTAAGGCTGCCTTGGCTGCAATGATTAGTACTTCCAACAGTGTGCACGTTGTCAGGTCACTGGTTCAAGATGCAGAGTCCCAGGAGAGGGCCACCTGGCTAACTGTGAGTCAAGAGTTTCTCCCACCAACTTACAATACTTCATGTGATAGGAGTGTCCTCCAAATAGAAGTGGGGTGCTAATAGGAAGAGGGGACTGAGATGTTTGACATCCTTAAATGACACATGCTCACTACATTACTATCATTGCTGTTATTTACGATCATTGTTTGAAGATGAAATTATTTTAGTTCTAGAATATCCATGGGAATCAACTGGAGCTAAATAAAAGGAAAGATAAGAGCTTTGTGAGGAATTTGGATTTAAAAATATTCACAAAACTATAATTTTCCCATGAAATATCAATAACCAGTAGAATACAATGAAAGGAGATATAGTAGCAAAACAATGAAATTTCTAGAAATTATCACAGAATCATAATTATTATAAAATATTACATACCATCTCAGAGGATTTTTGGATGCTTTGAAGCTTTTCCAGTGGACATCCTAGGGAAGACTTTCTTAATCTTTTTACCTTTGAAGAATCTTTGCAATAATATTCAGGTATCAGGAAATCCTGCATCAAAATTATATTTACAGTTCACGGTATCTTAATGTGGCCAGTAAATTGTAGGTATAATGAGACAATTTTATTATTGATGCTCTATTGAGTAAATAATAACATTTTTCTCATGATCTGTTTCTTTTGGCCAACTTAACTAGTTTTCTCTTTTTGTGTGATATCCCCTTCTTCATAAGTGATGTCAGCTTTAATCCAAGTCAGTAGCAAAGATGGTGAAAATAATTTTTTTCTTACTTTAACTTTTTACCTATCCTATGTAGGTTTACAAGTCTCACAACAATTCTTTTTTCTTTGCAAGATGCTAAGTAGGTGTGATATGTGGTATATGTAGTAGATGGTATATGAAAAGTATTTTTTTATATTTAAAGCTAAAAATGACATTTTAGTCAACATTCTTGAAAAATAACTAGCCAACTAAGCTTTGCTTACTTTTCTCACAATCAGTATTTATTTTTATAAATTTTAAAAATCATAAGACAAACAATAAATTTCTGGTAAATTACTACTTTAAGCTGAAATGGAATTTCAATTTTGTAAAGATGGCTTTGGTGGATTTCATTTGAGTAATGTTTTAAATTGATTTTAACTAATACAAATTTACAACATACAAATTTCTTGACAATGTTGAACAGTAAAATTACTAAAGCCATAAATTGAAGCTATATGAATGAAAGTATAACCCAAGAAGCAATTTTACATAATACTTTGAAAAACAGTTTCTTACAAGGTAACATGATCAAGCTCATAGTCCTAAGTGTTTAAAAATTCATATACAAGCATTCTTGATTTTTTAATAGAATATTTATGTAAAAGGTGCTATTTTTGACACCAAAAGTAAAGAATGAAATTCACCTGTCTTTTGTGAAACTTTGATTTTTGCTACACAAATACCCAATTCTGGGTTAAACTTGAGATAGGCACACACATTTTTACCTGAAAGGAGATTTCTGTTCTTGCTCCTAATGCTTGTTTACACAAGAAGCACCTTGATCACACATGCTAAGACGTTAAAACCTGCAGCAGAATGTTTACTACTCTCCCGTGATTTGCATGATCATCTTCTTACCCTGAAATCCAGAACTTCTGTAGGTGCAAAATCTTTTTTCTTTTGTCAGTCATGTTCTCAGGCTGAGCAGTAGATTCAGAGAGAACAGACTGAAAATATTATTCAATTCCAATCTGTGGTTCTTCCAGTTGATTTTCTACAGTACTTGAAATGTGTCAATATCCTTTCTCACTCTCAAGTCCCAGCAGCAGTGAAACATCTTAAAGATTTTATTTTGCAACATGATTTTCCCAAAGGTTGAGTTTTCTTTTAAGTCCATGAATCAGGTCATGTGAAGTCAAAATATTTTCTCCAGGCTTTGCAGAGACTTGTTCAGCGTTTTTTTTTTTTTTTTTTTTTTTTTTTTTTAGAGTTTTTATTTAAATTCCAGGTAGTTAACATCCAGTATAATATTAGCAACTTGGCTCCTTGGCAGCCATTTTCATCACATAAACCAGCTGAAGAAATAGGGAACCTACTTTCTGCAGCCATTCTTCATCTTCAAAGCACAAAACAAAATCTAGAGTACTACCTTCTTGAAATTGCTTCTGAAATTTATCTTCCAACTCAAACAACTTGTTAAGAGCTCTTCATCAGTTAATCCACCAGACTGCTGTGTGTAGCAGGAAATTTCTGTGTTCTTAGTCTAAATTTTCACACTATTATGTTCTTGAGCAAATGTGTCTTTGTTCAACAGAGCTAACCATTTAGCTTCATCCAGATGATTTTTCATTTTCATACCAAAAAACATTTGACACCAGCATCTCTCTGTGAAGAAAGAAGTGTGTTGTGACAAGGTGGAAATTTTCATATTTTTTTTACAAGAGTTGAAACCTTCCATGGGCATAATTGAAAGAGCAACATCCGTACAAGTGCCACCACAGACTTTTCGTTTGATATGTAGATATGATGACAAAACATTAAATATACCTTGGGCTTTGCTTGTTTTGGGAAGCTCTGCAGCAGTCATTATTTCCTGAATTTTGCCAACATATGCAATTTTTACAAAAAATTTTTTTGTGTGAATTTGCCTTCCTGTGGCAACAAATCCTGCTATGAGACAACTTGATCCCCGAGGCTTTCAATGATTTGACTTTTCCCTCCAGCTTTATCGAGGCATGGTTGACAAATAAAAACTGTATATATTTAAGGTGCACAAGGTGATATTTTTATATATGTATACACTGTGATAATTGCCATAATCAAACTAAATAACATATTGTCACCTCACATAATCAACTTTTTTGTGTGTGGTAGGAACTTTTGAGTTATATTCTCTTAGCAAATTTTAAGTATATAATACATTATTATTCACTATAGTGACCAGGATGTGAATGGGGTCGCAGAACATATTCATCTTATAACCAAAAGTTTGAATACTTTGATTAATATCTCCCCCATTCCTCCACTTTCCAGTCTCTTGTAACCACCATTCCACTCTGTTTTGGTATAGTTTGACTTATTTTTTAGATTCCACACACAAGTAAGATCATGGGATATTTGTCTTTCTGTGTCTGGTTTATTTCACTTAGCATAATGTCCTTAGGTTTATCCATGTTGTTGCAAATACCAGGATATTCTCCTTTTAAAAGGGGAATAATATTCCATTTGAATATATATGTTGATATGGATATGTATCCATCACATTTTCTTTATCCATTCATCTGCTGATAGACACAGGTTGTTTCCATACCTTGGCTATTGTGAATAATGCTGCAATGAACATGGAGGTACACATATCTCTTTGAGATAGCAATTTTATTTCCTTTCAATAAATACTCAGAAGTGGGATTGCTGGATCATACCATATTCCTATTTTTAATTTTTTTAGTAACCTCCATACTATCTTCCATAATGACTATACAAATTTGCACTCCCATCAACAGTGCACAAGTAGTCCCTTTTCTCCATATCCTCACCAACACTTGTTAACTTTTGGCTTTTGATAACAGCCCTCTTAACAGGTGGGAAGTGATAGCTCATCATGGTTTGGATTTACATTTCCCTGTAGATTGGTGATGTTGAATACATTTTCATATACCTGTTGGCCAGTTGTATGATTTTTCTTTAATGAAAGATTTTGTTTGTTTGGAGATTCTAACAGTCATTTAAAATTTCACCACTTTACATGTCTAATGGCTATGATATGTACATAAGAGCCTTTTTGATTATTAAAATAAACCTTATTAAGTATAACTTACATAAATAAAATCCTATGATTTTAATGAAAAATTCTGAGTTTTAACAAAAGCATACATCTATGTATTGATAGTTGCAACTAATCATGACATCTGTTATCCCAAAAGTTTTTTCACATTTTGTAGGAAATCCTGGTCCTTCATTCTAGGTCCTTCGCAATCACTGATCTGTTTTCTGTTATTCTAGGTTGCCTTTGCAATATTTCACGTAAATGAAACTATACAGGATGTAGTCTTTTATGTCTGGCTTCTTTCACTCAGCATAATGGTTTTGAGATTCATCCATGTTGTTACGTATATGGTTGTACATCCTTTTTATTGTGGAGTGGTGTTTCATTTTATGATTATACCACATTTTTCTTATCCATTTACTAGTTGATTGACATTTGAGTTGCTTCCAGTTTTTATCTTTCACATTTCCATATACATCTTGTAGGCACGTGCATTTTTTTCTCTCTGGGTAAATACTCAGGTATGAATTTCTGTGTTTTATTGGAATTGCATGTATATGGTTTCAGAAGCTTTCAAACTGTTTCCCAAAGTGTCTTTGTCATTTTGCATTTCTATCAACATTGTATAAGTGGGGTTAGTTGCTCCACATCCTTTCCATGCTTGATGTTGTCAGTCTGTTTACTTTTTGACATTTTAGTGAATATATAGTGATATCTCACTGTGGTTTTACTTTGAATTTGCCTCACAATGATGCTGATTTTTTTCTCCTGTGCTTATTTGCTATTCCTATGTCTTTGGTGAAGTATCTGTTCAAATATTTTGCCTCTCAAAAAAATTAGGTTGCTTGCCTTTTTATTATTGAGTTGTAAACATTTTCTTTTGGATACTAGCCCATTTTCAGATAGATGCATTGTAATATTTTCTTCCAATCTGGGGCTGTCTCTTCATTTCTGTAACATTATTTTTTTTGAAAGACACAATTTTAATTTAAATGAAGTATAGCTTTTCAAGCTTTTTCTTTTATATCTTATTTTGTGTGTGTATCTGGTTTATTTAAGATATCTATGCCAAGATTGGTGATCTTTACTATTCCAAATTCACAGATTTTTCCTTTGTGTTTTCTTTTAGAAGTTTTATAATCCTAGCTCTTACATCTAGTTGGGTAATCAAATTAATGTTAATTTTTATATGTGATGCCAGTTTAGAGTTGAGATTCATTTGATTGTATATGTATATGGAATTATTAATGATTTGCTGTAAAGATTATCATTTTACTCATTAAATTTCTTGGTACTTCTGTTGAAAATCACTTTATTATATATATGTGGTTCTATTTCTGGTTTTATTTTGTTGCATGATTTATATCTACATGTCAGCACCTCACTGTATTATTTATTGTAGTGTTATAGTAAGTATTGAAGTTAGTTAATGTTAGTCTTCCAATTTTGTTGGACAATTTCTATATAAAAGCCTTTGGGAATTCTTGTTGGAATTCTGTTAAATATATACACAAATTTAGGGAGAACTGATTTATGCTATTGAATCTTCTAATCCATGAATACAGCATATCTCTCTATTTATTCAGGACTTTGATTTCTCTTAGCAATGCATTATACTCTTCAGTGTACAAGTCTTACATGTATTTTGTTTAATTTATCTCTATTTTATATTGTTTGATGCTCTTGCAAGTGGTATTGCCTTTCAAATTTCAATTTCCAAATGCTGAGTGTTAGTATATAGAAATACAAGTGATACCAACCTTGTATCCATTGACTTTAGTAAACTTACTTATTAATTCTACTAGCTTTTTCACAGATTTTGTAGCTTTTTGTACACTGGTGATCATGTCATCTGTGAATAAAGAGGAGATGAAAAGTCTGAAAAGGAAGATGTAAATAGAAAATATTGCAGAACAACCACAATTTTAATACACCTGATAAACAACACCGAAATACTTTGAGGAATCTTGAAGAGAGCTCAGAAAATTAATTGGAAAAGAACAAGGATATAAACATTTTATAGAAGAGATCATGGATATGGAAGATGATAAGGAGATCGAATTTCTGTATAATAAGTATTCAAGAAGAAGCAAACTGAAATCAGACGAAATAGAAAAAGACATATAGCTGACTATGTTCCACTTTAGATATATCTACTTAATTTCTTAAGTTGTCTGATCTTTTGCTGCTGTGTCAGTATACCTTTGAGTTAGATTCACTTGGTTCAAATTATTTCTCAATTTGTGTCTAACTCTGTGACGTTGGAAATGTTATTTATCTCATCTGAGTCACTCAGTTACCTCATTTATCAAGTGGAGATAATAATAGTCCCTATTATAGAGGCTGGGCTTGATGTTTACATGAAGATCTTAGTACTGTGCCTGGCACAAAACAAACATTCAATAATAAATACTACATTTCTTTTCTTGATCTCTGTGTTTTAATAAATAACTTTCACTCAAATGGCTTAAATAATAAGAGAACATTGACTGGATCTTGAAGAGAGCAGGGAATGAGTTTATCCAGGCTTAAAGCTACATGTTCAGGACTTTCTCTCTCTCTCTCTCTCTCTCACTCTCTCTCTTTCTCCCTCTCTCCTCAAATTAGTTCCTTTAGTGTTGGCTCCATTCCTAGACAAGAGCTCGCCTTGTGGTAGTAAAATGGCTACCAGCACTTCTAGAACTTCATTTTTCATTCACATGGAAATAAAACAGTGAAAGGTTTATCTAACCCAAATTCTGAACAGAAATAATGGCTTCATTATGAATTAACTAATTTAGGTCACAGGTTCATTCCTGAGCCAACTACTATGGCTGAAACACTAACTTAGATATGAGGGTGGGGTCATTTTCTTTCAAAGCATTTTGGTTGCATGAGGGCAGCGTTGGTCCTGTTACTAAGAGAAGGGGAAGTGGATGCTAGGCAACAAAACCAGCAAACATCTATGACAAACATTATCTCATTCATGTTGTCTCCTCTAAACAGAGATCACAACATATTTATATCATGTGGAGAACTACTCTTTATCTATGTTTTTGGGAAATTCCTCTATTTTCTTTGGATAAATTATGCTCTTTATCTGCCTTTTGCCTATGTGTGCATTCTCTCTATTTCTGGCAAAGCTTTTATGCATCGGCCAATATGGGTTTCTATTTAATTATTACTCATCTTCAAAAGGAAGCCAGCCACCAGCTAAATATAAATAAAAAAATAATAAATAATTAAATAAAATAATAAATACTGTGGTTAGCAGTGATTGAGGATAATAGCAAAGTCTTTTAAGTCACAAGCTCTGTTGCAGTCTGGCTATAAGTGCCTTCCCTCCCTTTTTCACCCCACATCACCTTCAGAGGTCGTCCTTGGCTAGAATAGCATATTGTGAATCTTTTCCCTTCCTCCCCTCCCCTCCCCTTTGCTCTCACACATACAAACACCCCTTTCCCTCCTCCCCACCCCCCCCCCATTTACCTTTCTTCCACCCTTCATGGCAGATACAGGCTGGGTCAGCATTTGTTGTTGTTGTTGTTGTTGTTCTTTTTCTTCTTCTTCTTTTTTCTAAGTTTATTTATTTATTTATTTTGAGAGAGAGTGTGAACAGGGGAAGGGCAGAGAGAGAGGGAACGAGAGAGAATCCCAAGCAGACCCCTCACTGTCAGTGTGGAGCCCAATGAGGGCTCAAAGCCACAAACCATGCGACCCAAGCCAAAACCAAAAGTTGGACACTTAACCAACTGAGTCACCCAGACGCCCCAGCATTTGTCCTTCCACTGTACCTTTGCTGCCTTCTGAGATGTCATCCTGGGTCTCTGTAAAGACATTCCTCTTTTCCTTTGGACTCTTTATACCCACAGAGCTCAATATACTAGTCAAAGGAATTTTTAAGGTGGTGACATGAACTTTTGGGGACATTAGTTAGCTTGGTCTAGATACTAGGAGGCAAAGGTTGGCTCTCCCGGCTTTCTTCTCTCATCTTGGTCTAGATTTTGGGTAGTTGGCAGATATGTTTCCTAGTTTGTGGCCTGTGGTTGTGTCCTTTTCTATGTTTCATTGAAGATCGATTATTTTTGCTCTTTCTGTTTGTTTGGTTTTGGTAGAGTTTAAGGGAGTGGAGAAGAGTAAAAGTTTTGCTACTCCCTTTTCTTTAACCAAAAACTTTTTCAGAATGATTTTAGTCTAACTGATATTTTCATTTGGATGTCCCTCAGATGGATTGACATCAAAACATTAAAAAATGAAAACATATTCCTTCTTTCCTTGAACCACAGTTCTTTTCCATCTTCAGTTTTTCCTACCTCAGGAGGAAGTACCATTATTTCCAGTTGTCTTGATTCTGGAACTCTGGAAATTTTCTAGACATCTCCTCTTTCACCCAAAAAACATAATGGCTGCCAAATCTTGTAGATTTTTTCTCTTGTATACCTTTCAAATATACCGTCCTATCTCACTGCCACTGCCTGCATTCTAGACACTGTTGATTATTGTCTATTCAACCTCAACAGCCTGTGATCTGGTCTCCTGCTCTTTTTCTTCTTCTCTTCTTAAATAGGAATACTGAATCCAGAAGAGAATCGGATGGCTTAACCAATAGCCCTGTAAGATGATTTTCAACCAGTTCCAATACATCTCTCCAAGCATATACATAAAGTCAAGAAATATGACTTTAGCTACTCTTTTCCAAGATACCCCCACTCTGTAATTACTTCTCTCATTCAAGACTAAACTTGATGCTATTTGAACCATTTTCCTGCTATGTTATGGTGCTGGAGAAAAAAGGTAGGAGATGAGGGAGGTGTATAGTATAAGTTGTCCCTTCCAAACTTGTCCTTCAGCAACTCTAAGATAAATCATCAACCAGTCTCTTTTACTGGGTTATCTTTATAATGTGATAAAGGTTACACTGTGGTTCCTGAAGGGAATGATCTATTTAACAAGGTTTTTAAAAATAAAGAATAGTTCCCAATTTGCCAATGAATTTGTCTGTGTTTTAGCAATGAGGGCAGGAGGGTGGAGTTCTAGCCCAACTTTTAACAAATTCATCCAGGGTAGCTAAAAGGATTCATGAACAGGGAAAAATAGTTTCAGTCTATCCTTCAGCAACTCCGTGAAAATTATTAGTAGAGGACACCTAGTGGTGCTTTCTAGAAATTCATTTATGCTAAGAAATAGTCTATTTAAATATTAATAGCACTCAATATATCAAGATCCTATAGCCCAATATAACAGATATGCTATGACAACGAAGTATAAACTAAATCTGACATTAAGTCTAATTGTATCAGTCACTATAGGCTAACTGTTGTAACAAATATCCTCCAAATTCTTAGTGGCTTAATATAATAAATGTTTATTTTGCACTCTCAAAACAGTTACTCAGTGACCTTCCATATGATGACACAAAAAGTGACTTGATCACATGCAAAAACATACTTTATGCTTGGAAAGGAAGATTCAATGACATAAAGATACCACTTCTGAAAACAAAATAAAACAAGTAACAACAACAACAACAACATTGTTTGTTTGTAATCGTCATGGTTGTATGCAAATTTCAAGACTCATCAAATTGTATATTTAAGACCTATGCATTTCACTATATATAAATTTTATCTCAATTTTAATTTTTTTTAATGTTTGTTTTATTTTTGAGAAAGAGGGAGAGAGAGACAGAGTGTGAGCAGGAGAGGGGCAGAGAGAAAGGGAGACACAGAATCTGAAGCAGGCTCCAGGCTCTGAGCTGTCAACACAGAGCCCCACGCTGGGCTGGAACTCAGAACTGGGAGATCATGACCTGGGCTGAAGTTGGACGTTTAACTGACTGAGCCACCCAGGTGCTCCAATTATGGCTCAATTTTAAAAAGAATTTACAAAAAGAATACCTGGTCGAAAGGTGAAAAAAGTGGTGTGTGTGTGTGTGGGCGGGGGGGGGGGGGGGTGGTGGTGGAGAAGGGAAGCCTTATATTAAAATTCACAAAATCTCAATAATTAAAAAAGAGTGGTACTACAATTAGAAAAATAAAGAATTTTAGGGCGCCTGGGTGGCTCAGTCAGTTAGAGACTTCGGCTCAGGTCATGATCTCACAGTTCATGAGTTCGAGCCCCACGACAGGCTCTGTGCTGATAGCTTGGAGCCCAGCGTCTGCTTCAGATTCTGTGCCTCCCTCTCTCTCTGCCCCACACCTGCTTGTTATCTGACTCTCAAAACTGAAGAAACATTAAAGAAAATAAAAAAAAAATAAAGAATTTTTATAAAGAGTGGTATGGATATATGAGTGGATGAACTAATGAAATGGAATGAAAAAAAACCCAGAAATATACCACATGCATACAGAAATTTATTAGAAGATAAAGTAGCCACCAGAACTCCAATCAACTATTCAGTGAATGTTTTGAGATAATTGTAAATATCTGAATTCTTCGGAGGAAGGAAAGAAGGAAGGAAGGAGGGGAGGAAGCAACAAAGGAGGGAAGGGAAAGTAAATTCATGCTTGAGAAAAATACCCTTGGGCAATGCATTAGTCAGGGTTCAAAGAGAAAGAGAATCAATAGGATGTATATATGTGTGTGTATAGGTGTTTATTTATGTATGTATGTATTTGTGCGTTATTTATTCACTTATTTATTTAAGGAATATCTCACATGATTATGGTGGCTAACCATAATTTGCAGGGTGAATTGGAAAGGTGGAGACCTGAGAGACTTTATGGTGTAATTCTAGTCCTTATTCAAAGGCCTGAGAATCAGGAAGCTCATGGAGTAGTTCCATTCTGAAGACCAGAAGCTTGAGACCCAGAAGAAGTGATGTTTTAAGCTGAAGAACATAAAAAAGTCTATATTCCAGTTCAAAGACAGCAGGCAGGAGGAATTCTCTTTTACTCAGGGAGGCCTTTTTGTTCTAGCCAGGCTTTCAATTGAACAAATTCCACTCACATCAGGAAGAGCAATCGACCAATTAAATTTTTTTTAATGTTTATTTTTGAGAGAGAGAGAGAGAGAGAGACAGAGTGCAAGCGAGGGAGGGGCAGAGAGAGAGGGAGAGAGAGACTCTGAAGCAGGCTCTAGGCTCTGAGCTGTCAGCACAGAGCCCAACGTGGGGCTTGAACTCACGAATCCCGAGATCATGACCTGAGCTGATGTTGGACACTTAACTGACTGAACCACCCAGGAGCCCCTCAATTTACTAATTTAAATGTTAATCTTAAGGTGACTGGGTGGTTCAGTTAGTTGAGCACCTGACTCTTGATTTCATGTCAAGTCCTAATCTCACAGTAGTGATATCATGGTCATGGGATCCAGCCCCTTGTGGGCTCTGTGCTGAGTGTGGAGCCTGCTTGGAATTCTCTCTCTCCCCCCTCAGTCCTTCCCCTCCTTACATGTGCTTTCTCCCTCCCTCTCTCTCTCTCTCTCTCTCTCTCTCTCTCTCAAAATAAATAAATAAACATTAAAAAAATAGAAATGTTACTCTCATCCAAAAACACTCTCACAGATACATCCAGAATAATGTTTGACCAAATATCTGAGCACCCGTGACCCAGCTAAGTTGACATACAAACTCAACCATCACAGGTGTCATAGAAGAGTTATATCCTCTGACTGCTTATTCTCTTTCCTGAAATTTTAATGTTACAAAGGATCATCAGATCTTGTCTGAAATGGACTACAGAAGAGATACTTACTGAAGAATTCTTCATCTGTATTTCGAGTACGTGCACAGCATTTTTCCTTCTTGGTAGTCCTCTACTTCTTACTGGTATGGGCATGCCTCAAATCTACAACAAAATATTTAATAAACATAGAGACACTTGTGCTTTTTTTTAATATGGTAGAAGGGCATCAGATGATGTTATCTCTGCCTATCCACTAAATTAAAATGGTCATTTGCCATTGATATTTACACCTAAGTGTGGCTATTACTGTGTCTCGAGCCTTTAGAATGCCCCTGACAAAGAGGGGCATGCACTACTCCTCACTGTCTTCTTTTTTTAATTTAATAGGTTTGAATTTGATCCGTGCTTTGTGTAATCATTGGTAGTTACAATAGTCTGATATTTAACTTGCGTGTATTTTTTGAGTGCAACTTAAATCACTCAGAGGCATCTAGAAGAGTAAAATGGCCAAAAATATTGTTGAGTATAACATAGCACTCATGTTTGGATTATGCATGGTCCAGAGTTATCCAAGTTATCTCACAGTTTGGAAGAATTTTAATGAGGCAGAATTTGGAAAAGCCTTTCTAAGTGTCCCAACCAGCGTCACTTTTAATCATAAGGGTACCTTTCTGCAGAGCATTTCTGTCCTGGTGAAATGAAGGACTGAACTGCTAAGAGAGCTCACCTTTGAATGGTCTAGCTATTGGCATCCATAGCTTACATGATTTTCTTATTTTACATCTTTTTTTCTTTGGAGCAATTCAAAACTGCATTCTTTGGTGTCTCAATGAATGAAGCTTAGAGAAATTCTTTCTGGCTTTGGGGGGAAAGAACCAGTAAACCAACTTTAAATACTGAGTTAAGGTACATTCCAGTCTCTGTAGGTTATAATGGAAATACTTTATCAAATAGAATTATCAAGAATGAACCTTCCAAGTGTCAAAAGGTTTTGTAATGGGATCTGCATCTATTATACCAGAAACATTCTTTGTTTTTCACTTCCCTCAATGCTATCATGTGTATATATGTATCTACATGTATAGGTGGAAGAAATCACCACTGCCTTTCTTCATTTGAAACTGTTTTCTCTGCTTCCCCCCACCCCCACCTCCCATGAAAGATTGAAGAAAATATAATTGGAGTTCTTTTAAGAATCGGAGTTCTTCAGCAAAACTGAAGTCCCTTTTGGGTTTACCAAGGAAGCAGCTGTTGAAAGATAGATAATGTGGTTCCTCTGCTTTTCTGATAGGCCCTCAGATGGAAGAGAACAGAACTGAACCCTGGTCTGCATGATAATGGACCTTGATGTTTCCAGGGAAGATCATTAAGTAGTTATTAGGGAATAAAGGAAAACATTTCCTTCCTTAGCATAAGTTTACCCTGTTCTGTCACTGGAAGTTCATATCTCTGCTAGATAAGAGTATGTATGCTTGATTTAACAGGTTCAGTAGTTAAAGAAGTAGGAGTGTCTGCATTTCCTTTCTCTGTAATGTATACTGTTAAAATTGAAGCCTCCAAAATAGAATAGTGCTCAGCACCTGGTAGGTGTTGCAACAATTTTCATGGGTGAAAGAGCACCTGATTTTGTAGACTGGTTCTTAGCCCATAAAAATTATAATTATTCTGTGTATGTACATTCAGGCTTAAATGTAGGTGTTTCAGTAAGTGAAACAAAGTTAACTTCCCACTGTGAATTTTGTCCTAATTGCCTTTTTTCCTTTTCTGACGCTTTAGTTTGTCTGTAGTAAAGTGAATTAGAGTCTTCCCTGTATCCGCATCCACCCCCCAGCACCACCAACCCCCCTCCCCACAGCACCAGACCATGAGGTGCAGGAATTTGTGGGTGGGTGACAGATGCTGTAATTGAATAGAATTTCCCATCTGCTCATGTTGGGGTTGAAAGAAAGATGCTGCTGTTATACTGTTTACAGATGCTCTAAAAGTCTCTGTCATAGGAGTGGCCAGAGAGATGGGTTGTGGAAGTAGACTTTTCTTGGTGGGTGACTTTGTTTAGGATTGCCAGAATATGGTGATAATAAAAAGCAGACCAACGTGTAATCAGTTTTATGACTTTTTAAAAATGAACTGCAGATTGCGCACCTCTTTATTGCCAGCACCCTCGCTAAACCACCCCTGCTCTGTTCTTATTTCTAGACTTTGTGATGTGTGCCTAGGATTCAAGCACACTATAACCACTCAGAGGAACTCCAGTCTATCTTGATCTCACTCTACACCCAAGATGGGGTTCTCATATTGATTCTTCAAGGAATACAAAACAGCATCACTGAAATAGAGGCACAGATTGTAATGACAAGTATAAACATTTAAATGGAAGTGGACACAACCAACATTTTCAACCATCTTTCTCTGATTGCTCTGTTCTCAGATTTCTTAGAATCTTTTCAGAAAAAGCTCCTATGGATCTTTGTACTTATTGTCTGGCCACTGGAAAGCCAGGCAGACTTTGGGCACTGCTCGTATCTAATATTGTACTAAATCAAGTAATAAGGATGTGGGCAGTGCCTGCCACATGTGATGGTTAATTTTATACCAAATTGGCTGGACCACGGGGATGAGATATTTGGTCAAACATTATTCTGGTGAGTCTGTGAGGGTGTTTTTGGACAAGATTAACATTTAGTTTATTTTTAATTTTAATTTTTTTTCAGAACAATAAAATTTTAATGGATTTTTAAGCAGAAATGTTTCTATTCAAAGCACTTTAAAAAGCAGAAGAAATGTCATAAATAACGATTTCAGGACAATTTTTAGAAGGTTCTGGTATTGATTTATATTTCAACGATGTCATAGAATGTATTGAGTTGTTCTATTTTTCTCTCCAGGTTTGCAACACCATCACAGACTGGAAACACAGACACTTTCTTAGAGAAGTGTGTTACTGAGTCAATAACGCACGTTGTGAATGGCTCATTTAATTCCCCATTTTCAGACAACAGTACCAGCCTCCAGGTAATGTAAACAAATACAAAAGCATTCTGGCACACAATTTACTTCCCTTGTTTGAGTAGGAAAAAAAAGTTTAATCTGACCAGGAAGTCATTTCTTATACTTCCAAAGGTTATTTTTCTCTCCTATTATTTACTATTATGCCTCTTTCTCAGTTTACCAAGCTTTATTTTAAATAAAGAGGCTGTGCCTATCCATTTAAAGAATTGTGTCATTTATTTCAATTCATGGCAAACTGTTAATATATAGACATGGGAGTTCCTGTTCTGCTTAGAGGGAGAATAGACATAATTCAGTTTGAAGATGGGGACTTTTTATTTAAAATAAGGTTTGGAAGGGGCGCCTGGGTGGCTCAGTTGGTTAAGTGCCTCACTTTGGCTTAGGTCATGATCGCACGGTTCAGGAGTGCAAGCCCCACATCCAGCTCTGTGCTGACAGCTCAGAGCTGTCCCTCTCATGCTCTGTCTCCCTCTCATGCTCTGTCTCTCTCTCTCTCTCTCTCTCTCTCTCTCTCAAAAATAAACATTAAAAAAAATAAACTTTGGTAAACTTAGATGCCAAATTATGTTAAATACCATAATCATATGTGATTTAGCCTTCGGGGTGCAAAGTGGTACATTAAGGCATGGTTATTCCCTCTCTTTATGATATATAATTAAATAAGCATCTTTAAATTATTTATAAATTGATATCTCAATCTTGCCATACTAGCTTTTATGTTCATGTGTCCTA
The DNA here is from genome assembly GCF_018350215.1 of Panthera leo. NCBI lineage: Eukaryota > Metazoa > Chordata > Mammalia > Carnivora > Felidae > Panthera > Panthera leo. Next base: position 61,891,168 of record NC_056685.1, on the reverse strand, counting down.
CCGTGTATGTAAATTATGTGACCTGGGAGTGTGGGATGTTAATGTAGAGAGATGGAAAGTACACTGGGGACAGGGGCAGGCAGGCCACATGCTGTATGAAGGGAGTGTCATGCAAGGATTTACATGAGAGAAGGGAGTTGAAGAGGAAAGAATAGTACTTGGGAGTGATTGTTTTTGGTCTAATTAGAATTATCCAGGGGTGTATTGTCCTTACTTGCAATATTTTCCACTTTCTATCACATTATGACCACTGTATAATTTTTATTCCCTCTCCAAAGGAGGCCTTGAGAAGAGAAAGAGGTGATAATTCAAAATAATGTGTTTGAGATTACTACAAAAATGTTGTTAATGGAACAGACAACATAATTTAAAATGGCTAGCAGTTTTTATTTAATAAATTGTCCCCATGCCTCATTAACTTCCTCCCTTTATTCTTATGAAATATTTGATGACCATTCTTCATAGATGAGTCATTTACAGTGAGATGACAATGTGCTGTACCTTGGCATCTGTGTGTATGTGTGTGTGTGTGTGTGTGTGTGTGTGTGCATGTGTGTGGAAGCAAGTGTGTGTGTTCATCAGCCAGGGGCCTTGTGAAAACCAGAATTCATTCAGATAGTTCAAATGAAGAACTTTACTAGGGTAAGGGTAGGCACACTTACAAAGACAAACAAGGCATGGCTTGGCATTCAGACTAGCAACAATGAGAAACCATAACCTGCCTCCCCTCCAGCAACTCTCATTTTTTTCTCTGTGCTTAAGAGTCTCCTATGGTTGCCTACCTCTCTGTTTTTTATGTTATTTCTCCTTCCCTTCCCCTATGTTCATCTGTTGTGTTTCTTAAATTCCACATGAGTGAAATCATATGATATTTGTCTTTCTCTGACTTATTTTGCTTAGCATCATACCCTCCAGTTCCATCCGCATTGTTGCAAATGGCAAGATTTCATTCTCTTTGATCACTGAGTAGTATTCCATTGCATATGTATACCACATATTCTTTATCCATTCATCAGTTGATGGAAATTTGGGCTATTTACATAATTTAACTATTGTTGATAATGCTGCTATAAACATTGGGGTGCATGTGCCCCTTTGAATCAGCATTTTTGTATTCCAGGTCAGCCTTCTTGATATAGAGAAGGCAAGAAAGGGTAGGAAATGAATCTGAGTCAGGAAATGAACAGAAACTGGTGTGTTCCCTACTTTTGCCACATAGCATCCATTTTTGCCCTTTATTTAGATGGAGAAATCATCCCTAACATTAAGGAGACACAAAGTTCCATCAGCTACCATATAGTGATGGAATAATGTCATTCAGTCATGATTTCAATGGGAACTTTAATTGTAATATTTTTCATGATCACCTTTCATATAAGTATCAGGGAAAGGGGAGAAAAATAATCAATCAACATGAAATATACATAATTGCTACAGTCCTTGGCTCTGTATCTGGTTACTAGGTCAAAGATTATTATCACAAATTTTTCTTTTGCTATCTGATTCACATTTCTCTTACCCTCTGCTAGATTTTAGCTGAATGGGTGCAGTGCCACAAACCTTCATTCCTGAAATATCTGAGACCATAATCTAGTCTTCATTGAGTTCTTGACATTTTCTATTAAGAAAATGGCTTGCATGTAGGTAGTTAAATTGAGAAGTGATCATAGGAAGCAATTGTGGGAAACAAAGGGTGTAAAACAAGGACAGGATTAAGGCAGTACGGGGTGGGGGGTGCATTATCAAGTTGATTATGCAATGGATAATTGTGCTCAATCCTACAGGCCCATATGAAGAAATGTTATTTTTTTTAATGTTTATTTATTTATTTTTGAGAGTGAGAAAGAGTACACATGCATGTGAGTGCTCTCCTGAGCTGGAGACAGGCAGAGGGAGACAGAGAATCCTAGGCAGCATCCACATTGTCAGCGCAGGGCCCTATGTGGGGCTCTATCTCCTAAACTGCGAGATCATGACCTGAGCCAAAACCAAGAGTCAGATGCTTAATCAACTGAGCCACGCAAGTGCCCCTGAAGAACCTTTAGAAATATATCTGAGAACTGGCTTCCCAGAGTATAAAGGGGTAACAAGGTATTCTTTGGTGCTTGTCCTCAACTGGCCAAAGAGTAGTCACATGTGGGTTAACTTCCATGAGTTGAGTACTGAGTGGATACCCACAGATGATCCATGCATTGTATCAAAGAAACCCCAGGACAAGAAGTGAAAGGTATGTAGCAAAGGCATGAAGTAAGGCACGGTCAGTTTATATGTGCACAAAGCTAGTCCATGACTCATGGAAGTAGTCACCACAGCAGTGGTTGGAGGTGGAGTTACCTGGAAAAGAAGTGGGATACAAGGTATGTCTAGTGGATCATATGATGTAATGCAAGTACCAAGTACAGAAATAATAAAGCAATGGCTAACTGTATTGGAGGTGGGGCCCAGGAAACCACCAGGGAGACATTTAAACTGAATATGATTTTGAAAGATGATTACCAGGCTTGGAAGGCATTTTAGAGGGATCAAGATGTATAATGGCCCACTGAAATGAAACCATGTAGTATATAAAAACATAAACTGAAGTGCTAATTTTCTCAACATACCATACCTACCTACTATTTTCATTTAATGATATTTTAGTTGTCTTTAACATATTTGAAAAATAATCATATACTCTGACTATGTGACAATGGATAAGTGTCTAAATAAAATTAACTTCCATTTCGCCATCTATGCAACAAGCATATTGGACCACATAACCTCTAAGATCTTTTCTGGGTCTCAGTTATGAGCTTCTACACATCATTTTGGACATATTGACAGGATTATTTATCAGCATGTAAAATGAGTAACTTTTGTAAATCAGTTCAGATACATGTGTAAACAATTTGTTTACACAAAGGCAGTGACGTGTTGGTTGTTTAGAAATGGATTCTGGAAAAATAAATGTGGAAAAACTGTGGGAGCTAAATTACTCCTTTTGCTTACCCACTTGTAACTGTAGAATACTCCCTACTTGCAATGTGTAAATACTACTGATTGCTTATTCAACAGCAGAAATATAACATGTATTAAAAAGTTTTGTTTTTAAGTTTCTTCCCCTTAAAATATGGTTTGGTTGGTCAGGTAGAGGGTGGATTGACAAGAACCATTTGAACTGGAGATGTTTGATAGTTTTTTCAAGATTCTATGGGGTGCCTGGGTGGCTCAGTTGTTTGAGCTTCCGACTTTGGCTCAGGTCATGATCTCATGGTCTGTGAGTTCGAGCCCCGTGTCAGGCTCTGTGCTGACAGCTCAGAGCCTGGAGCCTGCTTCAGATTCTGTGTCTCCCTGTCTCTCTGACTCTCCCCCATTCATGCTCTGTCTCTCTCTGTCTCAAAAATAAATAAACATTAAAAAAAAAGATTCTATTACTCTCTGCTGACTAGTCCCTTGCCTTGGAAAGAGCAGTAGGAGAAATAAGTTGGCTTGCTTGTAGGAACTGAATATTCTACACATTGAAAAGTTAAATGTTTATGTTTATAAGCTTTTAAAAGTATTATTATTATTTAAAAATTTTTTAATGTTTATTTTTGAGAGAGAGAGAGAAAGAGAGAGAGCAGGGGAGGGGCAGAGAAAGAGGCAAAGAATTTGAAGCAGGCTCCAGGCTCTGAGCTGTCGGCACAGAGCCTGATGCAGGGCATGAACTCATGAACCATGAGATCATGAACCATGTTTTAGATAAGAATAAAGATTGTAAAAAAGGCATTTATATATGCAAATTAACATGTATGTGATATAAAGGTGCAATAGGTTAGATCCCACTTGCCCTGAATTCTGTAAAACTTTCTGGTGTTCTTCAGTCTTTCTCAGATCCACTATGTTTATAGTAAAACTGAATTGTAATTTCACTGTGACTTCTTAATCATTTTCAAATTGGTCAATCAGTAGTCAATACAACTCTTTTCCTCACGGTGATTTGAACATTGACAGATATCATAATTCATGTCAAAATATCTCATAAATTCATCTTGTGAGCTTTGAAAACTCAGTCTCTGAAAATAATCTATAAAATGGACAATAGTTATGGAACACGCTTGCACCTAAAGCAAAGGTAGTTTGTTGGGCTTTTTTGTGTGTGTTACATAGCCCAAATATCAGTGGATTCATTAAGTGGCATTAACACAATGTTTTAAAATATTATTGTGCTAGCAACAAACAAGTGGAATTTAAAATTAAAAACACATGAATGGAAAATTTTTTGCATTTTGCACCCATGAAATACAGCCAGACCAACACTAAACCATCCTGTACACCTAGAAAACTGATTTGAGGATTAACACAACAATCTGCACAACCTGAACCACAGAATTCAGCAGGTACGAGGTGCGGAGAGGTAAACTGGGGGAGAGAGAAGCCACGGAGGGCAGGGAGGGAGGACAGAGACAGGGGGAGAGTATGGGAAAAGCACTCCCCCAAAAGCAGCTGGAGAGAAAATGGAAAAGTGGAACCAGCCACAGGGACTGAAATAAAAAGGGAGATTTAAATTCCATTAAGACTCTACAAACAGGGGGAGTGCAGGGTCTGAAACTCTGCAGTTCGATACCTGGCGGTGCTCTGGTGGGATGGGTGAATCCACGGGAGCAGAGTGAAATCCAGGGGTCTTCAGGCCATGCGGGGAGAGGCGGTTCCCCTTCTGGGAGGACATCTGGTAAAGGCTGTGAGGCTACCTGGTTGGAACAAGGTCTTTAAGGGTGAAGCCTGGTGCCAGATGTGTGTGGTGCTTTTCCATAATCCCTGAAACACTGCTGCTACACAATCACGTGAACTTTTTCTAGGGCGGACTGGCACCTAGCTGCAGTCTCTGTGCATCAGCAGCAGCATGGTCCCGCGAAGTTCCTGGGTGCAGCCCGTACCCAGTCATTGCTCAGTGAGACCCTCCAACAGAAGGTCAGAAGGGGTCAAAGCCGCAGTCCCTCAGAAGTGAGGGGTCAGGAAAAACAGCCGTATCTGAGATAAAGCTCAGGAGGAAGGTGCCACCTGGCAACCTGATGGCTTGGTCAGGGACAGTGTAGAAGTAGGGAGTGGACAGAGGCCGGAGATAAAGGACGAGTGCATGATTGCTGGTTGGGGAGAACAGAGTTCTGATACTAGAGACTGAGTAGCTGGGTGACGCCATTTTCACCCCTCCCATGCATGTGCATAGGCACCTACAGCACCACAACAATCCACCCCAGTAGGCTAGCAGCGCCATCTAGTGGAGAATGGAATCATTACAATAAGCACAGCCCAACTGGGCCAAACTTGCTCTTCAGGAACGTGACAAGTCTCTCCACCTGCTTAGTTATAGACTATAAAGTGCTTCATAGTCTGACTTGTACGGGAAACCGATGTAATTTCAATCATATTTCAGTCTATTTGCTTGTCCATCTATTCAACTTTCTGTCTTTTTCTTTATTTTCTTTTTCTTGAATACAGTAAGAGAAAAAATGTATTTTTATTTTCAATTTTTATACAAATATTTTTCTTTATTTTTCTACTATATTTTTTACTTTTTTGTAAATTTTTCGAATTCTATTTTATTTCTATCAATTCATCTTATTCTATTTCATTGTATTCATTTTTCAAATTTTCAAACATTTTCTTTTTTTTCCCTTTTTCTTTTTTTCTTGTGTTTTCTTTTTCCCCCGTTTTTCTCTAATCTATCAAGCTCCTTTCAATAACCAGAGACAGAGAACGAGGTTGTCTTTTACACTGTTGGTGAGAATGCAAACTGGTGCAGCCACTCTGGAACACAGTATGGAGGTTCCTCAAAAAATTAAAAATAGACTACCCTACAACCCAGCAATTGCACTACTAAGCATTTATCCAAGGGATACAGGTGTGCTGTTTCGAAGGGACACGTGCACACCCATGTTTCTAGCAACACTATCAACAATAGCCAAAGTATGCAAAGAGCCCAAATGTCCATCGATGGATGAATGTATAAAGAAAATGTGGTACATATATATGATGGAGTATTACTTGGCAATCAAAAACAATGAAATCTTGCCATTTGCAACTATGTGGATGGAACTAGAGGGTATTATGCTAAATGAAATTTGTCAGTCAGAGAAAGACAAATATCATATGACTTCACTCATAAGAGGACTTTAAGATACTAAACAAATGAACATAAGGAAAGGGAAGCAAAAATAATATAAAAACAGGAAGGGGGACAAAACATAAGAGATTCTTAAATATGGAGAACAAACAGAGGGTTGCTGGAGGGGTTGTGGGAGGAGGGATGGGCTAAGTGGTAAGGGGCATTAAGGAATCTACTCCTGAAATCATTGTTGCACCATATGCTAACTAACTTGGATGTAAATTAAAAAAAAATTAAATACAAAAAAACCCCCACATTACCATGTACATTAGCGCCAAAAAAAATACTTAGGCAAAAATTTAACAAAAAATATATAAGATCTATATGAGGAATACTATAGAACTCTGATGAAAGACAGTAAAGAATAGCTAAAGAATAGCTAGTAAACGGAGAGATAGTTCAAATTAATTATTAAGAAGATTCAATATTATAAAGATCTCAGTTCATCAAAATTTGATCTATAGATACAATGCAATCTCTATAAAAATCCCAGCAAGGTATTTTTAGATATTGACAAACTGATTCCAAAGACTATATGGAGAAGCAGAAGACCCTATGGTCAACTCAATATTGGAGAACAAAGTCTGGAGGACTTACACTACCTAACTTCAAGACTTACTATGAGGCTACGGTAATGAAGACAGTGTGATATTGCTGAAAGAATAGACAAATAGATCAATGGAACAGAATATAGAGCCCAGAAATAGATCCACATAAATATAGTCAACTGATCTTTGACAAAGGAGCAAAGGCAATAGAGTGGAGTAAAGATATTCATTTCAACAAATGAGTATTGGAACAACTGGACATCCACATGTAAAAAAAATAAATCTATTCCAGGCAAACAAAGCTCGTCACTACTAGACTTGCCTTACAAAAAATGCTGAAGGGAGATCTTTGAGTTAACATGAAAGAATGCTTGGGGCGCCTGGGTGGCTCAGTTGATTTAGCATACGACTTCGGCTCAGGTCATGATCTTGTGGTTTGTGAGTTCAAGCCCCGCATCAGGCTCTGTGCTGACAGTTCAGAGCCTAGAGCCTGCTTCAGATTCTGTGTCTCCATCCCTCTGTGTTCCTCCTCTGCTTGCACTCTGTCTCTCTCTCTCTCACTCAAAAATAAAGAAACATTAAAAAAAACGAAATAATGCTAAGTAACAATATGAAAATTTATAAACATATAAAACTCACTGATGAAGGCAAATATATAGTGAAAATAATTATACTCTAATATGATAAATCACCTTTATCTCTATTATAAAAGTTATAAGACAATAATATTTTTAAAAGCCATAGGTAAAATAATTTGTTAATGGATATACAATATAAAAAGATGTAAAGTGTGACATTAGTAGCATTACATGTGGGAATGGGGACGGAGTAGAAGTATAGATCTTTTGTATGAGATACAAGTTGTTATCAGCTAAAAACAGACTTTTAATTACAAGATGCTTTAAGTAAACTTAATGATAACTGCAAAGAAGACATATTTAGTAGATATACAAAAGATAAAGAGAAAGGAATAAAAAAACACCACTCTAAAAAATCAACAAATTACAAAGGAAGACAGCAAGAAGGGAAGAAAGAAACAAAGGAACTACAAAACTACCAGAAAACAACAAAAAAGATGGTAACAATAAATCTTTGCCTACAAATAATTACTTTAAATGTAAATGAATTCAATTCTGTACTCAAGAGCACAGAGTACCTGAATGGATAAAGTAACAGGCTCAAACTATGTTTTGCCTACAAGCGACTCAGTTTAGCTTTAAGGACTCATATAGGCTGAAAATGAAGGGACGGAGAAAGATTTCATGGAAATGGTAATTAAAAGAGACGAGGGTTGGCTATGCTTATATCAGACAACTAGACTTTCAGTCAAAATCCATCACCAGAAACAAAGAAGGTCACCATATAATGAAAGAGGGGTCAATTTGTCAAGAGGATCTAGCACTTGTAAATATATATGTACCCAAATTGAAGCGCCTACATAACTAAAGAAAATATTAACAGAAATGAAGGGAGAAATAAACAGCAATACCACAATAGGAGGGGACTTCAATATCCTACTTTCATCAATGGATAGATCATCCAGACAGAAAATCAATAAGGAAACAGCAGACTTGAATAATGCTTTAGACCTAACTGGCCTAACAGATATATACAGAGCACTTCATCCAACAGCAATAGAATACACACTCTTCTCAAGCGTACATGTAATTTCTCTAGAGTGTATTATATGTCGTACAGCAAAACTCATGGTAACAAATTTAAGAAGATTAAATTCATATCAAGTATCTTTTCTGGACACAATGGTATGAAACTAGAAATCAATTACAAGAGGAAAATGGGAAAATGAATACATATGTGAAATTAAACAATACACTTCTAAACAACCAATGCACCAAAGAGAAAAACAAAAGGAAAATAAAAAGAACCTTGAGACAAATGAATATGGAGACACAACACACCAAAACATATGTGACATAAAAAGAATTGTTCGTAGAGGAACATTTATAGTGGTAAATGTCTATATTAAGAAAAAAACTTCAGGGGTGCCTGGGTGGCTCAGTCTGTGAAGGGCCTGACTCTAGGTCTCAGCTTGGATCTTAATCTCATGGTTGTGAGTTCAAACCCTGTCTTAGGCTCTGTATTGGGTGTGAAGCCTACTTGAAAAAAAAATTTTTTTTCAAATAAGCTAATTTTGTACCATTTTAACCTAACTTTATTCTTTTTTCTAGAAAAAGAAAACAAACGAAGCCCAAAGTTAGCAGAAGAATAAAGAAAAATAAAGATTAGAACAGAAATAAATGAAATTGAGACTAGAAAGACAGTAGAAAAGATCAATGAAGCTAAAAGTTGGCTTTTTGAAAAGATAAATAAAATGAACAAGTAGACTAACCAAGAAGGGAAAAAAAGACAGGGCACAAACATATAAAATTATAAACTAAAAAGGAAACATATAAGTAAAAGAGAAGACAACTAATACCACAGAAATATGAATAATTATATGCCAACAAATTGGACAACCTACAGGAAGTGGATACATTCCTAGAAACATAAAGCCAACCAAGACTGAAGTATGAAGAAATAGAAATGGACCAATAACGAGTATGAAGATTAAAGCAGTAACCAAAACCTTTCAACGAAGAAAAGTCCAGGACCACATGGCTTCACAGGTGAATTCTACCAAATATTTAAAGAATTAACACCAATCCTTCTCAAACTCTTCCAAAAAAAATGAGGAGGAGGCAATACTTCCAAACTTGTTTTATGTGGTCAGCATGACCCTCATACCAAAGATAGATAAAGACACCACAGGAAAGAAAATTACAAGTCATCAAAAGAATGAAATCTTGCCATTTGCAATGATGTGTGTGCAGCTAGAGTGTATTATGCTAAGCAAAGTAAGTCAGTCAGAGAAAGGCAAATGCCATATGATTTCACTCATATGTGGAATGTAAGAAACAAAACATGAACATAGGGGAAGGAAAAAACAGAGAGAGAGGGAAGCAAACCGTAAGACATTCTTATGTATAGAGAACAAACTGAGGGTTCATGCAGGGAGGTGGGTGGGGGATGGGCTAAATGGGTGATGGGTATTAAGGAGGGCACTTGTAGTGAGCACTGGGTGTTATATGTAAGTGATGAATCTCTAAATTCTACTCCTGAAGACAATTTTACCATATATTTTAACAAACTAGAATTTATTTTTTTTTAAATTTTTTTTAATGTTTATTTATTTTTGAGAGAGAGGGAGAGACAGAGCATGAGCAGGGGAGGGGCAGAGAGAGAGGGAGACACAGAATCCAAAACAGGCTCCAGGCTCTGAGCTCTCAGCACAGAGCCCAACGTGGGGCTCGAACTCAGAAACCGCGAGATCATGACCTGAGCTGAAGTCAGGCGCTCAGCCGACTGAGCCACCCAGGCGCCCCATTAACAAACTAGAATTTAAATAAAAGCTTGAGAAGAAAAAAATAATTTTTTTCCCTTAACCAAAAATAAAAATCTAAGTCAATACCCTGATGAACATAGATACAAAAATCCTCAATAAGATGCTAGCAAACTAAATTTGATGTCACATTAAAAGGACCATACATAATGATCAAGCAGAATTTATTCCTAGGATGCAAGGATGCTCCAACATATGCCAGAAAAACAATGTGATACACCCTGTTAACAGAATACAGGATACAATTATTTTCAATTTATTCTCTTGAGAATTCTGAGGAGGGCCATGTCAATTGAGATTGTCAGTGTTGAGTAATTGAACTGGCAGGTGATAAAAAGCCAGGGCTGAGATGGCCATGTTTGGATTAAGTGAAAGTAAAGCCAAAAAGGCTGGTTGGTAGAGAAAGAGAATAAAATAGCCATGCAAAGAAAGGATGAGATGACAGACCATGCAGGGACAGAGAGAGGCAGGAAGATGTAGATTGTTTTGGCTTCTTTGGGTCTTTTGCTTAAGGTTTTGGTTTGCAATGAAAATGCTATCTTATATCTGAGTTCTGTGATCTGCCCATATTTACTTTCAAAAATCTCCTCCTTTTGCAAATCTTGAATAAGATATAGTTCTTTTTTTTTTTTTATTCATCCATTTTGAGAGAGAGAGAACACAAGCGAGCAGGGGAGATGCAGAGAGAGAGAGGGAGAGAATCTTAAGCAGACTCTGTGCTGTCAGCACAGAGCCCCATGTGGGGCTCGAACTCACGAACTGTGAGATCATGACTTGAGCTGAAATCCAGAGTCCAACACTCAACCAACTGAGCCACTCAGGTGCCCCAATAAGATCTACCTCTTGAGGCAAAATGATTTCCAAGCTAAGAATAATTGTCTGAGCAACTTCATTTTTTCCCCTCAATGCAGAGTACACAGAGAGAAAGGGGATAAGAGAAGGTGAGAAAGTAAAAGATTCAGAGAGCAATGAGGTATGACATACTGTAGAAATATAGAGCCCATATAATTTATCATTCAAACTGGGACACGACTGGAAGTGAAATAGAGTGTTTTTAATAATTATGTCAGGACAGCAGCCTTAAACCAGGACTGTTCTCTGTAACCAGGGTGTATGGTCATTTAAGTCATGAAAGAATCTTAGATAGCTAAAGGCAATGATGACAGGAAGGAGACTAATATCTGGAAGGAGGAAGGGCACCTGGACCAAGGAAGGTCCATTCTCATGGGGAATCATTAAAGACAGGCAATTAAAAAAAAAACCCTCATTGTTAATTAGTTGCTAACCTCTTAATTTTTGTTTAACTTATTTTTAAAATTAAGATCTCGTGTTTCTGATTTCCTGCTAAAAGACTATGACAAATAAGATTGCTTTGTCACTGTACAAAAATCGACTGAGGAATACTCAAGTATTCCAACACAACAGAAGCTTTTAAAATAAGATTTATTAGAACTGTAGTTGATTAATAAAGTGGGTTAAAGTGAAAAATTCACATCCAACGTGTATTTTATATGAACTTAAACATATAAATGGATCCTCATATACAGTTTTTTTCTCTTTGTGGATCTAAAATCTTTTCTTTGAGTATGGGTCCATTGTTTGAAGTTCGATGTTCTTTCCCTTCCATTAACTACACCAATTATGTAGCACTTTAAACGTCCAGGTTCTGTTTTTTTACTGTGAAGCAACAGCTTTAAAAAGGAGAAAATATGCTAAGTACAGAACCCTAGATTTGTATTACTTTTTCCCTTAATTTGTTTATATTTGTATGCCTCCACCTAATTGAATGAGATTTTTATTGTCATTTATATTTATTGGGTCTCTCCAAAGCATTCTATTTGACTTTCATAGAAAGAGCAACTTTATTTTCTCATCCCTGGTTCAGAAGTTTTGGTAATACTTAATTAAATTATGAAATAATAATAATAAATCTAACTGGCATAAACAGGTTTGGGGACACACATGACTGTGTCTTTGTACATATACACTTTGTAAGTGAAGGAATGAGCAGATCTATTAAGTGAGCATTTGGAAGACCCAGTTGTAAGGCACCTGTGTTATACTGGGAATGTAGAGCTCTGATCAATCTGAGTCTGAGTCTGAGTTGTTACCACATAATGCTAGAAAAAATTATCTTTATGTAGGGAAGATAGAAGTTTTGGAAACCTAGAATCCTGTGTCTCTGATTTTAAATTTCATGAATGTTTATTATAGGTTTAAAAATATTACGTTAATGAAAACAAGGAAGAAATAAAGCTAACTTCATTTGGTGGTATAATAAATAACACTATGCAGATGCCAATAACTGCACCATTCATAAATCTTCAGAAAAAACCATGAAAAGATAATATTAGGAGAAGTGCTGTTCACCTGCATTATTTTCACAGGTTTTTTTCTTCCATAAAGTGAAAAACATATCTCAATATTTTTATTTAAAATACGTCATCCAGCCATTGGGCAATGTGCTTGTGCTTCACAGTCTAGTGTAGTGAATACTGTATTTCAAGTGGTAAGATGAGGTGCCAAAATATCAGCCATTTTCCTGTTGGCTGAGGGCTGAGGGAATTTCTGTATAGGTGGACCTACACACATCTGTAACCCTGAGAGTAGATCCTTTGAGTAAGTTATTATTTCAGAGACATAAGCATTGGTAATTCCCAACTTCAGAAGATAGTTTCTCCTAGAATGCTTGCCTGTGTGGGCTCTCTGCAGCTGCTTTATAGACCTTCTATCACCCAATCCACCCAACGCACATATGGCATAGGCACTTGAATCTCTACTGAGAATTAAAAGAAAAAAGAGAGAGAAAGAGAGACTCAGAGAATTTGGGTCAGTTGCCAAAGATCGAACAACTAGTGAGGGTCTGATGCCAAGCCCAAGCCTTTTCCTTCCTATCCAACCTGCTTGCTCCCTTTCAGGCTTGAAGTTTCCAAGTGTTCAGGTCAGGAAGATACAAGTATGCTGAAGCTAACTAGGCACTTCTTTCTTTCTTTCTTTTTCTTTCTTTCTTTCTTTCTTTCTTTCTTTCTTTCTTTCTTTCTTTCTTTCTTTCAATGTTTATTTTTGAGAGAGAGAGAGAGAGAGAGAGAGACAGAGCACAAGCAGGGATGGGCAGAGAGAGAGAGAGAGAGAGGGAGGGAGACACAGAATCCGAAACAGGCTCCAGGCTCTGAGCTGTCAGTACAGAGCCTGAAGCAGGGCTGGAACCCAAAGACCATGAGATCATGGCCTGAGCTGAAGTTGGACACTTAACCAACTGAGCCACCCAGGCGCCCAGCACTGCCCTTTAAATTTTGAGTGAACTTTCCCTTTCAGAGGTCCTAGCATGCTATGGCTATGACTTATGCAAGTTTTTAGAACTGGGAATAATACAAACATTATTACTGATAATTATCCTCTCAGAAATGATCCCTCAATATTCTAGTATTAGTTTAGAGTACAAAGCTTCTGAATCCTTGTTATATAAATAGAAACTCCCTATCTAAATAATTAGAATAATCAGCTCCATTAATTTCACTATTTATTATGTTAAGATCAGATTATTCAGAGTTGTTATTCATTTATAAGACTATTATCACTAGTATTACTTATGTTATTTATGAAATGAAATAAGTGCATTAATGCCTAAGAACAGAAATGTTGATTGGATAATCTCTGGATTATCTCTGGATTAGTGAGACTGCAGGTGTGGATAATGTTTTTCTCTTTATTAAAGAAATAGGCTGGTAACTTCAGAGGAAATGTACAGAACTGATTTAATTGCGACAAGAAGGAGGAAAGCAAAACAAAAGAAAAGAAAAGGAAGCTTTCAAAGGACTGGTTTGCCTCAAGTGTATTTGCTATTTTAAAAAGTAACTCAAAGTTGGCATATGTAAATTAGACCATGCGTCCCAAGAAATTTTGAGTCTTATATGAAAAGTAATAGAATGAAGAACAATACAGAGACTTTTAGCTTGTGATAGAGTTGTCAATTCAGAGAACAGAAAATAGTACGTAGCAATTTCCTTGATGTATAAAGCCCATTGTAAGTCAACACACTTAGATGATCACCCACATAAGAATTAGTGATGCCCTTCTCCAGATGTGCCTTTCTTCCATACTTTTGCTCATTTTCCCTACCCACACTTTCTTCCTTATTCCCCAGCTGCATGAGTTGAACCCTTTATGGGCAACTCGTTATCAACCTCTTTCCTAAAGCCTTCTGTGAACACCTTAATTAGAAGTTCTCTCCACTCCTTGAACTACTGGAGAATATACAATATTTAATAATCATATAATCTGTATCAGGCACTGATCAAATATTTAATTTTATGTACTTCTCTGTTTTGTAAACTCTTGGAGGGAAGGAAGTTTGCTTCCTATTTTCATTGTATTTTTCATTATAACTTACAAAAAGATGTGCAAAGAGTGAATGTTAATACCTACCTTATGAATTGTAGGTATGTATTGAATGCTTTTTACCTGCAATATTTTTCCAACTTGTCACTGATGCCCACAATTTAGTCACACATTTCACTGACTTAAGCTCTGCAGATTTTTTTCCATAAAGACAAATAATCCAACGTTAGTCAGTCAGTTGTCACTTAGGGTGAATATATACACATATATTATATAACATATATTTTCTGGGACATTATGAGAAGATGAAGCTTTTGGGTAATGGGAAGGAGAGGGCTGAAAGGAAGAGGTAGAGAGAGAGGAAGAGGTAGAAAAAGGGAGGCAGAAACCTTCCAGACAAGCCAGGGGCAGATCTATGGCTATGCTTTCTCTAAGCCCTGCTAAGTACAGATATTCTCATTAAGGAACTCTTCTAAGAAAACATTTTTTAAAACAGTTTGCTGTTGTTGTTGTTGTTCTTAAACCTAATTCTAACATGGGATTATTCAAATATAAGGCCTTCCTGGAACTTGGTAAGTATTGGCAAGTTTGATTCCTTCAAACCTTTTCAAACTGGCCAGATTGTTTATTCGGAAGCAGCTAGACCCAGGATTTGTCTTTACCACATTAAAACATTTGTCATCCTTCCGTCAATCTGTGGCAGGACACAGTTGTTATGGCTGTCTTGCCAATTAAGCACATTTAGGGCTCTCTAACTGAAGCTTCAAATAGTGGCATCTGTTCTTCATCATTTTAATCTGTGGTCATTTTCTGGAAAGGCCAAGGATGGCCAATTCATCCTTAGACTGGAAATCAATATGCCTCTAACCTCATGTGGCCCAGATTTTATGAATAACATCCATGGTTTCATTCAGAAATGTTCCACCTTGCTTTGATTCTTGGAAAAATAGAGATCATTCTACACTCCACTTTCCAGATGGTTCTGTCTTTAGCTGGCATTTAGCAATGAGCCAGAAATCTGTTTGTTAGAATAGAATAGTCCTGGGTAGTATACTACTGCTATGTCAGGGACCGTGTCTTTCTCATTGGATGTCACTGCAAATAGCTCTGTGCTCAAAGATTCTGACAGGTTGACCAATGACAGGCATTTCCTGGGTTGTGCAGCCCTGAAAGATTTGCCCTGAAAAGAGAGATTTTGATGATGAGTTAATCAAACCTTTCTGATGCTGGCTTATATCCAAGCTAGACACATGGAATGCTGCCGTCCATCACCTAGACTCTGTAATCAGCATCATATTCTTTATTGCTTATTCATCCATCTATCCATTCTAGTCTTCATCCATCAATTCACCTGGCTTTTGGATGCATTTGAAAGTCAATAGAGTGCACCAGTATAGTTCTTCCTAAACATTTCAGTATGCTTATCTTTAAAGTTCAAAATTTGTTTACAGTATTTTTTCCTCCCATGACATAATTTATAAACAACAAGATATGCAAATTTTAAGTGAACATTTAAGTTTTGGCAAATGAATACATATATGTAATCCAAACATCTGTCAAGACATAGAATATTACCCTCATCCCAGAAGATTCTCTCATGTCTCCTACCAGTTAATTCCTACCTCTGTTCTATGTACAACCTCTGCTCTGATTTTTTCCCCCACAATTGATTAGCTTTGGCTATTCTAGGACTTCATAAGAATGGGATTATACAGGGGTGCCTGGGTGGCTCAGTTGGTTAGGCGACCAACTTTGGCACAGGTCATGATCTCACAGTTTGTGAGTTTGAGCCCCGCATCGGGCTCTGTGCTGAGAGCTCAGAGCCTGGAGATTGCTTCAGATTCTGTCTCCCCCCTCTCTCTACCCACCCCTACCCTGCTCACTCTCTCTGTATCTCAAAAATAAATAAATGCTAAGTTTTTTTTAAAAAAAGAATGGGATTTTACAATATGTATTATTATGCAAGGTTTACTTTATTCAGAATAATGTTTTTGAGATTCTTCTTGTATCGATAGTTCATTCCTTTTTTTTTTTTTAATTTTTGAGTAACACTCCATTGTTTAAATGAATCACATTTTATTGATTTATTCTTCTGTTGATGGACACCCAATTTTTGGCCAATACGAATAGAGCCTTTATGAACATTCTTATCCAAGTCTTTCTATAGATTATTCTTTGATATCGCTGGTAAACCTAAAAGTAGAATTGTGGGGTCACAGTTCTATAATAGTTCTATAGTTCTAAAATAAATTTTCAGACTTCTTTTTCCCTCCAAAGTACACAACAATAAAAGAATGTAAGAAAATTTGTTTCTCCATGTCTTCACCAATAGTTGGTGTCATTATTTTTTAATTTTGGCTTTGCTAGCGGACCTGGGGAAGATGGCGGCATAGGAGGATGCTGTGCTCACTGCGTCCTGCTGATCACTTAGATTCCACCTACACCTGCCTAAATAACCCAGAAAACCACCAGAAGACTAGCAGAACGGAGTCTCCGGAGCCAAGCGCAGACGAGAGGCCCATGGAAGAGGGTAGGAAGGGTGGAGAGGCAGTATGCGCTACACGGACTGGAGGGAGGGAGCCAGGGCAGAGGGGCAGCCCGCCGGCCAAGCAGAGCCCCTGAGTCTGGCTTGCAAAAGTGGAGGGGCTGGATGGAGTGTGTTCTGACAGCAAGTGGGACTTGACATCTGGAAGGTTATAAGCTAACAGCTCTGCTCCGAGAACGGGAGGGCTGGAGGACAATGGGAGGGAGAGTTGTTGAGCCCTGGACAACAGAGCTCAGTTTGGCAGGGAATAAAGGCACTCGCCAGCGCCATCTCCCTCGCCCATCCCCCAGCGAAAATCCCAAAGGGAACCGGTTCCTGTCAGGGAACTTGCTTGCACCGTGCAAACACCCAACGCTGTGCTTCTGCGGATCCATCCCTCTGGCGGGTCTGACTCCCTCTTGGTGCCACAGGGCCCCTCCCAAAGTGGATCTCCGAAGGAAAAGCGAGCTGAGCCTACCCCTCCCACCCCTGTGCACCTTGCTGATCCACCCCAGCTAATATGCCAGATCCCCAGCACCACAAGCCTGGCAGTGTGCAAATAGCCCAGATGGGCCACGCCACCCCACAGTGAATCCTGCCCCTAGGAGAGGGGAAGAGACGGTTCACACCAGTCTGACTGTGGCCCCAGTGGTGGGCTGGGGGCAGACATCAGGTCTGACTGCAGCCCCACCCACCCACGCAAGTTATTGGAGACAGCACAGGGGAAGTGCCCCACAGTTCCGCACCACTCCAGAGACTATCCAAAATGACAAAACGGAAGAATTCCCCTCAAAAAAACCTCCAGGAAATAACAACAGCTAACGAACTGATCAAAAATGATTTAAACAATATAGCAGAAAGTGAATTTAGAATAATAGTCATAAAATTAATTGCTGGGCTTGAAAACAGTATAAAGTACAGCAGAGAATCTCTTGCTACAGAGATCAAGGGACTAAGGAACAGCCAGGAGGAGCTAAAAAATGCTATTAATGAACTGCAAAATAAAATGGAGACAACTACAGCTCGATTGAAGAGGCAGAGGAGAGAATAGGTGAACTAGAAGATAAAATTATGGAAAAAGAAGAAGCTGAGAAAAAGGGAGATAAAAAAATTCAGGAGTATGAGGGGAAAATTAGAGAACTAAGTGATGCACTGAAGAGAAATAATATACGCATAATTGGTATTCCAGAGGATGAAGAGAGAGGGAAAGGTGCTGAAGGTATACTTGAAGAAATAATAGCTGAGAACTTCCCTGATCTGGGGAAGGAAAAAGGCATTGAAATCCAACAGGCACAGAAAACTCCCTTCAGATGTAACTTGAATCGATCTTCTGCATGACATATCATAGTGAAACTGGCAAAATACAAGGATAAAGAGAAAATTCTGAAAGCAGCAAGGGATAACCGTGCTCTAACATATAAAGGGAGACCTATAAGACTCGTGACCAATCTCTCTACTGAAACTTGGCAGGCCAGAAAGGAATGGCAGATCTTCAATGTGATGAACAGAAAAAATATGCAGCCGAGAATCCTTTATCCAGCAAGTCTGTCATTTAGAATAGAAGGAGAGATCAAGGTCTTCCCAAACAAACAAAAACTGAAGGAATCCGTCACCACTAAACCAGCCCTAAAAGAGATCCTAAGGGGGATCCTGTGAGACAAAGTACCAGAGACATCGCTGCAAGCATGAAACCTATGGACATCACAATGACTCTAAACCCATATCTTTCTAAAATAACACTGAATGTAAATGGACTAAATGTGCCAACCAAAAGACATAGGGTATCAGAATGGATAAAAAAACAAGACCCATCTATTTGCTGTCTACAAGAGACTCATTTTAGACCTGAGGACACCTTCAGATTGAGAGTGAGGGGATGGAGAACTATTTATCACGACACTGGAAGTCAAAAGAAAGCTGGAGTAGCCATACTTATATCAGATAAACTAGACTTTAAATTAAAGTCTGTAACAAGAGATGAAGAAGGGCATTATATAATAATCACGGGGTCTATCCATCAGGAAGAGCTAACAATTATAAATGTCTATGCACCGAATACGGGAGCCCCCAAATATATAAAACAATTACTCACAAACATAAGCAACCTTTTTGATAAGAATGTGGTAATTGCAGGGGACTTTAACACTCCACTTACAGAAATGGATAGATCATCTAGACACACGGTCAATAAAGAAAAAGGGCCCTGAATGATACATTGGATCAGATGGACTTGACAGATATATTTAGAACTCTGCATCCCAAAGCAACAGAATATACTTTCTTCTCGAGTGCACATGGAACATTTTCCAAGATAGATCACATGCTGGGTCACAAAACAGCCCTTCATAAGTATACAAGAATTGAAATCATACCATGCATACTTTCAGACCACAATGCTATGAAGCTTGAAATCAACCACAGGAAAAAGTCTGGAAAACCTCCAAAAGTGTGGAGGTTAAAGAACACCCTACTAAAAAATGAGTGGGTCAACCAGGCAATTAGAGAAGAAATTAAAAAATAGATGGAAACAAACAAAAATGAAAATACAACAATCCAAACGCTTTGGGATGCAGCAAAGGCAGTCCTGAGAGGAAAATACATTGCAATCCAGGCCTATGTCAAGAAACAAGAAAAATCCCAAATACAAAATCTAACAGCACACCTAAAGGAAATAAAAGCAGAACAGCAAAGACAGCCTAAACCCAGCAGAAGAAGAGAAATAATAAAGATCAGAGCAGAAATAAACAATATAGAATCTAAAAAAACTGTAGAGCAGATAAACGAAACCAACAGTTGGTTTTTTGAAAAAATAAGCAAAATTGATAAACCTCTAGCCAGGCTTCTCAAAAAGAAAAGGGAGATGACCCAAATAGATAAAATCATGAATGAAAATGGAATTATTACAACCAATCCCTCAGAGATACAAGCAATTATCAGGGAATACTATGAAAAATTATATGCCAACACACTGGACAACCTGGAAGAAATGGACAAATTCCTAAACACCCACACACTTCCAAAACTCAATCAGGAGGCAATAGAAAGCTTGAACAGACGCATATCCAGCGAAGAAATTGAATCAGTAATCAAAAATCTCCTGACAAATAAGAGTCCAGGACCAGATGGCTTCCCAGGGGAGTTCTACCAGAGGTTTAAAGCAGAGATAATACCTATCCTTCTCAAGCTATTCCAAAAAATAGAAAGGGAAGGAAAACTTCCAGACTCATTCTATGAAGCCAGTATTACTTTGATTCCTAAACCAGACAGAGACCCAGTAAAAAAAGAGAACTGCAGGCCAATATCCCTGATGAATATGGATGCAAAAATTCTCAATAAGATACTAGCAAATCGAATTCAACAGCATATAAAAAGAATTATTCACCATGATCAAGTGGGATTCATTCCTGGGATGCAGGGCTGGTTCAACATTCGCAAATCAATCAACGTGATACATCACATTAATAAAAGAAAAGATAAGAACCATAGGATCCTGTCAATCGATGTAGAAAAGGCACTTGACAAAATTCAGCAACTTTCTTAATAAAAACCCTCGAGAAAGTCGGGATAGAAGGAACATACTTAAAGATCATAAAACCCATTTATGAAAAGCCCACAGCCAACATCATCCTCAATGGGGAAAAACAGAGCTTTTTCCCTGAGATCAGGAACACGATAGGGATGTCCACTCTCTCCGCTGTTGTTTAACATAGTGTTGGAAGTTCTAGCATCAACATTCAGACAACAAAAGGAAATTAAAGGCATCAAAATTGGCAAAGATGAAGTTAAGCTTTCACTTTTTGCAGATGACACGATATTATACATGGAAAATCCGATAGACTCCACCAAAAGTCTGCTAGAACTGATACATGAATTCAGCAAAGTTGCAGGATACAAAATCAATGTACAGAAATCAGTTGCATTCTTATACACTAATAATGAAGCAACAGAAAGACAAATAAAGAAACTGATCCCATTCACAATTGTACCAAGAAACAAAATACCTAGGGATAAATCTAACCAAAGATGTAAAAGATCTGTATGCTGGAAACTATAGAAAGCTTATGAAGGAAATTGAAAAAGATATAAAGAAATGGAAAAACATTCCATGCTCATGGATTAGAAGAATAAATATTGTCAAAATGTCAACACTACCCAAAGCTATCTACACATTCAATGCAATCCCAATCAAAATTGCACCAGCATTCTCCTTGAAACTAGAACAAGCAATCCTAAAATTTATATGGAACCACAAAAGGCCCCAAATAGCCAAAGCAATTTTGAAGAAGAAGACCAAAGTGGAAGGCGTCACAATCCCAGACTTTAGCCCCTACTACAAAGCTGTAATCATCAAGACAGCATGGTATTGGCACAAAAACAGACACAAAGACCAATGGAATAGAATAGAAACCCCAGAACTAGACCCACAAACGTATGGCCAACTAATCTTTGACAAAGCAGGAAAGAACATCCAATGGAAAAAAGACAGTCTCTTTAACAAATGGTGCTGGGAGAACTGGACAGCAACATGCAGAAGGTTGAAACTAGACCACTTTCTCACACCATTCACAAAAATAAACTCAAAATGGATAAAGGACCTGAATGTGAGACAGGAAACCATCAAAACCCTAGAGGAGAAAGCAGGAAAAGACCTCTCTGACCTCAGCCATAGCAATTTCTTACTTGACACATCCCCAAAGGCAAGGGAATTAAAAGCAAAAATGAACTACTGGGACCTTATGAAGATAAAAATCTTCTGCACAGCAAAGGAAACAACCAACAAAACTAAAAGGCAACCAACAGAATGGGAAAAGATATTTGCAAATGACATATCGGACAAAGGGTTAGTATCCAAAATCTATAAAGAGCTCACCAAACTCCACACCCGAAAAACAAATAATCTGGTGAAGAAATGGGCAGAAAACATGAATAGACACTTCTCTAAAGAAGACATCCGGATGGCCAACAGGCACATGAAAAGATGTTCAACGTCGCTCCTCATCAGGGAAATACAAATCAAAACCACACTCAGATATCACCTCACGCCAGTCAGAGTGGCCAAAATGAACAAATCAGGAGACTATAGATGCTGCAGAGGATGTGGAGAAACAGGAACCCTCTTGCACTGTTTGGGAATGCAAATTGGTGCAGCCACTCTGGAAAACAGTATGGAGGTGCCTCAGAAAATTAAAAATAGATCTACCCTATGACCCAGCAATAGCACTGCTAGGAATTTACCCAAGGGATACAGGAGTACTGATGCATAGGGGCACTTATACCCCAATGTTTATAGCAGCGCTCTCAACTATAGCCAAATTATGGAAAGAGCCTAAATGTCCATCAACTGATAAATGGATAAAGAAATTGTGGTTTATATACACAATGGGATACTACATGGCAATGAGAAAGAATGAAATATGGCCTTTTGTAGCAACGTGGATGGAACTAGAGAGTGTGATGCTAAGTGAAATAAGCCATACAGAGAAAGACAGATACCATATGTTTTCACTCTTATGTGGACCCTGAGAAACTTAACAGAAACCCATGGGGGAGGGGAAGGAAAAAAAAAAGAGGTTAGAGTGGGAGAGAGCCAAAGCATAGGAAACTCTTAAAAACTGAGAACAAACTGAGGGTTGATGGGGGGTGGGGGGTGGGTGATGGGTACTGAGGAGGGCACCTTTTGGGATGAGCACTGGGTGTTGTATGGAAACCAATTTGACAATAAATTTCATATATTGAAAAAAAATTTTGGCTTTGCTAGCAGCTTTATTTCATTGTGACTTTGATTTACATTTCTTTCCTGGCTAATAGCGTCAACTGCTTTTAAAATTTACTTACTGGTTATTTGTACACATTATTTTGTAAAGTGTTCAACATTTTTGTTGATTAAGAACTTTTACTGTTTGTCCTTTTATTATAAAGTTGTATGGTTTCTTTATATATTCTAAATGCCAGCCTTGTGAATATTTTTTCTAGACTAGTCTACTCACTTTTTGTAATGACATCTTTTGTTGTGCGTACATTTTTCATTTTGGTAAAATGTAAATATTCTTACATTATTGGCTCACTGCTTTCTGTGTTCTTCCTGATAAACCATTGCTTACACCAAAGTGGTAACTATGTTCTCCTATGTTTTCCTTTAAGCTCTACTTAATTTTTGAGTGTGGTATAAAAAGGCAGTCAAGTTTCTTTTTCCATACGGATACTTAGCGGTTCCAGCACTATGTGTTAAAAAGCCACTCTTTCCCCTATTGGATTGCTTTGGAACCTTTGCAGAAAATCAAATGTCTGTGTAGGTGTGTGTTTATTTTGGAGCCTTCTCTTTTATACCATTGTTCTATCTCTCTCTGGTTTGGCCAATACCATACTCTCTTTAGTACTGCACTTGTGCAGTAAGTCTTGAAATCAGATAATGTAAATCCTACAACTTTGTACTTTTGCAGGCTTGCTTTGAATATTCTAGGTTCTTTGAGCTCTGTACATTTTTTATAACCAGCTTTTGTGGTTCAACAAAAAAACCCTGCTAGATTTGTGACCTGGATTATGTTGAGTCTAGAGATTAATTTGACAAGAATTATTATCTTTATGATAATAAGTATTCTAATTTATGAATATGGGGCATTTCTCCATTTATTTGGGTCTTCTTTATATTTGGTCAGCAATATTGTATTCTTTACAATGATAACATTCTGCATATGTTTTGTTAAATTTATTCCTAAATGATTTGTGTTACTTGATACTATTGTAAATGGAATGTTAATTTAATTTTCAATTATTTTCTCTTGGTATATAAAAATAAAATTGATTTTAATATTTTAACTTGTATTCTATGAACTTTATAATTCACTTATTAGTTCTATAAATCGTTTTGTAAGTTCCTTAGGATTTTCTATATAGTCAATGATGTCATCTGAAAACGCATCAGGTTTGCTTCTTCCTTTCCAATCTGTATGCTGGCTTTCTTTCCCTTCTGCTATTACAATTTTGGAATCACATTATAATACTTAATGAGTAGTGATGAGATTGGACATCCTGATCTTAAGGGGGAAATTAATTTTACCATTATGTATAATCTTGTACATATATATACTATACATATCTTCACATACACACACACACACACACACACATATATATATACAAAGTTGTGCAGTTTTTGTAATTGCCCTTCATTAGATCAAGGAGTTTCACTGTTTTACTTACTTGCTGAGAGTTTTTATCATGAGTAGTTGCTGAATTAACTAAATAATTTTTCTGCAACTACTGAAATGGTAATATGTTCTTTACTCCTTTGTTTAGTTAATAGGGCAAGTTCTGTGAATCAATTTTCAAACATTTAATCGATATTGCATTCCTGAGATAAACCCCACAAGGACGTGATGTATTATCCCTCGCACATACTGGTGGATTTGCTCAAGAACTATTTTGTTAAGAAATTTTGTGTTTAAAATAACCCAGTGAAGAAATGGACAGAAAACATGAATAGACACTTCTCTAAAGAAGACATCCGGATGGCCAACAGGCACATGAAAAGATGTTCAACGTCGCTCCTTATCAGGGAAATACAAATCAAAACCACACTCAGATACCACCTCACGCCAGTCAGAGTGGCCAAAATGAAGAAATCAGGAGACTATAGATGCTGGAGAGGATGTGGAGAAACAGGAACCCTCTTGCACTGTTGGTGGGAATGCAAATTGGTGCGGCCGCTCTGGAAAGCAGTGTGGAGGTTCCTCAGAAAATTAAAAATAGACCTACCCTATGACCCAGCAATAGCACTGCTAGG
Source organism: Panthera leo (assembly GCF_018350215.1). Taxonomy (NCBI): domain Eukaryota; kingdom Metazoa; phylum Chordata; class Mammalia; order Carnivora; family Felidae; genus Panthera; species Panthera leo. The sequence continues at coordinate 61,866,451 of NC_056685.1, read as the reverse complement.
AATTTATCCAAGGGATACAGGAGTACTGATGCATAGGGGCACCTGTACCCCAATGTTTATAGCGGCACTCTCAACAATAGCCAAATTATGGAAAGAGCCTAAATGTCCATCAACTGATGAATGGATAAAGAAATTGTGGTTTATATACACAATGGAATACTACGTGGCAATGAGAAAAAATGAAATATGGCCTTTTGTAGCAACATGGATGGAACTGGAGAGTGTGATGCTAAGTGAAATAAGCCATACAGAGAAAGACAGATACCATATGGTTTCACTCTTATGTGGATCCTGAGAAACATAACAGAAACCCATGGGGGAGGGGAAGGAAAAAAAAAAAAAAAGAGGTTAGAGTGGGAGAGAGCCAAAGCATTAGAGACTGTTAAAAGCTGAGAAGAAACTGAGGGTTGATGGGGGGAGGGAGGGAGGGCAGGGTGGGAGGGAGGGCAGGGTGGGTGATGGGTATTGAGGAGGGCACCTTTTGGGATGAGCACTGGGTGTTGTATGGAAACCAATTTGACAGTAAATTTCATATATTAAAAAATAAAAAAAAAATTTTTTGTGTTTATATTAATGAGATATATTGGCCTGTAATTTTCTTTCTTTCTCCCCTCTTTTTGGTAATATCTTTTTCAGTTATACTAAGATTTTACTGGCAGATTGATTTCCTCAGCAGATGTCCTCTCAACGATCAATGGTCAGAATTAGGTCCTATGTCCACCCCTATATGAACTACTAACAAGGGGATGGTTCCCGAAGCTTGATTTAGACTAATAATGATACACTCCTGAGAAATGGGTTGCTACTAAAGCTGTGTGGAAGAAATTGAAATCAGAGGTTTATTTGGAGGGAGAAAGGAACAGCTCTCACAATATATATCACAAAATATATTACTATCATCCCCTTTGGAGAAGGGGGGAAAAACGGAAGTTTAAGAGGTTAAGTGGCTTGCCAAAAGTACACAGACAGCAAGTAGAAGATTCAGAATTATGGCATAATAAAAACAGTATTACTCTAGATGTCAAGAAATGTGTGATAACTTAGTTATATCATGAAATGACTATGGGACCTGGAGCTATTCACTGAAACTCTCTGGAGCTCAGTTTCCCCCCTTCAGAATTAAGCTCTAAAATGAGCTCTATGAATCACAAATTTTATAACTAGAGAGACATTACCATATCATGCTCCCCAAATTTGTATTGAATTGATTATGAACTACTTGTGACTTGAAATATCAGGAAGCAAATGGCAGTATCAGTTGTATTGAATCAGAAAGCTACTGTTTTTTGGTTTTGTATAAGAAATATTGGTTTTGTATAAGAAACGTGGAGCAAGAGGAGCTAGTTTGGAAGCTGAGTTTACACAGTATTCTGTCTTCATTTTCTTTTTAAAAGATCTTACGATTCTCATATTTTTAAATTTTCTACTATTTTGCAATTCAATGAATATAAAGAATTAAAGCATTGAGATTTAAAATTACAGAGGATACATTATCATAATGGAAAGAATATAAGCATATCTGAGTTTTAATGTTGGTTCTGTCTTTGACTAGAGGAGTAAGGACAAATCACTTGAGCTCTTGGCTCTCAGATTCTTCATCAGAAGAGGAGTAAGAGGGTCTGGTAAAGATAAAGACTTATTTCCCCAAGCTGCATGGAATGTGTGGCATAATATATGTAAAACTAATAGCAAAATATGTGTACCTAGGAGGTATTCAGAAATTATTCATCCCTCCAATTTTGCTTATGAATGACGTTGACACATGTGCTTCATGACAAAGTGGATATTTCTGAGCTGGTCTGGACAACTTAGAATGCAGACCTTTGGTTAATAAAGATTTTGGTAAAAACTGAGATACTCCCAAGAACCCAGAAATGGACCCACAAATGTATGGCCACCTAATCTTTGACAAAGCAGGAAAGAATATCCAGTGGAATAAAGACAGTCTCTTCAGCAAGTGGTGCTGGGAAAACTGGACAGCGACATGGAGAAAAATCAACCTGGGCCACTTTCTTACACCATACACAAAAATAAACTCAAAATGGATGAAAGACCTCAATGTAAGACAGGAAGCCATCAAAATTCTTGAGGAGAAAGCAGGCCAAAACGTCGTTGATCTTGGCTGGAACTTCTTACTCAACACGTCTCTGGAGGCAAGGGAAACAAAGGTAAAAATGAACTACTGGGACCTCATCAAAATAAAAAGCTTCTGCACAGCAAAGGAAACAATCAGCAAAACTAAAAGGCAACCGATGGAATGGTAGAAGATATTTGCAAATGACATATCAGATAAAGGGTTAGTATCCAAAATGTATAAAGAACTTATCAAACTCAACACCCAAAATCAAATAATCCAGTGAAGCAATGGGCAAAAGACAAGAATAGACACTTTTCCAAAGAAGACATTCAGATGGCTAACAGACACATGAAAAGATGCTCAACATGATTCATCATCAGGGAAATACAAATCAAAACCACAATGAGATACCATATCATACCTGTCAGAATGGCTAAAATGAACAACTCAGGAAACAACAGGTATTAGTGAGGATGTGGAGAAAGGGGAATGCTTTTGCACTGCTGATGGGAATGCAAGCTGGTGCAGCGACTCTGGAATACAGTATAGAGGTTCCTCAAAAAATTAAAAATAGACCTACCCTATGACCCAGCAGTAGCACTGCTAGGAATTTACCCAAGAGATACAGGAGTATTGATGCATAGGGGTACTTGTTTATAGCAGCACTCCCAACCAATGTTTATAGCAATATAAACCCAATGTTTATAGCAGCACTGTCAACAATAGCCAAATTGTGGAAAAAGCCTAAATGTCCATCAACTGATGAATGGATAAAGAAATTGTGGTTTATATACACAATGGAGTACTATGTGGCAATGATAAAGAATGAAATATGGCCTTTTGTAGCAACGTGGATGGAACTAGAGAGTGTGATGCTAAGTGAAATAAGCCATACAGAGAAAGACAGATACCATATGGTTTCACTCTTATGTGGATCCTGAGAAACTTAACAGAAACCCATGGGGGAGGGGAAGGAAAAAAAAAAGAGGTTAGAGTGGGAGAGAGCCAAAGCATAAGAGACTCTTAAAAACTGAGAACAAACTGAGGGTTGATGAGGGGTGGGAGGGAGGGGAGGGTAGATGATGGGTATTGAAGAAGGGCATCTTTTGGGATGAGCACTGGGTGTTGTATGGAAACCAATTTGACAAATTTCATATATTAAAAAAATAATAAAAAAATAAAAAATAGAACGACCCTACAACCCAGCAATTGCACTACTAGGTATTTATCCAAGGGATACATGTATGCTGTTTCAAAGATGACACATTCACCCCAATGCTTATCGCAGCACTATCAACAATAAACAAAGTATGGAAAGAGCCCAAATGCCCATCAATGGATGAATGGATAAAGAGGATGTGGTATATATATACAATGGGGTATTACTTGGTAATCAAAAAGAATGAAATCTTGCCATTTGCATCTATGTAGATGGAACTAGAGGGTATTATGGTGAGTGAAATTAGTCAGAGAAAGACAAATATCATATGACTTCACTCATATGAGGACTTTAAGACATAGAACAGATGAACATAAGGGAAGGGAAGAAAAATAATATAAAAACAGGGAGAGGGACAAAATCATAAAAGACTCTTAAATATGGAGAACAAACTGAGGGTTACTGGAGGGGTTGTGGGAGGGGGGGTGGGCTAAATGGTAAGGGGCATTAAGGAATCTACTCCTGAAATCATTGTTGTACTATATGCTAACTAATTTGGATGTAAATTAAAAAAAAGAAAAAGAAAAAGAAAAAAAACCCGAGATACTCCTTTCTAAGCCTAAAATTGATCCATAAATAGAAGGATTAAGTGAGGGATCTGTAGCAATTGGAATTGCATGCTCATGGTCTTATGTACCATGTCTCAGTCCCACTGCATCCTGATCCCAACCCTGAGATGAATACATATTAAAAAAAATTTCAGTGGATTCTGATATTGGCCTTTCATTGTTAGGAATACTTTCAGCTGTAACAGAAAATCCAGCTAACAACGGTTTGAGTAAAAAGAGCATCTCTTCTCCCATAACAAGAAATATGTGGCAGTTAGTGTTGGTTCAGCAGTTCAAAGCCATCAGATTTGGCACTTCTGAAGTTTTCTTGACTTTATCTTCATTTTTATGGGACAACTGCCGCTGTTTCAGGCATCAGGTTCATGTTTAAGTCTTGAAGAGGCTGTACCAACTGTCCTCTTTATCAATGAAGCACAAGTTTCCTAGATGTTCCTCAACAGACTTCTGCTTCAGTCTCTTTGGCCAGAAGGGAGCTATAAGGGAGGCTGGATAAATCAGTTTATGTGCTCTAGCTACTACGGAAGGGGAAAAATTAATTCATAATGGATATGGACTAACCAAACAGCTGCAAATGTTCCAACTTCCCTTAGCAGGCATTTAAAAATTTCTTCCTTAATTAGACACAGTCAGAAATTTACTCCAAGGAGGATTTCCATAGCAGTGGGGGAAAAATAATTCTATCTTAAAGATTAAGATCCCAAGTAATCGTTAGAGCAAACCTTAACCCTATATGTAGTAACTGATTTTAGGAATCTGGGAAGGCTAATTAATATCTTCCCTAATTCTTCTTCATCCACTAATTTATGCTTGAATTTCCTGTTTCATCCTTAATAACCCTTTTATTCCAACTAAAACATACAGAGCATCTCTGAGGGAACAGTGGTAGATGCTAACCAGAATTTTGCAATTACCTATGAAGTGAGGAGCTACAAGTAGATTTTTAAGAGGATTAAGGAAACCATTAAGGTCGTGAAGGGGGTAGAGTGTGGGAACCAAAGACAAATTTCATCCCCTTGACAATTTTGTCCAGCACTAATTCTTTTATGTAACTCATCATAATGTTTTATATATTATCTATTCCTCTAGTAGCCAATAGTTGAATTAGATTCTCTGATTTACTTATTTATTTTTTGCAAAAGGGTAAATACCAACCAATACATGTTCCATCTCATCTCCCATTACTTTCCTATAGAAGCCAACGTGACTTTCCTGGCTAATCTCAAAGTATACTGTGCACTCTCCTGCTTCTACATCATTGCCCAGAGTATGTCCCACCCAGAATGCCCTCACTGACCACTGAAATCTTGCTCATTGGTCAGCGCCATTTAAAAATACTCCCTTCATTGTTCATCCCTTTCGGCATACATAGTTTGGAGTTTCTCTCTGTGGCACTAACCATATCCTACCTGGTATGGTGTATGGAGGATATAGTGTTACAGCCTTATTAAATCATAAGGTCCTTTTTCAATGAGATTGACAAGTAGTCATCTCTCCAGTACCTTCTATGACAACTCTCTTCCATGACATGATAGGCATTTCATTGTTAACTTATTTGTTTAATTTTTACTCTGTTTTACTTTATTTGTGAACAAATGTAGAATAAATTGCGGAGCAAATGAGTACAAGCAGCCCAGAGTACCGGAGTCCCTGCCGGTTCCTGCCGCAGTTCTGCGGTTGCCTGCCTCCTCTTTCCTTTCGACATGACAGATGCCACTGTGTCCTTTGCCAAGGACTTCCTGCTGGGTGGAGTGACTGTGGCCGTCTCCAAGACCAGGGTAGCGCCCACTGAGTGGGTCAAGCTGCTGCTGCAGGTGCAGCATCTCAGCATTGCAAATCCCCATAGATAAGCAATACAAGGGCACTATGGACTGTGTGGTTCATATCTCCAAGGAGCAGGGAGTCCCGTCCTCCTGGCAGGGTAACCTGGCCAATATATATCATCACATACTTCCCCAACCAGGTTCTCAACTTCACCTTCAAAGATAAACACAAGCAGATCTTCGTGGGTGGTGTGGACAAGAGAACCCAGTTTTGGCACTTCTTTGCCCGGAATCCGGCATCAGGTTCCTTTGCCCAGAATCTGGTAGCTGGGGCCCCATCCTTGTTTTGTGTATCCTCTTGATTTTGCCCTTACCTGCCTAGCAGCTGATGTGGGCAAAGCTGGAGCTGAAAGGGAACCCCGGGGCCTGGGTGACTGCTTGGTTAAGATATACAAATCTGATGGGATTAAGGGCTACCAAGGCTTTAATGTGTCTGTGCAGGCCACTATCATCTACTGAGCTGTTACTTCGGTGTCTATGACACTGCAAAGGAATGCCACCAGATCCCTAGGCTACTTACATCTTTATCAGATGTATGATCCCATAATCTGTCACAACGGTTGCTGTGTTGACTTCCTTCCCATTTGACACTCTTTGTGGCTAAATGATGATGCAGTCAGGATGCCAAGGAACTGACCTCATGTACACAGGCGTGCTTGACTGCCAGAGGAAGATTGCTCTTGATAAAGGAGCCAAAGCTTTTTCAAAGGGGCATGGTCCAATGTTCTCAGAGGCATGGGTGGTACTTCTGTGCTTGTCTTGTATGATGAAATCAAGGAGTTCACATAAATTATTTCTTGGTTTCCCCCCTGTGAAAGCCATGTTGTATTATATAACATAGCTTGAGCATTCTTGACAGACTGTTGACTCTTTATCAATGGCAACTATTTACTGGATGAAAATGGGAGTAAATCTGTGCCTTGAAAAATCACTGACCTGAACAAATTTCCCAAATCATCTGGAGTACCATCACCAAGTAGTATGTGTATGTTTCTTGATGAACAGCTCACTTTTGACACTTTGAGCTGTTGCTGTTGTTCTATTTTAGAGATATCATTGAAAATAGTAAATGAAGGACTATATTCTCTGGAATAGATAGTAAACAAGAATTCTGAGCATTTGGCACTAAAATGTGATGGCCAGTAATTTACTTAGATACTTTCTCAGAGTACTAAATTGCTAACTGTTGTATGTTGCAATGACCAGTTCCTGTTGGTTTGTTTTAGCAGCTCTTCATTAGGTAATGGTCAGTAGTTAAACTGGATTCTTCTCTCTTCATCAAGAGAGTGGATGACTTCATAAAACTGCAGTGTTTCTGTATATTATTAATAGCATCTCATTTTTTCCCCGTGTACTCATTTGCTCCAGGCAAGATTGATAATTTTGCCTGTTCTTCAACTTAAAACAGATTCACACTAAATGAAAGAGACTTTTTGTCAAAATGTGAGAGATAACATTGATCAGAGAACTACTGGCGGTTCTGGACCAGGATGTATCACTCCTGGGTCCTGCTGTCTAAAGATGTTGCCAATATAATAAATCAAGACAGTCTTATCAAATCATTGTGAACAAAACATCACTGGAAGAATATTAATTTTTTTTTTTAAAAGTCTAATACAAATACATGGTAATTTCAATTTCCTTCACTTAGGACCTGTCTATCCTGACACTTGAAACATTTCAAGTGACAGGCTTTGTATTTAAAAAAATAGATTCCTTTTTTATCATGATGCTGATGCGATTTTTTTCACCCACAGAATCTAGGAATTCCATGAATTTCAGGAGCAGAAACAGTCCCAGGCCAGGAATAAAGTAATTGTTAGACTTTCTACCAGAGTCCAAAATGGTTCTTGAATTAAAGGGATGCTAGATCTAACCAAAATAAAGGAGAATTTCCATCTAACAGTTTCAGAGGTGTTGTGGGGCTTCTAATTTATCCCTCTGCCACTGTCAGTGCTCCTAAGACTGTGTGTGAAACCCCAAGGAGAGGCCTGGAAAAAGTCAAATTAAGGGGGAGACAGTTTCAATCACTTCAGGAATTCAAAATGAAATTGAATGCTGCCAGCCCCACCTCCACCCCACAGATGAGGATCATCCAATTACAAAATTTCCATCCAATCTTTTTTTCAAAATCCTCGCCTACAAATTTTGTTTTCCCTTTCTTCTTCTTGTTCAGGCTTGGATTCCCTTCAGATCTGTGATGCTGTCTTTATTTCACAAAATCAGGATTCCTTACCTTCTGAAGACTGATTTACTGATTTGAGAATGATCCTTCTTTTGCCAGGGTGTCAATAAATTGTCCAAGACTGTGTTCCTGAAATAGCTGAAATCATTTTCAGGCCAAACTCTGTAGACATTACATTTTATTATCCTAGAAAGAACCACAAGACATTAGTCACTGCTAGCTGCATTCCTATGCCATGAAAGACTTTTCTTACTTCTGTTTCTATATTTGTGAAAGTGCCCCAGTTTTCTCAACATTATTTAGGACAACAAGTCGTCACACTCCTATACTATTGTCCATTCTGTGCCATAAAGACTCTGATAAGCTCAGTGGACATTTCGGAAGGGCCTGGTTCTGAGTCATATGAGGCTTTGTGTGTTCTTTACCTCTTGTTTGTGGTCAGTGACCAGGACAAAATGTCTCAGTTCTTCAGTCTTAGAGGCATGTGAGTCTGGGAATCCACCAGCAAGGTTCCTTGGCTCAATCTTCTTCAGGTGATCATTTCTGTGAACAATCTCCTTCTGTTTCATTATGGTGTTCTTGGAAGCCCCTCAGCAAGAAGCCTATAGTAAAAAGAAAGTATACCTCCTTACCTAAAATGAAGAAGCTATACTAGTATTTGCCTTTTATATTCTGCCTTTTCACATTTGCATTTATACTGTGAGCATTTTTAATATCCTTATGTATTTTTAAAATGTGAGTTGAATAGTGTGTAATATTTTCAAATATGACTATTCAACAACTTATGTGCCAATTTATTTAAATTTTGGCATTTAGGTTTATTCTAGTTTTTTTTCATTTTTTATTATACTATTAAAGCTTTTTTAATTAATTTTTTTAAAAAAGGCAATATACACTTTAAAAAAAACCTTTTTTTTAATGTTTATTTACTTTTTAGAGAGATAGTGTGAGCAGGGGAGGGGCAGAGAAAGATGGAGACACATAATCCAAAGCAGGCTCCAGGCTTTGAGCTTTCAGCACAGAGCCTGACATGGGGCTCAAACTCACAAACTGCAAGATCATGAACTGAGCTGAAGTCATATGTTTAACTGACTGAGCCAACTAGGTGCCCCTAGTATTTTTTTTTTCATTTTTAAACACAAAATTATAAGAAATGTCTTATTTTTTTTCATGTCTATTTATTTTTGAGAGAGAGAGAGAGAGAGAGAGAGAGAGAGAGAGAGAAGGAGAGGGAGAGAGAGAATGTGAATGGGGAAGGGGAAGAGAGAGGGAGACACAGAATCCAAAGCAGGCTCCATGTTCTGAGCTGTCAGCATAGAGCTCGATGCAGGGTTTGAACTCACAAACTGTAAGATCATGACCTGAGCCAAAGCTGAATGCTTAACTGAGCCACCCAGGTGCCCCTAACTTTTTTTTCATTTTTGAACACAAAGTTATACTAAGTATCTTATTCTTAATGATTTTTTTGGTTTGTTTATTTTGAGGCTTATCTTGGGTTTGTATATCAAAATGCTAACATAGGTTCTTGAATTTTCTCTTTATCTCATCTTAAATTTCTCCTGAGGCTCTATGGGAGTACAATTGAAAATAAAATAGAAGCAGGAGCTTCTGGCTTTCTAACTAGAGGTTTATTGGTTTCAGAAGAGAGGCTGTGAGGGGCTGACTCTCAGGGCTGGCTCGTTTGGCAGAGGAAAGAGTCCCTCTGGGCAGTAGGACAGGCCTGAGCTTCTCTGGCTTCATGGAGACAGCTGAGAAGATAGTAGGTGCTCCTCATTTTGAACCCAGAGGTATAAACTGCCCTGAATCTGCTTTTTTTTAAAAAGTTTTTAATGTTTATTTATTTTCGAGAGACAGAGAGAGAGACAGTGTGCAAGCAAGGGACGGGCAGAGAGTAAGGGAGACACAGAAACTGAAGCAGGCTCTAGGCTCTGAGCTGTCAGCACAGAGCCTGATGTGGGACTTGAACCCACGAACCATGAGATCATGACCTAAGCTGAAGTCAGACACTTAACCAACTGAGCCAACCAGGTGCCCCCTGCTTTGTTTTAAAATGGATTAAAACCATGGGTCATACAATTGGATGTATTTGTGATCTGGGAAGTGAAAGCCAGTGTAGACACTTGGTCTTAGCTTTGGCACCCTGCCCTGGGTGGAATGGTTTTCTACCCTTTTGATCTGCCAGACTATGCCACCTCTTTTCTTGGTACTTCAGTCCTCTGAAACTTCCACTTATTTAGATGGTTATTACTTGGTGCTACAAGTGAATTCTCCTTTCTGTGCCATCTCACCCTTTATATATCTGGCACCCTGGGCCACTGTCCCTCTGATCTCAGCCCTCACTGTGATGATAGTTTGGCACAACCGTTGAGTCACCTTTCTCTGAAAACTTCCTATCTCAAAGTGCACTATGCATCAGTTTCTGTTTGAGGGCTTTCTCCAGCCCTGCAGGGGTCTGTAAGACCCTGCTGGGCCCATGCACAAGCTCAGTCCAGAAATTCAGGGTAGTTAATATTTGTCAACAAACGTTGGCTGAGAGCTAGGATCTAAGGACTACAACCACCTATTCTTTGTACCAGTGACAATTCTAGGACATCTAGATTGCATGTCCTTGACACCCTCATTACCCACTGAAGAGACTTTAATAATGCTCCTCTTTCCTTGTCTCTCTCCTCCTACCTCATTCTTATGTCCTGGGATCATGTCCCAAATGAACAATCCTCACCCAAGTCCCTGTCTCAGCCTCTGCTTTCAGGAAGTCCAAACTAAGAAAACTGGCACAGAAGTGGTTCTTAAAAGCCACTTCTCAGAATTGGATCATAGAGCTGGCTCACTCATCAGTCAGGAACAGTACAGATGGCATTGTCAGTGGTAAGTGCGCAGGTAACCTCTAGGCTGCTCATAACCGCTGACAAGTTATAGCATTACAATTACTAAGATGTTCCTCTGTGTTAAATTCAGAGAAGGCACCGATACAAGTAAAAGTGATGGTGTACAGGGGGTGGCTTGCTGCCAACTTAGGCTAAATCTGATTCATTGCCTAGTTTGCTACATAAAGTTTTATTGAAGTACAGCCATGCACATTCATTGATGCAATGTTTATGGCTGTTTTCATGCTATGACAGCTGAGTTTAGTAGTTGCAACAGAGAACATAGGGCTCACAAGCCCTAAAATATTCACTATCTGGCCCCTTACAGAAAAAGTTGGCTGACTCCTAGTGTGTAGCATGGGTTAGTCTCTGTCAGACCGGATTGCATGCTTGTCCCCAGAGTTGACTGTAGAATAGTATCTGATCCTCAACTAAAGTTACAGTTGACTAACTGAGATGAATTATATCTTGCAACCATGAGTCTGTGAGTTGTATGGGGACAGAATGTGATTACTTGTCAGCATTGTATAGTAATAATAATTGGGCTCATCAATTATGACTTTTTAACTGGTTTCAGTGGGACCTGGGGGTTTTCAATGTTTGAGGCTGGTCACATGGCTGGAATGTGTTTACATAAACAATTCACTGAAGAAGACACCATGAGCATAAATTAGTGCTATTGGTGTCAGAAGTAGAATGGCTAAAATTATCCCTTACTCACTTTGTATGGAGAAGTGGCTAAGACTGTTTTCGGGGAAAAAGAGTGAAGATGATGTTATGGATTGAATGCTTGTGTTCCCCCAAATTCACATATTGAAACTTTAACTTCCATTGTGATTGTATTTGGAGGTGAGACCTTTAGGAAGTAATTAGGTTTAAATGAGATCTTGAGAGTAGGGTCCTCAAGATGGGACTAGTGTCCTTATAAGAAAAGGAAGAGAGCTTATAAGAGCTTATAAGAAAGCTTATAAGAGAGCTTATAAGAAAAGCAAGCAAGCCAGAGCTTGCTCCTACAGTCTCTCCCTCCACTCACAAACACACACACAATGAGGAAAGGCCAGGTGAACACACAGTAAGAAGGCGACCCCCTCTAAGCCACCAAAGTGTGCTCTTAGCAGACACTGGATCTGCTGCATCTTGATCTTGGAATTTCCAGTCTTCTGAACTGTGAGAAATAAAATTCTGTTGTTTAAGCTGCCCAGTGTGGTGCTTTGTTCTAGCAGCATGAACAGAGTGACACAGATAAGAAGAGACGAAAATGAATTTTTTATGCCTGAAATGGTTACTAAGTCATCCTTGGTTTGTGAAGTCGTAAAAACTTTGTGCTTTGTGATTGGGGAAAACCTAATGGTACTTAGAGATGATAGATATGGAGCCTAGGGGGACACAAAAAAATGAACCAAGAAGGATATGTAGATTGACAGCAAAGGGTGAATTTTGTTATTTGCTTCATTGTTTCCAGACAAGAGATAACCAAGATTATTTTTGTTTATTACTATTATTTTTTGTGCTTGGCCCGCAAGTGAAGCTCCAACCAAGGGAATTTGAGCAGATAGGATTTTAGAGACAAAAGCTACTCTTGTTTGACTGCTAATCACAAAACACATGATAAACACGGGAAATGCTACAGAACAAGAGAGCATGGAAACTAGAGGCTATACAGTTAAGAAAATGAGCCACTTTGGGGTGCCTGGGTCGTTTAGTTGGTTGAGCATCCGACTCCTGATTGCGGCTCAGGTCGTGGTCTTGCAGTTCATGAGTTCGAGCCCCACGTTGGGCTCTGCACTGATGGTGCAGAACCTGCTTGGGATTCTCCCCCTCTCCCTCTCTCTCTGCTCCTCCCCTGCTCAAGCTTTCTCTCTCTCTCTCTCTAAAAATAAGTAAATAAACTTAAAATAAAGGAAATTGAGCCACTTTATTGATGGGTATAAGCAGTTCCCTGGGGAACAATTGTTAAGACTGTTACTTAGAATTAGTGATCCATGTGTGGATTCCCCGGCTCCAGATAAAGCCAGGAATGGGATGAGTGGAAAATATATTTGGGTTAATATAGGGACTAAAAGTATAGCCATTTTTGTAGAAATGAAAACCTCACAGGAGGGACAAACATTCAATCTTTTGTATTGGATTAAAGGAGGAGTACATCACATCTGCAAGGAAGAGTGGAACTACCCATCCCATCTGGCTACACTTGGCCACATGGTAGCAAATGACTTACTACCCAGTGGGTGAGAGAGTCTCAGGTCTTTACTGTTCAAATGCCAAGTGATACAAATGAGAATGGGTGAGAGAGAAGGCACTCAGACTATAATTGCTTCCAGCAATATGGGTATGCTAATTTAGTTACTTATATCTGATTTAATAAATGATAGTTGGAAGGTAAAATAATTGCAGCCACTAGATTTTGTGGCATTTTATTACACAGCAATATGCGACCGTTAGATAACTAATAGAATATCCCATGGTGGATTACAATGTGGGGACTTTGGTAAGGTCTATTAAGAGACTCAGGGTTTATACCTTTAGGGATGTGAAGGAAGGTTATATTTGTTCTGGTAGGGAACTCCCATCTTCTGAAATGCAGGTCCCAGTTTCATATGGACCCTAGAAAAGACTGAGTGTTAGGTCATGGGGCACCAAGTAAGATACTATAAGCCCAAGTTGTCTATCATGAGCTGGATAGTATCAGACCCATGAAGTAACACAATTGTATGTGCACTGTAGTGATGCATTGTACATACATAAGAGTGGGCCTGGCCAGGTCCAGAATGCACAAGTAAATTCTTTGAATTGCTATCCCAGTTTCCCATACACCTACGTTTATTGAACAAATGCTTCTTCCTCAACTCACAACATGCCTCATGGAAGGATTCCTAAGGCCAATTGATGAAAGAGAGAAAATCTGAGGACTAGCTCCCAGATGGATTTATTCAAATATTCTAGTTCTAATCTGAATGGTGCTTAGGTGAAGCGCCACTCAGTAAAGTCCTGAAAGACAGCGGTGGGGACATCCATCAAATGGGTAAATCTTTGAGTGGTGCACTTGGCATTCCCTTTGTGTGGTTATAGAAATAGCTCATGGTAAGGATGTAAGAAGAATGCTGGCCAGTGGCAAGTCGCTTGGAAGGAGCAAGATCCAGTATAGTGAAATCTGGGAAAGTGGCATGCAGGTAGATTTTTTGGTGAAAGGGCACAATGTCTGAGAACTTTGTATTAACATTAATGCCCATAGAGAGCACCCATTACAGAGAAGACAATCGTCAGGCAGACTAATACAGTACATAAGCCAGTCTCTATCCTCAGGCATCCCATCTTTTCTACAGAGGACCCATGAAGGTAGCTACGGTGGCAATGACGGAGGTTATGCATAGGTCTGAAGCATGGGATCCCACTAATCAAGACTGATTTATCTATTGCCATGGTTGAATATCTAACATGCCAGCAAAGAGGCCAATATTAGGCTTTTAAAATGGTACAATCAACCTTCTACTTGAAACAAGTTGATTATATCCGATCCCTTCCGCCCTAATAAGGGCAGAGATATGTCCTTAACAAAATGATCGATTCTGGATTTGAGTTTTCCTTGTTTATTAATAATGGTTTGGCCAGCACCACTGTTTGAGAGCTTATAGAGTAAGTTATCTATCAAAAGGATATCTCACACATGTTGTTTTCAGACCAAATGATAAAAGTGGTAAAAGAGGTACAACACTGTGTGCATGACAATGAACTCCATTTATCTAACCACATATCTCACTATCCTGAAGCAGATGACATATTAGAATGGTGGAATGTCCAGTTAAAGCTCAACTAAGGTGCCAGCTTGAGGTTACCACTGGCCAAGTGTTGGGGTATTGGGTTGGGGTGCTGTCCTCTAGGATACAGTTTGTGTATTGAATCAACAGTAAATTTATGGGGGCTATGTTTTCAATAGGTTGACTAGATAGGTCAAACAGTCAAGAAACGGGAGTTGGATTGGCCCCTCTTGCCATCATTTTCAAACACCACTTGTGGAACTTGTATTATCTTTACAACCTTAACTTCTGCTTGAGCAGAGGCCCTAGTGCCCTAAGGAGAAAGCATTCATTTCCTGACAAGAGAAAGACAACTAGGGGCTTAGATGTCTCAAGGATGCTGATCTATATAACTTATCCAGGAAATATAAATTGGAATGATAACAAAAATAAGAAAAATCTAAGACAGATAGTGGAGGAGGGAGATAATGAATATCAATTTTTGCCTTGGGGCCAGTTGCAACAACAAGGACTTCAGTTTTTTCACCTAATCCCTTGTATTAAGTCTTTGCAGATATTGTGGCTGGTCATCCCCTTGCAGAAGCCTTGTGACATACTGGATTTAATGAAAAGTTTGAGCAGTTTGGAGGAAGGCAAGAGGTGGATTGTATTAGGCAACCCTTGTGCACAATTGCACATATTCTAAGCCTCACATTTTACACCAGCCATTGTAATGGCAAGCAGATATGCTTAGATTTTGACAAACTCCATGAAGCTGAGACTTGAGAGTGACTTATTTTGGACTTCATGATATGTACTTCTTGCTTTTTGCTCTGTGGTTCCTCTGATATGAGAGTATGGGATAATTTGTAGTAGCTCAACACCCACAGTATGCAATTAGAAACTTCAGGAGAGTTAGGTTTTTGGGGCCGCACTTGACCAATGTAATATAGGAATGAATGGACAAATGTATCTTCCTTTTGTCTTCTGAGCAGATAGCTCTGAGACATATTTCATAAAATTCTTTGGACAGTTCCATAAAATCAAGCAACAGTTGCCTGAAGTAATGGCTAACTTTATAATACATTTCATTTTTTTTTCTCTTCCTCTGTTCAGTCTCCCTGTCCCTCACACCTGCTCCCTAGTTCACTTTCTCAAACCACTATATGCAAAGCTTTATCACAAAGTAAACTTTAAAAGGGAAATATATGTTAGAATTATTTATTGATATGATTTTCTCCCTATGGAACTAAAAATTTCTTGAGGGCAGGGACCATTAGGTGCTCAATGGATGTTTATTATTGAATCGAGAAAATTTCAACATGCTAATTGTTTTCCAAGTATGGCCTTGGCATGATCTATTCTCACAACAGAGGAAAATATAAATGTCCAAGGATGAGGCACCTGGGTGGCTCAGTCGGTTAAGCGTCCGACTTCGGCTCAGGTCGTGATCTTGCGGTCCGTGAGTTCGAGCTCCGCGTCGGGCTGTGTGCTGACAGCTCTGAGCCTGGAGCCTGTTTCAGATTCTGTGTCTCCCTCTCTCTGATCCTCCCCCGTTCATGCTCTGTCTCTCTCTGTTTCAAAAATAAATAAACATTAAAAAAAATAAAAAAAAAAATAAATGTCCAAGGAAATTAAATTTGTTTTAAAAAGGAAAATTTCTTGTTAGAACGAATTTGGCTGTCTTCACCATTGTCAACTGTCTGAAGTCTATAAGGCATGGGGCAGTTATATAAATAGATCAATAGAAGAGGGAATATTTTAGGACTAGCTGCCATGGTGTGGCCTCATTGGGGAAATAATTAAGCATGATAAGAATAATTAAAATTAAAAGACAACTTCCAGTTACCAGAGTTCAGTGGCTTTGTCACACATGAGGGAAAGAGATACTTTAGTGTAATTACAACAGTTAAAATAATAGCTGCCATTTATTGAGAACCATGTATGTGATAGGCACTTTTCTAAGTGTCTTCTGTATATTCTACCAGTTAATCCTTTCCATCTCATGAGTTGAAACTTATAATTTTTATACATATGGAACCTTAGGTATGAAAATATTGAGTAATTTTCCCAAGTTCACAGAGAAAAAAATGAGTCAGGACATGAAATCAGACTCTCTTCTCTAGGATGTTTCTATCACTGCAGCATAGCTCAAAGATACATGTGAGTGGTCCATCCATTCTTCACATTAGCTTAAGGTCATATCTAAAAAGTTGAATGAATATCACTTTAAACTCTCTGACCCAAC
Organism: Panthera leo; assembly: GCF_018350215.1. NCBI lineage: Eukaryota > Metazoa > Chordata > Mammalia > Carnivora > Felidae > Panthera > Panthera leo. The sequence goes on along the minus strand of NC_056685.1, from coordinate 61,849,732 downwards.
ATTCCTGACTCTATATTCCAGATCAAGAAAAAATAATATTTAATACAAATTAAAATGTAATAAGAATGAACCTAGATATGGAATACAGAAAAAACCCAGCACTTAATTTTTTTTTTTTACCTTTTGTGCTTTATTTTTTACTAGGATATCGAATATTAAAGGTACAAATAAAGCAGTATGCAAAAATGTCTGTACCTAGATCTGCCTAAGTTCTGAGTCTGTGCTTTTGTTGACTCGACCACATGAGTATAATTTAATAGGCAAGATACAGTATGGAAGTTCACAGACTTGACTTTTAATCCCACTAAAGCTATCAATAATTTAAACAAATTCTTGAGACTCCTGTGCTTTAGTTTTCTCCAGCTGTCATATGGTTACCTGCTCTCCATTTAACCACAGGGTTCTTGCAAGGTTAAAAAGAATGTGGTTTGAGGAAGCTGAAAGTCTTTTTTAAGTGTTTAGCACTATTAATCATGACTTTCCATCATTAAATTTATTATGCATCTGCTATATGACCCGACACTGTTCACTGTATAAGATCATCTTTCCTATAATCAAAATAGTCCTCAAACCAAAAAATGTTATTATGACCCTTGGGGTGAATGCAATATTTTCAGAGATGACACAGTGAAAAAAATGCTTAAACCTCTAAGAATGCATGAATGTTTTCTTTTCCTCTCTTTAAATATTAAAGAAGCCATTTAGTGTTCTGGACAAATGCTCCTTTTGGGTGAGGTTCATAGCCTCACTGGTTCAGTTTCTCTTCTCTTGGAAACTTTGTGATGGTTTGTGTAACTAAAATCCTTAGAACACTTGTTCATGATGTAGGAACAACGTCAAGTGTAGCTGCTGGTCAAATTCCCATTTGTCTTCCAACCCAATTTATCTGCCACAAGAATGGCCAGACTTCTCTCAAACTGAAATGTGGGCAGTTTCCATACCAATGCTACAGAAGGATACTGTGCCTCCCTGTTCTGTTCACACCAGGAAAGAAGAGGGAAAGGAAGAAATCACCTCAGTGGGGAGAGAAGTAGAGACTTAATTGGAAATCAAACTGAAGCAAAAACATAAAAGGACTGTAGACTCTGAAGGGAATGGACTGGATCTTCCTTATGTCTTTATTCCTAGGATACAGAAAAACATATTGTAAGCATTTTAGTAAATGACTTTAAAGGAAAGAATAAACAGACATTTGGCCTAAGAAGGTCCATTCCTTAGACTTACTAAAGGGAGTAATTGTGAAGCTGAAGTTGGAAAATCAGGATTCAAGTCTGGCTTCTTCACTTGTACTCTGTATATTTATTGAACTTCTTAAGCATAAAACTCATTTATAAAATAGAGATAAAACTAGCCCCCATATAAGTGACAGAGAAATCTACCTAAAATGCAAATCTAACCAAGACACTCTTATTTTAAACTGATAGCCTCCAGGATCAAGTTCAGGTTCGCTAGTGAATCACAAAACCTCTCTATGATCTGGTCTTTCCTTTCTCTCAGACAAATAAACCCTTAAAGCTACAAAGTGAAGTGAAAGGGGAATCTATAAGCCATAAGAGCCAGTTGAAAGAACAGTCATGAATATGTAAGACTGAATAGTTCTCATAATATCAGGCCAGTGATGGAGCTCTAGACATCGAGATACTATTTGCGTCACTGCAAATGATAGAAAACCCTACTGCACTGACTGAAATAGATGGGAAGGGATACCAAGTATGAAAGCCCCAAGAAAGGAGGCAAGTTGACATTTTCCAGGAAGGAAAGCAACCAGTGAGGGACACAAAACAGTGCTAGAGAGAAAGGCAAAGATCAGACCAAAACACCTACAGCTCTGAGTGCTCATGTTAACCAGTTTGAATTTTATGATATATGACTAGCATAAGGTTGAAAGGTTTTTAAGCAGGTTAGAACAAATATGAGGTGAGAGACAGGAAGGAATCACAATTTTGGCTTCACAGCCATTTGAATGGTGGGAACATTTTCTACATAGAGAAGGTGGAGAGAAATGGATTTTTCTGGTTGTGGGGGCAGAGGGAAGGAAATCAAGAGTTTTATTTAGACATGTTACAGATGGCTATTAGACATCACTGTAGATAGGTTTAGTAAATATGAAATCTTGGAGTCTGAATTTCAAGAGTGGCATGTAGACTGGAGAAAACCTTTCTTTCCCTATCAGTTAGGGCTTCTTTCCAATGTTTACCATGGAGGCTTTCAAACTCTTCTCCTGGAGTCATAGAGTTCTCAGAACGTAATAAATTGAGGAAAAATTCAAGGGGATGGAGCTCTTTTAACACAGCAGCTCTCGTTTCTTTTCTTGTTCTTTAAATTTGTTCTCTACGTATGGATTCCATGTAAAATTTCATTTTAAAAAGTGTCTGAAAGTTACACCATAATTATAGTTAACAGGTACACAGTGCTTACTATGTGTCTGACACTTTTCTAGTGTGTGTGTGTGTGTGTGTGTGTGTGTGTGTGTGTGTATTCTAGAACACACAAATTATATATATGTATATATATTAGATATATACACTAATTTAAGTATCACAAAACCTTATACACTAGACACCATCATTAACCCTATTTTATGATGAGGAAACTGAGGCAGAGAGCTGAGGTCACTTACCTAAAGTCTCAAAGCTAGGAAGAGGTGGAGACAGAGTCTGGTCAAACTCCTCACCACTAACACCACAGAATAATACTGAAACTTTCTCAACACGGTACATAAATCTTTAACTTACTGTGCTGCCCCATGGCTTATAGAAATACTCCAAGGAGCCCATGCTCCAACTCGCCTGAACTGTGACCACTTCTCCAAGTCATTCATACTCTTGCCTCTAAGTCTTTGTTTATGCACCCTTCCAAACCAAGCTAAACAGACGTGTTTTCATAAAGGCTTGCTTGGCTCCCCACTTCCTAAGCACAGAGAGAATCACAACCTCCTCTGAACTTTTAGAATGCTCTGTTCACAGTCCAATTACATCAAGCGTGATTTTTTGTGTACTGGTCTGCCCTCTACCTTTCCCACACAGCTAATTTCTCACCCACACAGAGATTGTGAAAGCCTTAAGGACAACCTCTCTTGTTTAAATGAGCTTCGTAAGGTTTCTTCACTTTGGAAACTAATGGTCTAGAGATACATATAGATACAGAAGCGACTACAACCCAATAAAAAACTAGAACTTCACAGATTCTTAAAAAAATTTTTTTTACCTTTATTTATTTTTGAGAGACAGAGCACAAGTGGGGTAGGGGCAGAGAGAGAGAAGGAGACACAGAATCCGAAGCAGGCTCCATGCTCTGAGCCATCCACATAGAGCCCGACGTGGGGCTAGAACCCACAAACTATGAGATCATGACCTGAGCTGAAGTTGGACGCTTAACCGACCAAGCCACCCAGGCACCCCTAGAACTTCAAAGATTCTTAAATCAGGCTATTTATGTTCAAATCCTGGCCTCTCCACTTGCTTCCTAAATGGAGAGAAGTTATTTAGCTTCCATTTGCCTCAGTTCGTGTATTGGTATTATGCAGATAGTATTACCTGTTTCATCATGCTGTTTTAAGGATTTAACAAGACAGGTTACCCAACAATGACTGGCACGTAGTATGTATCTGATAAAGGTTTGTTGTTAATATTACATTACCTTTATTATAACAACATATTCCAATGTTTTCCAGAGAATTACATTTTGTATTTCTAGCACTTGTAACTATGAATGGCATACGTATGCTTTTTTAAATGTTTATTTATTTTTGAAGGAGAAAGAGACAGGGTGTGAGCAGGGGAGGGGCAGAGGAAGACACAGAATCTGAAGCAGGCAGGCTCTGAGCTGTCAGCACAGAGCTTGATGTGGGGCTCGAACTCACAAACCGTGAGATCCTGACTTGAGCTTAACTGACTGATCCACCCAGGTGCCCCGGCATTACATATTTTTGAATGAATGACTCAGTTAATGGATACCCATTATCCCATACCCATTGAATTTATTAATGCAACAAGTATTAATTGTGTATCTACAATGTTCTATTGCTATGCTAGCTTCTGGGGTTGAATTACATAGGTAAGATTTCTGCCCTGTCATGGATTATAGTCTCACTAGCATTGGGCATGGGTGGCACAAACAAATAAATAGGAAATTATAAGATAATGATAAAGGAAATAAGGGAAGTAAAGAGTGCTATGAGAATAGAGCAAACATCCTTTCTTATATTTGGGAGGTCTAAATGTTACCTAAATTAATATTGGCAGCTAGCCAGGTCAGTGAATGAGAGAAATGACTGGATGTTAAGCAGAGAACAAACAAATGTTTTGGAAGCTAGAAAGAACAGGGCCTATGGGAGGAACTTCCTTGGGATTAGATACAAGGCAGCAGAAAGAGGTTCAGGTACTGAAAGACCTTGTGTCCATTTTAGTTTGGCCTTTATTCTTAGAACAATGGTTAGTTACTGAAGGTCTCAATTAGAAGAATAACTTGATCAGAATTGTGTTTTAATAATATTCTGGCTTCAGTGTACAGAATAAATTGGACAAGGCCAAAACTGAATGCAGGGAGACCAATTTGGAGGCTCTTTCCAAAGTCTGGGAAACCAAGAGAGAGTGGACTAAGTGAGTGGAAGTGAGAATGAAGAAATAAGGGCTGGAACTCAATCATCAAGGCCTGATGATAGATTGGAAATGGAGTTGGTGAAGAGGTGGGTAAATGTAGTGTGATGTTTTACCTTCTGAGAGACAACTGAATAGATGGTGGTGCTGGGCATAAGGATACCATGAGGAAGACACACAGTAGCTGGAGCTGGTGAAAGGGTGATGAGTTCTATTGTGGATATACTCAGTCTCGGTGGCTTATGACATTGAAAAGAGAGCAGCTAGCTGAATTCACCCAGGGCTTAGGTTTTACCAGGCAGTGATTAAATGAATAAGCAGCAAGATGACTGAGGATATTGCAAGGATTTAATAGAAGTGGTGGTTTATAGAATCTAACTAGGTACAGAAAGAAAAGAAAACGGAACATCTGGATAAACAGAAATAGATGATGAAAAACAGAGGTACTATCAAAGCATAGGCGCAATGATAATAAGTAGGTAGGGAAAATGGAAGAACGGAAATTATGGTTAAATTATTGGAAGTGATGATTTCTGGGATGGACCCTTCCAGAGTGATGACATCATTCAAGATGGTGGCAGGACTTGGGATGGAGAGAAAGACTTTAAAATGGGAACGGAAGTCTTTGGTCAATACGACAAAGCACATGGAATGTTAGTAGATGACACCAAGGGAGGAGTATTGAAAGCCCATAAAATAGACAGCTCTCTGAGCTTTAGTCTTTCAGGGAGTCTATGCAGGATGCTAGACACATCCCAAATTGTACATATCCTTTTTGAAGGAATATGAGCAGGGTAGATAATGAAGCTGCACAATTCAACTCACCAGTCGGCTATATTCCCAGAAATGGAGGCAAAGCAGACTCATCATTATCAGCACCAGCAGGTTGGGTCCACCTGGGAACCTCAGCCATCTCTTACAGTTCATTTCTTCCATGGCTTTGAAAAATTGGCACCTAAGGTAGAGAACACTGAATGTAAGAAAACAGGAAACTCCTAATAAGAATGTATTCTTTCTAAAAAGCATTTTTAAGACTAGGATTTTTTGTTTTTTAGGAAAAAAATGGTAATTAACTGCCCTCCCTTCTGTCAGAATCTAGGTGGGAGGAAATGCAAAAACAAATCAGTAAAAAGAGCTGGAAATTCTCCACTCTGTTGATGTGTTCCAGCACAAACAACATGGGAGATGTGGAAAACTCCACAAGGAGACATTTCATAGGACCATAGCATTTTTGAGCTGGATGGGACCCAGATCAAATGGACCAGTTCTTTATTTTAAATAGGATGCTCTGAGGAGGCCAACATTGGAACATTGCTGATTAGGAAAGTGCATATTTCTCACCAAATAATTTTTTTCAACTTCATTTAAAAAAGTGATAATTCTAATAGCTTTACAAAGGAAAATATAGATAAATTTCATTATGGAAATGTAACTCTAATCAGAATTTTAACAAAAATTCGACTGCTAATAAGATCTTATTCACTTAGTTTACATAAATTTGTTATATAATCTTGACTCCGAAACTTTGAAATACTACCATAATTTTATGGGATGAGAGATACTCTTTTTTAGATTTTTTTTTAAATGTTTTTATTTATTTTTGAGACAGAGAGAGACAGAGCGTGAGCAGGGGAGGGGCAGAGAGAGAGGGAGATACAGAATCTGAAGCAGGCTCCAGGCTCTGAGCTGTCAGCACAGAGCCTGACTCAGGGCTCGAACTCACAGACCGTGAGATCATGACCTGAGCCGAAGTCGGACACCTAACCAACTGAGCCACACAGGCACCCCAGGATGAGAGATACTCTTAAATGCAAAGTCATTTCCCTGCTAATACAACTGGCAAATCAGAAATAATGGTAATTGGGAAGCCCAAAATGATAATTTCTTGTCATTGACAAGGAGGTTAGGAAAATCTAACAGCCTTTTTTCCTCACCACCTGATAATAGGACATAATTTGCCTAATTATATCTCCAGTTATATCTCACTTTGGCTTTGTTCTGGTATCCTAAGACATTTTCAATTTTTTTTTATTAGAAAGACTCTTTATTCAAATGAAATCTTACTATGAAATAGGTAAAAGGGGCATCTGGGTGGCTCAGTCGGTGAAGCATCAGACTCTTGATTTCAGCTCAGGTCATGATTTCACAGTTCATGAGATTGAGTCCTGTGTCAGGCTCTGCACTGACAATGCAGGGCCTGCTTGGGATTCTCCCTCTCCCTCTCTCTCTGCCCCTCATCCACTCATTCTCTCTCTCTCTCTCTCTCTCTCTCTCTCTCTCTCAAAATAAATAAGTAAACTTTAAAAAAAGAGAAATAGGTAAAGAGCCCAAGTTCCAGTTGACAGAGTGATGACGTATGGCCCACATCTCTGTGCTTATGTTTTCACTCCCCACATTTTTCTTCATATAGCTCTGAAGGAATTTGTGGAGCTGAGATTAAAAACCAGTGTAGTAAGGGGATCTATAAAAAGCCTAGGCAAATAAATATTCATAGACTATTTATTTACATGCACATGCGCACAAACACATCCCACATGCGTTCACACAGTATGCATATATGCCATGTATATATGTGTGCATGTGTATAATTTTATGCATAGAGTGAGACATGGCCGTTTAGAAAAAGTTAGCAACGTAGAAACCGAATAGAAAATATTATCCTGATACATTTGGAAATGTCAATGGAGAATGGATTTTAATAGTTTACAAGGGTTTACGGTACATTGCATGGTCTGGTTTGCGCCAACTGACACTGGCTTCTTTTGACCGAGAGCTGGATTTTATTTATATTCTGGTTGGAACCTTTGACTCATATGATCAGACACCCACACAACCCACTTAGCTTTAAAAAAAAACCCACCCGAGTGAAGAAGGTAGCTTGTTTCAGTCTCCTTTGTGGATTGTGGTTAGTGTAACAGGATCATGAACAAAAGGATCACAAAACCACTTGGTTTGGACAGAGAACACTTCAGAGCAGCAGCTGCCTTAAGACCAAAAGGGTTTATAGAGGCAAATTGAGCATATGGTTAGTTAGTGTCCTAGGATGACTCAGGAGAGAAGACTGGACCCACGGGAAAGGTGAAGGGCATTAAAAGAAAGGCATCGTCTTTGGCCATAAACGTACTGTGTGTCAGAGACTTATATATATGGTCCCTTTTATCTGCAGGACAAAGTAGGTTATCTTCTGCTAACAAAAGAGGACACTACAGTTAGGAGAGGTGAATTAATTTGTCCAAGAGTATACAACCTGTGTTTGTTTTATATCACATTATCTCCTTCCTATTCCACAAATGAGCTGAGCATGCTTTTACCACAAGGCCTTTGCTCTTTGCTGTTCCTTCCGCCTACATGGCTCACGCTCTTATTTCACACAGGTTGCTGCTCAACTGTACCTTCTTGGTGAGCTTTCTCTAACCATATTTCATAAGGTATCACCCTTTCCCATTCTTTATCCACTTACTCTTCCTTACTTTTTTCATAGCATTTATTGCTACCTGACATGATGTTAGATATGCACTTATTCATCAGCTTATCATTTGTCTTTCACGATGGAATATAAATCCCATTAGGAGAGGGAACTTGTTTGTACAGTTTACTGCTCTAGCCTCAAGACCTGACATAACATGTGTATTGCACATAGTAAATGATCAATAAATATTTGCTGGTGAATGAATGGTGTACCAAGAAATTAAATAAAATACTTAAAATAATAATTAAATAATAAGCAGAGGAATTAGGGATTTTGTTCCAATTTCAGCCCATTGGGAATTCAATGTTAATCCTTTTCTATGTTAAATCTTTGTTAATGACATATATGAGTCATTTGACCTTCCTGGACTAAAATTATCATGTGTAAGATCCTATCTTAAAGGTTGAGTGGATAGTTGTTGGAGATACCAGTCTCTCTCTCTCTCTCTCTCTCACTTTTTCGTGGTAACTGCACCAGAATATTCTTCAGGGAACTGCCTCTTTCACATTCTTAGAAAATTGATTTCAGTGGATTCTTCCTACCTTTAGTAATGTGGATGTGTCTTGCTTGGCTTAAATCAGTCAGTGAGGACCATGATTCTGGCTGATGTAATTGGGTTAGGGGTGGTCACACATCCTGATACAGGCCAATGAGATAAGGAGAGTTTTTTTGTTTGTTTGTTTGTTTGTTTTTGGTGACTTCTTGGAAGGAAGCAACATTATACTTCTGAAAGAGTTATTAACAGAGATGATCTTTTCTTCTTTTGGGGCATGAACAAGTGATTGGAAAGAGACTAAGCAGGAATATCCTGAATTGTGGCTGGGTTTATTCAACTAATACTGAGTCTATATTATGTGTCATACACTGTTTTAGACACTGAGAATTTAATGGTTAGTGATAGAGACAAGATATTTGTTCCATGGAGATTAATTGTATGGAGGAGACAAAATAAGTAATCAAACAAATAACTTCAGCTAGTGATACATAGTATGAAGAAAATTAAACTGCGTTATATAATGGAGAATATCTTTTATCTGGAGGAACAGGTAGGGCCTCTCTGGAGAGGGTTTTCAGTCATTTATACAAATGCCCCATTTGTGTAAAGTAAACAAATATGACATTTTTGTACTCAATCAATTACATTACTTTGAATGACTTTTATACATAATTAAACATAATTTAATGTAAAATCATCAAATAAAAACTGCAGTATGTATTGTGGTCAATAGCGTTGGCATACTACCATCTTGTATCTTTCAAAATTTGGCAGATTTTATCAAGTATGTCAGAAAATGTCTTCTGTCATCTCATTGACTTGTACTGAGTGAATGTTACCATCTCTAAACCAATCACCTTGTCTGGGGTTATGGACTTTATTAACTGATTTACTCCTACCCATGGACCTGAAGGTAGACTAAATCCTACCAAAGTATCTGTCCAACTGACTGCAGTCAGGGAGGTTGTTAAGTGGTATTATAGAGAAAGTATTATGAGAACAGCCAGACTGAAATAAAAGAGATCATGGAAGCTTCAACTTCTTCTCCCCATCCCATGCTATTAATATATTGATAAACATAACTCTAAGAAAAAGTGACATATTTTCTCAGGTGTCAGAACTCAGAGGAAATTCAAGGCAGAGGCACAATCAGGAGCTGATAACACAGCATTATTAAAGGACACAAGCCCCAGACATGAGATACGGGACAGAAGATTTGGTCTTCAGTCCGTGCAAGGAGGAATCTGACACTAAGCTTCTGCATAGAGCTGGGAGTCTTTCAGTCTCACGTATTTCTGGAAAAAAAGGGCCTAGAATAACTCCACCTACAGACCCAGCAACAGGGAACAACAGAATGCTTGTTACCCACCTGGAAATGTGCACAGAAAACAAAGTCTCTCCTAGCCATCAGTAATCCAGTTTGGAAAATTACTCAGAAGAAGCTAAAATCTTGAGGGTCTTTTGAAGAATAATATTCAAAAGCGTAGTGAAGATTTTCACAACCTAAGGCTTATAGGACTCTCACAGCAGGAGAAGAAAACAGGGAAGATGAGTTCATAATCCAAGCTAAACACATAAGGAAATATACCACTTTGAAGGAACATCACTAAAGTCAGTAAACACCTAAAAAAAAAAAAAAAAAAGCCAGTAACAAAAACAAGCCTGGATTTTCTAGGGAACAGGGCCTGGATATTTATGGCCGGGAGCTGAGGTGAGACTATTGGGAAGCCTGACCAGCATGTAATGAAGTCAGAGTTCCAGAAGCTCGCAGCAACAGCTGGACCAGCCGAAATCAAGCTACCGCAGCAGAATGGCGGACACTCTCGGAGCCAGCAGGCAGCGAGAATTTCCCTACGGCTGGCCAGATTCCTATAGCATCAGAGTCGAGGGCTTATCAATTCTCAAAAGAGCAGAGAGAGGGGAAGCTGAGTCTGAGATACCTGCTCTGAGCCAAAATAACTGAAAATGTGAGATGTCCCCATACAGGGGATCATATGGCTGACAATAATTTGAAGAGTTTCTCAGAACTGGCTCAGGACAGCACTCTCACAGATGGAAATAAACATAGTTCAGAAACAAGATTGCCAAAAAATGGTAAGTCAAGCAATTCCGGCGAATGCTCGTCAACAAGAACAGGATACAAAAACACGTAAATACTAAAAGACTGACAATATTAGAACTGGCAGAGGCAGCTTGCAGAAAAACTCTGTAAGAACATATTTTATATACTACAATTAAGTATACTATTACAATGAAGGGTATACCACAAATACCAAGAATGAACAGAAAGACTTTCAAAACCAAATAGGAACTCTAGGAATAAAATGTATTGTATGTATGTTTCAAGTGACACTTGAAGTTTAGAAGTTAAGAAAAAAAAAAAAAAAAACCAACAGAATACATCCTAAAGCCATTAGAAAAGCATACTTTTATCAGGGGTGGAGAAGGTGATGAGGTAGTTTCGGGAAATCCAGCTGCTTTCTCTCAAGTAAGTCACTTTATAAAGGAGTAGGATGCATATTGTTTTCCTTTACTCTTCATGTTCTCTAATCCAGTTTTACCAGTAATAAAGTTGAATTTTTTTATGTTTATTTATTTATTTTGAGATGGGGAAGAGTGTGAGCGAGAGAGAGGCACAGAGAGAGGGAGAGAAAGAATCCCAAGCAGCCTCTGCAATGTTAGCACAGATCCTGATGTGGGACGCTATCTCATGAACCTCGAGATTATGACCTGAGCAGAAATCAAGAGTCAGAGGCTTAACCAACTGAGCCACCCAGGCACTCCACAAAGCTTGTATTTTTAATCTGACTTTTAGACCTATTTTTTTATTTAATTTTTTGATACACTTTGAATTTATTTTTAATGTCTTATTAGGAAGAATTTTAACCTATAAAAAGTGGCAAGCATAAGGCAATCAATACACATAATACTTTTCATCTAGATTTAGCAATTCTTATCATTTTCTCACATACTTTATGTATACATATGTACATATTAATATAATTACTACTTCTCAGAACCATTTGAGAGTGTTGACAATATCATGAACCATCATTCCTAAATACTTCAGTAAGTGTATGCTGAGAACAAAGATATTATCCTATATAATCACAATACTTTTATTATTGAGTTCAATTATTGACATAATACTGTTACCTAATACACAGTCCATATTCAAATTTTACTAATTGCTCCATAAATGTCTTTTACAGTAATTATTTTTCCTGATCCATCCAATCCAGGATTGACATTGCGTTTCTGTCTTTAGTATCCTTCAAATCTGGAATAGTTCCTCAGCCTTTATTTGGCTTTTGTGACACTGACATTGTTGAAGAATACGATTTAGTTTTTTTACAAATGCCCTCTTAATTTGGGTTATCTGATTATTTTGTCATGATTTAGATTTAGGTTTTGTATTTTTGTCAGGAATACTATAAAGGTGATCAGTCTTTCTCAGCTGACCACATTTGTCCCATTCAAGATGTTAACTTTGATCATTGGTTATGTGATTTTGCCGCAATAAAGGAAGCATTTTTCCTTTTGTAATTGACATGCAATCTTTATTTTGATGGTTTGATCCCATTAAACAACAAACTGATATATTTGTGTAGCTTCTACTGATGATTCTTGACTAAATCAATTATTGCTATATTGGTGGCTAAATGTTTTGTATCTTTTTATCTTAACTGGTTCAGAATCTGGAAGCACAAGGCATCTAATTCTCTCAAGCCCAATGCATGGTACATTAGTCTGGAAACCTCAAGAAACCAACAAAATGGGGTAGAATATAGAGAAAATGTGTCTTGGAGTGGCTTGTGTGGATGGCTTTAAACATAGGCCTTGCCAGTCTTTAAATTTGTGGGCTGTAGCAGTTTATATTGTGGCTGATGTTTACAGGCGTGTGATTGGTTTTTAAAAGCACTGCCAGATTTGGAGGATTAACCCAATTTTTTGTCTGGTATCTTCAAGTGTGGATTCCTATCTGGGTTTAGGAAGAAAAGGGATTCAGTTTAGGGACTGGGATCATTAGGGCCTTCAACTGAGTGAGTAGATTCTCAGGAAGAGATTGAGGTTTCTTCTCGTCAGTCAGAAAAGATTCTTTTGACTCTGGAGAACAAGCTTATTTGTTGACAATGTCAAAATCATTTGGGGAGAAGAGACACCCTTGCAGAGGGAGAACATGCTCACCTCAAAAAAGGTAGTGCTTGCTTTATGGCGTCTCTGCCAGGACTGGGAGGGCATAGAGCCAGAGCAGATACCCCCTGACCTCTACTGTTCATTACTTTTTAAAAAAGTTTTTAATGTTTATTTATTTTTGAGAGAGAGATGGAATGCAAGCAGGAGAGGGGCAGAGAGGGAGGGAGACACAGACTCTGAAGCAAGCTCCAGGCTCTGAGCTGTCAGCACAGGGCTCAAACCCACGGACTGTGAGATTATGACCTGAGCCAAAGAAGGTGGCTTAACTGACTGAGCCACCCAGGTGCCCCTACTGTTCATTACTTTTGGAGTACTGAGCAAAAAGATGTAAAGATGTAATTGTTTTTTTTTTCTTTTAATCTCCCGCCCTTTTTTTCTTGTTTCTCAACTTGTACTAAGAGACAGACCTTCGTAGAAATTTTGGTTCTGCTGCAGAAGGTCACATGTGGTAGAAAGGGAGTTTCAGATGGCCACAGGGAATGTTTATTTGATGTCTAATGATTAAATGCTGAAAAAGCAAGATTTGGGGATAAGAACATGGCCTGGGTTTCTGCTTCTCATTGGAATTCTTAGGGAAACTCCAGGGGCAGCAAGGGTGGGGGCGGGGGGGGGGGCGGTGGCCACACATAAGCTCTTCAAAACTGGTACAGATTGACTGCCACAGCTAAAAACGCTGACTTATCTCTACTGTCATATTGTTTGTCTGCCTTCCTTCTCCAATGTATTATAAAGTTATGAATTACTTATCATAATCTTTTCCTGGTCTCTCAGAGTTACCGAACTCCTAGAGAAGTTCTAGAAGAATCAGCATAGCAAACTCTGTTCCTTCTAGTTTATACAAAAAAAAAAAAAAAAAGCTGGAGACAGTGGAGGTGATATCACCTTAAGGAGAGAATAATTCAGAAAACAATAACTATCCTATGGGGTAGAGTGCCAGGGAGCCCCCAAGAACCCTTCTTGTGAAGATGGCAGGTGTCTGTAGGAAACAAAGACTTAGCCTTATGTTTTCTAGCAGGATGACTGCTGACTAAAAGGACATGGCGGTCTGCGCAACTGCCACAGCAAAAGAGAAGACCCATAAGGAGAGAGGATGGAGTTCCCCCCTCATCCTGCCCAAGCCTCCATGGGGAAGGTGGCTCCACCCTATGTCCACAGGTCCCAATGTAGGGATAGAGAGGATAGGGATTAATACTCTGCAGGCTTGCCAGGAATTGTCACAGTACAGGGGTAAAGGCACACAAAACAGAGGAATATAGACACCTCCATCCAGTGGCCAGATAGAACTTCCAATTATATCTTTCAAGAGGATTACTCATGACAAGAAACCTTTGAGGGACTGGATTCCTCAGCTACCTATACATATAGTATCCACCAGCTGAGCTAGATGAGCAGGGAGTCTTTCACTTACAAAATATTTACCGAGTACCTACTATTTGTCAAGAGCTGTTATTGTCAAAGGGATAGAGTGTAAGAGTAATAAACCAGACAAAGATTGCTTTTCATTCATTGAGAGAGACAGATAATAGTTAAATGCACAGGGGTGCCTGGGTGGCTCAGTCAGTTAAGCTGCCTACTCTTGATTTCAGCTCAGGTCATAATTTCATGGTTCATGAGTTTGAGCCCCAGTTGGGCTCCATGCTGACTGTGCGGAACCTGCTTGGGATTCTTTCTCTCACCCTGTCTCTCTGCCCCTCCCCTGCTCACTCACATGTTTGCACACTCTCTAAATAAATAAATAAATAAACAAACAAACAAACTTAAGAAATAGATAAATGTACAATATATATGAGACAAAAAGTAATTTTTAAAAAAATCAGAGGAGAGTAAACTTGCCTCAACAGGCAATTATATACAATAATGGCTGCCCCTAGATGGCCCATCCCTCATAAGGGTAAGAAAAGAGAAGAAAGGCAAAGAGGATGAAAGAAAATTATACTCTAAAACAAACATTCTGTGGCTCAAAACAGCCTGGAATGGAGGGGAGGGAAAGCTTTATAGGTATTGAATAGAAGAAGGAGATTTTGTACCAAAATAAGACTGAGATCTTAATAAGATTTTTTTAAAAAGTCATTAGATTGCAGTTTTATTTGTCAATTATATCTCGATAAAGCTAGGGAAAAAAGGTCATTGAATTGGACTGACATGAAACATAGGAAACAATTGTAAAGTTTAAGTAGCCTCGTTACCCATTAGGGTAAGATCTGGACAAAGCAAAGATGGTAATGATTGTTGAAAATATGCAGCACCACTCCCTACTTATAGACTGATGAATTGAGATGGATTGATTACGCCTGTGTCCTCAGGAGTCCAACAAGTATCTACTACAATGTTTGACCGGCATAACTCATGTGGTTAAAAGTTGCACTATGTGTGGTTTGGAAAATATTGTTTTGCTATAATAAGCATTTGTTAAGCTTTTTAGAGTTTCGTAGCATAGAGCTGGCCCTTTAATAATTTCATATATCTGATTTGTTCTTTAGACTTCTTTAAAAGGTTTGAGGATTTGATTAATTCAACTTTAGAGATGCAGAACAAATTACCCATTTTGGTGAAATACCCCAGGCAGTAGCTATGTAAAGAACCTCAATTCTACCCAGATATTTAAATAAAGTCATTCTGGCTGGGATTGAATAGTGTAAGGAATAGGGAAATGAGGAAACAAAGCTGTTTTTTTGCTTTTAAAGTTTTTGTGCTTAACATATAAGAGGAGGAAAGAAATTTAACTTTTGACTTTCATTTTTTTTGAGAAATTTACTACTAGACGGGTGCTCATACTCAAATTTGAGAACGTTTTAATTTTTTAAAGTGCATTTATTCTTGAGAAAGAGAGGGAGCATGCACATATGTGTGTACGTGTACGGGGATGGGCAGAGAGAGAGGGAGAGAGAGAATCCCAAGCAAGTTCTGCACCATGATCAGTTCAGAGCCTGTAGATCTCATGAACCATGAGATCATGACCTCAGCTGAAATCAAGTGTCACATGCTTAACTGACTGGGCTAGTCAGGCACCCCTTGAAGACATTTTAATATTGCTGGCACTATACTATTATAATTTATAATAGTAAATAGGGGTAATTTATGTAGTCATATGGACTCATGATGTAACTTCTATTGAGATAAAATGGAGAATGTGGTATTATTTGAAACAGGAGAAAGATCAAGGATTTTTGACCTCTGGTGTAGAGTGGCTTTGTGGATGGCTTAATGTATGCCCTTGTCTGATTCACTTCAGAACAGAGTCAACACTGTATGTCTCAGGTCTCCAGACAGTCCAGAGAGGAACAGTCTTTGGACTTGGAGGAAGACCACACTGGAAGAAGGATGGAAGGAGTACTGCTTGACAAACTGTGAGATCTCTCCCCTAGAGGACCAGTCATAAACAGCAGGCTTGTATGCTTAAGCATAGTAGGTTACAGAACAAAAATGATGGGAGCCCAAAGAAACATGGGAATTATAATAGGAATTCCTGCTCCCATGGAGATTGTGGGAGGGAAGCTTTTGTGTTGTTTTCCACCACACTCTCCCCACTGATTCTTCCCAAGAGTCTCCCTGGCTCCCTCTTCAGACCCACAGGCAGCCAGCATCCTCCTTTCTTCTACAGGGAAACCCTCTAGGTCAAGCTTGGTGAGGAGAAGTTGAGGCTGCCATTGGCTCTGTCTGAGGAGTAGGTAAATCCAATTCAGGCCAAAGGAGTTAAAAGCCTGTTGCAGTCTTGGGTACAAGCTGTGGCCTTCAATTCAGCAGATACCAATACTTTTATTTTCCTCTGATTCAGAATCCAGAGGGGACAGGGACCATCCTTTGCAAACAGCACCAGTGACCTCTGAGAGAGTGAGTGAAAGAGCGAGAGAGAGCATACAGGATGGAGGTTCAGAGCACAAGAGCTGGAGTACTGAGCAGGCAAACAGACAGAGAGGAGGTGCTCAGCACAGTGATACAAGCAGTGCCTGTGGGATTGCAGGTGTCAGGCACTGTGTTGGGGCTTTTCATGTATTGCCTTATTTAACCCTCTCAGAAATCCAATGCAATGTATATTATTATCCCCAAGGAGACCAGTTAGACTTTTGTAGGGGTGAATTGTATGAAAGAAACCCTTCGAAGCCAGTGACCTTGAAAGATTTTTGATTATCGTCCATAATAATCTATTAGAAACTAAAGTGTCCAAAAAACAGTAGTTACCATTACTATCTGCGAAATCTAATCTTTTCTTTTTTGTTTTATTTTAAAACATCTGGTTGAAATAATTAAAATATTTTTAAGAGCCACTAATCATTCATGACATTAATTTGAAAGCAAACAAACAAAAAAGTGTTCTAAGCAAAGCCATGGCACACAGATCTGGGCTCACATCCTGCTTTGATCACCATTAGGTGAATGACCTTTTGCAAGTCACCCCTCAGAGTCTCCAACACTCATCTGTAAAATGGGATTCATCCCTCTGAGTTTGGTCAGTTAAAAAGTAGTGTGCCAGTTCAGCTAGGCTGAAGAAAGCCAAGGGAACCATTAGCGGTCAGAGTAGCTGATTAAAAACCAACCAAAATGAAAGTCATGGTCAAGCCTTTAATCGCTTACTGCAATGGTGAGAGCAAGAGTATAAAACTGGAAAAAGTGCTGACCCTTTCCTATTCCATTCCCCCCCATGGAACAGTGCACCCGTCCAAGGTAGGTGGATAAGCACAGATGAGGGGGGTGTCTCACTGAGGAGGGATCCCTGAACAAAAAGTTCCTGCAGTTTTGTGGACCTAGGGGCCGAAGAGGGGGAGGAGGAGGAGGAGGAGGACAAGAGGAAGGCTGGGAGAGGAAAAGTGCCAAGGACGGATTCAGAGTGGGGAAAAGTGTCCTCAAGTCTTTCCTCCTCTTGGTAAGGAGGCCTCAAGTAGAAATGCCTGAAGAAGGCCTAGGCTGAGAGCCCCACATAAACACGTCTCTAAACGCAGTTGCCACGACTAGAAATACAAAGATGCATAAGAGCAGAGGGGCCCAGGGTCTTCCTTGCCTGCACTTCTTTCCAGAGACGCAATGTACTCTGCGACTAACTCTGGTGTGGAGAGAGCAACTTTTCCCAGTGAGGTCGGCCAGGTAAAGTCTTTGTAATTACTTATGGTTGGGCCTGAATAGCATGCATGGGATTTTGGCCAGGAGCTGGACTCCTTATAGTATGTAAGAAGGAAGGAAATCTGTATCCAGCAAAAATACCGACTCAGTAGGATTACTGTGATAATTAAATTAAAGGAACTGAAAATAAGTTAGTGCTGGTAATAGTTCCTGGCACATAGTTATCGCTATATATATTCTTTGAGTTAAGCCCCCAAAAGAGCAAGAGTTCAATAAATATTAGCTATTTTGCAATTATCCTGAATCTGACCAAATCCTGTCTACTCTGATCCAAGCCATCCATGGATGATTGCAATCAGAATGGGAAATATATATGAATATTTACCAGGAGAGGGGCACTTGGGTGGCTCAATTGGTTGAACATCCAACTCTTGATTTTGGTTCAGTTCATCCTCTCTGGGTCATGGAATCGAGTCTCACATAGGGCTCCACACTGGGCATGGAGCCTACTTGGATTTTTCTCTCTCCCTCCACTGCTCTCTCTCTCTCTCTCTCAAAAAAAAAAAAAAAAAAAGAAAAGAAAAGAAAAGAAAGGAAACCCAAGAAAAAAGAAAGGTGATTTTTCCCCGTTGAAATTCAATAATATTCTCAATAATGAAGGAATAATAGAGTTAGAATGTCATCATTTTGCCATCCCCAATAATTAGTCATTGATCATCAACAGCTGCTAAAATCAAAAAAACAAAGAAAAACAGAACTCCTATAACTCCTGAAGGAGGAACATATCACCACCTAGGTTGCCAAAGAAATTGAAAGTGCATCTGATGGAACACCTAGAGCTAATAATCAATTTATAGGACAGGCAGAGGAAAAGAAATATGTTCACTGACATCATGGGGATGCAATACAAAATCTGGACTGTGGGAACCCCATAGGACAGTCTGGTTTCTTCAGTACAAAATTTAGAGGTCAGTGATCCAGTGGAAGAGACTTAAAAGACAAAATAACGGCTCATGTTATGTGGTTCTTATTTGGACACTTGTACAAACAACTGTAACAAAGAAAAAGTGCATTTATGATATCAAAGCACACATATGCACTACACCCACGTTTCAGCAACCCAGACATAGCATTTTACTTTGCCCAGTCAGTAACCCCAAAATATAACATCATTCTGACCTCTATCGCCATAGATTTGTTTTGCCTCTTCTTGAACTTTTGAATGATGCAGTATGCACTCTTATGTGTACAGTTTCTTTGCTTAATGTTATGTCTGTGGGATTTAACCATATTGTTGCCAGGAAGCAGTTCAGTTTAAAAGATATATTTTTTAAAGGAGCTTAAATATAAGGTGTTGTTCACTATGGGAATGATTTATTTAGCATGAAAAAAAAGCACTCAGCATCACCTGAAACTACTATAACATTGTGTGTCGACTATACTTCAATTTAAAAAAGTAAAAACAAACAAACAAAAAAGAGAAAGTCTATATAACAAAAAGCATTCAGTGCATATACAAAATAATTTATAAGACTCAGTCTTTATGAGAACCAATTAGTGTAGTTGTCATAGGTAAAGTTTATGAAAACTAAAAAATTTGAGCTGGATCTTTGAAGAAGTTTAAATCCTAAATAACATAAGAAAAGGGTAATCAAGATGAGAGAATAGTGAATAAACGCTTCAAAAAGTTTTGGAAAAGTGATTAAATCAAAATAGCTGGAGTTAATAGCTGGAGGTGGGGGTTGGTATTTGTGAGATTTTCTCCAAGCTCTATTGAGGTACAATGTACATAAAATAAATGTATATATCTAAGGTGCTACAATTTTGTTTTTAAATATATGTTATATACCTGTGAAACAATCACTACAGTAGAGATAATGAAAATATCTACCATGATCGAAAGTTTCATAGGCCCCACTGCAATTCCTTACTCATATTCTTTCCCCATCTTGCATGCCTCATGAGCATGATTACTTTCAGATGCATACATTTTGCTGCATATATCAATTGTTTATTCATTTGTATTAGTGATGTCATATTATATTTGTTTTTCTCTGTCCTCAAGGTCCATCCATGTTGTCAGAACATGTCACAACATGTTACATCTTCTTTATTCATCTATTGACAAACACTTAACTTGTTTCCTTTACTTTGCTATTATGAATAATGCTGCAATAAACACAGAAGTCCATTTATCTCTTCAATGTGCTGTTTTCATTTCCTTTGGATATACACCAAGAAGTAGAATTTCTGGATCATATGGTAGTCCTATTGTTAATTTTTAAAGTAAACTCCATATTGTTTTCCATAGTGAGTGAACCAATTTGCATTCCCACAGAGTGCGCAAGGGTTCCTTTTTCTTCACATTCTCCCGAACACTTTTCATCTCTCATCTTTGTGATGGCAGCTATTTTCACAGGTATAGGGTAATATCTTATTGTGATTTTGATTTACATTTCCCTAATGATTAGTAATGCTGGCTCATTTTAAAATCAGATTTTTTTTTGATTCTTATTGAGTTGCATCAATTCCTTATATATTTTGGATATTAACCCCTTATTTGATATATGCAAATATTTTCTTCTATCCCCAAAATTACCTTTTCATTTTTTTGATTGAATCTTTTACTCTGTGTAAGCTTTTTAGTTAGATGGAGATGCATTTGTTGAACTATGAATGACAAGAAATCCATACACAAATAAAAGTTCAGATGAAACTGATCATTTAAATGAAGACAGTTGTTAGTGGCATTTTTTTTTATGTGTTATTCAATTAAGATAGGGTACTATTTTTGTGGAGCTTCCTTTTTAAAACATGGGTCCCTTTAATCAAACTCCTCCTTTGATGGATATTTATGTATTTAATTTTACTTCTCTTTTACCAGTACTTATAAGAAGAAAAAAATTAAAACTTTCTTTTTGATGAATATATAAGACCATTTTCAGTATGAATTAATAATTATAAGAATTATTAACATGACACTAAGCAGTTATGAAATAATTAAAATGCACAGATTACACTTTTTCATGGCTCATACCATTGAATGAAACTCACTCCAAGTAAATACACTGCACAGACAAGGATATTAAGAAACTCTGACAGAACTCTGATAATACTCATAAGTCAAATGGGAAGTCTCTGCTTCAGTTTGATTGCTTAACATGTTCCTCTCCTCTGTCAGTGTGTTTGTTTCAAAATAACTTTTAAAAAGTTTCACAGATTCTAGGAGTATCTGGGTGGCTTAGTCGGTTAAGCGCCTGACTTGTGACCTTGGTTCCGGTCATGATCTCGTAGTTTGTGGGATTGAGCCTGCATTGGGCTCTGCACTGGCAGTGTGGGGACTGCTTGGGATTCTCTGGATTCTCTCTCTCCCTCTCTCTGCCCCTCTCCAACTCACGTCTCACTCACTCCCAAAATGAATAAATAAACATTAAAAAAAAAGGTTTCACAGATTCTGACAAAACTTGGAATATTCCAAAATTTACCCATAATTTTAAGTTCGATTTCTGGTTCAGTCTGCCACTTAAAAGAGAAATGTTTTTGGATTTAGTTTTTCAAATGGAGATAATTATTAACATTTTGAAAGAGATTTCAATAAAGTCAGTAGCTATATAGAAGTTGGAGAGACATGCATTCTGTGCAATGCCAAGTAAATAATTTGTGGCATTATCAGTATTTCAGATAACATTTCAGGTTTTCTTCTGCCCAAATTAGACATTGTCTTTCATCTTGCTGACCAACTTCTATCCACTATTAACTAATCACTTTGTTAGCCACCTGACAACTTTAAAAAAAATTGACCAAGTGTGGTAAACTTCCCAGAGTTGTCAAATGTTATGTGACTCATTCTATTTTCTTGATTTAAAATTGCAGTCAATACAATATGTTTAATGCTTATCATTTATATTTTTGAAGACATTTTGATTGAATTTGATATATGAATAGAGTGACTAGATTATAAAAGTGAATATCATCAAAAAATAGATCATTCTACAAATACTACCTATTACATACATTAGCCTTAGGCAAAAATCATTAACAGTGAACATCAAAAAACAACTTATTATGATTCAAAAGGCTTCTGCGATGCAGATTAGTCTTGGCATCACAGAAGTTCAGAATTTAAAAAGACCTCAAAGAAGACCTTGTAAAATCATACCTGTGATCTTTGGAGTCTTTGCAGTACATCCCTGACAAACCCAGCTTGGATTGAATGTCATCAATGACTTTTAACTCACTTCTTTTAAAGCAGTCCATTCTGTCTTTAGCTAGTTTTGAACTAACATCGATTCCAAATCAGTTTCTCTGTAGCTTTCTCACACTGATTTCACTTCTCCACCAGGATTACACAGAACTAGTCTCAAGCCTTTTCCACAGGAAAATCCTTTTCGTGTATTAAGAAAGCAGTATGCTCTCTGAGAATTCTCTTTGTAAGAGAAAACACTCCTAGTTCTTTCAATTGTTCCCACTTGCCATGGTTTCCCCATTCTGGTTGCTGTCTCTTGAATGTGCTGAAATCTTTTGAGAAGAGAAAATTTATTATGTAAACTTACAGATAATGGTCAAACATTTGTTGATAAGTAAATAAATAAATTAATAAATGAAATGTATTGCTGAGGAAAGCTGAAATATAAAATAAAGCATATAACTTGGTCTATGTATTGAATATTACTACTAATTTCAGAAAAAAACAAATCTGTTTTTCAATTTTTTTTCACTTAGTGTCTGGGTAGATATATGGGAAGCTGAACAAATATTCATCTTACTCAACATACATATTATAAAGTTATAGTTTCTAACTGCCCTCAAAATTCAAACTGGCTTCTTGACTTAGCACCTATTTGGATTCTTACAAGCCAAAAATCGATGAAAATTTTCAAAATGAATAAATTTTTATAGTCGTATTTCAAACTTATCAACTCCTCTTCAAAAGTTAGTGTACAAGTAAGGCTTTTTGTTGTGATGTTAATGTGCTCTTCCAGCAGAAACGTAGTGCTTTGTGATTCAAAAATTATTAGATCCTTTCCATTCCAAATCATTTCCACACTCTGTCTGAATATCGATGAAAGAAAAATCGCTGACTCTCTGGAGCAGTGCTGTTCAATAGAACTTTCCACAATGATATAATGTTTGATATTTGCCCATCTAACATGGTAGTCACTAGCTACAGGTGGCTACTGAGCACTTGAAGTGAGGCTAGTGTAACAGAGGAACTGAATTGTTTTTTTATTTATCTTTAATTATCTTTAATTATTGAAATGTAAATAATTATATGTGGCTAGTAGCTGCCAAACTGGAACAGCTCTAGCTGATGGACCCTCAGATACCCTTGCCTCTTAGTCACTGTGTTCTGAGACATATTAGCTTTGTTTAGATTTTTTTCTTCCCAAATGTGTTTTTTCCCCAAATTGCTGTCACTGCATAAAAAAACAATTTTCGTTATAATATAGGCATTAAAGGCCATGACATTTAAATAGTTTTTAAAAAACTAATGGCCTTTGCTTATTTCTCATGCATTTTCCAGTTTTATTTTATAATGTTTCCTTCAATACTAAAAATAAAACCCTTACATCTAGGATATGGCTGTAAGTTGATAAGTAGTAAAGGGGGTATTTTCAAGGGTGGCAGAGGAAAAAGGGAAGAGAAGGAATTACTTATTTTTCAAAGTTAAAAGGTCACACATGTAATAAAGATTGGCTTGAGTTTTAAAACCATGGTCTTTTTTTTTTTTTTTTTTTACAAACAAGCCTCAAATGTTTTAATGGAATTTAGCTTTTCCTTTAAACTGTCTTTTCACAGTCAAAACAACAAAAAACACCCAATGTTAAAACCACTTAATAAACTTACAAACTAGAAAAATTAGACACTTCAGATAGGCAATAAACTTCATATTATGAAAGCAATATATATTCCAAGTTTCAAAGGTTTGACAAGTTCTGCAGAGTATCTTTCATCAGTAGATGGAAACTTTCAAACTCCACAACCTTCTCCCAAGTAGCACTGAGTGTCATTCACTGGTTTGAGGTCGAATCCATTTCAAGGCATGTCGCGGCGGTACAGTGATGGTGGGATGATAAAATGCGCAGTCAGGTCTGGGACATTGAGTGTTAAATCTGCAGTGTTTTGGATGATAGAAGGGACATTCCATTTTCTTACAAGCAGGGAAATAACGGCACAGCTGACTATGAGAGGTGGTGCTGGTGTTGTAACTGGTTTTAGAGGCAGTACTGGAATTCTTCTACTCATATGAGTGAAGGGACAATCTGGTTTAGTACATTTTGTATCATATTTACAATTTGGATAAACAAACACTTCTCAGCAAATTTACAATTGGGGAAGGCTTTGCAAGGTGAAACAGGATGATGGTAAGCACACTCATCCCCATTTTTACAGGCAGGCCAGTACTTGCAACGCTCCAGAAGTTTTTCTGCTTTCTGGGCCACACTCAGTTCACTCATCTCAGCATTTGCAAAGCTACCATTTGGGTCATCAAGCTGCCTGCTCATCAACTGCAACTGCTGTGGGTGGAGGAGACCTTTGAGTCCCTTGCTTGAGGCTGCAGTTTGGTTTACAGGTTTCATTCCTTCAAAGCACATGTCCTCCTCTTGATCTGACATGTATCCTGGGGGGCTGGGGACACCATCCAGCATCACTATAAGCTTGGGACTTGCAGGTTTATCTAGTTGTACAAGATCTCGTGTCTGCATAAGGTGTCCTGAAAGTACCCGAAGGGTATCCGCAGTCTTCATCCCCAACTCCTGGTTTGGTGCCACTACTATTTCCTCAGACAGCTTTGGCTTCTTCAGAATAAATGATCTTGTGTCTGCATGGACCATGGATTCCATGTCATAGTAATCTTGACTGATCTGCAGAGTTTCTGCCATTACTTGGTCGACTTGTAGTCGGGATAACAACTGCCTCTGTGGAGCTCCTTGACTTTTTTCTCTATTATCTCCTTTTGTTTCCTCTTCTTTAATGGGAGGACTTATCCTGGGGGTCCTGCTTTGCGCCTGGACCATTTCTGCCAGCAATTCTTCTTGAGAAGTTCGAGTTCTGGGAGCAACTGGAAGTATCTGTTTCTGTGAGATTGTAGAATAGTTAGTTGTTTTTCTTACAGATTCTTGAGCTTCAGATATATAGCCTTCAAAATTAGATTCTTGTTAGCTTGTTTAGAAGGTGGAAGTGAAGGTCTCCTTTCAGGCTTTGCTGGCACTGACACACTGCTGGAGATGCTTCCTGTATGAGACCCACAATCATCATCTTCCTCCTCCTCTTCTCCACCATGATTGAATTTTTTTACTTTAACAACTGAACTTACCACAGGCAACTTTCTCCTCCAAAAGTTTTCTTCCTCAATACTCATTTTTTCTGAGTTGTTTCTGAAGAAGGGACTAGAAGTCTCTTCTAAGCTGTTAATCACTTCCTGTTCACACAAACGTCCTGTTTCATATACCCGGCTGTTCTGTATATCAGGTTGCTTGGCAGCATGAATACTGTTTTGTTGCTGCTGAAATTGCAACCTGTTTAAATGAGCACCACTATTTGCATTTCGACTTGCAGGTGGTGGATCAATTTCAATAGAAGGGCGAGAAGAATCATACATAAGTGTCACTGTCGGTTTTTTCTGAGATAAGGGATTCTCCTGCACAAAATTGAGATCATCTGGTTCTGGCTTAATATCAATCACATTTTCAGAGGGTGCTGGCTCCCTCAGAGGCTTCACAGTTGACATTAAACGGGTTGCAGCTCCATCATCATAAGTCTGTCTAACATTAGTGGTTTTCTGCTCCTGTGAACTAGTAGAAACCCTGGAATCTCTTTTCTCAGGCCTTGTGCTAGCAACTGCGAGGGGTGGCACTGCAGCTTCAGGCCTTCTCTTGTCTCCCCGACCGAAACTGCTCTTGTTTGAAGACACGTTATTATCAAAGATGTTGGTGTCAGAAGACTTGAGACTGGAGGGATCAGTTGTAACAGAACGAAGTTTATCTAATACACCATGAAGCTAACATAAACTCCTAATTCTTGCAATTTCCCCTTAATGGCACTCCGGATCTTGTGGCTAATCTCGGCGCCCATCTCCATGGCTCCACGGCGGGTGGCGGGCTCAGCCATGCGCGGCTCTTCACTTACCAAGAGACCCGCGCCGGCTCCCGGCCTGCAGCTCCGCCGCCGCCTAAAACCATGGTCTTAAAACAACAACAAACAGTTGGAATATCTCAGATATCAAGTCTTGGGATATAAGGAATATTTGCCATTGGTTCGAGGTTGACTTATGCTACTTTTTAAATAAACACTTAGCGTATAAAATACTGAACAGAGTAGAGCAATGGGAATTTTTTAGCTCTCTTTTGAATGTTCCAAGGACAACTGCAAAGACTTTTTCTAACATATCACACACAATTTCTTTTTAAAACCCTAAAAATCTCACTTTAGAGATGTTGTAAGGAGTGTCTCTTGGTAGTTCTGGGCATTTTCAAAGTCTTGCTGCTGTTCCTGGTGAAATAAATTGTTCAGATGGTTTCCTGATAGGTAACTTAACTTTAGATATTAGTAAACAATAATCAGAAAGGGAGTGGGAAGTCAAAGGGCTAACGTTCAGTTGCTTGAAGACTTCACTATCACAAAAACACTTCCTACTCCCAATCTCTAGATCTTGGTTTATATTATTTCTTCTTCAAAAGAGGTCTATCATATCATTCAAAGTCAAGCTCAAATGTCACCACCTGTAAGAATCCTTCTCTGATCATACGAATTAAAACAATCTTGTTCTCCTCATCTCTGTAGTGCTTTGATCATATTATTCATGACTCCACATACCATATTCGTTACAAGTCATCTTCTCTAGTAGTCTGAGAGGTCATTAATACAGGGCTTACATCTTAAGTCTCTTTGTACCAATTCCCAGTACTTAGTGCATGTTAATGATCTGAAGCCATTCTCATTTTTAAAATGGGAATGATCAGCCACCCACTTCACATATTGTTCTGGATACTGTTGCTGCATAACAAAATATCCCAGAACCTAGCAGTTTAAAACAATGATTTTACTGTGCTCATGACTTGTGGGTTAGGAATTTAGACAGGGTTCATCTGGGTAAGCTCTTATTTGGAATCACTTATGCAGGTATATGTTGGTTGGGGCTTCTGTCATCTTAAAAAAGCTCAGTTGGGCTGGATGTCCAAGATGGCTCACTCTTACAGGACTGGCAGTTGACCAGAGCACCAATATGTGGCCTCTTCAGGGTGGAGCTGGGAGTGTAATCAGCTTTCTTATATGAAAGTTTAGGGTTCCAAGTGCAAGGTTTAACCAAACAAAATGGAAGCTGCATTGTCTTCTGTGACCTGGCCTTGAAAGTTTATTGTGTTACTTCTGTTATAATGTATCACTATAAGTGTCCACAAGTCACCCAGATTCAAAGGAAGGGTAATTAGACTATACCCCTTGATGGGTACAGCAAGGTCACATTGCAGAAGAACAAATGAGATGGGAGATATTGTTGTGACAATATTTAGAAAATACAATCTGCCACATACAAATAATAATGTGAAAACACGCTCGACCCCAGAGACTTATGGCCATTTTCATTCATATTGTACCTTCTTCTTTTTTTTTTTAATCATATCACCTTCTGAACTTTGACCTATTCAGTTCTTTTTTAAAAAATTTTTAATGTTTATTTATTTATGAGAGAGAGAGAGACTGAGTGCAAATGGGGGAGGGGCAGAGAGAGAGGGAGACACAGAATCCAAAACAGGCTCCAGGCTCTGAGCTGTTAGCACAGAGACTGACATGGGGCTTGAACTCAAGAAATGCGAGATCAGGACATGAGTTGAAATCAGACACTTAACCGACTGAGCCACCCAGGTGCCCCTAACCTATTCAGTTCTATGCCAGGCCTGACACTTACCCAATGAGTCACGCTCAAGGTCTATGGCATAATATACTAATATGCAGAGAGTGGGCAATAATGCTCAGAACTTTGAGCTTATCTGTCCTGCTGTTCCATCCTTCTTTCTTTCTTATCTTTTTACTACTTTTACTTGTTCTGTCAACCTTTTATAGAGCTGGTTCTATATGCTCTATTCCTCTTTATTGGCGTTCTCAGAGTATCTTCATCTTCTCGTCTCTGAAGCAAGGGATTATTGGTGAATAGAAATATTTCATCCATTGTAGCAGAAGGTTAATTTTAATCCTTCAGTGTCCACACTGGTCCTTGGAAAGAATCATTATCTTAGCCCAAAATTCCTTAAATGAGATTTTGTTTTTAGGTCAATGAAAAAAGAGAGCAAGAGAGTGCCTCTTTTTGCTGGGGATGCAGGTCAATCCAAATAAAAGTACCTCATGCAGTAGATTCTGAGGTAATATTTGTTATATATATAAACATAACCAACATTCACCTGGTGCTCACCACGTACCAGATAGACACCACTTAGTGGATGCAACGAAGTGTGAAGATCCAGTCATCAAGCTAGCTGAGAAGACATCTCTTAATCAAAGAAGTAGACAACTAAGAAAACAGTTATGTTCTGTAAGGTCCAACGTTAGTGGTACAACCATAAATTATAATCTTGGGGAAAGTGGACAGAACTGGCATTCTTAGGATACCTTCTGTGTGCTAGTGGTTGAGTCCTGATTTCACTGAATCTTCATAACAGGGCCACAGGAAAGAAACAATGCAGGGAGCTGATGAAGCAGAGAGGGGCATAAAGAACCCAAAGCTATGCACTTTGCAAGTGGACGAACCAGAACAAACTTCAGCAGCCAATATCAATGTCAACTTTCTTTCCTGGCTGTGACCCATATCCTCAGGATAGCAAGACTCTCTTTCCTCTTCTGAGATCTCTTTCAGCTTAGTCTTAGATGCTGTTACATGACTGGGGATAATTAATAGGCAAGTCTGTGATGTTGATTGAATCTTTTCTAAGAGACTTTCTCATGCCCAAACTGATCAAGGTTCAATTTTTCCAATGGCCACTGGAGGGCTCCCCACTGTAAGCTTTATAGACCATCACCAGGTATTACTTAAACACAATTTTTTGTTGTTCTCTCTGATGTTTGATTAATTCCAGGCCTTTGGGAGTCGGTGAGTGACTATGTCACTCTTAAAAATGAGGGATGAATAACATTTTGCTGGATCCATATTGAGTTAACTTTGGGCAGAGGTCATCTAAGGATCTTGCCACATGGTTCTTTATGTACTTCTGAGGCCAGGCCACCTACATTTTGCTTCTTAAGTCCCAAGCCTGCATTGTATTCAAACAATCACCTGCAGTCCTCACCTACAGCACTGCATCTATGTTATGCCTTCTTTGTCGATGACCAGCTTCTCACTGTCTTCCATGTTGGACTCTGCCCTGGGGGCTAAGGCCTCAGCCAGGGCAAAGATGTAATTTGTTCACTGCTGGAGCCTTAGGATATTTTTCCATCTGGGCCTCCAGGCCCTTTGCCCCTGTGCTATCTTAAAGCAAGGGGAGGCCTATAAGAAGGGACCAAGGAGGTTCTAGTTTGCTGTCAAACAAAATGCATTCTCTCCTCTCTACAACTTTACCCTGCTGGTTGATATATCACCCTGCCTGATGCATTTACAGTTTAAAATACAGAGAGAGAATGTAATGTTGAGTTCAGTGAAATGTGTTCTGATGGCAGAATTTCATATCACAACAAGATGAAATTTTTCAGCAAAGACTCAGAGCCCTCTAAAATACACCAGAACAAATGACAGACTGTGGTGTTGGCTGTTCATGGATACTTCAACTTTTGGATAATGATTTTAGAGGACCTATCCTGCTAGAAAGGTGTTTGGAAAGTAAAGTGGGACTTGAAATAGGGTCTTCTCAGTGAAAAACACTGCCAGTGTTTAAACAAGAATTATTTCATTCAAAAGCAAATCACTCCAACTTGAGTGATTTTCAACAGAAGAAATCAGGAGAGGGTAATGTCCTTCACGAGAGACTTAGGTAGACACAAGAACTAGTTAGTTATGTGCCTCCCTATTGTGTAAATCAACAACAGCAGAATTGAGAATGATGGAATATCATGTTCATTATTATGTTTCAAGACCAAAGCTCTCTAAGTTGACCAACAAAATGCAAATTGTCTACTCATTTGGAGGCAATTGGTCTCCTTAACCATTTGGTACACCCATGAGTTGAAGTCATTGTTTTCATTTTAGAGCTGGAAGGACCAAAGCATATGGCAGGCAAGCAATTGCCTCAGGTCAGCCAAGATGTGGTTATGGTAATGGCAGTGGCTTAGTTCATGTTTTCTGCTCATGTGCACTAATGTTAAGTAACTAGGTCCCACTGATACTGTAGTCTTCATCCTTACCTCCTCCAGCAATGGCTTTAGATGCCTAAGACTTTTGGCAAGAGATCTATCTTTACAGGAAAGATTAGATAGTAATCTTTCCAAAGAAGCCCCCTACCCAAGCTGTTTGATGTTCTGAATCACAAAAGTTAGAGACCAGACCAGTAATCAAAACCTGAGAGTAGAGCAGACACTCCTACTGGCTCAGGTTTGACTAGTCCAGTCAGAAGTCAAGTGAATACCCACCAACCCATAAGCCTCACAGCAATTTTCTGCCCTACTGGGGGAAGGCAGCAGTGTCTATGTGGTTTGATTCTGATGACATTAAATTGCCAACACTGATCTCTGCAGCTTTTATCTCAGAAAACTCCATCCTCAGAAGTCCATGGTCAGCATTTCCACCCATGGCCTGGATTCTGGGATTCTGATTGGGTGGTATGTAGAGTAAGTCCTACCTTGGCTAGATCCTGTCTACTGCCTGAGCCATCATCATGGCTAAATAACTCTAGATAGGAAGTCCTTTAAGACATGGGCTGCTAAGTGCCAAGAATACTGCCCTTGCACCACTTAGTATTAATTATTTAATTGGCTAAGAGAGGAAATAGATATGTAATACCCAGAAGGATTTAGCCTTATCCTAGGTTCAATTTGAGCTAATCATCAGTCTTTCTGGGAAATGCCTATGTGGGTTTTTCTCAGTAAGTGCAGTCAGCAAGTCTGAACAAAACCTTCCTATGCTGCCTGACACAGCTATGTTTAGACTCATATCCTCCAACACTGTATGACCAAGAGGGCCTTTGAGGTGCTCTGGGCCAAGTGATATTGTCTCAATGGCAAACATATGCCTTTATGAAAGAAAATAGACATTTACCAGATGGATATGAGTCTGAAAGAATTGGGTACTCCATCTTGAACTTGAAGAAACTAAGCATGGATGTACACTTCTCAACCATCACGGATGCGGAGTAAGGGAAACATTTTTAAATGGAAATATAAGCGAAATTGTTAAGAGGAGCTATCTTTATACAAAACCTATACACACTTAGACACTTGTAGAATAGTTTTTGTTGGTTTTTTGGCACTACTTTACCATAGCATGACTGGATAGTTTGCTGGATACAGAGGCTGGAATGGCATAGAAGACCAGAATAACACCAAAGAGCTTCTCAAAACATTGTGTATGAGATCCCAGGGTTTAGAGATAGACATTATTATGATCATTTGAAGTATTCATTCTTTTAGAATCATGTGCAAATAAATGTTACTGTGAGCCCAAGATCTAAAGTCTGGAGCAGTGCTATTGCCAGTTCGATTAAAAATAGGCACCAGGTAAGATAAATAAGTTTGTGAATTATATGGTGTCCTTTGCATTTCCATTAGAGGGCATTCTTGCTTCACAAATTTCTGGATTTTCTTGTCATCAGAGAGCCTTTTCTTCCAAGGCAGGTCTGCTTGATAGGTGGTCTGAACTGGCAAATGGCATGCCAAGCAAGGTAAGAGAAGTTGAGAGGAAACAATATGGCATTTCTTTTTTCCTGCTTTCAAATCAAAAGTGCATACCCAAGGTTAACAGAAAGTGGCTTGGGCCAAAACTGTTTTCCTGGGAATTTTTTCATTTCACAAACCTTGTACACAGTACTCCCATGGACTGCCAGAACCTTCCCCCGGGGGAGGCTGAAAGGGGAGACAGTTGATTTTTTAGAGAGATTGTGCAAATGCAGCCAAGCAAACAGGAAGGTGCCTGGAGTCCTAGACGGGGCCTTTCCTCTCCATGTGCACTCACTGGGGCCCTGTGTATGGGGGATGAAGCCAAGACTGAAGCAAACTGAGGACCTTCTCCAGCATCTCCAGCATCTCCATCTAGCCAGCTGCTTTCCCAGTCCAGATGTGGTCATAGCATGTATATTGTTTGTAAGTAGGCACACCATGTGTGTGTGTGTGTGTGTGTGTGTGTGTGTAGTTTAATACATGCACATCCCTAAATGAGAACTCAGTGCATGCATGTGGTGCCAGAGTCATTAAAGTGTCCAAATTTTGGAGAAGGAGACACGGGGAATGATGTTGACAAAGAGCTCCTCTGGCCATGCTCTGAATGAGGGAGACACATGTGGAATGTTACAGTTTTTGATGGGTGGCAAAGCATCTGTGGACAATGCATATATATCTGAATGCACGCATGGGGTGGGGACGAGACACAACAAAGAAGAAGTTGCTTCCTGTCAGAAGGGGCTGGCAGCTGTATCATAAAGATAGAGGATAGTACTCTGCTGCTTGGGGAAGACCTGCCTCTCATGCCATGTGTCTTGGTTCACGCCGCTATAACGAAGTGCTGGCAGCTTCTACACTGTAAGAATAAATTTCTGCCATTTCTGGAGGCTGGAAGTCCGAGATCAGAGTGCCAGCATAGTCATGGGCAGGTGCTGGAGAGATCCCTCCTTCTGGTTGCAGACTGCTGACTTCTCAGTACGTCCTCACATGGTGGAAAGAGAGTGAGGGATCTCTCTGGGTCCCTTTTATAAAGGCACTAATACCAGTTGTGAAGGCTCCACCCTCAACGACCTAATGGCCTCCCAAAGGTCCCATCTCCAAAAACCATCACCTTGGGATTAGAGTTTCAACCTATGGATTTTGGGGGACACAAGCATCCAGTCCATTAAACTATAGGAAAGTTCAGTGGAATGAGCTCATAGGAACTTTTGAGGCCTCTCTGGTCACTCTCAGGTGGCTCCGGATGAAGGCAGATTGCCATGAAGCTTCTTTATTGAGGCATTGGGTTGGGAAGCCAGTCTGCAAGAAGAGGGGTGCAAACATGGGATATAAGCTCTCCTTCACCTTGGGTCTTAGAGGAAAATAGCTAGATCTGTCCCAGATCTGAGCAAAAAAATGTAGTTGTGTTTCACTGTGATGAAAAGTATTTAATTTGGAGTGGTTGTAAAGAATCATGTCAGGACAGTAATAGTGAGATAGCTTTTATGAGATTCTTAAAGTACAAAGCTGGCAGAGGACTGAATTTTGGGAGAAACCAGATGACTAACCTTGTCTCTAATGGGCTTCAGTTTGAGACCCTGGGCAGGAAAATGAAACCCTTAGCAGGCAGGGTGAGAGGGCAGTGCCTGCGAGCTGTCCCCTTGGCAAGACCTTGATGCAAAGTAATAGTAATTATAGCCCTGGGAGGGGAAAGCCTTGTTCTCTCCTGCAGCTATAAACTCCTGGTTTTACAACTGAAGCTCCTGGCCCTGGTTTTCATTTTGGGCTCTGCAGCAACAAAGCACCTTTGGCCCATATCTCTCACTTTCTATTTTTAAAAAGCAAGGATTTAGGCAGACAGGGGAACCTATAATTTACCCAGCACTTGCAACAATCAAATTCACCCCAAGGCACGGATGCAGCTCAGATCTTCCTGCACTGGTTTTGCTGGTCCTACCAAAACACTTAAGGGTTTCTTTTCTGTGGAGCACTGTCACCATGGTCCCCTTCCCGAGAACATTTTATATTTCACATACTGTAGCAGGGAAGTGGGTGTGCTCAACGGGTAGAATGTGGAACCTAATGCTAGCTAGGTTCTGTTTATAGGCCCTCGGCTTGCAAACCAGGCAATGGTTTGCCAAGTTTAGAACCCCCTGGAAACCTGTGGATTTGGAACTCCAGATAGAATTCCATTTTTTTTTTTTTTTTTTGAGGTTCGAGTTCTTTTCGCTCTTGGCACAAATGTGACTTCCTGTTTCTAAGAAAAAAAAGCTTTCAAAAGTTCCATTGAAAGCACTCCTAAAGTGCCCTGGACATCCAGTGGTTTTCACAAAACAATATTTTGATGAGTTAAGTGTAAATGTATCAGAAACATATGGATTAAATTTCCCTCGAAGCACGCAGGGGTTTGAGAAAAGGAGGGGAATGAGCAGGCCAAACACACTTTAGGGTTTCACCGAACCCAAAACAGTTGAGAAGTGCTCTGAGGTGTTTGAGTGAGTCCAAACCTACAGTGCTGGCCCACCCGGGATGGCAACAGCAGACTCACAGCCAGGCAGACACCCATTTCCCAGACTGTGGTGGTGTTTGCATAGGCGAGGAAGCATGAAGCACATGGGGCATGCTGCAACCCGGAACCAAAGCAGGGGTTGTCCAAACCCCGACTGGGGCACATGCCTCACCTCCCTGCCGGAGTATTTCAGCTCTGAGCAAAGCATAAGGAAGAACAACTGGCTGTGCTTTGGGGGGTCTGATTACAAAGCACCATTGCTTGTGCAGGATATTGCAATAAAACAGACTCAGATTAAATGAGAACCAACTGAAGCCTCTACTCCCGATGTTAACTGGACCAATTGCTAGGAATGGAGACAGTTCCCCAACTATACGTCAGTCTCTTTCCTTCTCCAATGCAGCTCCTGCTTTGTTTCTCTGGTCTTGGCTGACACCAGAAGCAAGGAGTCTCAGAATCACCCTCCAGGGAACATGTTCTCAAAAGATTTCCAGCTCCATTCACTGAAGGCAGAAGTTTGAATGCAGTTCACAGAAGCACCACAATCTGGAGGGTTTGCAAGGAGTGGGGGGCGAAAACCTTTCCTGGGAATCGCCTACTTGTTAAGGTTGACTCTGGGGCACGTGGATCACACTGCACAGAACAATTGCCTTGGAAAGGGAATAAGGGACCCAAAGCAACGCGGCCTCCGAGCAGTTCAGTTTTTCCAGTAAACCAAGAATTCCCAGAGAGTAAAGACATTTCTCCTTTTTCTCTCATCCTGTTTGCTTTTTTAGAAGATGATGTAGGTCCTCTTCTGTTTCTTAAATATTCCTGTTTTCAGCCATATACTATGCACCCAGTTACCTAAGACCTGGCCCCCTTTATGTGGGTAAGTAGGGAAATACGAGGCTGGGCATGTTTCCGATTTCTGTCGTGCAGGATGGGCTTAGCTCAGGCCCTCTGAGTCACATGCAGGCCTCTGTCATCTCTCTTTTAGCCTTTTAGGGGATTTCCAGCAGTGGGACTATTTATTGGTAGGCAA
Source organism: Panthera leo (assembly GCF_018350215.1). Taxonomy (NCBI): domain Eukaryota; kingdom Metazoa; phylum Chordata; class Mammalia; order Carnivora; family Felidae; genus Panthera; species Panthera leo. The sequence goes on along the minus strand of NC_056685.1, from coordinate 61,814,611 downwards.
GTTCAAATAATAGAAAAGCTAGAAACCAGAAGTTCTCCACCCTTCCAATGTCAAAACAGATTTGAACTAGCTTTAAAGTTCTGTCTTTTAATTGAAAGAATATTTGGCTGGGCATCAAAAGAGATGGGCAGGGGCTGGCCTTCATTTTTTTTCTATAATTAAGTGAGCTATAGTATTTGTTCCTCAGGTTTGCCATATTCCAGAAAGGATGTATGCATATATTACCTTGATAATTGGTAGGGGGATAACATGAAATGCTTCAAACTTCTTGAGGGCAAGGCTGCCAGATAATTTAAAAAAAGTAAGAAATTACATTATGGAAAGCCTAGAATTATGGTGAATTCAAGTATAGCACTGAACATATTGGGAGAATTGCTTCATTCTTTCCCCCTGGTAGTCTGCACCTAATAATAGTAATTATTTATGTGGTGCTTGCTATATGCTAGGTATTCGGGGTGTTTCATGCGTATTAACTCAGCCTTCACAATGACACTAATAACTTGGTTCTTTTATTGTCCTCATGGGGAAACCAAGACACATGTAAGTAATTTGCCCAATTTGCCAACATAGTTTGGCAAAGTCAGGCTTTGAACCATGACATAAACTCCAGGGCACATATTCTTTTTTTTTTTTTTTAATTATTTAATGCTTATTTATTTATGAGAGAGAAAGAGAGAAAGAGGGAGAGAAAGAGAGAACAAGCAGAGGAGGGGCAGAGAGAGAGGGAGACAGAGAATCTGAAGCAGGTTCTGTACTGCCCAACGTGGTGCCTGACCCAAGAACTGTAAGACCTGAGCTGAAGTCAGATGCTCAATGGACTGAGCCACCCAGGTGCCCCCAAGGCACATATTATTAACCTCTGTAGGGATAAGAAATTTTATCTTCAGGCCAGATGATCCCAATCCTGCTGCTGAGCTCTCTGATCTTGAAAATATGCTCATGAAATTTTTCTCCCTCTCATGTATTTTACGAGCAAATAATTATGTTGAAATAAAGCAAAACGCACACAAAAACATTTCCCTATAATTTGCTATTTCAATATGCAGTGCCAATGGAGACTACTTCAAGCAAGCATGGTTTGTATCATCATGTAGAGAAACTAGTCTGTAGGTTGATATAAAAACCTATTTTAAAAATGTTCATGAGGGGAAAATGATCCATCTCCTTTAATTAAAAGCCAATTTCTGAAGTCTCTGGAAAAGCAAGGGAAATGCAGAAATCAATTCTGAGGAAAATCTCAAGGTGAGCTTGGAGTCTTGGAGGGAGAAAAAGAAAGCTGGAATGTCTGGTTTCATCAGAGGAACTAGCTGCCTGCAGAATAGGCGAAGGTGGAGAGGGGGCTTTTATGATAGGGGCTGGTATGTGAAAGCTTACTCTCCAACTAGCAAAGCCCCAGTGGAGCACAAGGGAGCCGTGGGGGTATCTGGAGCACAGAAGAGTGTAAACTGAATGGTATCACTAGCAAGAAGAAGAGAGGTTCTGCCAGACAGCCCTCGAGCTTCAAAGTGCTGCTGAAGCCATGGAGTTCTGGAAGGCTATTTTGACTTTAAGGAAAGGCTTGTGGTAAGTTTTGTTTCTATGGAAATAAAGCAATTAGCTTAAACAGCAATTGAAAACTATTTACTGAAAGAGATACCAATGTCATTTCTTTTCATTTTACACGAAATCATGTATTATTGCTTCAGTTAGCAACTAGAGAGCAGATGTGTGTTTATGCTTATGCTTATGTTTAATTAAATGTTTATTTTATTCTTAGAAAAACAACATTGATTGGACTGGGTGCCATGATGTGAGACCCAGTTATATTGCTTGAGGAAAGCCTCCCTGGGTGATTTTTACAATTATGTGTGTGAAACACCATTGTCTGCTGGAGGCACTATTGGAATTTCAGATTGAACTTTTAGGATGATAATGACATATTCAGACTTGCCTTAAAAACAACAAAGAGCAATGTGTTAATTGCTGTCCTACTTTATTCTCGAGACAGGCTGAAAATAGGGTTAGGCAAATGTTCTTCAGCGTTCACCGGATAGTCTCCCCAATCACACGTCTCCCTTCTGTGTCATTATATTGTGCCCCTCTTTCTCCTTTTACGGATGGCTGTAGGACTGTGCTTCTCAAAAAAAAAAATGTAGTTTCTGAGCCCATAGGTCTAGGGTGGAGCCTTTCTTTCTTTCTTTCTTTCTTTCTTTCTTTCTTTCTTTCTTTCTGTTTTTAGAGAGCGGAGGGGCAGAGGGAAAGACGGAGAGGGAGAGAGGGAGAGACAGAGAGAGAGAGAATCTCAAGCTGGCTTCATGCTCTGATGTGGGCCCACAACCCTGGGATCAGGACCTGAGCTGAAATCAAGAGTAGAACGCTCAACTGACTGAGCCACCCGGGCGCCCAAGATTCTGCATTTCTAACAAGTGCCCAGTGAAGCTCATGCTTCTGGTCTAGGCATCACCCTTTGAATATCAACTAGACTGATGTGGTTTTGGAGTGATGGGGATCAGGAGCCAATGGCCAAGAAAGAATTCTTGAGATGTCCTGGTGCAAAAAGGTGATTTTATTAAAGCATGGGACAGGGCCCATGGGCAGAAACAGCAGCACTGGGGTTGTGAGGAGTGAGAAGCTATACACTATGGAGTTAGAGGAAGTAAAGGCAAAAGGGAGGCTTCCAAAAAGATTTTCATACATTAAAGATGGCTCATAAGATCCTGGAGGCCTTGTTATTGCTGAGCTAAAGTTATTTTTCTTCTAGTAAGTCATTAACACTAAGACAGTGGGGAGTTCCTGGAGGAAGGTTTTATTCTGTTTCAAGTATTTGTCACTGGGCTGCAGGTTATAAAGAAATTTAATTTTATTTACCATTTCATTCTTGCCTTTGTTCCCAACATCACTTTGGAGGGGAGGGTGATGTTAGGGCTCTAGGAAACTGGATCTATGGGTTTCTGGAGATTAGGCTATTGATAAGATTGATTTTTTCTCATAATTTACTAAGGTATTTGTAATTTGTAAATGATGGATGATGAGGGAGCATAAGGCAAACTGACAGGCTGCAAACACCCCACCCTACCAAGGTGGGATATGCGTGATATTCCTCAGGCACTCTTGGCTGCCCAAAAACAAAGGAAAGGGGAAATACAAATGGTTAACTGATAGAGATCATAGTCCTGCAGGACCTAAGTCTCTATCACCCCTCCATAGTGATGTGGGGAACAAAGGCAGAAGGAAATGGCAGATAGAACTCAGTTTCCTTATAACCTGCAACCCTTGATAAATAATTAAGGCTAGCAGAGTAAAACATTTCTTCAAGAACTCTTTATTTTCTTTTTTTAAAAAAACTTTTTAAATGTTTATTTATTTTTGAGAGACAGAGCACAAGTGGGGGAAGGACAGCGAGAGGGGGGAGACAGAATCCAAAGCAAGCTCCAGGATCTGAGCTGTCAGCACAGAGCCCGATTCGGAGCTCGAACCCATGAACTGTGAGGTCGTGACCTGAGCTGAAGTTGGACCCTTAACCAACTGAGCCACCCTGGCGCCCCTATCCAGGAACTCTTTATTGTCTTAATGCTAATGTTTTGCTAGAGGTAAAAACAACCTTAGCTTGACAATAGCTAGGCCTCTAGTATCCTGGGAGTCTTCTTTAGTATATGAAAATCTCACTAGAAACTTTCCCTGGACTTTACCTCCCCCTAACTCCATAGTATAAAACCAGTCTCTCCTCATGGTCCTGGGACAGCTCTTCCTGCCCACGGGTCCTGTCCCCATGCTTTAATAAAATCACCGTTTGTCACCAAAAACGTCTTCAAGAATTCTTTCTTGACTGTCAGCTCTGGACCCCATGAACCTCACTATCACCTCAAAAACCTCATCAATGGAGACTCCTGTCCTGCAGGACTATGACCTCTATTAGTTAATCATTGTTTTTTTTTTTTTTCCTTTCCTTTGTTCTTGGGCAGCCAGAGTGCCTGAGGAATATCACAGAAGTCCCACCTGGGGGTGTGGGGGAGGGGAGGGTTGCTAGCTTGTGCTTTGCCCTCAGCTTGCCTTTGTCTCCCTCAACCAGACCACGACGAAATTGTGCGTGTGTGTCTGTTTGTCTGTGTATCTGTGAATGGTTATTGATTATAATACTTGCCTGATTTTTCCTCCTCTTTTCAAGTATTCAGGTCTAAAAGTTGATGTTCAAAGAAAATCTCATTTTCCCAGTTCCAATCCCCAAACACACACTCAATTAAAGCAGTCAAACCAAGCAGCAAGTAAGGAAGAGGATCCTAAGAGAATCAAGCTTAATTCTCACTGCTGAACAATGGGTAACTGGGCTTTCACACTTTCTTAAGAAATGGTGCTGAGAAGGTTAACAGAGCCACCAAAGGTACTGAGGGTATTTGGAGCACAAAAGCCAGATGCTTTTCTGCTATTTTCCCTCCTTCAACACCATTAACGATGTTAGCTTCTACCACCTCAAACCTTCTAAATGCACATCAATAGATACTTGGAGTAGGTTACCCTCTTTGTACCCAGAGCTATCACTCCCCAACTCTGGCTTCTCATACAGAACTTTATTGCCTTATTTTTGTCCACTTTGAACATTCACTAGTTCACTCTGATACAATTATGTCAGTCCTTTTTATCCCTGAGCAAATTCAGAGGTTCAAGTAAAGGGCAAGTTATACTTTGATTCAGCTTTTCTTAATTTGCTCAAAGATGAGCTGAGAAAACATTTGCTCAGTTTTTCCATTTCCATCTTCTTTCTCTCATTCTCAATACTCTATCCTCTTTTTCCTATTAACAAAAACAAGTGAGAACATAAAAAATAATCTGTGCAAATGGAATATATTATTTTATCAATTGTTGGCCCGTGAAGAGACAGGCAGACTCTACTTTGTACCTGATCATCAGTTGGGGCCTGAAGGGGGCTGAGGTGAATCTTTCCTGAAATTCTTAAGCCCTGAGGTTTCCTGATAGTTTATTTAAGATTTCACCTGTTGACAAATGGTCAAGGGACGGTAGGGCCATAGGAGTGGGGCACAAGGAAAGGAAACAGAGATGAAGTGGGGTGGAGGCTGGTCCTCAGGGAGGGCCAAGCAATTCAGAGAAGGAAACAAAGATTGTTTGTGTAGTGAAAACAATGACCTAAAAATGACAAGAAAAGGGAAATGGGACAAGTAAGAAGGAACTTTTACAACTTGGCCCTCAAACAAAGCTGAGTTTAGATACACAATTTTGGCTGAAGACTGATTATTTAAAGAGATAAGTCTTTAATGCAACTGAAGCCACAAACAATATTCTAATGAGACGGGTACTTAGATGAGCAGTTCTTTGAGAATGCCTGGGGTATAAAAGAGAGAAGTGGTGGGGCACCTGGGTGGCTCAGTCGACCGAGCTTCCAACCTTGCCTCAGGTCATGATCTCACGGTCTTTGAGTTCGAGCCCCACATCGGCCTCTGTGCTGACAGCTCAGAGCCTGGAGCCTGCTTCAGATTCTATATCTCCCTCTCTCTCTGACCCTCCCCCGTTCATGCTCTGCCTCTCTCTGTCTCAAAAATAAATAAACATTAAAAATAATAATAATTAAAAAAGAGAGAAGTGTTTCCCAAAGGTGGCACAGACAGGCCTGTGGGACCCAGGAAGGGACGGTGAGGGGGCGGGGATAGAGACAGGGTGCTGACTTTGGAGCTCATTCCAGCCTAAAGCTTCAGTAGGAATTCAAACGCATACAGGGCTCCACCATGTTTTTCTAAACTTACTGTTTGTTTTCTAAAATCTCTCTTCATAGAAGGCACTAATGTGACTGGGTTTTGAAAACCAAAGCATAAAAGGGAGGCCCAGTCTCTTAATGTTCCAAGTTCTTCACCTAGGTAGGTTGAGGGCATCTTGAGAAATCGGAGAAAAAGGGGAGTCATTTTTTCCCAGTCTTTGTTGAAAATAAATAGTTATCTGGGACTTTTCTAGGTCAAGTTTAGACCTAGAAAACATCTTAGATGCAACATGGGTTGACACTCTTATTTTATAAGGGAAAGAGGGAAATACCTTGCCACTGGTCACGTGGCTGGTGAATGACTGGATTTGAGCTTGGTTATTATCCCTCTTTGTAAAGCTGTCAGCACAGTATTCTTCTCCCTGTGCTTTCATAACATGTGTCTGCTTTCTTTCAAATAAGAACAGGGTTAAAATAAGAAGGTCCATATAAAGGATGCTTCTATATGTTAATGTTGCTCTTCAAATAGTGATTTTTTAGGGGACACTTAGGGGTCTCTCAAAACTTCCAGCACTCCAGCTGCCTGACTGATCTGCCTCAGAGATTATTTAGGAAATGATAGAGGAAAAAAAATCAAAGCACTGGTTTTGGCAGGGTTTCTCATCACTCAAACTGTCTGCCTGCAATATGACATTCCCACTGGTCACTTTGGACCAGAAAGGATTTGAGCCTGTGGGCCTTTTATTAGTTTGGACTTCCATTCTCAGCCAGTTACCTGTGAAAGCTTCTGCAATAATCATTGCTGATCAGAACCACATCTGATAGGGGAGGATTGATAGATTCCAAGTGCACTGTCCTCTGCACAGTGCAATAAGGCCCTTGGGACCCCAGTTATGCTCCAACTTGGAGATCACTTTGCTGTTTCCCCTCCAGAAGATTCCAGCAGCAGATACAATCTAGAGCCTCAAAGGCAGGGCTGGAAATGAAATGACAACTTGGCTGTCAGTTTTCTGGGCTTGAACCTGCTTTGGCATGGGGGTGGATAAGATGACCTCATAGGTCTTTTCCATCTCCAATTTCTGTGAACCATTGTTCTTGGGAATAGATGATTTAATAGGCCAATACATACTTGTGTTTGCCCATTCTGTTCCTTGTATTTGTTATATTTTACTTGGTTACCCTGGGAAGAACAAATCCATTATGTAAGTCCAGAGACACTCAGAGGTCAAAATCTGCAAAGGGCAGAGTTTGAAGGGATGTGGTCAAAAGAGAGATGGCGGTGAATAGGAAACCTGAGCTCACAAGTGCTTTCTAGATGTTCCCAGAGCAAAGTTTGAGGAAAAGTACCAGGATGTGATGTTTTCTAGTGCAGTGGAAAGAATATAAATATGGAGACAGAAGACCTAGTTTGAACTCTGACTTACTGGCTTCTAATGATTTCAGCTTCCACATAGATAATGGATTCAATAATAGTTACCGTGTTTATTTAAAGAGGGTTGGTTTGAGAGTCATATGAGAGAATATGGGTCTGTGTATTACAAGTGTAAAGTGATATATAAATTAGGTATATTATTACTATTATTTAATGAAGTGATTCTTATGCTCAGAGCTGAATAGAAAAGTTCTGTGTACCAAGAGCTATGCCAAAAACAGCTATGTTTTCTGAAAGCAATTTTGGGAGAAAGGACAAGAAACTGACAATAGGAAATTAAGTTTTATCAGTGCACAGGAAGAAAGAGAAGTCAAACCTCAAATGTTCTTGCCTTCTGGTCTGTTCAGAATGTAAGCCAAAGCATATTTTAAAGTCTGAGAAATATTGAAAATCACCATTGATCTTTTTCTTATGGTGAATGACTCCTAAAATTTTTTCAAGTAATACTCTGATCTAATACTCAGAAAAGCTGATTGAGATAATGTGATTCAATATAGATTTTTCTGAGCAACTTCTATGTGCAAGACCACAACCCAGACTTGGAAAGAAAAAACATTCCTGGCCTCTAAGAATTGCACCTTAAAAGGGAAAAATGAGTTCATAAATACATCTATTGTTTTCCAGGGGTTAACATAGGATCAAAATGATTCTTACAAAAGAGTTTTTCATTGGCTCTATTTTCTTTCAATTTATCATTGGTACCCAGGAGTGACCCACTCACTAAATCATTGACCCCCATGTTGCAAACACAATTTTTGTTTGCTTCTATACCAGTTCATTGTGGTAATGTCTCCTGGCTTTGTCAAAATCCACTGAGATCCTGTTACTGCTGGCCTTCAGGGGTGCCTCCTCTACTGGTCCCTGCTTGAGCTGACACTGCCACCCATAAGTGCTCCTACTGGTATTAGCATAGCCCAAGCAACATAAAATAAATAAGACAGGTGTATATACAAAGTGTAGGAAGCAAAATGGGTGAAGCGGAGTGGGAGGTACAAGCTTCCAGTTATGGGATGAGTAAGTCATGGGACTGAAAGGTACAGCATAGGGCATATACTCAATGATATTGTAATAGCAATACCTATAATAGATATTGGGGAAAGATGGTAGTTACATTTGTGGTGAGCATAACATAACTTATAGAGATGGTGAATCACTATGTTGTGTACCTGAGACTAATGTAACACTCGTGTGCCAACTATACATTCATTAAAAAAATAAAGTGTAGTAGTGATGCCTGGGTGGCTCAGTTGGTTAAGTGTCCGACTTCAGCTCAGGCCACAATCTTGTGGTTTGTGAGTTTGAGCCCTCCACTGGGCTCTGTGCTGAAAGCTCAGAGCCTGATGCCTGCTTCAGATTCTGTGTCTCCCTCTCTCTCTGCCCCTCCCATACTCTCTCTCTCTCTCTCAAAAATAAACATTAAAAAAATTAAAAATAAGAAAAAAAGTGTAGTAGAAATGCCTACTAGAATCTATTGATTCTGCTTAGCTAGGGGAGTGTGAAGCGGTCATGGAATTCTCTCTCTAAAAGAATACATTTATTTTTTAATATAAAGCATGAATAGATGTCAAAACACAGGGGAGAAGGGCATCCCAAGATCATGGACATGTATAGACAAACTCTTACGTGTAATGTAAGAGTTCATAACATCTAGTCTAGGAAAATAAAGTAGGGATTTCTCAAAAGCAGCATTATAGGGTATTAAGAATAACAGAAGGAAGTTAAAACAAGGGCCAACTGTGACTATAAAAGATAGGATGTGCATTTTTACTTTCTCACTATTCTACTTCTTATAGTAGAACAAAGGTAGAGTTGATACTATTTCCCTTTTCATTAAACAATAAAACAGGATTTTTTTTTTAAGTTTTTATTTTTAAGTAATCTCTACACCCAACATGGGGCTCAAAGTCACAACCCCAAGATCAAGAGTCATGTGCTCTACTGACTGAGCCAGCCAGGCACCCCAAAACAGAATTTGAATTAAAATCCCTCTGAGTGAAATCTTGAAGTGGAGAAGGCAGGTAGTGGGTTCCAAGGAAAATGGAACACGTTATCAGAATGACTGGCACCTGATCACTAAGACTCAGAAAATAGAACTATAACCAGCAAGTCACCTGGTGATAGCAAGTAGAAACTAAGCACAGTGTCTAAGACTTTAGATTGAAGTCCCTTTTACCATGGCTCTTGAATGCTTAGCATAGTAATTAGTAAATTTGTTAAATAGAATTCTAAATACTACTACATTTCCCAAAAAGTTGAGTAGCTTCCATGGGAGGCTCTGGTTAAATATGCAGAAAATAGTCAGGCTTTATTCTAAGGCATAACGATTCATATTGGGACCCACAGTCCTGTACACACATAGTCTTTATTCAACATAAAGCAATGTGATTTCCTGGCACCAACAACCCTCGAGCATCACACTAAGAAAACTTGAAGACACTCTTTTCATATAAAGAAGAAGATTGTCTTTTTTTGAACCACAGATGCCTACGGATTTCCTTGCATATGCTATACTCATCCCCCACCTCCCAAACTACTTGATAGAATGTATGTATTGATTATTCTCTCCTATAGCTACTCCAGCAATGCTGCTCTGGTTGGTTTTTTCTTTTTCTTTTTCTTGTCAGTGTATATGATATCAGTTGTGCTTGGAGAGGGTAGGAACTAGCATGGCACTTTTTGAAAATGACTGTGAATTAATGACTTTAAATGATGGTAATTATAATGATTCTGTCTTATGCTCTACATCATCCACTTTGGTAAGTCAGTGTCAACAAATGCATCTCTTGGAGAAGCAGAGGATTTGAAAATCTCCCAGAAATTTCAGACAGTCAGACTTCTCTGCTCATGTGCTCCCCAGAGAATTTCTCAATTTCCTCTCTACAAGACTTATATATTCTCATAACACTTTACCCACAGGGCAAAATAAGATGACAGTAAAAATAATAAAAATAGTGTTAAGGATGTACCTCGTATTAGCAGTTTCCATAGAGATGACATTTATGTCATTTATTCCTCCTAGTAATTCAATGATCCCCTCACAGAGGCAGAAATTGAGGCTTTGGACAGGTTAAGTAAATGTCCCAAGGTCACATGGTGACAATATAGCACGACTGGGACTCACACCAAAGTCTGTTTGCTCCAAAATCCATGCTCTTCAGCAGGGACGCTTCTATTCAAACAAGGCTGATCTGTGACTTGTGAGGGTAAGACAGGTGGTTATCACATAGATCTTGGGGCTGCTGTCACTCCATCTTCTTTCCAATGACATGAAGGATAAATGTAGAAATTAGCTCAAAAGACTTCTAAATGATGCTATGTTAAGACATTGATCATAATATCTCAGAAGATTGCTTTTTAAAAAGAGAAATGCATAATATTAATAATGGAATGATGGTTAATGGAAAGAAGTGCAAGTATTTAATCAAAGCAATGAAATACAAAATGGGGAATGACTAATTGACACAAGCTAATCTGAAAATGATATAGAAGTAAAACATATATGTGAATTACCTTTTTAAAAAAGAGAGGAAAAGAGTTAAGTCAGTCTATGGCATAGAATTGAACAGAGAGAGACTGGCAAAATGAGCTTTCTTCATATACCCAGAAATGGTTAAGCCTTTACTAACATATTAACTGCAAATTTGATGTACACTTAAAAAAAAGATAGAAAGATAAAAATGATTTAGAAAAAAACTGCCAAAAGGTGGAAGAGACTGAAGACAGGAATTATAGGTAAATGTTAATGGCCTTTGAGTTGTTCAGTTTAGCAGAAAAGATCGAGTACCACTCACATATACCTAATACCATTATAAAAATTGCAGGTTTTTTGTTGGCTTCTATTTTTACAGAAGTTAGAAGGATTAGTTTGTGTTTCAGATTTACTTTATTTTAGGCAAATAAGTTTTCTTTTCTGAAAAACTATATGTAAATTAAGAGTGTTTACCAAAATCAAACTATGAGCTAAAGAGCAGGAGGACTTCCATTTATAGATTCAAGTCTGAAAGAAATTAAAACTCTGAATTATTCTTTTCTGTGGCATTGTGAACAAACCACAGGTCTCCCCACTCTCAACCCTGCCCCCTCCAAAAAGCCTCTGTGAGTCAGTTCGAGCTATGACTGACATTATAAATTTTTCTAAAGCAATTGAAATGGAACAAAACCAGAACATCAAAATACTCTCCAAACCCAACTTGACCGACCTGATATTTCACTTGGTTTGAGTCCCTGGTGTAAAAAAAAAAAAAGAAAAAAAAAATTAATCCTACTTTAAATGCACCAGACAGCTCTTCTATTTAAAAAAGAAATCCTATGGTGGATGCTTTAGAAAAACAGACTTTTGTGAGATGAATAATCACCAACTGGTCTATTTGTTTTGAAAATGTTGATTTTGGGGTCTGATTTGTTTAAACTACCTGATTATCTATAAGTTTTTATTATAATGATGTGGCCAAACTAGTTATAGAGAAAACGAGTTCATTTCCCATGCCTACATCTATATCAACAAGACATCCTTACACCTGAAACTCATGTAACATCGTGTATCAACGATACTTCAATAAAAATAAAGAATTAAAGTAAGTAAACAAACCAAAAACCAATACAACTTTGATTATTATTTTACATTAAAAAATAATTATATAATTTAGGTGATAAATGGCATGATTTAATTTCCTTTACAGAGAGAGAAGTCTAGACAATTGGCATCTTAGACTCTCCATGGTTACAAATTTTAGGAACTTCAATCAGTCAGAATTGGCCCATTCATTTTTAGAGCACTGCGTCAGTGTCCATTAATGGTTATGCTCCTAAGATATGTGCTAGTTCCTTTCCCCTTTTACCACAGGAAAACTGGGCAGCCCTTCTGGAGAGCAGCCTCAGCCAAGGAGTGGCTGCCATGATTGGTTTTCCTTTACCTCACCACTGGGATGGTCCTTAACACTTTATAGAATTTGTTCCCTCAAGCTTGTGTCCCTTACTTCTGATGGAAGCAAAATATTGCCTTTGTTTTTCTTGCTAGAAATGGAAAGGACCCCCCAGTCCACATTTTCTTGTTCTTGGTTACTGTTTCATTGAATTTGACTCCCTTGTAGGCTCCTGGGGTTATTAGAAACTCATTATTCTTTAAGCTTTAAGTTTTAATTAGAGACTAAATCAATCTCCAAATAACAGCAAAATGGTGTATGTTAGGAGGGGGTGGTGGTGGTGGTGGTAAATCAGGGTTGGACAAGTTTAACTTTTCCTCCTAAGGTGTAAATCCATTTACCGTTATCCCTTAGAGGGACACATGTAAAAAACCATTGACAGAATGTCCCCTTCTGTCCATTTCATACCTTCTACCTATTTGTCTAATTGTAGATCTGGATCCACAGGGAAATGATTAGAGATTGGGGAGGTATTGGCTACTCAGATAGGCAAGAAATGTGATATCAGGTAAAGAAATGGAGTCTAAGAATTTTTCTGACTCTGAAAAAAGGTGGGGGGGGGGGGAGGCTACTTCATAAAACAGAAGGGCAGATACACTTGGAGAAGATGTCAAGTTTACTGCCAAATGACATTCAAAATATTTATGAAAAAGAAGCCTTTATTCCAAAATAAGCTGGTTGAGCCTGGGCAAGCTATTTAATCTCTCCTATGATGTTTCCCTAAAATGCTCTATTAGGAACTATCTTTACTCAGTAGCATTATTTTATGGATTAAATTAATGGGGCACCTGGATGGCTCAGTGGTTAAGCGGCCGACTTTGGCTCGGGTCATGATCTCGGGGTCCTTGAGTTCGAGCCCCGCGTCGGGCTCTGTGCTGACAGCTCGGAGCCTGGAGCCTGTTTCAGATTCTGTGTCGCCCTCTCTCTGACCCTCCCCCGTTCATGCTCTGTCTCTCTCTGTCTCAAAAATAAATAAACATTAAAAAATGTTTTTTTAATATAGTAATAGGATGATGCAGTACCTGAAGCATAATAGACTCAGGGAATATTATTTCTCTTCCTTTTCAAGAACTTAACTGTTAGAACACCCAAGTATATAATAACAATTATATCAGCCACTAATTGAGTGTCAGTAAGTGGCTGTTAAATACTAGAATCTTTACTTATTTTGCCTATATTGTATAATTTAACTCTTTCAACAATCAATCCTGTCAGGTAAATATTATCAGCTTTTTTTCTTTCTTTTTTTAACAGATGAATTAACTGAGACACAGAGAAGGTAAGTAACTTGCCTAAAATCCCACAGCTGGGTAAATGGTGCAATCAAGATTTGGACCCACACACTATGACACAAAAATATTATTACACTCTTTTTTTCTCCAAGTCTGCTAACCAAGCATGCATAATTCCCTCCAGTAAAAACTTCTATAGTTCGACTTCAGATTTATCAATTAGAAATAGTGTTTTTTACTCAATGATCAAATAGTCTGATTTTTTTTTCTGAGTTACTTTTAAAAACCTTGAACTATCTGCTCATTTCCTCTGTGAGTGTCCTGTTAATGCTACACTATAGTAATACAGTGCATAGTGTAGTATTATAGTGTATATTCTATTGTATCTGACTTTTTTTCACTCAACAATATACTTGTGAAATTCATTTAAGTTGTGCAAGTAACTGTAGCTCATTTGTTCTCAATGAGGAATACATTTCCCAGGGAGTAATATACCATAGCTGGAGATCTGAAAAGTTTTCAGTTAGAGCTATGGTGAATAATGATAGTAACAATACTCTTGTACCAGTCTTTTGGTGCATATGTGCCTGAATTTCTGTGGAATAGAATTGTTGGATTACAGATATGTGTATGTTCAGCTTTAATAGATACTACCAGTTTTCCTAAGTGGTTCTACGCTTTACACTTACACCAGCACTGAGCTCCAGTTGTCTACATCCTTATCAACAATTGCTATTGTTAAATCTCTTTCATTTTAGCTATTCTGGCAAGTGCATAATGGTTTTGCTTTATGGTTTTAATTTGCACTTCTCTGATGACAATAAAGTTGAGCATTTTTATATGTTTATTGGCCACTTGTGAAGTATTGCTTCAATCATTTTTCTATCAAATAGACCATCTTTTTATTGACTTGTAGGACTTCTCTATATATCCTGGATATGAGCCCTTTGTTTGAGGGTTGTAAGTTTTGTCTTTCTTTCTGTGGCTTGCCTTTCTCACTCTCTTGATGTCTTTTGAAAAATTAAATATTTTATTTTTAATATAGTTCAATTTATTGTGTTTTTTTCCTTCAGGATAATGCTTTTTCTGCTCTGCTCTGGTTAAGAAATCTTTCCTTCCCTTAGGTAAAGCATATACTCTCCTATATTTTACTTCAGAACATTATTGCTTTGCCTTTCATGTTTAGATCTATAATCTCTGGAAAATAGATATTTGCATATAATTTGAGGTAGAGGATGTTTCAGTTTGTATGTAGGTCCAATTGTCCCAACACTATTTATTGAAAAGATTATTATTTTTCTGTGGTTGTATAGTAACACTGTTGTCTTCATTGTAATGTCTACATACGGGTGGGCCTATGTAGTCTCTTTTTTCTGTAGATCTATTTGGTGATCCTTGAGCCTATATCACATTGTCTTCATTACTTCCACTTTATAATGCGTCTTGGTGTCTGGCATCTGGGAGAGCAAATCCTTTTACCTGGTTTTCCTTCAAATGGCTCTTTAATAGCCTTCACTTTTTAAATCTTTTAATCTAAATTTTAGCATCAGCTTTTCAAGACCCACCAGTTATTTAAAAAATGCTTTAGGATTTTTTTTTTTTGCGGGGGGTAGGAAATTACATTAAATCATTAAGATCAATTTGGGGATAATTGACATCTGAACAATATTAATTCTTCCATTCCACAAACATGATATACCCATCTATTTATTTATTTAGGTTTTCTATGATTTTTGTGCTGTATACTTTATAAATTTCTGTGTGGATGCCTTACAGGGCTTTCTTTAGATTTATTCCTAGAAATTTGGTAATTTGATACTACTGAAAATGACATATTTTTAAAAATTCACCTTCCGATTTTGTTAGTTGCAATTGAACACAACAAAATTGATTTTTTGTATACTGGTTTTTACCTAGAAATTTTGAAAAACGGCTTATTACTTTGCATTTTCTATATGATCACATTATCTGTGAATAACAATTTTGTTTATTCTCTTTCAATCCTTACACCTCTTACTTATTTTTCTGACAGCACTTCTCTTTCTAGCACTTCCATGATGATTTTGAGTAGTGAGAGTGCGCCTCTTATTCTTGTTCCTGATCTCAAAGGGAAAGCTTTCAAAATTTATTACTATAAAGGAAGATGTCTACTGAAGGTTTTCTGTAGACATTGTTGATCAGATTAAGAAAGTTTACTTAAGCTCACTAGGAATTTTTAGAAATCACAAATATACATTGAATATTTTCAAATGTTTTTCTGCAAAAATTGAGATAACCATATTTTTTTTTCCTCCACAATCCTTTTAATGTGGTGAAGTATACTGACTTATTTTTTAAAGTTAAAACAACTTTGCTTCTTTGGTCTAAACCTAAATTGATCATGATGTATTAACTTGACATGGCTTGTTAATATGGTGTTTAAGAATTTTGCTTCTATGTTCATGAGTTAGATTTGTCTGTAATTTTCCCTCCCAGAATGTCTTTGTCAAGTTTTGTTATAAAGATTATGCTGGTTGGGGAACCTGGGTGGCTCAGTTGTTTAAGCATCTGACTTCGGCTCAGGTCACGATCTGGCAGTTTGTGGGTTTGAGCCCCATGTCCGGCTCTGTGCTGACAGCTCAGAGCCTGGAGCCTGCTTCAGATTCTGTGTCTCCCACTCTCTCTCTGCCCCTCCTCCCCTCATGCTCTGTCTCCTTCTCTCTCTTTCTCTCTCTCTCTCAAAAACAAATAAACATTTAAAAAAAAAAGGTTATGCTGGTCTTACAAAATAAAAATAGGAAGCTCTTCCACTGCCCCTCTTTTTTTTTCTCTGTTTGTGTAAAAATGGCATTATTCCTTCCTGAATGTTTGCTAAAATTTATTGGTAACCTTTTCGGCCCGGAGTTTTCTTCAAGTAAAGATATTTACCCACTGAGTTTATTTACTTAATGCTTATAGTGTTGTTTATGTCTTTGATTTCTTCTTTCATTTCTGGTAATAATATATTTTTTAGTAAGTTGAATTTCTTTTTGAAGTTCACTTATGTAAATTTCCAAGTTCATTTTCTTTAAGTTGCTTATGATTATAGTGACCATATAATTTGTAATCCTACTGGAACACTTTTGAGAGGGAGAAAGGAAGTGCATATGATTAAAATTGGGTAATTTTTGAAGTACTTATTTCTTTACCTGAAACTGACTTTGTTATTTTGCTGTTATATCTATTTTCAAAGATAAAAGTCTTTCTATAGTTTACTTATTTTTATTAATACAACAAAAGTTTGATACTGGTTACCTAACCATTATAAAATGACATATTTGTTTTTAGTAAATACTTATGTCACTTAATTAGTTTCTTGGATGTATTTATCATTGATATTATTGTATCACTGATATTTTTCTGAAGAATATATTTTTTATAGTATTGTCTTACTATTTTTAATTTTTTTCATATAATTTCCTGCAGTGTTTTCAAAATTGAATTTTATCTTTATAAATTTGCAATTGTTGACAATCTCAATTGATGTTTCTTTGTAGATCAAGATTTTTTTTATATTTAAAAAATTGCTTTTTAATGTTTATTTATTTTTGAGAGAGAGAGAGACAGAATGTGAGTGGGGGAGGGGCAGAGAGAGAGAGGGAGACACTGAATCCGAAGCAGGCTCTAGGCTCTGAGCTGTCAGCACAGAGCCCTATGCAGGGCTTGAACTCACAAACCATGAGATCATAACCTGAGCCGAAGTCTGATGCTTAACTGACTGAGTCACCCAGGTGCCCCTACAACTTGATCAAGATATTTTTAATTGAGAGCATACTTTCTCTCCAGGTGTTGAGGTACCTTAAAGCTCATAGTAATTTCCTAGAATAAATTTCATTATTTTTTCATAATGAAATATATAAATATTTCAGTCCATATATTTTCATAGATTATGTCTCTTTGGTTCAATTCAAAGTAAGTTTCTCTGAAAAACATTTTTTGCAAGGCAAAATTCATTAAGCAAGTGGTCTACAATTATGATTCTTTGTGCATTCATGAAATTTAGAAGCTGAAAAATTGTGGGCCTTTTCAATTTCATTCTACCCTCATTCAGAATGTAAATTTACCCAATTACAAATAGTAGGCCTATCAAAAGATTCTCATGACAAGTTAACATATCACAAATCTGAATGATAACATTTTAATGTTAAATCTTGCACACCATTTAAGTTCTCGTAGTTGATTTCTCCAGTTCCTCCTCATTTTTGAAGGGATGCATTTGTATTTCTTTCCCTGAAAGTATTTTTTTTACTTAATTGTAATTAATAAATCTTAAGAGCTGAAGCTTTCTGTTGCTCCATTTCTTGAATATATTCATTAAAGATTTACAACTGATTTTGAGAAAAATACAACCAGACTTTAGAAGTCATGTTTTTGAAGAACTTCAAAAGCATTATAGGTCATTGAGGTTGAATTATTAAGGAGTTATTAAAGAGCCAAAATATTAAGGAGGCAATATATTCATAGCTGTTACTTCACTTTCATATGTGTACAAGAAATCTTATATTAACAAAATGAGTGAAATTAATTTAGAACAGTCATTTGATCTAAATGAAAAGTCATGCTTCACAGAATAATATATAAATGTACCTTCTGCAGCTGCTTTTGCTAACTTTTGTCTTCAGAAATAATCTCAAAGTAAATATTAATTTTTAAGTAAGATTGTGATACGTTAGCAAATTTGTGTCTCTGTCTTTTTTGTGTCTAGTCAGGAATAACAGTTGGACTCCCATGATAACTGATAATGTAAACAAATATTTTGTGTAGTTACCATGTTTATCAGTGGCATCCTTGATAAAGTGAAATTCAGGTACTTTTTACCAAATATGCTTTTTTAAAATTCAAAAATGTTCTTTAGAAAAAAAAAACAGGGGTGCCTGGTTAAGCATCCAACTGTTGATTCTGGCTCAGGTCATGGTCTCACAGTTCATGAGTTCGAGCCATGCATCAGGCTCTGCCCTGACAATGTGGAGCCTGCTTGGGATTCTCTCTCTCTCCCTCTCTCACTGCCTCTCCCTCCATTCTTCTCTCTCTCTCTCTCTCAAAATAATAAGCTTAAAAAAAAAATAAAAAAGCATTACCTAGCAGTAAAAGAAGCATATAGTTATACATTTTACTGCATTCAATGAATGACAAAACCATTATAGCAAGAGAATTTAGATTCTTCTAGTCCATACCCCTTCTAGCAGGACTACACAGCTATCTTCCCACATAAATTCCTCATGTAACCTGCACATTTTCACTTTGCTCACAGACTTCACCTCTAACACCCTAGTGGGTTCATGCATCCTATAGTCTTAGCATGAATCATGGCATTAGAACACCAAGTAGCTAACAGGGACAGTCAGATGACCAGTCTCTATCTTCCCTGGAGCCCAGCATCAGCTACTGCTGCCGTTCTACAGAATGCACTAATTTAATCAGTGGGTACCTTGCTTGCTGCCTGTGAAGGGAGGTGTCTGCCATGCTGTGTCTAGTTAAGATTAACAAGAATGACAGTTTATCAGTTAGTATCTTTAGTTTGATAGTGAGAACTTTGTTCACTGAACATACATTTCATATGCCATTAGATAATGCCACAGCAGAAGGTGAAAGTACAAAGAAGAGATCTACGCAGTCCATCCAGGATTATTTTATTACAAGTATTAATACTTCATTACAAAAGGCAACTCAGGTGAAATAGGAAGTAGTTGGGATACCAGGTCAAAAGCTATAAATTAGACATGCAGTCATTCTACAAATAGTACTCTGCTAAATTCTCTCCTACTTTCCTCCCTCCCTCCCTCAGTCCCTTCCTTCTTCCCCTTCTTCCTTCCTTTCATTACCCACCCTGGAAAATGTTAAGCATATACCAAATTAGAAAGGACTGTACTGATCTCTCAGCTTCAACAATTTTTAACACATGCCAGATAATTTAATCTATATTCTTCCCTTTACCTTCTTCCCCTGGATTATTATGTTTTTTGTTTTTGTTTGTTTATTTATTTAATTTTTAAAAAATGTTTACTTATTTTTTGAGAGAGAGACACACACACACAGAGCATGATTGGGGAAGGGGCAGAGAGAGGGAGACACAGACTCCAAAGCAGGCTCCAGGCTATGAGCTGTCAGCACAGACCCAGATGCGGGGCTCGAACTCAAGAACTGTGAGACTGTGACCTGAGCTGATGTCAGATGCTCAACCCACTGAGCAACCCAGGTGCCCCTTCCCTGGATTATTTTAAAGCAAATTTGGACACCATGTCATTGCATCTGACGATTTTGTCAGATATTGGCAGGATCCTTAGCAGTGCTGTCCCCCTTTTTCATTTTCGATATTGCTTATCAAAGACCTTCTCTCTTCTCCTGGTTGTGTTGTCTCAGCTGGCATTTGTTAATTTTATGACACTTTTCAATGAAACTTGCTTCTTTATTAGTCTTTTCTATTATTTGTTGCTATTTCATTAATTTCTCTTATCTTTATTATTTTCTTCTTTCTACTTTCTTTTTATTCAAATGGATGTTCTTTCCCTAATTTCTTAACGTGTATGCTAGCTCATTGATTTTCAGCCTTTCCTCTTTTCTAATAAATTATAGGGCATTAGGGGCATTTCACAAATTTTGATATGTAGCTTTATTTTCAGTCAGATCAAAATATTGCTGAATTTTCATTATAATTTTAAAAATTTTAATGTTTATTATTTATTTTTGAGAGACAGAGAAAGAGACAGAGTGCAAGTGGGGGAAGTTAGAGAGAGGGAGACACCAAATCTCAAGCAGGCTCCAGGCTCTGAGCTGTCAGCACAGAGCCCAACACAGGGCTCAAACTCAAAACTGTGAGATCATGACCTGAGCTGAAGTCAGATGCCGAACCGACTGACCCACCCTGGTGCCCTTCATTATACCTTTTTGACTCGGATTCTGAAATGTTGTATTTTGACTTTCCATTAGAACAAAATATTTTCTAATATTCACTGAGATTTCTTTTGTCCATGGATTATTTAGAAGTGTATTTCTTAATTTATAATCATAAGAGGAGTTTCCTGTTGTCTTTTTATCATTGGTTCCTAGCTTACTTGCAGCACAGTGAGGAATTATACTCTGTATGCCTTAAATATTTTGAAATTGGTTTCATGTCTCCCCTCATTTCTTTTTTTTTTTAATTTTTTTTAATGTTTATTTATTTTTGAGACAGAGAGAGACAGAGCATGAATGGGGGAGGAGCAAAGAGAGAGGGAGACACATAATCGGAAGCAGGCTCCAGGCTCTGAGCCATCAGCCCAGAGCCTGACGCAGGGCTCGAACTCACGAACCGTGAGATCGCGACCTGAGCTGAAGTCGGACGCTCAACCGACTGGGCCACCCGGGCGCCCCTGTCTCCCCTCATTTCTAACAGTCAATTTTTCTAAATATTCCACATGGGAATATGTGACAGATGGGAATTTCCCAGTGGTCAGGTACAGTGTTCTATATATCAACTAATTAAATTGGTTAATCATGTTATTAAACTCTTCTACATCCTTCCTGATTGTTTTTCTGTCTGCTTGTTATATCTGTTACTGAGGTGTGTTAAAATCTCCCTCTATTATCTCCCTCCACTTATTTCTTTTTGTTTCTATCAATCTTTCTTTACATATTTTGAGGTTATATTCTTAGATATGTGAAATTTATAGTTTATGTTTATTTCTGGTGAATTGACCTTTTTACCATGAACATCCTTTTTAATCTTTTATAATATTTTATTTTTCTTAAAGTTTATTTTAATACTAAATAAATTTGCCTGATGTACCATCTTTCTTTTGGTTAGTATTTCTTTGATATGATATCCTCATCATTGTAGTGTCAACTATTCTGTGCCATGATATTCAAACGTGTCTCTGAAAATCAGAAGAGTAGTCAGGTGTTTTTTAATTTAATCCAGCCGGTAAGTTTTGAGCATTAAGCCATTTAAATTCAAGGTAATTGCTTTTACATTCAGTTTTATTTTTCTTTTTTTAAAGTTTTTAATTCCAATTAATTAACATAGAGTGTACTATTAGTTTCAGGTGTACAATGTAGCGATTCAACACTGCCATACAACACCTGGTGCTAATCACAAGTGCACTTTTTAATCCCTATCACTTCTTTCACCCATCCCCCCTACCCAGCTTCCCTCTAAGATACAAATAGACATTTTTTTCACTAATGTTCTTCACTTCCATGAAGGCACTGATGACCAGTAAAGATTAGTTTTACTCAGCATTTGTGATTTCATGAATTGTGTAGACTTCAAAAATACAGACCCAGGAAGGTTCTGGAGCTGATGAGAAAAGTGATGCACATCACATATAGCTTTCATTATGATTCTTAAATGTATTCACAATCCCTAGAAAAACAGGAGAAATACAAATTTCTGGGCTCTACTTATGATATTCTCACTTAGACTAGACCTGGTTTATAAATGAGCTCAGGTAATTATTCGCGAGGAGTTACAGAAGTAACACAAAAGAGCCCGTCGATGATCACTTTACAAAGACAATGTGCTTATGATGACTAATGTTGCCTTGCCATCAACCAGCCAGTGACCACTGTAGGGAGTGGACTTTATTTAGAAAAGAGCTTCACATCCAGAGTGAAGTACCAGACCTCCCAAAGTCAGAGTCTATAATCAAATTAATTCAGCTAAGACTCAAATCCAGACCCTCTCTCCATGGAAAAACATAATACCAGCGTTGAGTTAAAGCTGTAGAAACTGTAGAAATGTTCTCTTATGCTATCTAAGCTAATGTGACTTATGTGAGGTGGCAGTTTTGGTATTGATTTTACCATCAGTGAAAAATATTTGCCTATGACATTAAAGTACCACTAGGCACATACTGTGTGACATACTATGTAACATTAATACTATGCATGCCATTTCTTACTGATCTTTACCACAATATTATCTAGTAGACTCTAGAAGGAAACTGAGGCAGAGAGAGATGAACTCAACCATGATTATGGAGCTAGTGAGTAGCACAGCCAATGTTTGAAGTCAGGTTTATCTAATCCAAAGATCATGATTGTTCTAATCTACAATGCTTCCTCCCCTGATCATGAGACTTTATGAACATGTTGGAAAGGAAATGTGGTGTGGGATTTCTTTACAGGCAAAATTGGGTACATTCACCTCTACCTTTTCATTGCCAGTATTATCCTTCAGGGTTGGACCATGGTTGTCACAAGAGATAGCTAGTTTGGGGATGGATAGTGTTTCACCATAAAAACATTGGAAAGATTTGAGAGGAATTCTAAAAAGATTTCTGAATGCCATGCACATTTCTTCAAAACTGTAGGATACATAAATCAAGCATAGGTCTGGTCTGTAACAATGAATTCATTTTAAGATGACAAAGAAAGCTGTGAGTCTCAAGAATATAATGTTACATGAAGACAAGAGAAGCACTGTTATTTAAGGCAAAAGAAATTATAAGCAAACCAAATGATGTCCTAGAGTAAAAGGTGTGAACTCATGGATAAAGAAAGAGAAAAAGGGAGGAAAGAAAGAAAAGATGGAGAAAAAGAGAGAGAAAAAAAATTAAAAAGTAAGAATAGTAAGGGAATCTAATCCAGCACATGTCTATGGAAGAAGTCAAGGGATTTAAATATTGACTCTCTTTTTAGGAAATTAATAACATTTAAATATTACGTTGTGCCACTTATAAGATAAAGGGAAAAGCTGGATTTTTTTTTCTTTTTGTTTTGAGGCTATGACCCTATGTAATTACTGTTGTGTAAGTATTAATCTGTATTTTGTGTATTCTTTTAAACATAATCATACTTTTCAGTTCTTAGCAGGTTTACAATGTTTTGTAGGTATAACTAGAGCTTGACCTCATACATTGTAGAATAACTGGAGTCTTCTTCCTTATGCCAAAAATCAAATTTAAGAAAAGAAAGAAATAAAAGATAAAAAATGTAGAAGCCCAGAATTAAACATTATCTTGGGTCACCAGCTAGTGAGTGCTTGAGAAATGAGTAGATATTTCTTCCCTTTGTCTAACTTTATTATGCATTCGTTAAAATAACAGAAGTCTCCATGTTCCTTGAATATTCCTTTTCTGCTGAAGTATGTCTTGATGATTCAATAACAATACAATAAATCAGCTATGGAGTTAAATCTGGTGTTGCTAAAAAATCACAGTGGTAGGGAATTTGAGCTAGACAGGTGTCCTGTTTCAGGAGGTTGTTCAATAAAGTAAATGAAGGATCTGGGCAAAAACCAGGGAAGCTGTAATCCTCAAGCTGATAAGAGGCTGTACAGGTCAAGCTGACACTGACATGGCCTAGCCTTGTTTCACCTTTGCTCACATGTTCAAGAAGCACTACTTGCTGTTTATTTTTTCATTTACTGCAAGATGCTTGCCCCCACTGAAACTGGATTAAGTTAAAACTGTTGGGTTTCTCTTGGAGACCTCAGAAAATGGTGCCCCACAGCTTTTCATCAGTGACTTAAATGGGACTGCCAGTAGTGAAGATCTCTCAGGGAGAAACATGTCATCAAAAATTGCAAGTTCTCAGTCACACCTTTTAATGAAAAAAAAAAAAAGTTCTATCCTCCCCCTCCTGCCCCCCAGCTTCTGCTCTTAGCAGGGAACTCTTTAAATAAAGCAAACAAGTTCTAAAACCTCTCCAGGATCCCTCTTACCCTTGTCAGAACTGTGTTGCCCACTTTTGGCTACAAGGTCTGGTTTTCTTCCCAGTCTCTGGTGGTCTTGGCAAAACCTCATGCAGGTTCCCATGCCACACGTCCATGGAGAAGATCGTGGGGCTTGGCGGTTACAAGGAATGAGCCAGAGAATTTTGCATTTTAGTCTCTGCTAAGCAACTCAACTCTCTGACCTTGCCGATGAGTCACTTGGATACCATTGACTGAAAGGGAGAATTTGGGGGCAAATATAGGAACCTTCTCTGAAATCCAGATGCTGTTTGTGAGCTGGGTTTTCCCAGATCAAATAAACAAGCACTGAAAGCAGTCATCCAGGCCCCATGGAAAAAATATTATGTGCCCCAGATGCTTTCATGGCTAGTGGGTGGCTAAATTAGGTTCTTGTTTTGTCTAAAGGCATTTGAGTATATAAAAAAAATTACATAGCAAATATCTGGTGTCCTGACTCTCAAATTATGAAAACTACTAGTCTTATAATATGTTAGTGGCAAAGAATAAACATAAATTAAAATCCACTTTACCAATAAAACATGTTGCTTGCATATTATAGAAAAGAAAAAAGCATCAAGTCAAAACATTGTGATGTCCTAGACCATTACTCACAGTCATGCTATTCTGGGGTCACACTGCAATCATCAACTATTGAAATGAAAATTTGAAGACCCTCAGATTTCTCAGAAGAAAAGCTACACATGATTTGAGATTTCTTGTATGACATTCGATCTTGCTAAAAAGGAAAAA
This sequence comes from Panthera leo, assembly GCF_018350215.1. Lineage (NCBI taxonomy): Eukaryota > Metazoa > Chordata > Mammalia > Carnivora > Felidae > Panthera > Panthera leo. The sequence continues at coordinate 61,789,920 of NC_056685.1, read as the reverse complement.
AATCCCATTAAATTCCAATTTCTGTTGAGAGGGTAACAGATATTTAGACTCTTTATCAAGGGATGCTTTCTTTTAGAACATTCACTGGGTTTGGGCGTTTACTTCCCTCCAAGTGTGAAGTTCTGGAATAGATGCTCTGCAAATCTCCAAAGAAAGCCAGACTCAGTTATCCCAACCTTTTTTTTTTTCCAATTAATTGATTAATTAATTTTGAGAAAGGGGGGGAGAGTTTGAGTGGGGGGAGGGGCAGAGAGAGAGAGAGAGAGAGAGAGAGAGAGAGAATCCCAAGCAGGCCCCATGTTAACAGTATAGAGCACAATGTGGGGCTCAAACTCCTGAACACTGAGATCATAACTGAGCTGAAATCGAGAATCGAATGCTCAACTGATTGAGCCCCCAGATTCCCCATCCCAGCCTCTCTTAATTCCCATTTCTTCCTTTTCATCCCCTCAACCATACCCTGGGGAATGCAGTAATCACCTCTATCTGGCACCTCTCACCTTTTCACATATGAAAAGAAACCTTCTGAGTTAAGCAAATGTTTTCCTCCTCCTCCTTCTTCCTCTCTTCCTCTTCATTATCTGAAGGTGCTCCTTGATTGATAATATTTGTTTTGCCCCTTGCCTAGAAGGTAGGGTGTTCCCTACTTGCCCATAAGCTACTGAGGGTCTTCTCTGAAGGCCTTCAAGAGTCAACAAGTGTGCTGTCATCTTTGCGATTATATTAATGGAAGAAGATTTGATGTAGATGTGGAATAAAAAAGTGACTAAGAGGTAGATACATGGAATGATAATCTTGGGTTCATCAATAAGTTTTGAGAGGTAACTTTCCCCTCTTGAGGATCTATTTTTCTCATTGGTCAAATGATGAGAAAGAGATTTATAAGGAAGAATTGGCTCACATGATTATGGAGCCTGAAAAGTCCCACAGCTGCCATTTGTAAGCTGGAGACCCAGGAAAACATGTGGTATAATTCACTCCAAGTTCAAAGGCCTGAGAACCAGAAAAACCAATATTGTAAATCTCAGGCTCAGAGTCAGAGACGATGAGAGGAGATATCCCAGTTCAAGCAGCAAAGCAGGGCTAAAGAAAGAAGCTAATTCCTCCTTGCTACACCTGTTGTTCCATTCAAACCCTCAGTGTATTGGATGCTACCAACACACTTTGGGGAGGACAATGTACCTTACTGAGTTCACCAATGCAAATACTAATGTCATCCAGAAACACCCCCCAAGACACCTAGAAATCAGGGCACCCATTGACCAGTTAAGTTGACACATAAAACTAACCACCGCACCCACTTTATAATGATTTAATGATTTTTCCCCTTTTCAAGTAATTTATGTACATTTTCAAAGCGGCTGGCTGTAAACCTTTCTTCAGAGTTTGCCTTCTCTACACTTAAATTTTGCATGGTGAGAATTTTAAGCCAGGTGGGAGCTAAGAGTAAACCATGGAAGAAATTTCTGGGCTGGTAGGGCCATTTGATCCTCTGTAAATCATGTAATAAAATAATAAGTAAACATTTGTTAAGCACTTCATATGTGCAATAATTATCCTTTGATTTTGAAGTATATTAACTCATTTTACCTTTACAATAACACTGTGAGGTAAATATGATTATCACCACTGATGGATCAGAAGCCTGGGGAATAGAGCTTGCATAAGCTACCCCAAGGTACACAGCTGGTAAATGGCAGAGCTGAGATGTGAACCCAGGGAGTCTTTAAATTCTGCTGAGGACTTCACACAGAGTTCATACATCCTGCTGGCTTCTCCTACATAATATAACAAATCTCTTATTAAAACCATCTCTTCATCTATAGCTTCCATAACATTACCATTGGTCCTAAATTCTATTATAAGCTACAGTCTCCTTAATCACTGTAATGCAAGCACCATCTAGTTTTCACCCATCCTCTGTGCATGACTGACAGCTTAGCCATATAAACATACTCACGATCCAAGGTCAAAGTCCCAGGTCCTAAATTTAGTCTTTTCCCTCACTGTTTCCCATACTTGTAACAATTGCCAGGCTGAAACCCTTCCTTCTTTGTGCAGTCTTTTCTGATTAAAGCAGGGAGCTCTCACATTCACTCAACAAATAGTTGTCAAGGACTTACATTAAACTATACCATACTAGCACATAGGATAAGCAAGTGAAGTAGGGTATACAGCCTTGAACTTACTGAATTTATAGTCAAAATAAGGAAACTGCCAAGAAACAACTAACGACATGCTTGTAACTAACCATGTGTCAGATTTATAATAAAATTAACCTGCATAGACTCTTCAGATTAGAATGTTTTTCATAAAACACAAATCAAATAGAAAAATTATATTTCTCATTCCAATCTCCTCTACTTCTACAACGTTGTGTTCTTTTATGCAGTAATTCTAAAGATAGGGACATAGTATATGTACCCACATGTACACTTGTGTGTGCACATGCACAGTTACATAAAGAAACATAACTGTTCATTACTCATGTCCTGATCAATAGAAAAATGACATTTCTACCCTTCCCTTGTCTTGAATGCTCTTCATCACCTCCACCAAAATCTCTGGCATACCTGCATTGCACCACAGGTTAGGGATGCACTGATTCATTTATTCTGTGACTTCTGTAAACCTGGTTTAGGCATCTTTTATGTCGAAAATGATATCAAAGTTGGGGTGCTTGGGTGGCTCAGTCGGTTGAGCATCCAGCTCTTGGTTTCCATTCAGATCATGATCTCATGGTTTGTGGGACTGAGCCCCATGTCAGGCTCTGCACTGACAGCACAGAGTCAGCTTGGGATTCTCTCTTTCCCTCTCTCTCTATCCCTACCCCATTTGTGTGTGCATGCTCTCTCTCAAAATAAATAAACTTTTTTTAAAAAGGAAATAATATCAAAGTAATTTATAAATTTTCCTGGAATTATATTAGGAGTAAAAGAGAAGTATTAGATGAACTCTAGAAAAATTCTTTTATTTTTTGAAATTGGCCTTTAATCTCATGGATTCAGAGGTCCCTCCAAGTCTTACTATATAACTATTTTGAAATCTTATATATTTATTTTTCATTATTAATTACTGATTTTAAAAAATTGATGTGAAATCTACACAACATAAAATTAGCCACATTAGAGTGTATAATTGAGTGGCATTTAGTACATCCACAGTGTTGTGTAACCATCACCTCAAAGTTCTAAAACATTTTCATGACATCAGAAGGAAACCCTGTACCCATTACTCATTCTTTTTCCCTTCCTCCACCCATTTCTCCCCTCCCCCTCAGTCCCTGGCAACTACTCATCTACTTTCTGTCTCTATGAATTTGTATATTCTGGTCATTTCATATAAATAGAATCATATCATATGTAACCTTTTGTGATTGGCTTCTTTCACTAAGCACACCGTTTCAAGCTTCATCCACCTTGTAGCATGTATCAGTACTTCATTCCCTTTTATGGTTTAATAATATTCCACTGTATGGATATGCCACATTTTGTGTATCCATTCATCCACTGGTGGATATTTGGGTTCTTTCCACTCTTTGGCTATTGTGAATAAGGCTGCTAGGAACATTTGTGTTCTTGTGTTTTTATTTTGACATACGTTTTCTTTTTTTTCAAGTATATAATACATTATTATTAATTATAGTCACCATGCTATATATTAGATGTCTCTTGTGACTGCAAGTTTGTACCCTTTGATCATAACTTCCTGATTCCACAACCTCTGATAACCACCATTCTACTGTTACTACAAGTTCAACATCTTTTTTTCTTTTTAGATTCCATGTATAAATGAGGAAAGGCAATATTTGTCTTTCTGTGTGTGAAAGACTGTTAGATTCTCTGAGCATGTTTCATAACTAAAAGTTATTCCCACTGTTTCTGATACTCTCTCTCCTTACTCTACCATCAAGCTAATTCAAATTCTTTTTTCAAGTCTTGGCTTAGATGTACATTCTTCCTGATGCCTTTCTAACTCTTAGTTTGTCTGAGGTGCTTCTCTTCTGTCTCCAAAACACCCTACAATAGCACTATACCACTCACTATATCCTCCCATTGGACTGTGAGTCTCTATGTCAATGCCACCAAGGATGAATATGATCACAGTCCTTAGCACAGTGCAGGCTAAGAGCAAGTGCCCATATCTAAGTCTAAATGAATGAAGGGGCGCCTGGGTGGCTCAGTCGGTTAAGCGGCCGACTTCGGCTCAGGTCATGATCTCGCGGTCTGTGAGTTCGAGCCCCGCGTCGGGCTCTGTGCTGACAGCTCAGAGCCTGGAGCCTGTTTCAGAGTCTGTGTCTCCCTCTCTCTGACCCTCCCCCGTTCATGCTCTGTCTCTCTCTGTCTCAAAAATAAATAAACATTAAAAAAAATTTAAATGAATGAATAAAATACATGTTCCTTTTGAGTTTTTGAGGACAAGAAGATTCTTAGAAAGGATTGTTTCAAACTGTATTACTTTTTAAAAAAAAAATGTTTACTTATTTTTGAGAAAGAGAGAGAGAGAGAGCTAGCATGAGAGGGACAGAGAAAGGCGGGGGGGGGGTGGACAGAGGATCTGAACCGGGCTCTGAACGGAACTCACAAACCATGAGATAATGACCTGAACTGAAGTTGGACGCTTAACTAACTGAGCCACCAAAGTGTCCCTAAACTGTACTACTTCTTAAAGGTAGAGTAGATTTATTTAACTAAATGATTCAGGGAAACAAAACATAAAACTTTAGCAACTTCCTTGCTTTTTTCGAGAGTGACACCCATGTCTGCCTGCTGATTATCTAGTACAAAATCCTGTTAATGGTAGGTTCTCAGATAACAAGGCCATAATGTGGGCATCTGCCATAGACAAAAGAAGGGTCAGCTAGAAAAATGACTGGGAAAATAGACCCCCAGGGAGACTAGAGAGGGCTATTTGTCCAGCAAAAATATACTTAGGGTAGGAGGAAGGGAATTGAGACATCTGAAGAAAGAGCATCGACATGATGTCACCAAGGGCAGAGCCGTAACAATGATACCTTGAGTTGGGGGTAATAGTTTGAAAAATATCTTGTGGTTACCCAAAGAATAACCAAACTTATTTGTGCCTTTCAACTTCAAGCATCCAAGTTATTTTTTCTCTCTAAGATTAAAGGAGTTCTGGGGCCTGGGAGCTGGGTTAGATGTTTCTCTTCTCTATCATTGCACTTGCCCATGCTTGCTAATCTACCTCCTCTCATGAAAAGTGAGCTGCTAACAGCACCCAAGCCCAGTGTCTGGTACATGGCAGGGGGAGTAGGTGAATTCTTCAACAAGTGCATGAAATAAACAAATGGTGGAAAATTAATGAATAAATGGCTTCTTCACATTAAAAAAAAAGGAATCTGGTTTCCTTCCCCATCAGTTTTTTAAGTAAAGATCCTTACTCTCTGGAGGAAGAGAATAGATAATTTGAATATCAGCCAGTCCTACTCATTTATCTTTAATCCTTCAAACATTTATCGATCAATTACTCTTTGCATAGTTCTCAAATAGGCACTGAGAATATATAGATTAATAAGAAAAATCCTGCCCATAAGGAGTTTCTGATATAGCATACAGATGATGTGCACAGAGATCAAGTATCAGCAAATAGTGATGGATCATCTTACTTTTTCTTACTCAGGAAAGTGACTCATTTACTAATCAGAGAATGGTCTAAACATGAGGGTTTCAGCACAAGCCCACCTACTTAAGGAAAAGTCTGAGTTTATGTGCTTATTTAGTTGTGATGAAGTTTAATTAAAAAGCAAGTATAGAAGATTGCTCTTTATGTGATTATTTAGCTGTCATGAATTTTAACAAAAAACCAAGTATAGAAGGTTTTCTTTTTGTTTGAAGTTTTTGCAAAGGTTATTTTCATCCCTCTAAATCATCATCTAAATCATCTTCCATTCCTGGTAGCTTTTATTATCTTGGGGCAAGATGGAAAATTCACAAGCAGAAGTAGAAATACCAGTTATGTCCTAGGTTAATTTCACCTGGCAGCATTAGACTATCTCCATTTCACAATTAAAGGGGGGACTGCATTTATTTCCTTCTTACTGATTTTGTTTCACTATCAAATGATTGTAGGAGAAAAGAAAATAAAAGTCTTGTATTTGTGAGTGTTGACTCCACAGGTCACTATGTGACCTCAGGTACATCACGTCTGTGGGACCTAAGATTCCTCCCTTTGTTACATGAAGCACACAGGGTGGTGCTTCCTTCCTCTTCCTTGAGCAAAGAGACCTCAAAGTTTTGCCCAGGCATTATCAGGGTCTGATTCTGAGGGGGACATATGCGGGGCGCCTAGGTCAAGTACTCATCCTCTGGGACACAGAATTCCAGGGCATTGTTAAGACAGGGGACCCAGTGTCATGAACCTGAGCTCTGATGTCACACAGACATGGGTTTGAATCCTCAGGCTAGAACTTAGGAGACCTTATTAAGCTAGTTTTCCTTAGGTAAGTGATGTACCTGTATCTGTAAAATGAACACATACCTCATGAAGTTGTCAGGAAAATTAAAAGAAAAACATCGAATTTCCCAGTTCTCAATAAATGGCTGTATACTATACCTCCTGTCTGCAAACACACGCTTCAGATAGTACACGGGCAATGAAAATGGTGTTTGGCAGGACCAGAGAGTCTCACAGGAAGCTCACAGGTCTCTTGGGCCCTAGATCACCAGAAGGCACCTGCAACCAGGTAAATTTGTTTCAAGGACTCCAGCAAATCAAAAGTAGTCTTTGCCAAAATAAGACGAGATGAAAACAAGTCTCAGACAAAGGGAGCTTGGTTGGCTATGCTAATACACATTTCTAGGCATTGATGATGCCAGCCATAGCTGGCAAGACTTCCTTTTCCAACAGGGAAACTCCCTCTACCATGGCTTAGGGAAAAAGTCCAGACTTTACCTTGTTTCTTTCCAGAAAACAAGAAATCTCTGTTTGTGTTTATGAGAAGATTGTAAGCTTCACTGCTGCTGAAAGTAAAAAGAATGTCATCCTCTTCTCAGTCTAGCAGAGCCCACAGAATTTGGTGAAGGTATGGAGGGGCTGTTTGTGTGGGGGGTCCAGACAGGAGTCACATTGGAATAATGGCCTCAGAATTTGCATTTGCCTCGTACTCTTGTATACTGCGTGTGTTGTACATTAGGGCTTGGAAGTGGGGCCAGAAATAATTCCCTCTTGAGACAGAGCAGGACAGTTCCTAATGGCTTGGTCAAGGGGGTGGCTCCCCCTTCATCTTCCCTGAAGGAGCTGCTATTGACAGATTTCTGGGGTCCTTTTTGTTTAGACCTCCATGTGGGGAATGTGTAGGGCAGACTTGTAGGGTGGGGTTGGTTAAGAAAGCCTGCTGGAATGTGAGAAGGGACATACACCCTCTGTGGGTAGGATACCTGCTGTTACTTGGAGCCTTTGCCAGGAGCCCAGGACCATCATGGGGGGTAGGGGATTGAAGCGTCCATAGTTATATGTCAGGTTCTGACTGGATCTGGCCACAGAGGCAGATATTGTGTGTGGTCCAAATGTATTCATTTTGACCAATACCTTGTACTTTTCTTCCAGTAAGAATATGGCTGAGCAACCCAATTGTCCAGAATGGAGCTGAGGAGACATGATCAGGCCTATCCTGATATAAATATTGGCAGCTTTCACTCTAACTCTTGGAGAAGTAGCTCAAGGAAGACATCATGGAAAAAATAAGCTAGCCAAAGTGAAGACTTGTGGACTCTCTAGACAAAACACTTTTGACCCTGTGGACCTGATTCCCACATGGGATTCTGGGGTCAACAATGTAGGCTCCATGTTCTATATTCAGTTCTCCCTGCTGTCTTCCAGCAGTTGTGGGGCTGGAGGGTCATCTGTGTCCCTCCTCTTCCACCTCTCAACCCACTAGATCTCTTTGCTAGGTCAAACTTAACCTAAAAAGCAAATGACCTTCCTGGTTGTCATCTTTAGTAATCACATATTCTCACTAAACTTGAAAGGAGGGAGAATATTATTTTGGGGAAAGAGGTGATGAAAATCTATTTGATAAACAACAAACAGCAATACTAATAATGATAACACCTCTCAGATGAACCAGACTCTCACTTCTCATTTCTATGCTACTGTAGCTCTGGTTTGGCTGGCCTCCTTGGCTTGGCGAGCTCTATCCACTTCATCTCCTGCTTCTCCTGTTGGCTGAGCTCCCACCCTCCACTTGGCTCCTGTGGCTCAATTCCTGGCTGGCTATGCTAATCCCACATAATATTTTACGCAAATTTATATGAACCCCGTTACAAAGCTGAGCAAAGAGGCACTGTTTCTTTTCCTTGATAAAATTAATCATTTATAACTTGGCCCTAACAAACCAGTCCAACTTGTGGGTGCTTAGTTTTTGCTCAAAAGAAACATTCCCAGCCCTACTCCAAAAGAAAGATTTCCCATTCCCTGTCCTGCCCTGGCCCCCCAAAGTGCCGTCTACATTGGAAATTCCCACCAGTCTCATTTAGAACCACACTCACAAGTTGCCTGGGAATTTCTCCCAGAAAGCTTCTATCTACCCCACCCCTAGGGGTTTGATTTCCCACAGACCCCTGGGTGGTTTAGACTGTTGTCTATATCAACAACATGATAAACTTATTGTGGCTACCCAAGCTTCTCCAAAGAGTTGTGGGAATCATTTGTGAATTACTTCTTTGATTTTTCTTAAATGAAATTCTGTTTTTACTCATGTTAAATGGCTGTTCCCAGAGTGCAGTTTCTTTAGTGGCACTGTTACATTAAGGAGGAGGATATGCTCCCTGGTTCTAACGGGAATCAATGAAGGCACCAAACTCTGGATTTGCAATTAAGACAATGAAAGTTCAGCCAAAAATCACCTCTGTCATCCCCTGATGCCTCATTAATAAAGAAGGTAACTAATTTTTCACCACTAAAGAGAAAATATAAGGACTAGGCACATACATACAGCCTTCACACATATTCTAGGAACACGGAAAAGAATTTCTCTGCTCTTGTTTTCTTTAAGCAAAGATAAATAGTAGATTGTAGCATCTAGCACCTCAAACTTTTCAACAAGTACAGAGGAATGGAAAGATCATCTGTGGATCCAGTCACTTTTCTCAAGCAGTGTGGGTGGTGGTGGGTTTGTGTGTATGTGTGTGCTTGTGAGAGAGAGAGAGAGAGAGAGAGAGAGAGAGAGAGAGAGAGAGAATGTTTTCCTGTCCAGTACTAATGAAGGGTTAGTTGACTGTGCTTAAGCTCCAGCTTTGGCAATATAATTTCTGCCTTCCAGCTAAATATCTAGTTCCCCTTTTTGTAGCAAGGAGTCATGACAAACATATGCTTAGGGAACTTTCTCAAGTGGCAATAAAGCAAATTGGGGTGAGCAACAATGAACACCACTTTCCAGGTGAATGCCCAGAGCCCCAATATATCACTTTAAAATAAAACATCTAAAGCTCAGAGATGTGGTCAGATTTGTCTAAGTCACACAGTGATTTAGTAACAGAGATAGGACTAAGGTCTAATTCTTCAAATTCCTAATCTATTGTTTTGTTCTTAACTTCCCTTACTATCATTGTCTAAAATGTTTCAGGCAGAATTCTGGATGCTCAACTTATATGTTATAATCCTTCCCAGAAGAATTCTATGTCATGTTACTCACAATATACTCATGTTATTTACTAAATAGGAAGGAGATAAATATGTCTAAACTGGCATCTGCCAAAAGCCTTGTTTTAATTAATGTGTATGAAACCGTAACTACTTTATATGAGATAAAGTGAACACACACACACACACACACACACACACACACACACACACACGAATCCAGGAATCAGAACTCAGGATTCAGTATCTCAAAAAAGAACAGGGCCCATGTGGCCAGGTTCTACAAAGAATATGCAGAGCAAAGGGGGACTCCCCTTAAAATTGACTTGAGATGATCATGGCTTTGATCTTTCTAAAATAAACTTTTATTTTAAAAAGCTTAGATTTACAGAAAGGAGGCAAAACAGTAGAGAGTTCCCTTGTACATGGCATCCAGTGTGCCCTGCTGTTAATATCTCATATTAATGTGATAAATTTGTCACAACTAATGAACCAATATTGATACATTATAAACTTAATTAATTTAATTAATTTATTAATTATTTTTGAAAGGAAGATATCTATATATCTATTTATCTATATCTATATCTATACCTATATCTATATTGATATCAGGGGAAGGGCAGAGAGAGAGGGAGAGAAAATCCCAAGCAGGCTCTGTGATGTCATTGGAGACCTTGACACCAGGCTGGAAATCACAAACCGTGAGATCATGTCCTGAGCTGAAATCAACAGTTGGAAACTTAACCAACTAAGACATCCAGGCACCCATTTAACTAAATTCTTTTTTAACTAAAGTCCATACTTTATTCAGATTTCTTTTGTTTTTAGCTCTGGTTCATTTTACCACTCCAGATTCCCATCTTGATACCATATTCCACTTACTGGTCATATCTCCTTAGGATCCCCTACACTGTGACAGCTTCTTAGACTTTTATTTTTGATGACCTGGACAGTTTTGAGGTGGACCAGTAAGGTGTTTGGTAGAATGTCCTTCAGTTTGGGGTGTCTGATGTATATCACATGATTAGAATGTGGTTGTAAATTTTGGGGAAGAAGAGGACAGAACCTAAGTGTCATTCTCATCACTATCAAGGGTACGTATTATCAGCATGACTTAGTACTGTTGATATTAACCTTGATCATCTGGCTGAGTCAGTGTTTGTCTGATTTCTTCCACTGTAACATTATTCTTTTCACTCCTTTTTATGGTATACTCTTTGGAAAGACGTCATTATGCACAGACCACACTTAAGAGATGGGGTGTGATACTCTACCTCCTTGAAGGGGCAGTATTTATATAGATTATTTAAGTTTTTTTCCTTTAAAAATTATACTATATATGTAATCACAAGAAGTAATAACAACAATGTTAGAACACACACACACACACAAGGTAAAATGTGAAAGTTCTCAGAAAATGCCTAGTTCTGTTTTCCTGATTTAATGAGAACTGTATTGAATAATTTGCATGGTGCACACTCACATGTGGTCAGGTTAAATTATCCACATTCGTTATTCACTCAACAAATGGTTTTTGGATGCCTACTCTTTGTTAAACTCTGGGTTTCATCATTTGAATTTAAAACTGTACTGTATGGCAGGTAAGAAAGATGCCACCATGCTCTCACTCTGTTTTCAGATGAGCAAGCCAGGGGAGAATGTTTTTCCTGGGTGTTATTGATCGACCTGTAAAGAATAGCCAGGTTTCTAGACAACAAGCGCAATGCTTGACTCTACTCAACAGTGTGGTCTACCTCCTAACACCACTAAGCAGAACAGAACAGGGTGTTTTTATTAAATATTTCCAAGGGCAATCCTTATTTGCCGAGCCATACCTGCCACTGAGAAATCAAGGATTCAGCTTAAAGTTTTATTTGGCTCATCCTAGGATTCCATCTCCTCCAGCCACAACCTCCTCCCCACCATTGCCCCCACCTCTGCAAACTCTTATGCTGGCTATGTCTAGATTCCTGCTACTGAAAATAAGTAGTGTGTGGACTATTTGAGTGCCTGCTGTTTAAATATGTTATCAGTGTGTTTACCCGGACTCTGTTGTTGTAGGACTTGGGTGTTCTTGTAAAAACTCAATTTATTCTGGCACTCTACAAAGCAGTCCAGTGGTCTTTCAGGAATTAATGAATATCTACTAGGCACATAGATCGCATTGTATTAGACATCATACAAAATGCCTTCAAACCAAAGGGAAGAGATGACAACAGGTACTGGAAGGCTTATAATCTAAAAATTGCCAGAGAATAGGAAATTTCCATGACTTGGAAATGTAGTTCTCATAACAAAGAGAAAGAGCTGGTCAAGAGGGATGAAAATTAAAGGAAACACTGAAATGAACTGAAAAGATTGGGCTGGAATGACCTGGAAAGATAGGATTAAACTGCAGAATAATGAATCCTTCAATTTAGGTCTAACTTTTTTACTGATAGGCATGTCACCCTCAGATATTCTTTTCCCTTCTCTTCCCTAAGGCTTCTCTGGAATTTTCCTTTACAGTATACCACTATAAAGGATTTGACACCAGAAATAGTAGCAATCCCATGCTCCTCTTGGCAGTGGAGTAAGGCAAACTCAAAATCTATCTTCTTCTTTCTTCAGAGTTTTGGAAGCAGAAACTAGTACCCAAATCAGATTTATCATACATTTACTTCTGATATAGCACGTATTCAGACTTCATAGAGCAGGCTTAAAGCATCTTATTCTTTTCTTTAGCCCTCCCAATATTCATGTTATTTTGGCAGTTTTTGTCACACAGGACCCCCTAAGCTAGTTCACTTAGTACACAAATACCCACTGTGAAAATATTTCCATTATCATGTAATCATTCTTTTTTTCTCCCTCTGGGTATTGCATTCATTGATCTTGAAGGTGACTAGTTTCAGACTGAGAAAGAGAAATTTCTATCAAGTTCTTGGGATTTTGTCCCGTGTACTATACAGCAGAAGGAGGGGAGCAACATAAGCAAACTTCAGAGTAGAAACACTGTACTGGGCCTGCCCCCCCCCCCACCACATGGCATTTGCATGGCATGAATGGGATCATTTATAGGATTTGGCAGTCAAACTGGGAGTCCTAATGTCACTATGACTCAAGTCTATGGAGAGAGAAAAGAAGTTTTAGCAAAGAAAAAAGATAATGAATCCAAACAGTATCTGTCATCTCTCTTTTCATCCACAAATCAGTTTTCTCTATTGTTACCATGTAGTTTATTGTCTAGCCAATGCATGTTAATATCAGACTCATATTTTGGCAAAGTAAATAAGGGGAATTTTCTTTTGTTTTCAGAGTAAGAATATGTTAGAAAAGCCAAGAAGTTGTAAAATAAATACTGGCCTTTTTCCTTGCGACTACTAACAAAGAGAAGAGTAAGTTATAGCTCAGGGCTTTCTGATCTACCTACCGAGCAATTGTAGAGAGATGGGGTATGATTCTCAGGGACATTAATACCTCAATCTTTCTATCAACATGATGAGGAATTCAAAACCAACTCCTTTTATCATATGGACTCAATAATTATTCTAAAAAACTCTCTCTAACATAAGAGAACTTAGCAAATTAAAAGGATAATAATCTGTATTTCAAGCATAGACAATATGCACATAATGAACGTATAAATATGATTTGTCCCAAATGACAAAGATCATCATGATATAAAGGTTTTCAAGTTTCTAAGTATTATAATGTTTTATGATAAGATGGATTTATATAATTTCCCCCATCTTTCCTGCTGTTCTCTAGAAGGATGTATAGAGGATATATAGGGGATGAGGAAAGGAATCAGTACCAATATACTATAAATATTAAAAGACTGTATTTTTTAAAAAAATATTTCAAAGTATATCATTATTTACTGTAATTCTTAGAAAGGTTGATTAAATGTTGTACCTCTGGTAAGTCTACACTTGGGAGAAATGCATTGTTGGCTCTAGGAGGGAGACAAGAAAGAAGTGATAACAAACGCAAAATGCTTTTGTATAATTATCAAGAGCTGAGAGAATAATAAACTACATTTGTCATCTGTCTATCCTTTACATCATTGATCTGCCCAAGTATACATAATAGTTAACTCTTGGTGAACAGCACAAAATCCCAGTAACAGTTCCTGGTTCTTCTTAACTGGGCCCCACTATATCAAACCAATCTCTTGTCTTCTGGATGGTGCATGTCTTCATTCTTATTTCCACTGTCTTTGCAGAAACTGCCCCATTCCTTTACCACTGGGCTTCATTGATGTTATTTACACCCTACCTGGAACACCCTTCCTTCAGCTTCTGCCAACCCTGTTGTTATAGATCTTTTAATATTCATCCCAAGTGCCCTCTTAAAAACTTCTTTACTTCTTAGACTACTTGGATTACTTATTTTTATTGAACTTAAACAAATCCATACTGTGCAATTATTCCTTCATTGCTTGAAAATTATTTTCAAGTGGGTTTGTTAGTTTGACTTCTAGGCTATACATTAAATTTTATAAAGAAGGAAATATATCTTAAATTTATACTGTAGTTAACATGAATCTTAGCAGTTCTGGGCTTAAATTTGATGTTGCATAGATCAAGTTGATCTAGGTAATTGATTTGTTTGATAAAATTGCATGATAAAATTGATTTGATAAAAATGCATGTAAAATCTTCCAACTATTTAAAACATCTGAGTGAAATGATTTTGTTGCATCACAACAGAAGGAATAAAACAAAATGATTTAAATGGGGTGTGTGTTCATGAATGTGAGTAAGGAAGGGATATAGAACATAGAGTATACTTCATTTTATTTATACTTCCTTCTGAATCTGATATAATAGCAACAATTTTTTTTTAAGGTTTTGACACCTTCTTTTTATTTATTTATTTATTTATTTATTTATTTATTTATTTTTTAATATATGAAATTTACTGTCAAATTGGTTTCCATACAACACCCAGTGCTCATCCCAAAAGGTGCCCTCCTCAATACCCATCACCCACCCTGCCCTCCCTCCCACCCCCCATCAACCCTCAGTTTGTTCTCAGTTTTTAACAGTCTCTTATGCTTTGGCTCTCTCCCACTCTAACCTTTTTTTTTTTTTCCTTCCCCTCCCCCATGGGTTTCTGTTACGTTTCTCAGGATCCACATAAGAGTGAAACCATATGGTATCTGTCTTTCTCTGTATGGCTTATTTCACTTAGCATTACACTCTCCAGTTCCATCCATGTTGCTACAAAAGGCCATATTTCATTTTTTCTCATTGCCACGTAGTATTCCATTGTGTATATAAACCACAATTTCTTTATCCATTCATCAGTTGATGGACATTTAGGCTCTTTCCATAATTTGGCTATTGTTGAGAGTGCTAATAGCAACAATTTTTAAGATGAAGAGAATGATGCTCAGAGAGGTTGTATAACTTGCTTAAGTTTGTAAGGCAAAAAAGCAAGATTTGAACCCTGTTTTTTAACTCAATGCCAAAGTACTTTCTACTATACTGATGATCAACTCTTTCAATAAGGTGTCATAAAATAGAACACTAAGTAAATATGAGTCAATTGTTTCATTTAAAAATAAAATAAATCAGAATAAAATACATGGTACCAATTTCTGTCCATATTAAACCAGAAGAATGTTCAGACATTGTAGAGGGAGTCAGAGAATCTTCTCATATGATGAGGAGCTTGACTTGGGATTTACAAATGTAGAGGAGGGAAAGGGCTCAAGAATAATAGTTGAGGCAGGATAAGTCTGGTATATGCAAAGACCAGAAACCTTATTTAGAGTGGGAGATATATTTCAAGATGAAGAGTATAGTTTGAGGTTAATGTATCAGTCAGTTTTGGTGCAATGTTGCTGTGTAACAAACAAGCCCCTGATCTTAGTGGCTTACACCAACAAACCTTTATTTCTTGCTCATGAGTCTATAGGTTAGGTATGCCTCTGTTGGGTTTGGCTAAGATTTCCTGGGTTCAACTGGATTTAGCTCTAGGATACAAGCCATATTTACTCATCCAAGGACTCAGGATGTAGGATATGTGACAACTTGGCATATGCTATGTAATGGAAGATGTCAGAAGTTTAGGAGGACTCAATGAATCTTGCCATGCCTTTTAAATCTTTGGCTCATACCTAACAACTTGTCATTTCCATCCACTCCAGTTGGCAAAACCAAGTGACATATCCAAGCCTGTATCAGTAGGGTGGAGCAGTACACTCTGCTCAAAGGGAAGTCATGGCAGGAATGGAGAGGGGAGGAAGTGTGAAAAAATCAAACTATCAAAATCAGACTGGATAAGTCATGAACAGGGGAGTAGACAGGTGATGGAAGGCCATAAAATTAGAAAAGTGTTCACAGGTAGGGAGTCATCCATTCTTTTATATTAGGAAATGGCAGAAAGAAATCACTGTTTCAGGAGGTTCAGAATTACAGTAGACTAGAAGGTGAAATGGACACGGAAAATAATTACTTGCCATAGAGAAGAACACCTTGTATGGTAACAGAGTTGAAGGCCTTCAAACCATGAGAATTATATGAGTAATATATTTTCTGTATTGCCTTCCATCTTTGTGGTGAAAAAGTAAGGAGATCAGCTAATGCTTTCAAAGTTAGATTGCCATTTTTCTTTTGAATACTCCCAAATACAGTAGGCAAATCGGATATTTTATTTCAAACTTAAGAGGATTCCAGTGTGCAAATTCTGACATATGCCATAGCATGGATTAACCTTGAGGACTAAGTGAAATAAACCAGTCACAAAAAGACAAATACTGTATGATTCCACATATAAGAGGCACCTGTAGTCAAAATCATAGAAGCAGAAAGTAGAAGGGTGATTGCCAAGAGCTTGAGGAGTGATGATGGTGGGTTATTTTTTTGATGGGTATAGAGTTTCAGTTTACAAGATTAAAAGAGTTAATGAAGATGGATGGCAGAGATAGTTATATAACATTACGGATGTATTTAATACCATTGACCTATACACTTAAAATGATGAAGTAAATTTTTTGTTATGTGTATTTTACTACAATATATTTTTTTTAAAAAGGATTACAGTGTGATTGGATGCAAAGCTTCCAGAACCATGGTCTTTCTGGTATCCATAGGGAACATGGATAATTACCATGTCCACTGGGTTAGATCAGGCTGAAGAAAGACCTTTGAGAAAACTTCGCCAGAATACCAGGCTGTGTGTCAAAGCTCTGATAGTCACAACCACCAAGACCCAGTATCATAGGATAAAAATCCTCCTGAACTAGGATTCAAGGGTCAGGAGGTTTTTCTGACTTATTAGTCATGAAAACTTGAGGAATTGTTCAGGACCCTACCCAAGTCAGGAGTCACTTTAAGCAATGAGATAGAATATTCAGGGTACCAAGAATCCAGTGAAAGATTTTCCTTTGACTCTTATTCTCTATCCTAAATATCATTAAATCCTATTCAACTATTGTCCACACAGGTTTCATCCCTCTGCTGAAAGATTTTTCTCATCTCAAGTCTCAGTTGTCCTGGATTTTCACTATGCCTTTATTCTTGTGGATGGAGAACAGAGACAACCAATGACCTCTCTCTCTCTCTCTTTTTTTTTTTTTTTAACATTTGTTCATTTTTTTGAGAGGCAGAGTATGAATGGGGGAGAGGCAGAGAGGGAAGGAGACACAGGATCTGAAGCAGGCTCCAGGCTCTGTCAGCACAGAGCCCAATGAGGGCTTGAACTCACGGACTGCAAGACCATGACCTGAGCTGAAGTTGGAAGTTTAACCAACTGAGCCACCCAGGTGCCCCACCCCAATGATCTCTTCAAAGCGGTGGTAGTAGTTTGAGAGTGCTCTGAACTCCTGATTATATCTCCTTTGAAGGTAATGCAGGGTTATGGTAACATATACTCATGATTCTATTACTTATGTGAGGCACATTCCATGGGACCTATGCTCTCTCTTCTCTAACAACATCATCAAAAGAATGGAAGAAGTATTATAGCTTTTATTTGCTACAATATCTGGAACTTTCTTTCTGGGCAAATAGCACACAGAGCACCACATCAATAGTGCCAATGTTCTCCATAGGCCGGTGCCACCCACTGCCAAGTTTTTGTTGCTACATAATAAAAATTTTTAAAGAAGCACAACACAGTGTATATAAACATATGTATTTATATGTAATATATATTAAGTAAATAAAAATATAAATATACATGAATACCTTTGTATAATTTCTAATTATCTTTTCTTAAGAGAGCTGTCCTTTATTCTAACATCATGTCCTATTTAAATTTTGTGGTAAAAATGTCCCCTTTTTAATATAAAATTGCAAAGCTTATGCTTGGTGTTGCATGACCCTTAGCTTTGTGGCTTCTGGACTCACATTGTCTGGGTTAGAACATTACGTTTGCCACCTGTTATCTGTGTGGCCTTAGGTAACTTGGTTATTTTTGCTGTTCATCTCATTGGGCTGCTGTGGGGAGTAAATGAGATTAGTTCTTTATTTAACAAATAGCAATAGTGTTTACTGTAAGCCAGACATCACTCTGAGCATTTGACAAATATTAACTTGATGTTCACAATAAATT
This sequence comes from Panthera leo, assembly GCF_018350215.1. NCBI lineage: Eukaryota > Metazoa > Chordata > Mammalia > Carnivora > Felidae > Panthera > Panthera leo. The sequence goes on along the minus strand of NC_056685.1, from coordinate 61,771,770 downwards.
TATGAGATAGATGCTATTACTTTGATCTTGTAGGTGAGAAAGTGGATGCACCAAGAGGCTAACTTATTTGCCCAGATCACATGGCTGCTGAGTGGCAGAACTATAATTCTCACCAGTGAAATCCAACTTCACCATCCATGGTAAGTGCGTGCCACAGTGTGTGGAGTCGACCATCATCATAATTATTGATGAGCATGTTTTTAATGTCCTCATTGGGCAAAATACTAATTTCTATTCTAAGTGGCCTCCTTAATTAGCGTTTTAAAAATTGTAATAGTCAGTGAGCCTGGGTGGCTCAGTCAGTTAAGCATCAGACTTTGGCTCAGGTCATGATCTCACAGTTCATGCATTCAAGCCCCGTGTTGGGCAGTGCAGAGCCTGCTTGGGATTCTCTGTCTCTCTGTCTCTCTCTCTCTCTCTGAATGAATGAATAAAACAACTTTAAAAATTGTACTAGTTCGTGAAATTGAAAATTCAAGAATTATTCAATTTTTTTAAAAAGTTTTATTTAATTTTGAGAGAGAGAGAGATCAGGGGAGGGGCAGAGAGAGAGAGAGAAGGACAGTGGAGACATAGGATCTGAAGTGGGTTCTACACTGACAGCAGAAAGCCCTATGGGGGCTTGAACTCATAAACCGTGAGATCATGACCTGAGCCAAAGTGAGATGTGCAACAAACTGAGCCACCCAGGCACCCCCAGGAGTTACTCAATTTTATACTTTTCTGAGTCTCTTAAGTTTCCTCATCTCCAAAGTGAAAATCGTATTTTCTGAACTCTGCTCTGCATGGGATTTTTGTGAAGGCTAAATGAAATAATTAAGAGAACGTATTTGGAAAAGTCATGATTGTGTTGATCAACATTGAGAAAGACTTTCAGTTTGTATGGAGTACAGAACTACTGTAAACAGCAGTGTGGTAAATGAGAAGAAAGTTCCCCTGTCCCCTGCCCCCACCCCATGCACATGTGCACACCTCCACATCCACACTCACAGAATGATCAAAACCCCTTCAGCCTGTTGGTTTAATGACACAGTCTGGTTTCATGCTATTTTATAAAACACAGCACAGGTTTGAAAACCTTTGGACATCAGAAATTACATGACTGCCACCTTTTTAATTGGGGGTTAAAAAGTGGCATCAGAACCAAGGAATCTCAAGTCACTGTGTGCAGGACAGTCAAGCTGTGGTGAGCAGAGCATCCAGGCTGCAGATATTTGCACAATTTTACTAGTACAAACACCCAAGGTACCAATGCTTTCATGGAAATTCTGGCTGTGTAACTGTATTAACATTGGCTTCAGCTTGAAGCTATTTTCAGAATCCTTCACAAACTTACAGGAAGTACCTTCCCTTTTTATTTACATTTGGCATTGTTATTTTTAAATATTGCACATGCGGGAAAACTCATTTCCTTTGCCTCTACTAATAGTCATGTTTTAAAAAATTATACATGTATGAGCACTCATAAAAACATATAACATTTTAGTTGAGGTAATCTTAAAAGACAAACAAACAAACAAAAAAAACCACCCAACCCTCACCTGATTGAGATGTTAGAACTGGCGGCTCTTTCTAGCAAAACTTGCGCACTCACAGGCTTGGTCCAGTAGACGGACCCTCCCTGGGCTCCAGTGTGAGCTGTGGCAAAATCAATAAACAAACAAATAAAGTAAAGTAAAGGCCAGAGACTCCGTGGAGAGTTGGGACTCCCTGTCTCTTTTATGAGTAATGAATGTGGCAACCACAGAAACCGGGAAAGGACTGGGATCCTCAGATCCACAGCCAACTTTCAAGTAGGTCAGTGCACTCTTACAGGGACTTGATGGGGGTGATGCGGGGGCGTCAAGGAATAAATAAGAAGAGGGGATTCAGGGAGAACAGCAAGGGTCTTGGAAAGCAAGATGTAATAGGGATTGCCGCAAGTTCACCTTCCCTCCCTCCTGAAATTTGTGTGTGTTAAAGTTTGAATCTCCAGGATCTGTTGTGCAATATGACTCAATTTCTCAGCCAATCTCTTGAGAAGTAAGACAACTTGTGCCCAAAGAGGCCCACCTGACGAGGCCATCTGTCTCAAGACTGCTTCACTGTCCTGGGTGGTCCCAGGCTCTTGAAAGGGAACATCTTTCTCTTGAGAAATACACATGAGGTAAATAGAACAGAAGCTGGCTCTGATGCATTGGCCTCCCCACTCCATCCCAAATTCTTCATGTTTTCTTAAATACAGGGGGGCTTTCATGTGTCAGTCCCTTATGTGCTTGTTCTTGAATGCCAGCAAAGAAAGATGGCAAGAGGGGAGTAAGAGAGACTGGAGGGGCCCAGAGAGTATTTGCAGATCCAGACAGGAGCAAAACAAGTGAGATCATCTCAGCAACCATGACCTGTCCCCTCACAACCCAATAGTCAATCTTTAAGGTCGTAGGAGGTCAGAGAGGTAGAAATGTGGCCCCTTGCTCCATGCAACATAGTTGCTATTCCACAATACCATTTTTTTATTCTGTGTTTACAGTGAAAAATATCCTTGGAACACTACTGTGGACCTTAAGTTGTATGGGAATTACCTTTTTACTAATGTATTCATAGGAGTCAAGAAGAACAAAAAAGAGGATTTATTTTTTCTCCTATTTGTTAAAAAAGGCTCTTGATCATTTCTATATAGAATGCGTGATTACCTACTCAATGGGTCATTCAACCCACTCCCTATATATGCAAAGCATTTTATGACTCAAAGAAGCTGTCAGTAATTGTCCAAGGAAGAGAACGAAGCACTTAATCTATAATGTAGTTCCCTTTACCTCTTCTGGAGTAACCGGACTGACCAGGCCTTTCCTCTGCTCCGGAGGCATGTGTGGGAGCCTGGAGGAAGAAAGAATCTCTGGTTAGCTGCACGAGTCATGAAAAGATTTATCACTTACTCATCTAATTGGAGGAGCCCTGGGAGCTTAAGGCATAAAGAAAAGAGATGGAAAAGAGAAAGGACTTTTAAAAACTTCCAAATTATGAGATTAGACTGGACAGATGAATATTGGAAACTAAAGAGGAGGAAATGACATGAAAACCAATCACAATACAGTGACTCATCTGGCTTTGATTTTTTTTTCCATTTAAAAATAGCAGGGATGCAAGTGAATGTCAATTCCTGCCCCATTAAAAAACATGACTCTGGGTAACTAGTTCCATTTTCTAAGACACTGGTTTTCTCACTATATAAAAAGTAAAATCTACTTTTAAATAAATGAAGATATTGTCATGCTATATTAACGGCAGTATCCTCCTCCCCTCTTTTGATGGTGACCTGAAAAGAGAGCCCGTAATTGTTTATAAGAAGCAGCCTGGGGGGGGGGTGGTGGCACAAGATGGCAGAACAGTATGGAAGTTTTTTGTGTGTCTCTCATCCATGAAATACAGCCAGACCAACACTAAACCATCCTGCACACCTAGAAAACTGATTTGAGGATTAACACAACAATCTGCACAACCTGAACCACAGAATTCAGCAGGTACGCGGAGCGGAGAGGTGAACTTGGGGAGCGAGAAGCCGCGCACAGGCAGGGAGCCGCTTTTGTGGGTGGAGAGAGGATGGAGATGGGGGCAGAGAATACGGGAAAAACAACCCTATCCAAAAGCAGCTGGAGAGAAAGTGGAAGAGTGGAAACAGCCGAGGGGAATAAACTAAAAAGGGAGAAAGGAGAGGGCTTAAATTCCATTAAGACTGTAAACAAGGGGAGCGCAGAGTTTGCAACTCTGCAGCTTGATACCTGGAGGTACTCTGGTGGGAAGGGCAAATCCCCAGGGGCAGAGTGGGGTCCAGGAGGTTCTTGGGCCACATGGGAAAAGAGGTTCCACTACTGGAAGGACATTTGGCAGAGACTGTTGAGGCCACCTCGTCCCAGCAGACCCCAGAGAACGGCCACATTCACTGGTGCTGGAACAAGGTTGTTAAGGGTGAAGCCAGGTGCCAGATGTGTGTTGTGATTTTCCATAATCCCTGAAATGCTGCTGCTACACTATCTCGTGAAATTTTTCTTGGGCGGGTGGCACCCAACTGCAGTCTTAGGGCACTGGCAGAAGCAGGGTCCAGCAGGCATTCCTGGGTGCAGCCGGCATTCAGCCATTGCTCAGTGAGACCCTCCCACAGAGGGGCAGAACCAGTCAAAGCCGCAGTCCTTCAGAAGTAAGGGGCCAGGGAAAACAGCCGTGTCTGAGCCAAAACTCAGGAGAGGTATGCCTGGGGCATGGTCACGGACAGTGAAAAAGCGGGGACTGGATGAAAGATGAAGGCAGAAGACGGGTGCACGATTGCTTTTCGGAGAGGAAAGAATTCTGATAATAGAAGCTGGGTAGCTGGGTGACGTCATTTTCACGGCTCCTGCGCATGCGCATACGCACCTATACGCACCACAACACTCCAGCCCAGGAGGCTAGCAGCGCCATCTAGTGGAGAACGGATCTATTACACTAAGCCCCACACAACTGGGCCAACTTCACTCTTCAGTAACCCAAGTCTCACCGCCTGCCTACTTTATGGACTATAAAACACTTTATACTCTGACTTCTAGGGGAAAACAAAGTAATCACTCATATTTCAATCTGTTAGCAGGTCCATCTATTCAATTTTCTTTCTTTTTTCCTCTTTTTCACTTCTTTTCTTTTTCTTGAATACAGAAAGGGAAAAAAATCCTTATTTTCAATTTTTATTAAAAATATTTTTCTTGGGGCGCCTGGGTGGCGCAGTCGGTTAAGCGTCCGACTTCAGCCAGGTCACGATCTCGCGGTCCGTGAGTTCGAGCCCCGTGTCAGGCTCTGCGCTGATGGCTCGGAGCCTGGAGCCTGTTTCCGATTCTGTGTCTCCCTCTCTCTGCCCCTCCCCCGTTCATGCTCTGTCTCTCTCTGTCCCAAAAATAAATAAATAAAAAAAAAAAAAAACATTGAAAAAAAAATTTTTTTTAAATATTTTTCTTTAATATTTTTACTATATTTTTTCCTTTATGTAATTTTTTTCAAATTCTATTTTACATCCATCATTTCATTTTAGTCTACTTCAGTGTATTCATTGTTTTCAAATTCTCAAATGATTTCCTTTTTGTTTTCCCCCTTTTTTTCTCTAATCTATCAAACCACTTTCAACACCCAGACCAAAACACACCTAGGATCTAGCATCATTTATCCGATTTTTTGTGTGTGTTTTTAATTTTTTAATTTTAATTTTTTTTAATTTTAATTTTTTTAATTTTAATTTTTATACATCATTAATTCATTTCCTCCCTTTAAAATAATGAAATGAAAGAAATCACCCCAAAAAAAGAGCATGAAGAAATGACAGCCAGGGATTTAACCAACACATTACAAGCAAGATGTATGAACCAGAATTTAGAATCATGATAATAAGAACACTATCTCAAGTTGAAAATAGACTAGAATCCCTTTCTGCAGAGATAAAAGAAGTAAAAACTAATCAGAATGAAATTAAAAATGCTA